>NC_143577.1:58818981-59458500 GCF_048544385.1 Mastigoproctus giganteus
AAAAATAACAGGACTCAGCACCTTGCCGCACAGCAAGATTGGTAAGTTTTATGCTATTTAGATTTAATGATGAGTTTGTCTTCTTCTCTCACAAGGCTTGAATCATACTTACACCAATGTTTTTTCCTCGTTTTTTCTCCCTTAGGGTGTAGTCATACTTCAGAAATGCTGGCATTACAGTGTTGAACTGGCCCCTGAAACAGACAGATTTGAACCCTATTGAAAATTTATGGTACATAATGTTGTCTAAAATTGCTCAGAAGAAGCCAACAAGTAAGATTCAGCTGCAGGAAAGAATTGTAAGGGTGTGGTACCACGAAATTGGACAACTCTATATCCAGAAGTTGATGAACTCTATGCCAGATCGTTGCGAGGCTGTAATTGCAGCTCGAAGAGGAACAACGAAATATTGAGGACTTATTTTGCTGATTTCCAGTACATAATACAATGAGGAAACCTCGTAAATACATTTCAGTTTGTAAACGTAAATGCAATAAAATGTATATTTGGTTGTTCTGATTACATCTGATCGCATTTTAACCCTTTGGGAAGATATTTTGCCAATTATGTATATCAGGTGAAATCTTCTTATTGGATTTCATTCACAATATATATATATATATATATATATTGTGAATGAAATACATACACATCCCAACTAACAAATGCATTTCGAACATTTCTGCAACCCACAATTCAGCGCAAAACACATTTGCAAAATTCACAAGTGATGCAGTTTTTTTTTTTTTTTTTTTTTTTTTTTGTCCACCACTGTAGCTATCGTGTCTCCATTAACGGAGTGAAAAATGGCTTCATACAAATACGGTTTCTTCTGCACGTAGTTGGGTTTCCACTTAGTTCTGTTTTCAAAATATCTTGTAAAGAATGATAAGCTAGCTTATCTGCCTAGTTTTAGGCACACACATATGCGCTAATGCATGTCTCAGGTCTCTGCGAGAAGAATCCTGCACAAACTTAATGGTCTCGGATGACACTGAAGTGGGTGGTCTTCCACTGCGCTTTCTATTAGGCAGAGATCCCGTTGTCATCGGATTTTGGTAGCAACTTTTAATGCTTTTAGGATTCAGTGTTGCATTCCTTCCTCGCTCAGCTGTCCATCCTCTCAGTATATCGGTTACTGAACCCTCATTTTTCACATCTGGCTAAAGACTTTTTATATCATTCATTTGCCCAATTACGAGTATAACTAAACAAAACAGAAACACTGCAGTTTGGGATAATAAATTATATCAAAATTTCTAATAAACATAAGAGCAATTCGAATAAATACTTTATGTAATTTTACGTTACTGCGACAGCAGCATTTTAAAATTAGGTAGCGACTTTACAATCGCACTTAGAAGAAAGCTAATCGTTTTGAAAATTTTATTAAGCGAATTAATTAAATGGATATGTTTTCAGAAAGATTAGAATTGTGTGACAATTTGGGATCTTCTAAGATAAGCCTAAATACCTTTAAATTGACATACGTTTCTTCCTTAGCTGGGTACGCATCAGGAGAAAAGACAAAATTAAAGATAGGTGGACACAGCGATTATTCAAAATGCTGGAGATTACTCTCAGCACTAATGACACTTAAGCTTAACCTCCTGAGGTTTTAGCTAAGTTAGAACCAGCACCGGAAGTAAATGGGTCGCATTCTACCCTCAGGCGGTTGTTGTGCTGTCCAGCGCTATCAACTTTTACAGGTACATCACCGTAAGTTATTTAGGGTGTTTCAGCCCGCACAACATGCACTTGTACATAATGCACTGGCCCAATGCGGCCTAAGATGCGCTGTGAAAATTAACGACAAAAACGGAATGTTGATACGCCAAAAACACCCACTACAATTTATGAAATTTCAATAAGAACCGAAATTATCTGAATCTTCGTAAGTCTCGCTAGTTCAGGGAGATCGTGCATTCATGGGAGAGGGTCAATACACCAAATTGTTTGATATATTTCTTCCTGTAAATGACATTTAATTGCGTCCCTCGAATCCTTCTGAATTTGTCATCTTTCCTTTGGGCACCGTCCTCAGGAATAATTGAAACACGCTTAAAAATCAACAATATGGCAGTCCAGTAGTATCTATGTAGTCGAATCAAGAAACTGCTGAAATTTTGAAATGTCTGCCCCAAAACGCAGTGTATTCGTGGTCATTTTCATGTGTGTGCATGTGAAAAGATGTGTACTGATAGACGTGGTCAATGACTGGTTCGGGAATGCCCGCTCAGTCGGTTTGTGGAAGTCAAAAAGCTCATTTGAGTACTGTATGTGTCTTTTGTCTTCGGTTGTTTCGTAGTTTTCGCAGTGCACGCGCAATGACGTTATAATGTAAGTAAAGAGAAAACAGCAGGTTTTGTGTATTTCGGGAAAGTTTTGCGGGAAGGTTTTCAAATAAAGACACGTGCACAGAAGTTAACGTTTTTTCTTTCTTGTCAAAATGCCGCAAACAATGAATTCCAAATTGCATTTTCGATCTCCACAAACTGGCTCAGCACGTAGTCTAAACCAACTGATGATAAACACAAGCACGCATCATTAGTCGTTGTTGCAAAAATTATGAAACTTTTTGTTATGTGCTATGATCCTTTGAATATTTTTTTGATGTTTAGAATATTCCTGTTCCTTCGGAGAGAAAGGTCACCAGTCTTTAATTCGGATGATGCGTTCTCAGAAGCAATTTAAGTGAAGTATTTCCCACATTCTTCTGTGCCATTGTGAAAATACCTCTCTCTCTTTTTCCTGCGTTCTGAAAAGAGGGGCAGAACTTTGTAGGGATTAATTATTCACTCGTCCGATTTTCTCTTCACTGGTCGTCGCTTGACAAACGAATTTTGCTTTCCGGTAAACTTGGATTCGTAGTCATCCAAGCACGATGCATATGTTACGATCAAACACAGCTGCATAAATAATAAATATACCACACTATACCCAACAACTTTGAGGTAAACCACATATGCTGGTAACTGAACAGAGAGACAAAATAACAAAAAAGAACATCACATGACCCGATTGTGTACATTTGTACTGCACTACAGATAACTCAATCCATTATCCTTGCGAAATATGAACTCCTGAAATCTGTTATTGGTTTTACGTGATCGTGTCTTTTGAAAAGCAACAAAAACTGGAAAGCACCAATCTCGTTACATTAATTTTTCATTTGGAGGTGAAATAAACAGCTCCATTGTTAATGAAGTGATTCAGAGATGGTTTCGTTTTCATTTAGGTTTTCAATCAGAAGATAGCAATTCAAAAACATAATGCATCCTTCACCCTGTAGCAGATTAAGTGGGTGGATGCCTGCACTTATTACAATCACTCGCCCGTTGCGAATATCCTGCGACAACCTGTAATTAACGTTCAGCAACGTTGTGCAGGTGTCACATTTCTTTTCGAAGATGGGGATGGGAGTATTGAAAAAGGAACTCCCTCATTCAAACAGATCACATGACCATGCTCGATTTCCTTTTGTAAGGATCAATTTTTCTATAGAATTAACCTTCCGAAGAAGACAGCACTTGATGAATGATCAGGTGATGGCTATTTAATTCTTAATTAGCAAATAATGCTCTACCCTTTGGAGAATGATAAATCAAAACTTCAGTTTTCTTCTGAAGTAAACTAATAATTTTTATTTATATTTTAAGTTGAACTTTTAAACCACCTCGTAATGTAATAAACACTATTTTTCTAAGGAATGAAATTATCGGTTCTTTACGAAAAAATGTAAAAATAAAGAACCTGTAACACGAATTTCGAACTTCAAGAGAAACTGTAAAAGTAGCAGAGTTTCAACCCTTTGTGGACGAGGCGTTAGGTGATTTCTTAGACTGTGAAAGTGTTTGAAATGCCATGAAGAAAACTGTGAGAGCGTTATAAATATTTAAATGTAATATCTTAGCGCTGCAGCTTCCATTTAGATCGAGTTCTCTGATAATTGCAACCTCCCAGACGGTCCTGGAATTCGAATTTCGAAAACAACGTAATAGGTATACGAAATGTATTGATTTAACATTTACTACTTTAACCAAGAGTTAATTAACTACTATATTATTAATTCAAATCGCGCTTGATGTTTGAATTAAGTATTTAATTTCTTTTTAATTCAAATACAGATTCGCTATGACTGATATTTATTTAAGAAGTAAGGTGTAGTCTGTATATTAGCGAGTAGAAGTAAGAAATCCAGTACAGAAAATATAAAAATAACTAATCGTTTTCCAGTTATAAACTTTAAGTGTTTTTACCAATTTAGTTCTACAAAGTTTATAATATGTATTTTTTTAAAGAGGAGCATAGGCGTCCGTGATCATTTTTAAATTTAGAAGCAAATAAATCATTATGGAGGGAAGGAGTGTTTTGAGAATGTACATTTACATAAAACAATAACGCGGATTGAAATACGTGATAAGAGTAAGTGATCAAACTTAAACTTTGTAATGATCTTATAACTAAGAGTGATCACTTACAACACAAGTTATAAGTTTAAATGATTTAAACAAAACATTAACTGTACATATATTTCCCAAAGTCCTTAATTTCTTTCTAAATTATATAATTAATTTCCTTAATTTGTACAAGAAAACATTATATTTCATTACTTGACAAACAAAAGTTGTTGATTTTACAAATGAGGTTTAGAGTGCTGTTTTTGTATTTGACCCTTTAGTTTTCAAGTTACATTATATGCACTTACTTGCCCGATATAAATAAGTGTTTGCCTTGTATGCCGCAATTGTCCGCGAGCCATTTACCTCTGTTTCTTTCCGTTCAATAGGTATAACCACTCTTCTTACGATGACCTTTCTGGGGCTCGAGGTTAGGAATGACCTGCCAAAAGTTTCTTATTGTACAGCGCTTGATTTCTATGTGGCCATTAGTTTCGTCTTCATTTTCTCCGTCATTATTGAGTTCGCCGCAGTCCATTACTTCACGAAGGTCGGCAGTGGAGAATTCTACTTTCCGCCATTCTCCAGTTCCGACGAGTCTTGTAGCGAAGAATGGGACACCGAAGAAAACAACGAGGAGGCACTGACAAAGGATGACGAAACGATTCCTTTTATCGACCAGGTAATGTCCGCCATCCGTCACTCTTGTCAAACTAAGTTCGTTTTACTGTGTGGGGTGACACATGGGGATCCCTTTCACTACGACACCGAAATAACTTAAACGTTGCCATTTAAATAAAGATGTCAAAGCATCCCCGGACCATAAAAAGGAGCGGTTGCATTCCCTAGAATACAGCATTACCATTGAGTGAAAGACAACCTCAGCGTAACTCTTCATAAACGTATGCAAAATGGGGAATGTCGGGTTTCTGATTATACTTTTCTGCCGCCAACGACTTTGAGGCCAAATTTGCCAAATGCCTCTGTCCCCAAATAGAAACCATTAATAAATCACGGAGACTGCGCTTTGAAACAAAAAGCTTCAATCCACGATTTTGTACAATCATAAAACCGGAGCTGAGCATTACTTAGCTGTAACTCTGTACATAATGCGCATATGCAATGCACGTATAAATTCTGTTATAAAAAAATAATGATAGTTTCCGAAATAAAAGATAGGAAAGCAATTCCATTATTTTCTTTGTCGGATTAAATTGCTACGCCAAATCAAAACTCCAAATCAGCGATTATTGCTGAATCAGCTTTATACAACACGACAGTTTTATTCCGACATCATGGCAGCATGGTTTCTTTTAACTAAAGTACGAGAAACGTTATTTGTTTTATTTTTTTGTAGAGTAGCACTTCTTACCAGAGTCATCTTTCGTTATAAGCTCACCCAGCCCTTGTCCTGAGTACCCTACAGTAGGGTTCCCAAAAGTAAATATTTTAGTTAACAATTAAACTGGCTATCTAGTGTAACGATTGTCCAAAGAGTTGTGATTTTGGGAGACCACTTACCTTTAAGTTTAATTTTATTTTTCAGATCTCATAATAAGAAATTGGCGCCTTCGTAACCAGGTGGGAAGGAGCAGCAGTGCATAGCACACGCTTCTTGATTAGACCGGGGTTCGCGCCCGTCACCACCAAATACGGAGGATGCGGAAAGGTCAGGGAATGACCACCACATATTCCCGGAGCAATATGGCCTTAGTTGCTAATGCTCCTAAAAACCAAACAACCAACCAACCATAATAAGAAATTATGCCTGACAGTGATCCAAGCCTTATTGCTAAGTACAGTTAGCATTAGTAGCCACATACCTAAGATGCAATAAAGCAAGCTTATGTAGCATCAACTTCCACAATAACAGCTGGATGTTTGTTCCAGAAATCAACCACCCGCTGGCTAAAGGCAAATATCCGCACATCTATTCGACAACTGTCTTTCCTCAATTTGAATTTATGCCCCCTTAGGTGAGTAATCTGAGTAAGAGCAAGAATCCCATCAGAATTGAGCCTGCTCAACCCATTCAAGGCCTTATGATCAATAATAATCAATAATGATCCTCAATAAGATCACCTCGCAGAGTGCCTATTCTCTAGATGCTGCAATTTGCAGAACTTAAGCCTTTCTTGGTAAGAGGACCCCTTCGTTCCCCTCACCAACCTTGTTTCCCTTCGCTGTACTCTCTCAAGGAACTCTACATCCTTCCTAAAACGAAGCCTCCAGACCTGTGCGCAGTACTCAGAATGTGGTGTGACCATTGCCTTATACAAAAGGGATATCACCTCCTTTTCCCTGCTAGCAAAATTCCTGTATATCATTAACAATACCCCATGATCTGCTATGGCAGCCTGTGTGCACTCTCAGAAAACTTCGTATATGACTGCACAATTACTCCCAGGTCTTTTTCATTTTCTACCACCTTAAGTGTAGTACCACACAGTTGGTACGTTTCTCTGGGGTTATTTCTACCCATATGCTGTACTTTGCATTTGTCAATGTTAAATGCAGTTAATGGTTCTTGCTGGAGTATAAACAGAACTTGTTAGTAGTGAGTTTAAATGTCTTTTATAATAACGCTTTGTTGTATTTAAAAAAAATAAAAATAAACAAACGTAGTAGGGAGCTCTTTACAAACAGTATTAAAAATATTAATCACAGAAAAGAGAGGTTACCAAATTCCGTATTCAATATGCCCAGAGGACTTCGCGAATAAAGACGGCCTTAATTCTCAGGATTAGAAAGCCGTAATCAGCACTATTTTTACGAAATTTTTAACCTGTTATCAAAAGTATTGAGACACGATAAGATAATCTCTTGCTATGTAAAATATCGACTCTACTAAACAAAGTTTTAATAGCGTATGGGTAAAAATTGAACTACAGAATGCCACTTTTCCCTGTTTCGAACGGAGAAGCCTCGAGGGGTTGAGCGAGTTCGGACAGAAGTACTTGGGTGCCATACCCAAGTAAACCCAATTTTTAGGATTTAGTGTCTCACGGACTGTGAAGTACTCGTGCACCACTGCTTGAGAGCATTCGGAAATGGAATCGCGTATTTTGATCGAAAGCAGCCTAAGAACGGTCAAATGACAAACAAAATACCACTATGGTGCAGCAGGTTCACTTTAGTGGCCGGCACGAAGGCTGGAGGATTATTCAGCATGAATAATTGAGAAAATTTAAATCAACTACTCAAAAGCTTTCAGGATGTAATGGATTATTTATTCCTGGCGAAAGGTGACTATTTTCCATTACAGAAGATAGTCATGCAGAAATATACACGTTTCAGCAGAACAGTCTCCAGCCATAAAGCGTAATCTGTAGCGATTAGTTTGAGGAGAACAATGTGCTACCGGTGGAATAGCCGGCTGAGCGTTCGATCTTAAGCCAATCATGCAAGTGCAAGACAAACTGGAGAGTCAAGTAAAAACAACTATGGAAGTCCACTTCACATGCTGTGTTAAAAGATTTCGTACGTAAGGAAGGAGAAAACAGTCCACTAAAACTTATCAAAAATTGATGGAGAGGTTTCTGTTACTTTTTGGCAATCTGCTGCATGCAAAACCAAAGGTGATCCTGCACAGACAAACTGCGTTTCAGCTGGACGTACTGAAATAGCCTTTTTAGTCACTTATATGTCGCTTTTGGCGTTCAAATATTTTTGATAACAATGTATATATGATAGATTCGGAGAAGTTCTTTCTAGAATTTGGCCTCATTTCATGAAACCTCGCGTGTAGCACAGTGGATATTATCACCGTCCTGTTCACGCCGCTTCAATTCGAATCTTGTCAATGTGGCGAGGAATTTTTATGGGCTCTATTCAAAACGTGGCTTGAAAGGTAGTTGGTCTCGGGAGAAGGTCACGTGGTGTTTGCTCCTGGAAAATGTTTTTTTTTTTTTTTTTTTTTTTTTTCCGAAGGGCACACGCAATTACAGATACAATATTGACTCTTCATCATAGCTTATTTGCTCTGGTTCTTAACACACACCTAATCGTCTCTTATTAAACGTAGGAAAAAGAACGATGACCCATGTGAAGTCATAAATTATAGAGTATCAGGTTCCATTACCATACAGATAGAACCAATGTGCCGTTATACAGTTTTTCAATACAGTAGGCTGCATCCAAAACTTTGCTTCAGAATCTTATGAAAAACAACCGTATGTACCGGACCTAATTAAGACCCTTGCAGGGAATATGACTGGTGAATGATGATGCCAGAACGTCTTTCCTTCACCGTTCCACTCCTCTCCCACATAGACAAACTCTGCTCCTACGATTTCCACAATTTTGGATATCAAAAAAGACATAAATGACGTCGATTCCAATTGGACCCTGAATCTCAGCTGACTGTCTGCGTTGGATTTCATTAGTAGCAGAAAGAATTCTAAGAGAAGGTAACGCAGGCTTGGTGAAACATTGGAATGTTTCGCTATCCTTGAAGCTAAAGGTAACTCTGATCTGTTGAACTCACTTTAAAGAGAGAAATACAGTTAACTGTAAATATCTTCAATTAAATGAAGTTCAATCATGAAACTCTCAATGAGCGAAAATGCCCATTAGTTCCACTTTACCCTATAAGACACTTATTTTAATAAAATTTCTACGATATATTTTGGTTATGAATCAACTGATGTTTCCTTCGAAATGCACTGTAATTATGTATTTGCTATTTTTAGCTTTCTGAAGCAATTTTATTTATTATTATTATTTTATTTTTTTCATTTCTACAACAGGTTTTATCTAGCCCTTCGTTTTCCTATTTTCGGAATAAGTTATTCCGATTTTCACCGACCAGGTTGGCATTCGAGATCTGACGAGTCAAGCGAAACTCGGATGTCTTTCGCTGTGGTCGGCTGTTCTCTCATCTCTATAAGTAAAATGGCTGCACAGCGCACAGTCGATTAAGAGGCCACGTTTGGGAACGTGCTCTCTTCATGTGCAACGTGTCCGGACTTCGTAGATCAGTGCTTTATATGGTGACTGAATAAGTCACTGGCAGTTCTTCGAGGGCGTTCGACAAGATTGAATTCAAGATGAAGCACAAAGACGGAAAGGAAGAAGAAGAATAGTTAGATTGAGGTGTACCTTTTCTATGGCCTCCACGAATTTCTAGCGAACACAATGAACATTGTGAGGTACTGATGTACCATACTGTCCTAATTTCTTTTATAAATGAGTCATTATTCTAATGGATTATGGATTTTACTGAATTTTCGCTTGATTTCCTCTTTAAAAAATTTTACATTTAATGTCTAAATTAATTCAGTTGAATTTCTGTTTAGATTCTGTTATACTGTATAAGTTTGGTTAGCTATTAGGCCATATAATGTGTCCAATATCATGCAGTACACTTGACAAGAAAGACAGAAATGACCATTAGATATCTGTACTGAGAGCGCTTCCAAAGAATACTCCAGACATATTACCTTTTTGCACCATTGAACTCAGTGCTTTTCCGAAACCATTTTCAATCAATCAATGGATATGGTTCCGCTGCTTGGTTAACGTAGTTCTTCAAATGTAGATATCACTTGATCCGTTACAGACTGTCACCCGCAGATTCATGTTTCTATTAACTTGGGGCGATGCTCAATTATATCGGAACATTTCCTGAAACCGTCTGAATATATTCAATTCTTCTTAGAATTTATTATGCAGTAAAAGGCTCTGTTTTAAGTAACCATCACAGAAGAATTACAATAGAAAACAGTAAACGTTTAAGTGAGATTACAACGCCATCTATAGGAAGCTGCTGTCCAATAAGGGAAGACTAGCTGAAAAATATACTTTGAAATATCGTTTATTGTAAATATTCATTTGATCGCAATTAAGTTTAAGGCAAAATAATGTTAACGTATTTATGCTTGCTAAGATTTCGTAATTCTTATTTTTTTTTTCTGTTTCTTTTATCCAGAACGACGAGTGTACTCCAAACAATCAGCTGCACAAAAAAGAAGACGAAAAGCAAATGCGTTCCTCGAATTCTTATCCACTTAGTCAAGAAGACTCGAGAACTCTTAAGCCAAGAGATTTAAGGAACAACTCAGTGGTTGTTAATTCTTCTCCCTCGCCTGCCAACAGAAAACAGAAACGCCATTCCGTATTCAACCGGCGTAAGAAGAAAAAGGACAGAAAACGTTCTGTCCAAGTACAGCTCAATAGTGTCAGCCGAATAGATAAATTTTCGCGGATAGTGTTTCCTGTCATTTTTGTTTTGATGAACTTCATCTACTGGTACACTTATCTGGAGAAAGACAGGTGAAATTTCTACGTTTCGAATGACGGACACACGATGATTATTTAAAAGTTCTGTTCAATCCCTCGCTAAACACTTCAACATTTTCATCGTAGCTCTTAATTCAAAAGATTATTGCTTATAGTTTGGATCACGTGACCTCCATGATTTAAAAAATTTAATTAAGTGACGCCCGCATCTTGCCACTATTTGGATTTCTTGTATCTGATCCTCTGCTACTAACCTTTGAAGGTGTTCCCCCCAAATATGACAACCAACGGAAGATTAAGTTTGTTGTGATATGGTTTCTTCACTGCTAAGCTCCATCAGCATGGAAGTACTTGATCTTACAGATAATAGCGAATTCTTTTGGTTTACGCATATCTTTACAACCGAGTTCTTAAATCTGATTTGTGTAGCTTGCAAGATATTGTATATATGTAAATAAACATAATTATTTACTTATTAGTTTGGCTTTCTTGTAATATTTTACGCAGCAACACGGTTGAGAAAATATTCCATCTTAGATGTCCACTTTGGCTTGTTTGGATTTGCGGCGGTAATTTCGTTTCGTTATAAAAGACCAGCCAGCTGACGACGCTAGGACATAGAATTATTAATAGCTATAAAAATTTCTCTAAGAGTTTAACACTGGAACAAGGAGTCATCTGTTAGGGCGATGAAAATACCCCAAAAGGATGTCAAGGACAAATCAATAAGAGTACATAGAGAACCCATTGAAAGATAGATGTGTCATCTTAGATTTGTGCCGGACTATTAGCCACAGTGTGTAGTAACAAGGGAACCAGGTATTAAATAATTACACTGGATCAGAAACTGGATCAGATCAGATCCGGGTTCAAAGCAGTTTCACTTATGAACCCTGAAGGATAATAATAATAATAACAACTGAAGAAAAAGAAATTTCGCAGAATAAGCTAGGTAATTATGAGTGAACCAAATGATAATAAAATGAAAGTTCTCTGTTAATTCGGTAAACGTTGGTCCCAGTTAAAATCTTACTTGAATTTACCAAATTTTCTGGATGGAGAGATTGGTATACATCCAAATGGGTCCATAGTATACGATTCAGTGATGAGAGTTATGGCGATGGAAATGAATTCTAATTGTACCACCGTGCATACACCAGGAGACAAAAGAAAATTGCGTACGAAAAATAATTATAAGTTCCGACGTTTTTAGCTATATAGCTAAAAACTTCGGAACTGTTACAAAACGAAGGTTAAGGAAAATTCAGAATGTAATTCTTGCATTCTTGCACGTAGCAGTTTAAGGATTTATTGAAAATGAATCCTTACATAATCCTCGAATTTAATGGATATGCCACCTCTGTCATCCCGGATGATACAGAGGAGGGCTCCCCTGCTGTAACTCAGTTGGACCCTACACTAGTGGGGTTGGTCCCGCAACAGAAATACTGCAGTTTTAATGTGTATATTTGAAATCATATTTTGATACCAGTCACCCATTGGACAGCATCCTTTTTTGTTGATTAATCCACACGATAAAAAGATTTTTCAACGGCGAACGCAAGCTGTGTTTTGACTTTTTATTTTACTGTTAATGTATCAATTCTAAAATTCTACAAAAATAACAGAACTTAATCTCTGTGGAATTTATCTTTCGGTTTCTTAATTGGTTTTTTTTATGACAAACACCTTATTCTAGGCCAACTCAAGAATTTTAATCGCCGGGATTCAAAAAATAAAAATTCCGATCCTCCAGGTATGAAAACTTACAGTTAATACCATTCGGTTTTTAATTGTTACTAAGCAGGTTTCGCATGATGCAAGATTCCTGAGTAAGTTGGTGATCCGATACTGTTTAATCAAGGACTTGTAAATATAGAAAATCTTACAGATGCCATTGATCGTGCCCCGAATGATACGGGATTGCCCCACCCATAGAACTTGCACTACTACCTATGGGTATGCTATTAGTCCACTAAGGAGAGTCCAAATATGCTCTTCGTAGCGTGAACGGGTACTGGGAGGCAGCCTTCCTGATGAGTGCTGCTTCCTTTTTTTTTTTTTTTTATGTGAACCCCAAACATGAGAGGTATTAGAAGAACCTATAGTACTTAGTACTATGCTTGGGTTGGAGGTCGAGAAGACGAAATAAGATATTTGTTGACATTGGACTTGAACTTCTGTAGATTGTAATTTTCAGGAAATACGTAGGAAGGAAGGTAGTTCCAGAAAACGGCAGTTGAATGAATAAATGAGGAAGATGAAAAGTTGGTTCTGTGGGTTTGAAGTTGGACAGTAAATGGATGTTGGATGGTGGCGGCACGTGTTCGGACTGTATGGAAAGAGAGAGCGCGAATTATAGAAGCCAATTCAGAAGAACAGTGCCCATGGAAGTATCTGTAGAAGAGGCATGCAGCAGAAACAGTACGTCTATGAGACAGCGAGTGGAGAGACTCTGTTAGAGATGAATCATTAATTAACCTAACTGGCTTCTTCTGAGTGGAATCAAGAAGCATGAGAGAGGTGTTGGGGGCACCACCCCACATGTGAGAACAATATTCCTTGGTAGGACGGATTTGCGATTTATACAGAGTGAGCAGCTGTTTGGAAGAAAAGTAACGCCGAGAGCGAAAGAGAAAACCAAGTTTTTTACATGCAGAGGAAGCAATATTTGTAATGTGCTTGTGCCAAGAGAGATTAGAAGTCAGGGTAATCCCCAAAAGAGATATATCATTTTGCCTAGAAATCGGAGTGTCACTAAAGATAAGCATAGGAGCAGAAGAATCCTTTTTGCGAGATATAAGACAAGACAGTTTTAGAAGGGTTGAAATCAACTAAGTTGTCTTTGCCCCACTGGAGAATTACCTGAAGATCGGCATTTAAGGAATTGGTAGCAGATTTTCGAGAAGTTGAAGCTGATTGAGCTGGACAAGATTTCTCAAAATGGAAAGTGGAATGCAATGTGCTATCATCGGCAAAACTATGGATAGGATTTCCAGTCAATGGAAGAAGGTCATTAATATACAAGAGGAAAAGAGTGGGGGAAAGAACTGAACCTTGGGGGACACCGGTATTAGTGGAGAAGTTAGAAGACAGAGAGCCATCTACGATCACCCTCAGTGAGCGATCAGAGAGAAAACTGGATAACCAATTACTAAAAACAGTTGGCAAATCATAAGATGGAAGCTTGTTTAGAAGACCTTTATGCCAAACACGATCAAAAGCCTTTGAGATGTCAAGAGCAACTTCTTGTGTTTCACGAACCTTTCCACTGAATTAGTCCCTAAATGGGTAACATAAGCCAGAATATCACCAGTGGATCGACACTGACGGAATCCATACTGGCAATCGTTGATCAGGGGTTTCTAGGTAGTTTAAGAGTTGGCGGTTAATTGATTTCTCCATTACTTTAGAAAGAGTAGAAGTAATGGCAATGGGATGATAATTGGATGGGAGGGATTTCTCACCCTTTTTAGGAACTGGCTGGATATGAGCAAATTTCCAAGCAGAAGGAAAAACACCTTTGGAATAAGAAAGTGAAAAAAGGCGGCAAAGAATAGGAGTAAGTTCAGGAGAACAGGTTTTGAGAACAAGTGGAGAAATACCATCGGGACGTGGAGCTTTCTTAGCATCAAGATTCATCAAAATCCTTCTGATATCCTTTTGAAGGAAGACCACAGGAGTCAGTGAATGGAGCGTGTTGGGAATGGTGGGAGATGTTTTACCAAGATCATTAATACATGAACTGGAAGAAAAATGGGATGCTAGCAGGTCAGCTTTATCCTTGGCTGAAGTGACAACAGAACCATCTGGTTTGGACAGAGGTGGGAGCAGAGATGGGCAAACGTTGCGGCCAATAGCTTTGGCAAGAGACCAGAATGCTCGGCTACCATTAGGGTAAGAAGCAAGTTTTCTACTCTTAGCCTGTTCAAACTCTAGTTTGGACTGATTAATAACTGCTTTACAATTGTTGCGAGCTTTGGTGTAGGCAGAAAATGAAACTGAAGAATTAGAAACAAGCCAATTACGATATGCAACATTCTTCTCTTGAACAGCCTTAGCACATTTATTGGAAAACCAAGGTTTGGATAAAGGACGAGGTTTTAAAGTGGAGTGTGGGATAAAGGATTCCATTCCTGCAAGAATAATTTCACTGACACGATCTGAGCAAACGTTGACATCAGAAGTTTTGAAACAATAATCCGACCAAGGAAAAGAAGAAAAGAAGTCTCGCAGGTCATCCCATTTTGCATTCCTGTAATGCCAAACAACACGGGGTTGGGAATAGCCATGAGATGAAGGTTCCATTGGAGAAGAGACAATCACCAAATTGTGATCTGAAGTGCCTAAAGAACCTCTCGCTTCGACCGTGTACTTAGAAGGGTTGTTTATGAGAAAAAGATCAAGCGTATTGGCTGTATGATTAGGATTGTCTGGTATTCTTGTAGGTAAATGAACAATCTGTGCTAGGTCATTAGTAATTGCAAAAGCCTCAGCATCTCGACCAGCTGGGTCGGTGTGACTAGAAAACGGATGCCAGCTGGAGTTGTGAACATTAAAATCACCAAGGAAAATTACCTCACTGTTAGGAAAGTTGGACTGGAGAAAGTCAAGTTGCAAAGAGAGGAAGTCAAAGAGCTCCAAGTGATTAGTGGAGTTGGGAGAACAGTAGAGACAACAGATGAATTTGACACAATGAGGTAGAGAGATTTTAAGCCAGAGAAGATCAAAGAGAGGAGATTCCAAATTGCCAAGTCTCTGACAGGGAATATCAGAACGGACATATGCACAAGTACCACCTTTGAGGCGAAAGGAATCATACAGCGAATAATTTGGGCATCTGAGATAAGCAGTAGTTGAATCAACCGATAACTGAGATTCTGTCAGAAAAAGTACATGGGGTTTGGCAGACTGCAAGTGGAAATGGACATCGTTGGGATTAGAATTGAGACCACGTATATTTGTGAAATGAATTAGGAAGTGCTAGGAAGTCCTAGTAACAAGGTGGCCAGAAACAACTAAACAACAGACACACACACACACATACAAAATACACAAACATAGTGCTGCACTCATTTTATTTTACAGAGTTATATATCATCACAATATACCACGTCTAGAGATTACCCTGCATAAGGCAACACGCGAGTCCACAGATTATCATACAGTAAAATCCAATCATATTCAACCCATCCTGCCAGTGTTTTCTGCTGATTTCATCTTACAGACGAAAATATATTTAAAAGTATAATTCTAGTCACAATTTGGAGTTCTGTTACGACAGTTTTCTGATAAAAGTAACATTTAAAGCATCCAAGATTGCTCCTATACATTTGGAATCTTTCTCTCTGTTCGCCGTGACATCTCTCTGAAAATAAATCGATATTTTCCTGTTATCATTTGAAAAACAAAACTGCAATAATAATACCACCTTGAGCACTTTGAACTGCGACTGCCAGCCCTGTCATCACCTTTCAAACATGACCAAACTTGCATGTTACTTCCACATACGCATACTAGCGATAAAGTGACCTGCTTTAGATTCTCCCATCTAAAACATTTAATTCTATACATCTGTAACTTTGAAGAATAAGTGCCAGTGGTATAATACAAGAATGATGATTATTATGTGCTTATATTATATTACACCCATAAGAGCATGTATTCACTACGAGGCATTCTTCTTTGGAACAAAGTAGGGTCTATAGCGCACGTTTATATGGAGAATCTTTTTACCGATAATGTCTACCATGCTTTTGAGACCATTGTCAATTTTAAGACAGAACTTGAAATAAATCAAGTGGGAGACAGCGATTTCCTCTGCAAGGACAGATCGCTGTGAATATGTCGGATTTTGTGCCTCTAAAAGGAAATGAAGTGACACGAAAACACACCTTGTGCTCCTTCTGTAATGAAGAATGACACCACGTTAGATAGCAGCTATTTTTGTAAGCTAAAGTAAACAATCTAAGGAACTAGTGAAACATAGTTCGTTCGGAAGAATGTCTGTTGTCAGTGAATAATGCGAAATTGTTTCCTAAGCATTGCAATAAAGGAAGAAGAATCGCACTTTTCTTTTTTCTCCGATGCCGAGATTTGTGGGTAAGATTAAAATACATCACACTGCTTCTTGGAACCGAGTTAGGAGGAAAGTTTGTTGGCGTAGATGAGCGATTTAGGCTATTAATCTTTCTCGATGCATTGAAGAACCTGTGTTGGGACGTTTAAAATCACTGACTTCTGTACAAATCTACATCGATTTGTACAGAAGTCAAAAGCGGATGAATACATTTGCGCAAACGTTTATGGTGATGGATTTTGGACGTCAAGAATCAAAATGAGCCCATGATCAAAAAAAAAACATTTTCTCTGACAAGACTGCATGAAAACTATTTTCGTAATTCTGCTTTTAGAATCTTTTCCACTTAATTTTCATTCTTAAATCTCAGCATGAAAACCATAAAACTAATGATGATGCATTTACAAAACAGATTTTTTCCAAAACGGAATTTAATAATTGATCGGACTTCTTAACCATATTACTATAGTTAAAGTCTCTACGTTAATAGTTTTCGAATAATATTTTTCAAGCAATACTAACTTACAATTACTCATAAACGCTATCATTTAAAAAAAGAAAACATGGTTAAATAAATATGCGTTTTGAAAGTTCATTATTCACAATTAACTTAAAGAATCTTTCTTTTAAAAATCATTGTATAACCAAGAATTATTAAAAATGACAGCAATAGCTCTTATTTAAAAAAGGAGCTTTACAGAGTAGAAAACTATCGCATCTACAAGAATCCAACAAGGGAAAGAAGGTATATATGTAAGTCAATTAAGAACCATTAAGATGTTTAAAAATTCTTAAAAAAATAAAGTTCCCTTGAAAACCAAAGCGTAATTTTAAAGAGAATGATTCTGAAGTCGATATTTCCATTCAATAGTGCACATTTGTTAATATCGGAATACCCCAATTCGGTTGATGCAAAAATCACGAACAGCATAGAGATATTTGATATGAGAATTAGCTCAAACTTTTGACAAACAGACTTTGGACTGTAGTATTCAGTCCCACCATCCGAGAATTCCTTAAATGGTACACACACACACACACACACACACACACACACACACACACACACACACATCTGCGTCCCAGGAGATCTTCCAATCTTAATGCTGGCCCTGTCTTGTAAAAAGAGTCAGCGAAAGCGTTCAAAGAGAATATTCCGTTCGGCGTAACCGCCGATCTGAATATTATATTTTCTTTAAGTTCTCAACGTCCTGAAATCTTTCCTTTGAGGGCAGTTTTCACCTTGGGAAAGAGGAAGAAATCCGTTGGTGCTAGGATGGATGGTAAATCTGTACACTGTGCAATGCCATATTTCTTCAGAAATGTCTTCACAAAAAGTGTGAAAGGGCGAGGACATTGTCGTGGAAAAAGAACCAGCTAAATTGTGTCCTCACCAGGGAAACACGCTACAGTAGCCTTTGAAGCACCTATACGTATACCTGTACAAACACACTGGTACAATTTAACGTCTCATCGCCATAAACAGATTTTAATATTTCATATATAAAATCGTGACATGGAACGATAACTATCTACTGGAGGAAATTTTAACTACAATACACCACTTCCGTTCATTTTCACACTCATCGAACATAACTGCAACAGCACCAGTCCAGGAACTTTATTGCCACACCTCTTATATTACGCTATTAAAGATTGATTGTTAATGAAGTCAACTATTGCTGTATTTACATTGAGTTATTTACTTCCCTAAAACTTAGGTTTTTTTCTAGCATTACTCGAAACAAATCAACCAGAAACTACACGAATTTTACAGTCATAATATCGTTACACCTCATGGCCTTGGTTGCTTCAGAACATGATAATCAACTCCAACCCCATTAGTGTAATTTTGTCCACGGAACCCTGGGGTTCTGCAGAACACAGCTGTAACCCCGACCGAAAACACTAAGCGTGAGCAACTGCCAGTTCTATCAGGTTAGACAGAACTCTGCACATACATCTGCGTCACTTCAACCAACTGGTCATCTTTCTCTTTGGGGAAAGTGGAAGAGTCTCAAATGTCAGATTACAGGAAACAGATTATGCGCTTAATTTTCTTGATGAGACCCGCAAGGAAACGTGTATCATCCTTTTGTATTCTCAGAGTTCGCTACAATTCTAACTTGTAATCACTTTACGTACTTTGCCGGCAATATAACTTTAGCCGTACCAACTCCGTTCCGGCGTACATAATTCTTTTAGCTTCCTATCTGTCCTTCTACGTATCCCGTGCACTTTATAGAACATTATTCATGGCATAAAGATCGATGTGGCATTCCCCGCAGACATGTTCGTTGCTGTAAACATGTACATGAGACATTAGAGAGCCAGTGTGGCCTAATTTTAGGTGGAGTTATCCACCGTAAATGGGATTATTATTTTTTTATTATGTCGAAATCTGCTCTTAAATTTCTTTCTTCTAAAATATTTTCTACCTACCAATTATATACAGAATAAAACGAATCTGAATCACTATGGCAATATATACATAGTTTAAAGAATGAAACAAATAAATACTTAAAAGTCTTTAATTATTTAAGCTCTAATTTGTTTCCTCTATTCCAACTTTTGAGACTCTCCCACTTTCCCAAAACAAAGACGAGCAGTAAACAAAACTTTAAAATGTCATTTTTCATAATTAGATTGAAATGAAATGAAAACGAAAAACTACTCCAAGAAATTTGAATTTTTTTTAAATTACAATTTTATTAAAAAAACATAGAGGGTGTATGAATAACTGATTAATAATTTGATAACTGAAAATATCAGCAATATCAAGTTTGTTTTTAAAATGGAATTAAAGTTTAATTTTTCATCTGTTTTATAGAAATTAATGAATAATATTATAGAATTAATGCTTAATTTAATTTAATATTGCCTATACAAGTGATATATGACAGGAATTACAAAGATTTCTGTTAAATACGAAATATAACAACTATGTTTTTTGTTATTAAGAGAAAAACTAGAAAATTAAATGCAATTATTAATAATTATAAAAGCAACATTAAACGAACAGTAGTATTTTATTTAAGTGTGAATACTTGTCAATAGGCATAGACACCTCACTAATGTGTAATTTAACTCTTCTTTCTTATATATAACGATCGTTATCAGAACATCTGCATATAAAGTAGATTTATTAACAAAGCCCAAATATCAACATAATCCTGATTCTTTCAAGGAGACATAACTGAATTAACACTTAGACAAAACTATCGCATGACAGATGCAGATGTTGTTCTCTGAAGGATCCCACAAGGAATTATGAACATCTAGATAAACGAGCCGTTTTCCAGTAATGGCAGAATGCATTATTTCTTGTTTTGTATAAAAATATTTATGCAGCAAAGGCACCGACAAAGATTAAATGAAATAATCACACCCTAAGGGGACAGTTAATAACGCTCTAAACAGCTTTAAGATGGCTTTCCAGAATCTATCGCACTGTGCTAATTTCTTAAATTTTGACATTTTAGTCTACCATCTGGATATTACAAATTGTTCGAAATTGAATTCGAAAATGAAGATGATTTTACTAATAGCTGTTAAACAGGATATTCGTTTATCCACTTCTTAAGAATTAAGGATAGTTTATCCAGGAAATTTGTTTATCCACTTCGTAAGAATTTATTTTCTTCATTAAAAAAAAAAAAAAAGTCTTTCCCCAATGTCCTAGTTGCTATTAACATTAAACTAATGATCCTTTAAGAAAACCAAGAAATTGTAATAAATCAATTTTTTCACGCTGACAGGTATTGGTTCCAAGGTGCGTTCTAACACCATTTTCTGGTAACACGCCAGTGATTCCGATCACATTATATATTTATGGCATCGTTACCTCTTGTCCGTACGCTGAACTTCAATTAGTTAAGGGTAAAGATGCCCAAATGGTGCTGTCTTCCTTTAGTTACAAGAAACGTAGGCTGCGAACACTTATTCTAACATTGACGGGGTGTTTTTGTCTTATTTTTAGGGAGCTCATTTATCAGTACAGAAAAGGAATTTCCTTGGAAGAAACATATGCGTCACTAGAAAAATGACTGACGTTATTTTAAGAATTTATTTACTTAATATGATGCGAAAGAGTTGGGCCCAAAGTGTACATTAAGAAATTAAACAGGCGAAAAAGCCTCAGAAGAAACTCAGATTAAGTAATCGGCATTTAGCATCTTAGCTTTTCAGTTTCTTATCTTTTTCAGCGACATTAATCTAATGGAGATAATTAGGAGCGCCCTTTCATTCCCTTCCCCTTACCTCCCACTTTCAGACTGCTTAAGCGGAAGTCCACAGAAAGGCCGATTTTGGTGATTAAGATGTTTACAAGTATTCTTGATTAAGCGAAGGAAGCGAGATCCCTCTTAATCTGGGAGGTTTAGCAAACTGGACAAGGCCAACTCTTATATAATAATGCACAAGCAGATACAGCATTCATCTCCGCTTGTGATATGAATGAAAATTATAATTAGTGAAGACAGGATAATCAGCCAGTTAATTAAGAACCCATTTGATCACAATGGAACCTCATTGTAGTGAGTACGAACATTTACAATTCCAACAGGAATAGTTAATGTTCATACTCGTTACTTGGCAAATATAAAGCCACACTTGGAGGTGAATACGTAATACATTCATTGAACACCAAATATAGGACTCCCTTGATAACGTTCAGGTTTCTGTGGCTGCTGGAAAATATCTAGTTTTCTGTAGTACTGATCTGATATTAAAGTGTATATTGATTAACATTTTTGAAAAATACTTTTACACGTAGAGGCTGTGTCATTTACAGCACTTCATATTCAGAAGATGAATGACCACGTACCGACTCTCTTTCAACTAATTAATAAAACTAATTTGTATTTTATGTATATTTGTTTTATATCTCTATGTGGCAATTTTATTGTGGATTTTTCCCGTGATGTCTTTTGAGATGAAGGATCATATCATACGAGAATAGTACTAACGGGTCACAAGCATTAATGTAGTAAAAACGGAAGAAAGGA
The DNA here is from genome assembly GCF_048544385.1 of Mastigoproctus giganteus. Taxonomy (NCBI): domain Eukaryota; kingdom Metazoa; phylum Arthropoda; class Arachnida; order Uropygi; family Thelyphonidae; genus Mastigoproctus; species Mastigoproctus giganteus. The sequence goes on from NC_143577.1 coordinate 58,840,707, forward strand.
TTGAGACAGAGCATTATGGCATCATAAAGACATCTGGGAACCACTACGTTACTTGAAGACATCTGTTGGCTGCAACAGATTTTAAGAGGTGCAACAGATGCTAAGAGGTAATCAACAACAGAAACTATAGAAAATACATCACCAAGGAACCCAGAGTTACAGATGACACATGACGATGCCACCAGGCTTCAGAAACGATCCAGTAGATCTCGGTAGGATGCAGGCTGATCACCCAGACGGATAACACTCCCACTCACGATCAGGTAGTCAGGATAATACATCAGAAGCTAGCGAGGAAATACCAGTTAATCAAAGAAAGTGTACCGTATTACAAGTATGAACCACAGGCCGTACCAGAGGCCCCTATACTGGAACTACAAACTATACTGGAACCGCGCCATAATAAAGGAAAGACAATCTCCGAACAACAGACATAACCGTTGTCGACAAGAAGGGAAAGGTAAAGTATGTGATCGAAAAAGCGGTGGCCAATACTGGAAACCTCCAGAAAACCCACGAGGAAAGATCAGGAAGTACACAGACCTAAGAAGGAGATGAAAGAGGTGTGGCATATGGAACAAGTAACGACCATCCCGATCATCATGTCAACCAACGGTATGGTGGCAAAGACTGTACACAAGAGCCTAGCAGCAATCGGCCTTCCAGAGAACACCTACAAGGATCCCCAGAAAGTTGCAATGGTTAACACCTGTAGGATAGTCAAGAGAGTTCCTCGACTGACAGTAACACCAGACAGAACAACAACCACCCTGTGTACTTGGTACCAGTACCCGTCATAGGGTGGAAACACCCCCCCCCCCCTTTTAAACTGGAAAATAGAAACTAATAGGTTTATTCCTATATTTTACGTCCATTTTTTTTTTTTTTTTGCTTTCAGCAGAATTAATATTTTATTTACAAACATGTAAAACACTACAATTTTTAATATCCATTTTTTTATAAAAAATATAAATGTGATCAAATAAGTACATACTGTAATCCATCAAGTTTAGTATGCCAATACATGACATATTAGTATTGTCCAGGCAGAATTTAAAAAAAAATTCCTCTGTTACCATACTTGGAGTGGGGGAGGCTACCAGGTTAAAGCACATTGAAACATGGTTAGCAATATCCAGTATTAACAATTCTAGAAATGCTCCAAGACGAGTTCTCTGCACACTGAGCTAAAGGAAGTACTCGCTTCCTTCAGCTCACTGCAGAGAAACCATCAAATAAAACCATTCTTCAACGAGTCCAATTTTAGATTTCCATTATTATCCCAAATAAACAAAGAACAGAGAAGCCACCTCATTTCACTTAGATAGAAGAGGTAGACAAGAAATGGATTAGCTTAGAGAATGTTGCTGATTAATTCAAGCTGTCCCATAACGAAAAGCACAACAGAGATATCATGTCGTATCTCATTCCCACATTAGCAGGTCATTGCTGTGAACAGAAGAGTAACGCTACGAAGATTACGCTAATGGTTGGTATAAATTATAAGCGGAGTGTGATAGGTTGGATATCACAGTCGATCCCCGCAGTGGTGTTTTTTTGCGAAGGCAAGCGTGACATCGCTGAGGTGTTGGTGAAGTTGGTAAACCACCAATGAAGGCTGTGTGCACTCCTCGAGTGGGTGCTACTCATTGTGGAGCTGAGCTGCCTTGATGGATGGGTTTCCTATTTGAATGTAGAGTATTTGTGGTGTTAGCTGATGCTAGCCGGATCGAGTATAGCGAATTTAACCGGCTCGTCGGATTAACAGACGTTCCTTTTTCTCACAAATGGAATGTGAAGGGGAGTTAGAAAGAAAAAAGCTTTCAGGTTTTTTTTTTATTAAATAATCACAGACAGTCTAAAAACAAGTGAAACTTAACTTACGAACAAACAATTTAAATTTTCATAGCGGTAATTCAACGGTCTTTATGCTCAGAGCAGAAAAACCTTTGCTTTCACAACGAGTTTTTTGGAATTGCACTACTTTCGGCATCGCATTTTCATATTAGCTGGTCGTTCGCGCTCAATAATTCCAGGAAAACCATAAAATTATATGATGCTATACAAGATGCTTGCCATATTAACTAACAATCTGTCTATAATAAGCCCAAAGTCTCTTTTTCTGAAATGAAGGCTAAGAAAGGTGAAGCAGCTAAGGATGCTGAATTTGGAGCAAGTAGATGATGGTTTGATAGGTTTAAGAGACGTTCTAACCTACTATCAAACCTAACTATCAAAGTGCAGGGTGAAACAGCAGCTGTTAATATTGTTGCTGCAGAAAGCTTTTTACGTGATCTTGCCAAAATTATTGACAACGGTGATTACTCAAAGATCAGATTTTAATGTGGATGAGACTGGGCTGTTTTGGAAAAAGATGCCATCTAGAACATTTATTGCAAAGGAGGAGAAAACCATGCCAGGCTTCAAGCCAGGAAAATATAGGCTTATCCTTTTGTTAGGTGCAAATGAGTCAGGTAGCCTTAAACTAAAGCTCATGTTCGTTTACCACTCAGTCAACCCTAGATCTTTGAAGAACGATTCTAAGACTAGCCTTCCAGTTCTTTGGAAGTCTAATTCGAAATCATGGGTTACCGCGTCCATTTTTGAAGAATGGTTTTGCACCTACTTCGTACCAACAGTTAACGGGTACAGTAAAGACAATAACATCCAATTTAAAAGTATTCTCCTTCTATACAATGCACCTGGACACCTTCGAATGTCAGACAATTTGAATCCTAACATTTGGCTGATATTATTACCACCAAATATACTACCTCACTTCTCCAGCCCGGCCTGGAAAAAGTTATGCCCACAGTTGCTTGATAACATCCTGTTCCTGTTGTAACCAATAATATTGCACAGATGGCAAGGCAATTGGAACTGGAAGTTGAGCCAGAAGATGTAGCTGAACTTCTGGAGCAAAATTCTGAGCCTCTAAGCAATGAAGATCTCCTGTAACTTCATGAGAATAGGGAAGATGAAGAGATGTCTGAAGACATGTCAAGCTCTGAGTCTGAAGGGCTAACCACAAAAATTATATCAGAAGCTGTCCAGCATTTTGAAATTGGCATGACTCTTTTAGAGAAGCATGATAGGGCCTTTGAAAGAAGTTCAAAAGTCAATGCTAACCTTGTAAGGCATTATGCCTCTTACTCCGAAATCTACAGGGAAAAGAAAAGGAAGTCTAGCATGCAAACCTGTTTAGACAGGTACTTCAAAGAAATACCAGCACCCACTGAAAATCCTACTCGACCATCAACATCCACTGAAAGTCCAGTCAGACCATCAACATCGACCCAAAGCCCTACTCCTTCTAGGCCTATTACTGCTTCAAGAAATCCATCCAAATCTCCTGCAAGAAAACGTGTAGCCTTGGTGATTCAACTTATGCATGAAGATATATCCTCCCTTCAGACGTCTTCCAATAAATTTTTGTTTCTCTATTTTACATCTGCCAGCTCTAGTAAGAAAAAGAAGACTACATTAAAGGTAAGTCAAGTGTACTGTACATTATTTACATTACTGTAATACTGTATTTAACAGTCTGTACTGAAGAATTAAAATTATCTTCTATTTTTTTTTTAGGAATAAGTATTTCCAGATCTCTAGTAGTATCCCCACTACTAGGTTTGGGATCGTTTTTAAGTCGGATTTATATTGGATTCAAACAGCTTATGCAGTAAACTTCTGGAAGATATAAACGAAGTTTTCTCTAGACAAAACAAACAAATAGGTGGATAGGGATAAATAAAAATTGTGAACTTTTAGGTCCAAAATTCAAGGATATGGGATAGCTATTGTCACGCATTATAGAAGATTTAAAATACAATGACGAATTAAAAATATCAGTTCATAAGGTTAATGCTGATGCAAACAGAGTTTAGTCTTTTTGGATGATGTGATGCTTTAGTCTTCATTTTTATGTGATTATGCCAAGGAAGGGAATATTTTTCGCCATCCATTCATAGGTTCATTGAGCGACCAGAGAGAGAGAGAGAGAGAGAGAGAGAGAGAGACTGTCCATACAAGTGCAAATCGGAACAGAATCCGTAACACTGAATCTTAAAAAGGGCATTGAACTTCGTAGTACTCTTAGCGGAAGTCCCTTCGAAATACGAGGAAAACTCTTTATATACATATAAATTTTTTTTTAGAATTTTTTCATTTTTTTTGTGGAGGAGTGCAGGTTGAATGTTGATAAGTTTTTGCTTCAGTAAGAATGCTGGTATAGTAGAAGAGAGAAGAGGACATCTGGATGCTAAGAACGATATTAGAAATGCTATCGAGGACAAAGTACAGTACTTCTTGTTGTCGAGACAATTAGCATTTTGATCTATTTATAATCAAAAAACTAACAATTTGGAAACGACGTGACAAGTTTCAGCAAAGAAGTTCTCACACCAATTTTGCAATTCGTGTTAGTACGTTCACTCTAAATTTGGGAAAACAGAATATACGTTTTAGATTTTAATGCGAGCACTTGAGATGCGATTACTTCCTATTTAAAATTGTTTGCACATTCTTTGGTACGAAACAAAAGATGGAAACTTGTAGGAGAACATGAAGGCAGAGAAGGATGGTCAGATTATTTATTAACTTGATTAACAATAGGAGCTTAATGAATATTTTACAAATTTTGTAATCCTTTATCCATATGTAGTCTGAAACTATTCCTGTTTCATCTGAAGCACGAAAGTATAATTCATGAGAACTGATTAACGCAATTTTGATTTTAAATAAAAGAGTGCATGAGGTGATCTTACACTATTCTTTGCTCACAATACGAGTATTTTGTATAGTTTTCTAGCTATTATGTTTTTCAGGTTACACTAACTAGTAATGTAGACGTATCTGTTTTAAGAAGTGGAATTTTACTGTAGAATGAAACGGTTCATGAATAAATTATATTAAAATTAATTATATGTATTTTAGGATAAAATAAAACGATATGTGCTGGAAGGGCTTTCATCCTGCAGTGGACTGAAAATGTCTGACGATGATGAAAACAATATATAATTAACAACACAATTTTTTTAATATTCATAAAATCAAAGGCGCATTCGTCTAAGGAGATTTTCGAGCAGATCCTAATGTGCATGAGCTCGTATGTAGCACAATGGGAACAATCATTGTATTCTCATTCTCAACCCTGGGTGTAAAAGGCCCGGGTTCGCATTCCATAATGACGTCAAGAATTTTTATGGGAATTTTTCAATGTCTGGGTTAGTCAGTCTCAGGCAAATATCATATGGTTTTGTCTCCCGGAAATTCAGGTTTTTCCTCCAGAAAACAGTCAACCGACTGATTAATGCATACAGTTACAAACAAGATATACTGATGCTCCATAGCTTTACTTTCCTTGACCCTTAACATTACACTGCGATTTTCAGGTACGGGGGGCTAGGTAATCTTCTATCGAATACATAAATGTATTTTTAAAGGTCAAAGTTGCCCATACGAATGTTTGATTAATTGGGTATAAGTATCAAATAAGTATAACGAAAATCCGAATGAGTAACATGCGCTTTGAACAGTTAATGAAGCGTCTAAATTTGTGTAATCCCGAACTCTATCTAGAAATGCATACTAAGTAATCATCAAACAGAAGCCGTTAAGTCCAACTATTAGTCTGATTAGAGAAAATGTAAGAAAGGCTATCTGATCATAATTTGGAATACTTTATGAGTCACAGTCATTATGACCTATCGCATCTGCAGGTAATCTGCAAGTGTTTCGAGTTGCTCATTAATTCACCAATTTATGTTAGCCAAGTCTTGAGGGCAGCAATATGAAAGCCTATCTTCCAGTAGTTTTAATAAGACGTATAATAGGGTATAGTCTCGTGAAATATGCCGAAGACCATACACTTAACTAATATCAGCATTACTTCGAAGTTAAGCAGTGCTGCTGTTAATAAATTCTGTTAATACCCCCACCCCCTTTTCAAATGCACAGTATGTTCGTGGTAAAAGTGAATAATCTATTACTACTGGTCGTTTGCAACACTTCGGATTTTTTTGTTTCCTTAAATGATATAAGATAAAAAATATCCGAGTAAGTCACTATAATATTGGAAGCGAAAGATTTTGCTTTCAGCTGCTAGTTGGCTTTGTGGTTTTGCGCTGTCGGGAGATGAATTAAAGTTTCAGATCACCCACAAACAATCAGTTGTTACTTGGTGTTGGAAAAATGCAACATGGATTACTAATCGTTTAGATTCAGTATAAACAGATCAGAGCTTGCAGCAGAATCTTGTGGGGCTTTAAAAGGCCTAAAAGGAAATGATGCCTTTTCATCGACAACATGCTATACATTTGCCAAAAGGCGGGGAGCATCTGGAGCAGAAGGTAAAATCTCATAGTGACATATGAGCGAAATTTTTTCGAATTATTAATTTTATAGCCGTTTATATCAGCATAAATCGACATTCGCAGGTGCTACAACTGATCAACACAATTATAACACATGCAATCGGAAACAATCCATTTTCGTGAAATTATTAAGGTTACAGTTGTTTAAAAGAATCTCTAGAATAGCAAACGGTAAGCCGAAATTGTACATTCATTTCTTTTTAATTTCATTATACGTAGCTTCGTTATATATTTCGTTTTAATTTCATTATACATAGCAACAACATAAAAACAGATGCAAAACCTGTTACAGTTGATAATGCCACTCTTCCCTATTTTATAGGTTATATTTTAGGCTAAATCTGTTAACTTCGTATTTCTGAGCCTTCAACAATCAAATCAACACTCAACTATCAGCCCAGACAATTATTTTTCGGATCAATGCAACATAACTTGAAACGGAACCTCTCTGGAGAAAGCAAAGTAATATAACACTGTCCCACTCTTTAAGTACCCTTTTGTTATCTTATACGCAAAGCTGTCCTTCAAGCGATACCCAAAATCCGCTCTCTGAGATGGGCAGTACGCAGCTACCCAAATGTACTCTTCCACCCTCTATGGATCCAAAACTTCATTAGACTACCATAACATCAGACACTTTCATGTAGCAGAATACTGTCTTTTAAAATTATGTTAAATATACAAGCTCCACCTCTGAAATAAGGACGGAATTTTCAAAAGCTCTAAAACATTTAGAGGTTATAAAGAAGAGTGGTATTCACAAAAGTGATGTTTCTGGATTGATCTCGGAACCTAACTTAAGCTTCTGGAGAATTCGCCCCGTGATCTATTACCTGCTAATCTTTCCCAGTACAATAGCCTAATAGCATTTAAGAAATCTGTTAAATCGGATGCTAAGAAGCAAACACAACAAAGACGTTACCCATCCGATAAATGAAAAGAAACTGAGCCCACTACAACTGCTTGCAACAACCTATCAGCCTAAGATCCACTGATCATACACCACCTAATATGCTCATATCGTGGCTATAATTAATAAATTGAATAATTAATTCTTAAGCTACTTATTTTTATGTATCTTTAACTTAAAGTCAATTATAATAATTGCAAAGTAAACCTGCCATGACGGTGGTTGTGTACTATTTTAGTATTGCAATAGACATTTATTTATGCGCAAATTAAATTCCATATTTTTATTTTATTGCTGTACGGAATACCGGGCTTAAATACAACATCCAGCCTCCTCTTCCCCCCACACTGCTCTGAGACAAAATGGATCGCAGAAGTCAGCATTAAACTGCAAAGGCAGTTACTTCATATTTTGATTACAAGATGAATTCGCGCATCTTCCTCGGGTGTGATTTTGATATTCTTTTCACATCTTGCGATCATTTCAAATATGTCGCGTTAGCAGTATGACGAACAGAACGTCGATAACGATATTCACGAAGTCAAAACTGTCTGGGAGGGATCCACAGTTGACGGCTGCGTCAGCAACACAGTTCTAGCGAGAACAAAAAGGCAACGAACCATTCCGCATAGCGTCGTGATACACATAGTCTAATAGATTGTTTATACGGTTCACTGAAACCTGGTACAGCGGCCAGCTCGTCAAATGAACTGTACCCTTTGAAGCTGCAAAGTTTTACTTCTGAACAGCCACCTTCACTGATAAAGCTTCATTAGGATTAGGTCAGCATTCGTTTGCCAGTTGCTCTCGCTCCTCTCTGCTCAGAGAGGTTGACTCACGTATTCTCTTTTCGTACGAACTGTTGCACTCGTTATCGAAAAAGAGATGATGGGGATTGCTTATAATACCTCTTGACTTTCTTTTCTTCAAATACTAAGCTGTACTTTTCGGAGTAAGTCGGTAAAGATAAAAAAAAAAAAATGAGTAATAAGTTTTCGAATATATTTATTGTATTTGCCTGCATAATACGTCTGTATCGTGTTGAATTTTTGCAGTATGATGTGTTGCTATTATGCCATTTTTTATTTAAAGTATTAAAGTTGTTTTTATATTATTTAACTTTTATATAAAATAAATATAAATTTAAGAGTATTTTCTTATTTTATTTTAGATTTCTAACGACACCTTATATTTTATAAGCTAACTCTTTTAAAAATGTTAAGATGGTGATTAAATGAGCAAATTACTAATTTACTGGTATGTTTATAAGACTATAAACGGTCGTCTGAAGTTTGCGATGGTCGGTCTGTGCTCTTGATGGGTTGAATATTTCATGTAGCTGATAAAGACATGCATTGAAGGTCACATCGAACCAAGAAGAAATAATTTAAGGGATTACAAGTCTTGACTGTTCCCACAGTTCTCCAAGCACACTCGAATTGAAGTAGCCTCAATTTCTTTGGTGCGTAACCTAACCTAAATAGAAATGAGTCTCAAAATTGGATTGGGGAAACGTTTCAGAGTCTAGGAAAGTGGGAGTTGCCGGTTACCACTTTTTCTTAAAGCCGGCTTTAGGCTGGAGATTACTTTTCAATTTTCAACTCCATTCGACCTATAAAGTAAAACACCAACTTTACGAGGCGAGAATGTACATGTTTCTCTCTCAATTAGCTGTCTTCGAAGTGAGGGGGAGATTTCCCTACAACTTTATTCAACCACTTCAGGATTTAGTATTCCAACAATAGGGATTTATTTAAGTACGGAGAGGGGCGACATCGTTCAATATATCGCTATGCAAGCTTCGGCAGACAGTGTCACCAATTACTGTAGATTGGCCGAAGTGGTCCTGAAACTTGAGCTCAACAGACAAAGGTTCCTGCGTGAGTTGACCCTTTTGCCAGTGATTTGTTGAACAGTACCCTGATTCATTTACATCCTCTTATACACTGTATTCTCAAAACTAACCGGACATCTGCATGCTACAAACAATCTTTAACTCACCATATCCTCGTCGGTAGACTCCAAAACAAATTTTGAAAACGAAAAGATGTTTCTTTGTCCATTCTTCTTTCGGAACGGCGGTCAGTTCAGCTACTGATTGCAGGAATGTTGGCTTCGCCCGAAGTAGACTCTCCAGTTCATCCGAAAGGAGAGCAATGGGATTACTATCAGGCTCTGGGGAGGCCAATGAAACTATTTTGCTCTATGTACTCAAGCCAAGTCAAAATAAGCTGTGCAGCATGACGTGGTATATCGTCATACTGAAACAGAAAACGGCTCTTCCATACTGCTGCCGCAGTGCTCGAAGAGCCGAATTGTTAAGAATGGCAATGGTCCAACCCAAGCTAAAAGAAACAACCAGAGACGATGACAGCATCTCTGTAAAACTTTACAGTTGGGACAACACACTGATAAATAACGTTCTAGAGCATCGGCCAGAATCAAACACGATCATGAGATTGGAAAACCATGTACGCTTCTTCACTCCATAACATTTTCTATCGTTCCAACTAAAAAATTACCATGGGTACTAGGCAAGTCGATACTGTGTATGTTTGGTTTGTATGCTGCAACTCTTCCGTAAAATAGGATGTCACGCAGTTCCCTAAGTATCATCCTTTGACTAATATCAGTTCTTGTGGGCTTATGAACTCCTGGTTCACAGTATTCTACGAGAACTGACGGGATCTAAGTACCATTATACAAATTTGTACATGTGAGCGCCTTCCGGTGACTTTCCGTCACTTTCTCTGTCTATGCGTTTACTGGCTGCGGTATAGTACCATGATTTTCATATGGTGATACCTTGGTCACCATTAATCGAGAGTGTCGATTGTTAATACATTCAATGATGACTCTCCGCTGAAAATCATTAGCTCAATGCCTCGATCCAGCTAACGTATTTCATTGATCTGTTTTTTCTAGCGTGAACACAGATGTTTTTATGCCCATTCCTGATAAATGGTTGGCTGGTCTTGTTGATTTTCTCAAATCCCAGGGTGTTCAGACAGTTTTGGCTATACAGTGTATGTGAAGAACTCGTAGTCAATTTTGCTGGTTTAGTTCCAATTCCATGTTTTTTTTTCTAGGTAATTTTCGATAATTGTCATTTGCTTTGCAGTATTGTCATTGATCATGATACTTTCGGTTGACACTTATTTGGCCTCAACCGAAACTGTAAATAATTTCAAGTCATTCACATATGAGAGGAAATTGGGATATTGGGATAAATGAGAGCACTCCTGGCTATAGACACCTGCCAGTGAAGATTGATGACGAGTCACGGGGTGGCATGGCTACATAGCGTTTCCAATAAATTCTCCCTAATTTGAAAGTATTGTTTCAGGATTTAGATAAGGGCGAGTATGTAGTCTATCATATGCAGATTTGATATCCAGTATGGTGTTAAGTGTGTATGTGTTCGGGAGAAAAAATCATACAACCCTCGCCTGAGACCCACTAACTCGGCCAAGTTGTAAAAAATTCCATAAATTTCCTCGCTTCAGTGATGGGATTCAAACTCAGGCCTTTTCTACCCGTGGGAGGATATTCATGAACAATTCTCCAACTGGGGTCCATTTTGAGTGTGTTCATCCGTTTTCAGGTTGTTAAATAATCATTCTTGTTTCCGGCACAACTTTATCAGTCATCCATTAGGCAAAATCACGAAGGATTGGTATGGATAATCTCTTGGGAATGACCGAAACAGTACAAGACCATCGTCGGGTACATGCTTCTCAAAAATCTTTAGCTGCGTACATCGTATACATATTAGTCTAAAGGATTCCAGCTCATCATCAATCATCTCTTGTCAGTGGCGTATTCTCTTAATTCATTCCGAGAATTACTTAACAAGTACAGGTCACTGTTGAACAAAAGCCGAGAATTAGGGTTGAATTTGAAAGTGTTTGCAATTCTGCCCAGACACGATAGGAGGGAGTATATGATGAGAGCCTTGTCGATCAATTCGGCCCTGGAAAGATTGTGCAAGGCTCAAGGGGTAGAATTTTTTTCAGCCTGGACTGTACTTGTTAACAGGAGAGATTGCTTCTACAGGGATGGGATACACTTAAATAGAAAGGGTGCAAGAATATTTGCTGATGCTATCGAGGCAGTGTTAGGTGGGTCGGAAAACTGCTAGCTTGGGGGGAGACAAAGACCAATAGATTGACAGTAGCCATTGGCAGAGGTGAAAGAGATTCTTGCACTGCTTCTATTAGAATGAGCAGAAGCCTGAAAAACAAGATGCATGGTATTTCAGAGACTGCTGGGAGCCATTGCGGTACAAGTAAACACATGGGTTGTGTTAGGGTAGCTAAGAATGGAAACAGGTGCAGGTATACTTGCGTGTACACCAATGCTAGGAGTTTAGTAAATAAATTTGATGAATTTGAGGTATTGCTCAAAACATCGAAGGCAGATATTGTTGGGATATCAGAGACGTGGTGTCACACAGATATAAGGGATGCAGAACTGCAATTTGGGGAGTACAACGTCTACAGAAAGGATAGACAGGATAGGAAGGGAGGAGGGGTTATGTTATTAGTTAAGAAACACATAAAAACCAAGGAAGTGAAGCCAGTCGACATCGCTGGACAGTGCAGTGTGGAGTCAGTTTGGTGTGACATAAACATTGGGAGATCAAAATTGAGTAGGAGTGTGCTATAGGCCTAATGACTCTGATGAGTATAATAAGGAACTGTACAGGGAAATAGAGTGGGCCAGTAAATCAGAGTGTCTTATAATGGGAGATTTTAATTTCCCAGATATTGACTGGAATTTGGGGGCTGGTTACTCACACACTAGCAGGACTTTTGTGGATTTATTGGATGATTGTTTTCTACATCAGCATGTTCGGGAGGCAACTAGAGGGAGTAATACTCTTGATTTGATTATCAGCAGTGATTCTTCATGAATTAAGAATCCGCAGTTAAATGAACCACTAGGTGGCAGTGATCACAGTGTGCTGAAGTGGGATTTACTCAAAGAGGTAACTACCATTAGGGGTAAAGGGAAGGGTTATTGCTTCCGTAAAGGCGACTACGATGGACTGAGACAGTATTTAAATTCTATACAGTGGGACCAACTGATGATGTTACCAACAGCAAATTCAAAATGGGAAGCATTCAAAGAACTTATCTTGGAAGCTACTAGGCTTTACATACCAACTAAGAAATATTGTTCAAGGTTTAGGCCAAAATGGATGTCAGATGAACTAATGAGGCATATGGCAGAGAAGAAAAATGCATGGGATACATACAAATTAACACATGACACAGAAGCCTATGATAGATACAAATTGATCTGTAACCAAGTTACAAAGGAGGTTAGGCAGGCGAAGGCAGATTACGAGAAATCCTTGGCAAGGGATGCAAAGAAAAACAGCAAAGAGTTCTTTACTTATGTAAACTCTAGAAGGAAGGGGATGAATCAGATTGGTCCACTTGATATTGATGGGTCAAGTGTTGATGATCCTGCTCAGGTAGCTAACAAACTAAATGAATATTTTGCATCGACATTCACACATGAGGAGTTATTCAGCGAGGGGAATGCCAGAGGTGTATTCAACTCTAGCAGTAAGCTACAGAATCTTGAAATAACTGGGAGTAAAGTGGAGGAGAAACTGTTGAAGATAAACACAAGAAAGGCACCCGGGGTGGATGGGATCTATCCAGTTATATTAAAGGAGGCAGCAAAGGAAGTAAGCAAACCTTTAGCCATAATTATGAGAGCTTCCTTGGACTCAGGGGAGGTACCCATAGACTGGAAATGTGCAAATGTGACCCCAATTCACAAAGGAGGATCAAAGGCTGACACAAGTAATTATAGACCTGTGAGCTTAACTTCTGTTCCAGGAAAATTAATGGAGGCACTGGTTAAAGAAGCACTGCAGGATCATTTAGACAAGACTTCAGTTATAGCTCAGACACAGCACGGTTTTGTTAAGGGGAAGTCTTGCCTGACCAACTTGATTGGATACTATGATGAAGTCACAAAAGAACTGGATGCAGGGAATAACTTTGATATTATATACTTGGATCTTAGAAAGGCTTTTGATACTGTTGCACATGGAAGACTGCTACACAAATTGGAGCAGTGTGACATTGGAGGCAAATTGCTGCTATGGATAAAGGGGTGGTTGAGGGGGAGAAGACAGAGAGTGGTAATCAATGGACACTGCTCATCGTGGACTGATGTTATTAGTGGAGTCCCTCAGGGCTCAGTGTTGGGTCCATTATTGTTTTCTGTATTTATAAATGATATTGATGATGGTATATCAAGCTTAATGTCCAAGTTTGCAGATGATACAAAGGTTGGCATGGTTGTCAAGGACACTACTGACACTATGCTGCTGCAACAGGATCTGGAAAGGTTGAGCAGATGGGCTGAGAGGTGGCAAATGAAGTTTAACATTGATAAATGTAAAGTACTACACATGGGAAACAGCAACCCCAGAGCAACGTATCAACTCTGTGGTACTACACTGACAGTGGTAGAGAATGAAAGGGACTTGGGGGTGGTTGTGCAGGCAGATATGAAGTTCTCTGAGCAGTGCAGACGGGCTGCAAGAGTAGCTAATGGAGTATTGTCAATGATATACAGGAATTTTTCCAGCAGGGATAAGGAGGTGATTATTCCATTGTATAAGGCGATGGTCAGGCCACACCTAGAGTACTGTATACAGGTCTGGAGACCTCATTTCAAGAAGGATGTAGAGCTGCTGGAACGAGTACAGAGAAGGGCAACAAGATTATTGAATGGAACAAAGGGGTGCTCTTACGAAGAAAGGCTTAAGTTTTGCAAATTACAGTGTCTGGAGACTAGGCACCAGCGAGGTGATCTGATAGAGGTGTATAAAGCCTTGAATGGTTTAAGCATGCTCAATGCTGATGGTATTCTTCCTCTAGCTCAGAAAAATCACCTGAGAGGGCATAAATTCAAATTGAGGAAAGACAGATGTAGGATAGACGTGCGGAAATTTGCCTTTAGCCAGCGGGTGGTTGGTTGGTGGAACAGACTTCCATCCCTTGTGGTGGAGGTTGATGGCCTAAATAAGTTTAAGGCTCAGCTGGACAGGTATTTTGAACGAACAGAGGGGTGAAGTGGAAGTGGGTTTTTTTTTTTTTTTTGGCTGATGCTGCATAAGCTTGCTTTCTTGCATCAAATGCCTCTACTAATGCTAATTCCAAGAATGTTTTCCAACTCTTTTTTTTTTTTAACTTCTACGTGTGCCTTGCAAGAAGCATCTTAAAATATTCTACAAATATCGTTGCCACTGTTGGTGTCGTGTGTTGCAAGCCATGTTAGCAGCTCAATTATATTGCTGTTATTATGATCGGAACATAAGTAGATGAGGTGTTTTACTTATTTATTAGTGATAGAAGCATCGCTGCCTGCAGTATAGTATAATTGTAGAATCAATTTATATATACTACTTAAACACCATTGTGGTTTCAACAGCCTTACGTTAAAGAATGTCTGTGCAAATCATGTTTCTGTTAAAAACACGCTTTCCCCTGTTTGCTAGTTGTAATCTATTGGGTTTCATCTGTTGTTTAATAGAGAAACCTAAGATTTGAAAAAACAACAAATGTGGACTTATAATTCTATATGCGAGAAGATTCTGGTCAAGAAAAGTTTATCGGTAAAGGACAAAATGTCGGAAGAACTGTTTCCCCATGATGATAGATTACGTTATTTCAACTGAACAAAAATACCCTCGAACAAACTTCCTAAAAGCGATGTGTTTGGGATAAGTTGATGCTCATTAGAAACGGGCGTCTTTGTTTCTCTTGAGATTTGTAAAGAGCTAAGAGACCATTTTCTAGACGCATTTTGTTTCCAATTTACCAGGTAGACTAGACATCCATTGAGCAGTTTGTCTAGAAAAGTGCCGACTGTTTCGATTTCATAAAACTGATTTTATATTTTCTTTCTTCAGAATTGTACGGAAACATTTCTTCACGACATTCGCTATCATGTACACTTTTGTATACGAGCAATTGATGCTTTCAAAAGAAAGAGAAAGTATTCATTGTGTTCAGGACTATTCCCTTCATGTTTTTTGTATTTTGTGCTCACTTCATTAGTACCAACGTTTGAAACCTCCTTTTCTTGTACTCCTTCATTGTTTATCTTAAATGGAATGGTGTTTTGGAGGGAGATTCCACAGATCTAGAATTACTTAAAAACGTTTTTTCCACATGGAAGCATAAAATACTCACTCTACAAATGCAGTTTCTTTATTTAAAAAAAAAAAAAAAAAATTGTGAAATCTTATATACGAGCATATACGACTGGTATTGTATTATTTTATAATTAACTACTAGGGGACTTCGCTCCCTGCTCGCTTCTCTTGATAAAATAAAATACAGAAGCTTTCGACACTGTGTGTCTCTTCATGAGCTATGAATACGTAAATACGTTACATGTGGAAATCAAGAACGGTACCGCATGGTCATGTTATATAAACATAGCGCGTGCACAAGATTCATCTAGCATGACCACGCTTAAACAGAAGCTTGTTTTACCACAGTAAAACAATCTTCAGTTACGTATTTTAGTATTTGTTACGTATTACCACGTAACCGCATCTCTCTTCTCCCATTGGCTGAATAGATATCACTAGAAGGAAAATTATTTTAATGTATAGAAAGATAAATAATATTTTAGCTTTGGCAGATGCACATCGAATATAATCACAGTCCTTCGGTTGGAAATATCCCGGGTTAGAATCCGTTCAATGGTGCGAAGAATTTTTATGGGCTTTTATCACAATGTGGCTGAATTAGCCCGTCTGCATTAGAGGGTTGGATTGGCTCCGGATTTTCCCCGTTTTTGGAATGTGTCCCGGAGAGGTGATTAACAAGAACTGCAAAAGCATCACATAGGTTTAAATCTGATAACATAATTAAAAATGAAATGGCAACAACTCAAATAGAGAAATATAAAAAGAATTTCCTTCTCACTACTATGGTTGCATTAATGTAATCACGAGTAACCTAAGTTGAGTATTAAAATGTTATTTCTAACCGCAGAACAAATATAAACTTCATAACGAGTTGCCTTGTCCCAGTAACGAGTTGCCCTGGTTTGAAACCAGTGGGTAATGCAATTGACAGATTAGCCTTTTCGAAATGATACTATATCTCCAAAAGGTTAATTTGCTAAGTAACCAATGTATCATCTTTTAAATAAATGGCAAATTAATCTTTTAAAACAACATCACAAAAAGGGTGCCAATTGTTTAAAAGAAGTGCAATACCAGTGCAACTGGTTGAGAAGGCAAACATTGTTCTGCTGTCGGCCTTAAAAACAATCCATTATTTTTATCCGTGCATTTTAAATCCTGTTCGTCCAAAACGAGATGAAAGGACAAGATATTCATTATAAATGTTTGCAAATAACTTTAATTGTTGGTGCTTAATATTATTGAAATGGGCTCCTCTAAAATTGCTCATCCAGTAGGCATATCTCTCTGAAATCCGAGATTTTTTTTTTTTTTTTAAATCCTTTAAATTTTAAATACCCACAACGGCGCCAGATATTAAAGCTTTAATGTATTAAATATTTCTTTGTTAACAATGCGGTTTATATCCTTTTAGCATAGTGAAAATGAATTATACTTACAGGAGACCGACTCTGTACATTCTCATGATATATATACAAGATTATATATAGTTTTATACACATTATCTTATATATATCCATTCTATATAATATTAATCAAGGTACTGTGTGTGTGTGTGTGTGTGTGTGTGTGTGTGTGTGTGTGTGTGTGTGTGTGTGTGTGTGTCCTAGGCCATCCCGACACACATCCCAATACCCAGGCGTTGCAATGATAACAACCCAGTTGAAGTATAACTCCACTAGATGTAATTATTGAAACACCAGGGTTCCTGCCCACCCACCCACCGATGAGGAGCCAACAAGCTCTGAACGGTGCCATCTGGGTGGTCGTATCCGCCGAAAATAAGTAACAGTAGTCTTCTCCACTGGTGAAGCATTACTTATTCGAGGTAGTGCAATATCACGTAACTCGTTGTGAAAGTATTCAAAATATGAGATATGGTTGCGTGCAGAAACAATGCATTTGCACTAACGTGCATATTATTAATAACCCTTAAATTATTTAAAAGTATACATCTTATTTATTAGAATTGATGGTAATTACCAAAGCACTTATAAAAAAAAAAAAAAAAACGAAATTCACATATCACTTCTAGTCTGCAGTAGAGCGTAGTGATCTGCAGGGTGTAGTTCAATTATCTCGTATGATTTATACTACTTAAGCATAGATTTATATTGCTTACAACTGCTTAAGCGCTCGCTGAGTAGACGTTGAGAAACACTAATAGGAGGTAAAAGAGTGAATACGGATTAGCTGAGTCAGAAACGCCGATAACAAATGTAATAATGATAATAATGTTACTAAAATTTTGGTTTGCTTTATGTCAATAACTGAATAACACAATCATGTGAAATTCAGAATAAATTCACATATAGTTAATGTGGTTGTTTATGCTAATATAAGACCTAATAATTATAATTTTTAAATTACTATATATCAATTATAAATTATACTAAATGACCGTGTTATTTTAAACGATAAGTATTGTAATTATTTAGAATAAGCATGTAGGCAATAACAAACTCGATAAAAGACCCATTTAAAAGGCTTTTATAATGACGCCATAACGGACTGTATGTATTGTAATGCCATTGACAGATGTGCGTGCATATTCCGAACGGTTATGTTTGTTTTGTCCCATTTGAAGTGAAACGTCTTTAGGTGCGCTCCAGGCAGTTTTCAGATGGGAGTAACTTGCGTTCGTGGATTGGAAAAAGACGCAACGAAAATTCGACCGTTGTCATAAGTAAAAACACATTACAGATACTCTGAACAACCAACTATCGTACTATGTTAAATTCCCCGGTTCTCCGGTGCGACCACCGAAATTAGGCACCGTTAGTAATTGGAAGTTACCACCTGGAAATACCCGGTGTAGTTGGCTTTTATCCTTCCTTCCTCTTTTTTTTTTTTTTTTTTTTTTTCCTTTTGTTAACCTGTGGAAAACATTCTTCCGATTTTCACGTACCATTTAACTTTGTTAATTGGTAAGGTAATGAAGTGTAAATCTGTGCTTTATATCTTTACTGTTATAGCCTGTGGATAATATTTTCGCTTATTAGAATCACCGTTAATAGAATTAAAATTCAATTCATAAACGTCATCACAATGACTACATATCGTATAGTGAACGGTATTTTGTTACGGAGTGTCAATCGTAAAGTTATTTGATTGTACAGTGGACCAATTGTAAGGCGGGGTACATTCTAGAGAGCTTTAAAGGCGTATAGAGCACGTACATGTACAATGCGTCAGTGGATTCCAAGATCGCCACGGAAAATGCGACACGAAATGATTCATCCCCCACCACCATTCTACCACTCCGGACCAATCACAAGCGACTCATGACCCAATCAATACCCCTACTGATTGCGCCATGCTATTTCTTTCATAAAGGAGAGATCTGAGGCCCAGTACTTCTCAAATTATCTGTGGTGAAGGACCAGTTTCCTTTATTTCCAATTCGTCGCGGACCGGTAACAAACAGTTCGCGAACCACACTTTGAATAGCACTGTTCTAAGCTATTTCGACAGCGGAAAAAATTACAGCGTGCGATGGAGTTGAACAAAGAAGCCAGAGAAGATCCATTCACATCTTCAGAGCCTTATATCTCCCCAGAAGTGTAAGAAGTGAATTTGGAAGGAGTCATGGACGTTGATATTGCAAATGAAAACGACGAAGAGTCCTCGAAACCCAGTCGTAAACGAAAAGCGAAGAAGCCAAAACCGACTACCAGAAGTACCCCATCAAATCGTTCAAGGCGTAATACACAGCAGGGCAGCAACGGGATTTTAAGAAACACCGAAGCATCCACGCACAGTTTAAACGTACATTCCTGGATAATGGTTTCTGTTCAGTCTGTTCCGTGTGTGATTGGCTTTGGTTCAAGAATGATTGAAGATTGTAGCAGCTCGAGAGCGCTTTTCAAATGAGGATGTAAGTTAAATGTCGGCCTGTAACAGCTGGCGTGTCTCTATCAAGAACAAAGTGATTCCAGCTCTATCAAAGTCAAACGGTTTTAAATATCATCCAATGCCACAGCAATTGCCGAAACTAGATTTGGTAACAGAACGTTTCATATCTCCGAGGCTCCCATTCATACGGCATTCTCGGTCAAGTGATAAATGTTCGCCTAAAGAAGTTACACTTAACTTCCGCTACATCTGTTCGGCACACAATTTTTTTCTGAATATTAAAGATAAAGTATCTAATAGTTTTAAAAAGGCATGTCTTTATATGAAAACATTTCTTCGTGGATCTTATCTATAAAGAAATAAACTATTTTAATAGTTTAGACACCATGTTAAAATGTAATATCGTGCTTTATAAAATGATGTATATAAAATTTAGAAAATGTCCATTCAAGATATTCACGCTGCGTGTAAAAGTGGATGCATTTGACTCATCAGTATTTTGGGAATGCACACAGGCATAGAATAATAAACTGATCCGATTTTTCTTACTTTTAATTAAGCACATCTTTACAGCAACGTATGAAAATATCTTTTTAAAGTGGAAATAAATCGCTAAATTATGAAGACATTATTTCATTGGCAATTTACATGCACTTTATATGATACACCTGAAAAAAAAAATTTCAGACAATAATACCTCACAAAAGATTAAAAACACTGAGTAGGTAATCTGCACTTTTTGATGATTTCACTTCCTGGAATCTTACTCAAACGATAAAATATTACCTTGTAAAAGGCTATTAATGCCTAAGAATGCGCCTGAAGACTTTGAGACAGGAAAAAAAAATTCCAAACGCTTTTATTGAAATTGCCAACGCCTACGAGTCAAAAGTCGGAAAATTATGATGGATGAAGAGAGAAAGGGATACATCAACTTTCTTCGCTGAAGATGTGGAGCTTGGAAGATGGTTTAATATTCTCTTTGATCTGTTTCCGTGCCATTAAGTCTAACTAACGAAAGCAAATGTAATTTTGTCTACAGGGAAAACGGAAACCATAATAAATCTCTTAAGAGTGGATTTATATTTCTGGAAAATATTTCTGTAAAGTAGACGACTGTCGAATTATCTGCTCGTTACACTGTAATGTCTACGAAACATCTTAAGGAAATTGGTTGCTATTAATAGAATTAATGCCTAAGTTTAGAAATGATGAAACCTTCGCTGCAATGTGTACATACCACTAACGTTCAAATAAATTATTCAATTCAGGAAAGTGATGACTTGATCAGAACGTGAGGAACTGGATTTAGAATCACTGGTTCGAGTTACTATTACGTCACAAAATTCTCAGTACACTCTTATTGATGTTATCGGGATAACAAGAGTAGCTCTGAGATTAACAGGCTTCTGCTAACTGAAGATGTCTTCTGTTTCTCTTTAACTTCCTGTAAATTATGTTAGGCTACGTGGTGAAAGATTTCACAGATCGTTTTGGGCACGTATATTGGTAAGAAATTACAGGTAATACAAGGTCTGAATCAAAAAGCTCTATGACTTTATTTTTCTAAAAATATGGGATGCAATCAGCATTTTTCATAATCGATCACCTTCGTACTGATTTCTTTCTGATTCTGTGCAGCTGTTCCAGCGTTCCTGCCACTTCTGGAAACATCTTAACATCTGGAAGTCTTCAGCTGTAAGCCGGTTGAATTCTGCTGTCGCATTCTTTTGGATGGCTGGAGTGTCATCAAATCTTCTCATGGGAGAAAATAGGGTGGGGATACTACAAGAATGCTTGTTGGTCCAAAGCTTCGAACTCAGGTCTTTTCCGTCCGTTGCGGGGAGGACAATGATTAAACCAATTATACTATCCACGAGGGCTACTGAGATATTAAAAGAATTATTTCTAGAGAATAAAACTGAAGGAAATGTCCCAGAAAAAAAAGAGCAATCCGACTGGAGAATGAGTCCTATTGTATTAGTTAGAAGAGGATATTACTTTCGAGGGTTGCGACAGTATACGTGACCCTCAATATAAATTGAGGGTTGCGTTGAAAGAATATAAAAATAAAGAGGCTCCTGGTTATGATAATAATATGTTAACAGAAGCTGTGGAATCTTTCGCTGCTGAATGGCAGGATATTATGTCGTTGTATAATAGCTGTTTCAAAGAGAGTTGTTTTCCTGAAGTACGGAAAGTAGCACTGATTAAAATTCTCTTGAAGAGGTTAGATAAGAATATACAGAACCCAAGATCTTACAGATCTGTAGCATGCTTGTCGGTTGTAGGGAAAGTGCTTGAAAGAATTTTGTTAAAATGTGATAAAAAAAAGCTATAGAGATGGATATCCGGTGTCTGACAAACAATATGAATTTAAGAAGAGTATCCGAAGATGCTAGTTTATGTCTTAAATAAAGTGAGACAGCCAAAGTCAAAATATGCTGCTGAAATTTTTACTTCCGGCGAGCCTCTGTCTTTAGTGGGAGAATATTATAAATATTATGTCAGAATGAGTGCTGGTTAATTTATATAGGCTGATACGTGACTAATTTTCAAATAGTTGTTGCTGTTGTAGGGTTTTAGGCGCATCAGCGACTTAGGTCATATTGAGCTTATATATTATGTCTGTAAATTGCATGCATTCTGTGGTTTCGTCCATAAAACAGGCAGATCCTGTTTTCTGGACAAACACTGAATTTCCGGGAGGAAAACCAGGCTACCCTCGCCTGAGATTGACTATCTCAGGTTGTAAAAATCCCTCACGTCATCGATGGGATTTTAACTCGGGTCTTTTCCAACCCGATGTGGGCAACAGCGACTATCAACTATGATACCCGCGAGGGCTTTTCAAATAGGCTGGTTTTAATTCGTAATAAGTTTATTAATATTAACTTATTACGAATGCAGATAGAGAAAGTCATTAGCAGATGAGCTCCACAATGATTGATATTGGGCCCGTATTTATGGAGCTATGTGCTTGATGAGCTTTTAAATCAGGATTGGAATGATTGTGAAATGGTAGTTTACGCGGATGGTATATTAGTGATGGATCTTTGAGACCTCTAGACTGTCTGTTGAGAAAACAGCAGAAGAAGTATTGAAAAGGATAAAGGAGTGGGCTACTCCACATAAATTAGAAATTTCTCCCACCAATAGAAAGTTTATGCTTTTGAAGGGGACATTAAGTTTTCATAGGTACAGGACAGTAAAAGCTGAAGAGATGATTATTGTGTACGTTTCGGTAGTCAAGTATTTAGGATTTATTACGGATGAAATGAGTTCTTTCTCATTATTACTTATGCATGTGGGGCACGGAACTCAACTGTTAAACATTCTATGGTTAGGTGGAGGTTTACTGCAAGAGATCTGCTCTTCTGGTTGTAATTTGAGCTCGTTACACTGCATTCAGTAAATCTCTGCAGGTTATTGAAGGCCTAGAACCTGAGGCCATAGTTATTATGAAACGGTGGCTTTAGTATGCGACTAAAAGAAGTAATTCTATGGAGGAAGTTCCGTAGTAGTTTCGAGACTGTCCCCAGTCTCGAAAAAAAAATGTATGATAAGAATGATTTTAAGTTAGAGAAGAAACGGTTTGATACTGAGGCACTGAGGTTATGATAAAACGATGGAATGAGGCTGACAAGGACCGAGTGGCACACAGTGATTCCTGATATTGGTGCAATGGAGAAAGCGAGAAAATGACCCAGTCTAAGGCTCTATTAAATCATGATTATTACAGGTCATAGACCTAAGGCTGGGCTATAGCAATATGGATAAAGAGATAGCCAGAACTGAAACTATGGAGAGCCTGAGACTAGTAAGCACATTATCCTTCATTATAGGCTTTATGAAGATTTCAGAGCTGAATTGTTCCAGAGAGGAGAGACCCTCATAGTTTGCAAAGTTAAGCGGCATTTTCGGATTTTATTAGAAGAGAGTTTTTATAATCCGTTTACAAAAGTTAGTTCGCGTAATTCATGAAAAATAACAGGGTTAAACTCTGTTCCACAGCGTCCATATGAAGCAGTGTTCGGCGTCTAACAAACACCTCAGTTGCAAAATCCCGAAAAGCTTTGTGGGTGGGTGTCCACTTCAATTACCGTAACCTATCCTTCTGTTTGAGGCAATTTGAAGTCAGCTTTTTTTTTTTTTTAACTGCATAGTAGGGTAGCTTTTGGTGGATCTGATGACGGTCTGCAGAATAGCTTATTGTGGGTAGCTGCAAAGCGAACCCCCGTGCTTGGTGGAGCCTACACGTGGTTGGTTGGTTGGTTGGTGGGGCCAACACATAACAAATAAATTTTTAAAAAAATTTTAAAAAATGTCAGAACAGTTTTTTTTCATGCAGTTCAGAAATCACTTAATGGCTGCGATGAAGATCGATCTGAACGTTAGTTATCGCCGACGGATTCTTAGACAGTAAATTTTGGAAAGGTTTTGTCCACTTATTAGGTATGAACTGGATAGGCCTGTCACTTAAACAAATACTAATATTATTTATTAAAGAAGTAGATTGAATTTGCACAAACGCAATGTTGTTCAATCTACAAGTAAGTTAAACTCAGAGCCAACACGTGACATGATGCATTTTTTGTGGAATTTTCACTCCGGAAACTCCTATTAGTTGATTTTTCCTTCAATTTAAGCATTATGATCTTTCCACTTTCGACAATAAACTAAGCTTTGAAAGTTTACTTGTTTCTGCTAAACGGAATTTAAAAATCTAAAATTACAACGTCACAACATTTTTTTTTTACTCTTAAACCAACGTTAGACCGTAGCGTGATTAAACTGCTAAAGCAAAGTCCACCAGACAATGAAAGTCATCTTCAGTGATATGCCCGAATCACTTTAAGAAATGGAGAAGTTTAAAGACCAGAGATGACATGTGAAATAGGTACAATCTGCGAAAGAAAATGATTCTACAGACTATTTTCAGCATTTTGATATGAAAAGCGGTATAGTAACAAACTTCCTCCTGAAGTGGTTAATAGAAAACAAGTTAACAATCTTTCTTTGTCATGTATCTTTTACTGTCTTAAAAAACATTTTTTTCAGCTGGTCCTTTGTTGGAAATTAGTGTTATATATAAGTAGCATTAAGAAAAACATTCCTTGTCATTTCATCCTTTTGATTCATCATTTCACTACAAACAAAAGATGTTTATAGATTACAGTTTAAATACGCGAAAAAAAAAAAAAGCTTATCTTTTTGATTTTTTCATTATCGTATAGATTAAAAAACTAATTAAAATAAAACTTATTCTGAAAATTAAATTAGGTTTTGTTCAAAATTATTTGCGATAAATGTTTTTCAGCTAAACTCGCAACGAAATATCCATGAAGAAAAAGTCTGATTATAGTATTTCATTAGAATTTGGACAATTACTAGAGAGTAATTACCCAAATTCCTGGTTAAATACTCTCTCATTACCAAAATAAATTATTTAACAAAATAAAGCTAAAGCCAAAATAAAATTTCGTGTTAATTGACTGCTTTAGGGTACGGTTATTTCAATATTGTCATCTTAAAGCGCAGTCTTTGAAGAATTAAAATTATGAGGATAAATGGGCTTGTTGTACTGGAATCCATAGGATAACAAATAATTAGGCGTATAACCAGCAAAATAAAATATCTTTAATCACAAATAGATACTTGTAGCTTTCGAGGCTGAACGTGCCTCTTTGTCAACAGAAAATGGAAACTTTAGAGATAAAATTATTCTAACGGACATAGTTGTGCGTGCAGTGAGGCGTGCGAGGGCACGAGGTAGGTCATTCAATCATTAAACTGGTGTTTATTGTTGCTGCATGGACGTGCGTAGTTTTTTTTTTTTTTTTCCTCTAGCGCTTGACTTAAAACGGTTGCCTGTAAGACGGGGTGTAGTCTCATGCCTTTGCAGCAGTTCATGGCTCTCGAATTACACAATATGTTGAGTGACTCTAACCAGAGGCGGTGGCGAAAGTCACGGGTTCATATACGCTGGGGTTTTGCAGGAGGACCAGGGCTTTCTCTCGGTAGGCTGATCGGTCTAATACGACATCCACCACTACCTATTACAACATGGTGCAGATACGTCGATGACATCTTCACCGTCATCTCACGTGACTCTGAAACAACATTGCTAGAATATCTCAATTCCCTGTTCGTGTTCATCCACTTCACTCTAGAGTTAGAAGTAGACGGATTTCTCCCATTTCTGGATGTCCTAGTAAAACGCGTGGACCCACATCTAGAACCCTCAGTATACTGTAAGCCAATGTGGTGCGGCCATACTTCTAGTCATCTCAACAGCACTGCCCGTACTCTATTCTCCAGGGCTTGGAGCCATTCCAGCACAGATGAAGCTAGGTGTAACGAGATTTCTAGAGTGAGGACAGACTTGATCAATTGTGACTACCCAGCACACATACTAGACAAGTGCTTATTACAAGCACAGGAGCTCACAGTCCACCCGAGACCGCCATCAACTGAGGACAATGTACCTACCGCCTACATTCCCTACTATCCAGATATGTCGGGCCGGATCTCAAAAATTTTCCGAGAATACCGCATAAAATGCGTGCAGTTGCTTGGTAGAAACTTAAGTTCTCAAGTTTCCAATGTAAAGACCCTGGTCACCCCTCTCTTAGGCAGCAGTGTAATATACCGTATAGCCTGCAAAGACTGTGACAGCTGCTGCATAGGAAAGATCTCGAGACGTCTTCAAGACCGCCTTGCAGAACACGACAAAGCGATTCACCTTGCTGAGACCGACCAGTCCGGAATCGCGGAACACTTCTGGTCCACCCACCACGACCTCAATCCCAAGCGTGACTACGAAGTAATTGACCACTCCCGACACTGGTTAGAGTCACTCAATATACAGTATTGTGCAATTCGAGAGCCATGCACTGCTGCAAAGGCATGAGACTACACCCCATCTTAAAGACAACCGTTTTAAGACAAGACAAGCGCTGGAGAAAAACTACGCACGGCCATGCACCAACAATGAACACCAGTTTAATAATTGAATGACTTACCTCGTGACCTCGCATGCCTTACTGCGCGCACAACTGTGTCCGTTAGAATAAATCTCTCAAGTTCCAATTTTATTTTGACAAAGCGGCACGTTCAGCCTCGAAAGCCTCAAGTAGCTGTTTATGATTAAAATATTTTGTTTTACTGATTATACGGCTAATTATTTGTTAATTAAAATGGTATTCAAATACATTTACCTTAATTAACTATAAAAGTTTATAAAATACCTAAATATTGTTACTTTTAATTTTATAATTAATTTTGAAGTAAAAAATTTATTTTATGAAACATTTTAATATTAAAGAGAACAATAATAATCAAGTTCTATTAAAAACGAACTTTACACAGTGTGTGACCAAACTTTTCTTCCAAATTTTTTTTAAAGAAACAAGGGCGTGAATGAAAATTTATCAATAATATACATATCACTTGTATTAGTTTAATTGCTTTCTTTTGAATTGTAATTAATTTTTGCTCAAATAATCATTTCCAAATTATACAACCAAATTATTGCTCGTATTATGGAAATTATGTATTATCGCTGTTGAAGAGTCTTTATAAACAGTAAACACAATAATAAATTTTAATCGTTTATTCATTGAACAATAATATAATTATTAATTAAACCGAACCTACTATTTTAATATTCTTCCTTCGTTGCAATAGGGCAGACATTACTAATGTTTGGTGGGATTTTTTAATAAGAGTAAGTATGTTTTCTCCATTTGGATTTATTATATCTGAGTAAATTCAGTGGATGCATTCAATAAATATAAAAAGATTACCGATAATTAAATTATTTTGTTTAATTATATCCATAAGCTCTTTTCAGATACAATGCACAGAATTAACTGGAAGCATTGCGAAAAACAAATAGTCTGAGATTTTATTTAGTGACTGTTCGAATTAGAGTAAATTAAGCCATATGAGATTTCACAAAGTGTTGATTATATGGAAATTCCTTTCACATGCGCTTACCTGAGAGTGTCTGCGCTTGTGGG
Organism: Mastigoproctus giganteus; assembly: GCF_048544385.1. Taxonomy (NCBI): domain Eukaryota; kingdom Metazoa; phylum Arthropoda; class Arachnida; order Uropygi; family Thelyphonidae; genus Mastigoproctus; species Mastigoproctus giganteus. The sequence goes on from NC_143577.1 coordinate 58,868,058, forward strand.
ACTTCTCATTAATGAGAATAAATGAATTTCTACAATCTTTATAAAGCGTTATGAAAATATTTTGCTACTATTATAACAGATTATAAAAATCTTTTTTATTTTCAAACAGATTTTTCAAAATTCCGAAAAGCTCATAATATAAATAAACACCATACACAAGATTTAAACTGTAAATATAAAATAACAAAACTCAAGCATGCTTCATATTTCCACCGCTAGATGGCGACACAAAGCAGTACAATGTAGTAAGCGAATCAAAGAGTGCTATTAATTGCTATTCCAATGAAGCGATTTTTTTCCTCTTCATCTCCATTTGAAGAAAATAGCTAAAATAATATCCGCGTCCCTTAAAAATATGAACTAACTAAAATATTCATATTATTCGTTATTAATTTTATGTTGCATTTTTGTTCTGTAAATGTAAATATAACATTTACGAGGGAGACGAAATAGTCATTATTTTATGAATTACATAAACTACTCTGTATTCGTTCCCTCAATAGTAAGGCCCTGAGTAACTCCCTGATTGCCCATTGTGCACATGTACCTTCAATTGAAACGGAACTGAAAATTTAATTTTCAGAAAAAAGTACTCTCCACTTATTTCAAACATACAAGTTTTTGCTATGTGACTTATTCAAGCAGACTTGGCCAGAGGCAGCATTGTTTTATATGTAATCACTTGGAGTATTTCAGATACATGACTAAGAACGGAATTACAGTACATTTTAGTACACTGCCCTTAAAATGTTATGTTATAACCATACTGGTTTTGTTTGTTTCTTTATGCTTGTTTTTTTTTTTTTTTTTTTTAAACTTTCTTTCCTTCTTAACTTTCACAATAGAACACTTGCTTTTTGCAACGAGTTGCCCAGGTTTTGCATGGCTTTTAAACAGCTGTCTTCAAGAAAAGTTTAATTGGCAATTTGTTTAAAAAATAAGATTACTGTAACGCGTATTTCAGGAGTAATTGGTCCCTCATCAATCTGAGTGTTGTCACTAGAAACCATCCGCTATATGATAAGGGACCGATCAGTCCTGAAACAGGCTGTCATAGCAATCTTATCTTTAAAAAAATATATATCAACTAAACTTTTAGTGAAGTAATTTGTTTAAAAGTACTGCAATACTAGGGCAACTCGTCTCAGAAGAAAATTTGCTCTGGTGGTGATAATGCAATGATCAAAAACAATGCTGCATTGATCTTAATTCTCACAGCAGAACAAACTTGCCTTTGTACTGAGTTTCACCAGTATCGCACTACTTTCAACAGAAACTGGATTTCGTGTACTGCATGCGCAGCTCACATCGAAAAACTTCCTTGCAATTGTTTTGTCTAAGCATTGTTACCAGAAACCACCTGCTATCTCAAAAGGACCAGTTAGCTTCGAAACAGGGGGACATTGCAGTCTCATCTTTTAAACCAAGCTCTAATTAACCTTTTGGAGAGGGCACCTTGAAATCAGTGCAATACTACGGCAACTCGTTGAAAAGGAAAGTTTCTTCTGCTCTGAGAATTAAGACTACTACATTATCAATCTTTTTAAATTCCATTTGAGAAGTTCTGTAATTTGAGAAGTTTTCCTCTCAGAATGAAATGCCCGTGAAACCCTTTGCTAGGTTAAACAACGATATCCTGCATATAACTTTTGTCTAATTTGAAATAAGTAAAGAACCAAATTCTGGCTGTATTCCTGAATGGGCACAAGGGTCAGAGGAGTTTACGAGATGAGAGAATAAGTACATCATCGTATTTTGCAGTCACGTGTGATGGAGCCACGATGAACCAACAAGCATATGCTACTGCATCCGTATGACTACTCGTCTACAGCTTTCAGAAAGTTAACAAATGAAGATTAATGAAAATAAATTAAGAAATAACCATAATTCTTCGCTGTTTACCGAATTGTTTATATTTATTTTTTAAAAATGATAAAATTCGAAAACTTTAATAATAAATGTATAAAATAATAAATTCATAAAAAGTGAATAACAAAATAAATTTTTAAAGTTATGGTAAAATAATTAGTATCCAAAATAAATTAATGAAAATAAACATTAAAAACAAAATTTGGATAATGCACTTATTTTAAATAAGTTAAATAAAATCCAATTACATAAAATAATTGTATAAAAACTAATGATATAATTAAATTCTAAACAGAATAATATAATGCATTTAAAATTAAATTATTTTTTAATAATAACATTAATTAAAATGAATACATTAAAAACGAAATAAAGAAAAAAAAAAACATGTTACACTAAAGGTTGAGAATTAAAACAAAAAAAGAGGAATTTTACCTCCTGCTAAAATATTCTTAATAACTTTCAAAAAAATAAAAATAAATAAATAAAACCTTCGGTTTATGTGTTTCAGATAGTCATTCCTCTAGGCGAAAAATTCCTAGGTAAGAGGTACCGACATACTTTTTTTTTTAGCATTTCAGCAAAAAGAGGAGGAAACATTACATGTTAAAACCCCATTTGTGCTACAAACAGCGACAACTCGTCTCGCGTGTTTATTTTTAACTGACCAGAAATTTGTGAACGGTTAATTTAGAAGAGCAAACACGTACCAAGTTTTTAAGAGAGCAGCACACAGACTTTCATTGTTACGTATCAACACACACAATGGGATGGCTTATCCCCAATACGAAATCAAGGTCATCATTAAAAAGTACACGGAGGGGGGAAAACCTTACCGGTGGCGACTTATATAGAACTATTTGATTGATCACTACTGAGGAATTGTTTCTCAGACAGAGAGAGAGAGAGAGAGAGAGCGCGTAGTAGCAGTAGGTTGTCTATGTTGTTTGCCAGAAATAGTGAGCTAAATTAAATGTTCCTCGCAATTCTCAGCTGAATACAATGCACCGTGTTGGAGTATTCTTCTTATTTTAATTAACATTTCTAACAAAAGATGGCAGCACTGCTAACATCCACTTTTTTTGTTGTGGTTGTTTTGCGTCTTGCAAACAATCAAAATATTACATATTAAGTATATTACATTATTATATTGGTGTTACTCGTTACACTTTTTGGGCCACAATGGGGTAAAATAATGCTCATTGATCCATGCTACTCTCCTAGAATAACAATTTGCTGAATCGATAGTGTTAAGTGTGTTAGAAAACAAAAAACATTTGATGAATTTGAAGTGCTGGTCATTTCATCAAATGCAAACATCGTGGGGATACCACAGACGTTGTGTCACTCAGATATAAGGGATGCAGAATTTTAATATGTGGAGTACAATGTGTACAGAACAGGAGGGGTGAGTTATGCTCGTATTTAAAAAATACATAAAATCTAAGGCAGTGCATCCAGTTGATATTGGTGGCCAGTGAAATGCTGAGTCAGTTTAGTGTGACAAAAGCACTCGAAAAAAGCTAGGAGTCTGTTATAGGCCTAATGACTCTGATGAGTAGAACGAACTGGAACAGAGAAATAGAATGGACCAATAAATCAGATTGTTTAATAAATGGGGGGGGGGGGATTTTAACTTTACAGACATTAACTGGAACTTGTCGGTTGGTCACTCGCACAGTAGCCAGATTTTTGTGGATTTATTGGATGATTGCTTTCTGCAGCAGCATGTTCGAGAGGCAACCAGAGGGAGTAATTCTCTTTATCTGATTATCAGCAGTGATTATTCATGCATTAAGAGTTTACAGATAAAAGAACCACTGGGTGGCAGTAATCACAGTGTATTAATGCGGAATTTAATACAAGACATAACTACTGTTAAGAGTAAAGGGAAGAGCTTTTGCTTTCATAAGGATGACTAGTGTGTCCTTAGACAATTTTTAAAATCTATGAGGTGGGGCCACTGATGATGCTAGCAACAACAAATTCTAAATGGGAAGTATTCAGGCTTTTCATACTAACTAAGAAATACTGTTCAAGGCTTAGTCCTAAATGGATGTCAGATGAACTGATAAGACCTGTGACAGAGAATAAAAATGCATGGAATGCATATAAATTATCAGAAGATATAGAAGCCTATGGTAGATATAAACTAGTCCGCAATGAAGTCACAAATAAGGTTATGCAAGTTTAGGCAGATTACGCCACCCCCCCCCCCTGGAAAAGAATGCAAAGAAAATCAACAGAGACTTCTTCAGTTATATTAAACTGTTTGAATCACATTTATCACCTTGATGTCGATTTTTTTTTAAACTATTGATGATCCTGCTGAGGTTGCTAACAAACTGAATAGATATTTTGCATTTACATTCAGACATTAGGAATTCTTTAGGAAAGAGGATACCAGAAGTTTAACTCTAACAGGGAGCTAAATGATTTCATGATAAAAGAGAGGAAAGTGGAACACAAACCGTTGAGGCTAAACAAAAAGAAATGGGACTGCGGGTGGATGGGATCTGTCCAATTATATTAAAGGAGGCAGCAAATTAGCCATACTTATGGGAGCAACTTTACATTCAGGAACGGTCCTTTGGAGTAGAGATTGTCAATGTATTCCCAGTTCACAAAGGGGGAATCAAAAGGTGACATGAGTAACCTCAGACCTGTTAGCTTAACTTCTGTTCCGGGAAATTAGTGTCACTGGTTTAAGAAGTAATGTAGGACCTTATAGGCAAGAATACAATTATACTTTTTTAAGAGATTTTCATACATCACATTATCCAATCTGATTGGATAATGTGATGCAGTAACAAAGGATCTGGATGTACAAAATAATTTTCATACGTGGATTTCAGGAAAGCATTGATATTTCAACACCACTGATATTTCATGTCACTTAAAAAAGGAAACTGAAATACATCCATTACCTTAAAGTATTTATTTATTCATTTGAAAGTTGTTCCCTTAAAACCCCAATTCCCATGGTCAGATAGTTGCAATGAGGGGTCGCTTTACACGAAAACATAGTTATTCTACCCCGAAGACTAACCGTTAGCGACACTTGATCCCCAGATGGTACAGTTTATGTTAAACCCAATGCAACCAGTCCACATCAAACAAAACTGTTGCCAGTTCCACTCGCTTATAGGGGCGGCTACAATGCACCAGACAGAGACTGTCATCAGTAGACACACAGACACACCGTCACTGTGGGAATATTTATAGTATCAAGACGGCCAGCTTTTTCGTGCAGTTAAAATAAGCGCGCTCTACAAGTCCCTGCCAGAAAGGAAAGATCACGTGCGAAATGAAGAATCTTGATACTGTGACTGTATCTCAAACGGACCCACATTTTTAGCATTCCGAAGAGCGCTTAGAGAAAATGTATTACTAACACGAAAACGGAGCCTTCGTGCGGTGGATTGAAGGCCTCCCACTTAGCTTGCTGAAAACGCAGAAGATCACAATTCCATCAAAGAGAAAAATGGAAAAGCCAATATGTGGTTTGGGATTGAATACAATGAAATAATTCTACCGCAATTAAACAAGAAAGTAACCTTTGGATTTGAGCAACAAATTGAGTCAAACAACATTAATATAAAAATATAAAATTATATGTAATTTTACTGTAGTTCATTAAAGCTGTGATTAATAGTTTGACTCAGATCTGCGTCCAACACAACACAGTTAGTGCTAATTCATCATGTGGACGGGTATAATGTACTTTTAATCAGCCAAAGAAGGATAGATGGAGGAAATAGTTTTACCCATATCCTGCTATCATACACATACATCACTCGTTCTTTGTGCTCAACAACGAAACGGCTGCAGTGGACAAAGAATCACCAAAGTAGAAAACTTGCAGGACCAAGGATGGAAGAGATTTGCTTCTCCCTCTGAATACTCTGTCCAGTTGCATTATGCAAATGGCAATTCAAGGTTACAGAACGCACAATATGAAACTTTGATGGAAAGGTTGGAGTCGCCAGAACCCAATAAAGAGTATTTGTAGTATGAAATCAGAGGACTTGTGCCCACTATTTACCAATTCAGAATTCAAATCAGTCTGTACCGGTTAACATTCGGAGTACGGTCAACTATGAATTTTTATAAGTAAACTTGAACAAAATACAGTTCTACATATACTACTATATATACAGAACATTCACCAGTCATTTTTGTACTATTACCAAATGTCCGTGGTGAATGTATGTAGAATAACTTGTGGATAAAGTAGCTAGTAGCAAGTTGTCCTCCAGCTGCTTTGTTTGTTGTTACTTCAGAGTATAATTGGTTTTATAAGTAATAATTTTACTCCATTAAGAATAAATTATGAATTTGAACGTTTCTTTATTCTGTAGGTTTGAAAGAAGCATTTGATGGGGTTAATTAGAAAAAGTTGATGAAGATACACCAGGATATGGGAATTGTTGGATAGATAGAAGACTGACAGGAACCACACTGAGGTCACAGAATTATTCAGAATGATGTGAATAACACAAGGAAAACAGAAAGAGATAAAAGGAGTGACAGAAGAATGAGCTGTCTCTCCCAACGTTGTTCTATAAAATATTCACCTCATCATGAGCGATTAAAAATTTTATTTGATTATTAAATTCTAAAACGGTTTGCTGAACTTAATAAAACAACTTAAAGGATTTCTTATCACACAACCGCACTTCAGTAAACCTCCACATGGGTACCTTTGATAGCAGGTAGAATGTGAAAATGTTAGCTAATTTCATTCGAAGTGTTTTGAAGCATCTCTTGAGAAATGGAAGAGAAAATTCTTTTTGTATACACCTTGTCCTTGAAGTAGTCGCATACAAATAAATCCATAGTTAAAAATAACGTATTATGCCTTGTGTATTTAGTTAAGAGTTAATTATCTATATAATATCAGTGTAGATACACCATGGACAACTCTTAAGAAACTACGAAGTTGTTTTTGTAGTAGGCACCATTTGTTCTGTTTCTCATATTGTGCTCTTCCTTCACGACGAGTTGCCATGATATTGCACTACCTAGAATAAATAACGCTTCACTAATAGAGTCTTCTTTATTAGTGAAGCGTTACTTATTCGAGGTGAGCCACCACCCAGACGGCACCGTTTCAAGGCTATTGGACTATCATCAGTGGATGTGCAGGTACCCTGGTATTGCAGACATATCTCATATTGTGTGATTATCTTCACAACTGGGTCGTCATGTCTGCAATACCAGAGTACCTGCCCACCCACTGATGATAGGCCAATAGCCTTGAAACATGTCTGGGTGGTGGTACTCACTGAGAATAAGTAACAATAGTCTTCTCTATTAGTGAAGCGTTACTTATTCGAGGTAGTGCAATATCATGGCAACTCGTCGTGAAGGAAGAGCACAATATGAGAAACAGAGAAAATGATGCCTACTACAACAACTACTCTACTTCGTAGTTTCTTAAGAATTGTCTATGGTGTATCTACACCGATATTATATAGATAAAGAAATCCATAGGTGGGATATCCGGAGAACGAGGAGGCCATGGAATGGGACCATCCCGATGGATACATTGGATAGGAAATCTTTTATTGAAGAAATAGCGCTCATGTAAGTTCTAGTTTGGTGGTGCCCCATCTTGCTGATAGAACACATGTGGCTGCATATCTGCCTACTGGAGGTGCAGCATGCAATGCGAGCATATCTAGGTAAATTGCAGAATTTACAATGTTTTCGTGTAAGAAAAAAACAGTCCAGTCACCTGGCTGAAGTTTACTATCATGCTCGAGATAACAAACTAAGTGGAGATTTTCAGCTCTCCATATGCGACAATTGTCTGTTAAATTTACCAGACAGGTGGAATGTCGCTTCATCACTGAATATTTTACAGAAAGTGCTCATCTTTGTCTATGAGACGAAGAGTGTAAATAGCGAATTCCTCTCGTTATGGTTTGTCGTGAGACTTTATTTTCTGGACGATTTGCATTTTATAAGCATAAAGTTTCAATCTCTTGCGAACCACCCTGTGCAATGTTGCTCGCGGTATTTGTAGCTGCAGGGCAATTGTACCTCCACAAAAATCAGCCGTCCAACGCCATAACCACGAAAAGCTTCCAAAAATCGCTTGCGATGAGACAACAATCCGTACGGAAGCGCTTTCGGAACTTAATTCAATCATATTGAATTGGTATATACTGGGATTCAACAGTTCAGAGAATTCAACTTTCTCCAATGTCTAGCATGGTAACCATTGCTGAGCTTTGTGAACGTGAAATCATACTGATGAAATTTTCTTGTATGGAAACCACGCTGACAATCTCTCTTGTTTGCTCACCGACATCCTGAGTGATTTTGCTTGGTAACACGTTGACCATTCTGCGACTATCTTTCTCTCAGTATAAGGGGTTTAATCGCTTGGCGATTAAACCCCTTATACGTGAGAGAAATCGCCTGACAATTAAACTTTCATGTCTAATGGCATTATTTGTTTTCACATTACGTTAAATAAATGAGAATTTCAGAGCCTGGGCAAGCCATCTAACACTTTCTTAAAAATATGGCACCCAATTTCTTCGCGTTCGCACTCCTCGCTGAATTACGCTCTACGTGACTGTTCACTGAAACTTGAACGAGATGGATTCTGAAATTTAATTTATTTTCATTTGTTATTACAGTGTACCCCTTCATCATTAGTACAGTTGATTTGCGCATCGTGTGATTATCCCATGATCTTCCATACTTTTAAGTGTACATGTTATTCTGCAGGAATTTTTCATATTTGATTAATAGAATGTAGGGGTAAATGAAAATAACATTCTGTAAACAACTACCTAGTTCTCGAAAGAAACCAATGCGAGGTTTTGGGATAGGTGTCCCTGGATTCCCTAAACTGATATCGCAAATAGGACCATCAAACACGGAAGTCATCAGGAAGAAATAAGAGGGAACACGCTACCCACATGGATTTGTATATATCATTGCTTTACGTTATTTCTTACTGTGGTGTTGCTGCGACAGGTAAACATTGAATATCATAAGACACGTCACTCCCTTCAGAAAAATATCTAGTGATGTTCATATTCAAAATATAAATTATTGTGCATTCTGCGATTGAGTGATTCTTTCAGAAATTAAAAATCCATAGTAACTTCAGAAGAAAACAAAAGAAAAACATACAACCCTTTCTTCTGACAGACTACCTTCACCCAAGATGTGAAAATAGCCCACAAATCTATTCCCTCCTCTTCTCCCTATAAGAATCGTATTTCAACTTCTACACGTAATAGAACTTAAACCATTCTTCTCCAGTGTGAAAGCACTACAATTTTGTATTTCTGATTGAATTTTTTTTGCTTCCTTTGCAAGATTGGCAAAAAGAGGGAGAAAAGAAATAAAATTAAAAATTGGAATGACGATAGACTATACAAGACAGAAATTTTATTATCCACCCGTCTTCTATGAATCATCAGTCTTTTCTTACTTGACAACTTATCCGTCTGTTTATTCAAGTACAGATCAATTTGCTTAACTTCTGTTTGATATGTAAATGAATTTTTTTCGAAATATGAGCTTTCGTCTAAGAATTTGCCTCCGTCCCTAAAGGAGTCATCAATCACAAAGCGACGAGTCTCCTGTGTGGCTTAAATATTGTCATTTTCTTTATTGAACAAGATTTTTGTTGTTTATTTTTATTTTATTTATTTATTTTTGTTTTCAGGGCAAGTGAAAAAGCTCTCTGGCAGCACAAAGTTTCCAGTCTCTTGAAATTAATATATTTCTGCCCAAACTCAAACTCAACAATACTTTAATATGCTTCATTTCATTTTGTTCCATTCAGGGATCTAATGAACTTTTAAAGAATCTCGCCGACATACTCATGTCCGCCAGAGTGCCAGTTTTTTCATCTACCAGGATCTGAACAAAATAACGATCAGTAAACTCCTTGCTGGTCAAAATTCTTCAGTTACTTTACCGAAAAACAAAATACAGTGTGTAAAAATATAAATAAAACGAAACACATCAGAAAAAGCAGATAATACATAACTTCTGCTGACACGACCAAAGAAACGATTCCAGTCTTAAAGAACAAGCATAAAAACCAAAGAAAACTCCACCGATAATAACAGTGGTAGCCAATAAAAGATAGGAGCTTACATTGTCCACTATTTAAACCAGGCCTGCTTGCTTCTGGTTTGAGTAGGATTCCAGAGTCCTGATCTGAATCCTAATAAATATCTTTGGCCTTGGTTCTTCCGTGGGATCACACAAGGCGAATTCGGCTAACTTTGCCTGATACGAAGGCAACTTCAACTAAAGGAAGAATAGGCCAAATTCCAACTGGACACGAGTATTTTAGAAGGGTTGAATGTTATTCATGATGGATTAATCCTGTCATTCAAGACAAAGAGGTTTCCGCAGTTTATCAATTTACTTTTAATACAAATTCATTTTTGGGATGCCAATTACTGGTGTCCAAATCCTTTTTTTTTTATCTAATATAAATTTAATATTTTTCGTAGCAAAAAAAAAAGATGTCCATCTTTAAACGTTTTGCTCACAGAGTGCGGTCTCTTCTGAACAAAAACTAGACACCAAAAAATTAAATTTTTTAAACTCCATCCCGTCATTGAAGGCTACATCCATTAGGAAAGAAAGTTGAATCACTGCCAAACAACCGAACAAGCGTCCTTCCACCCATAATGAATTTCGTGCTAAGTGGCCAACCAGGTCAAGTGTGTGTGCGGAAGTATTTTAACGGTAAGGTGCTCACAAATCAGAACCTCTTTAAAATGTGTTTATCGAATAATTTTATATTCTTGAGACTCCTTTAGAAACTTAAAAGGCTTAGCGTTCACAGTAGTGCGAATCCTGGGATTTAATCTCTTTTCTAAAACTAAAATTCGATTTAAATCAACTAGCCTTCGCGATATTGTGTCACCCTCACGTAAGCCTAAAAACAAATTACTTTTTCCAGTTCAAAGAAATATCTGATTAGCTTAATAAAGTTAAAATCCAACTATCATCCTATCTTTCTTAAAACCAACATACCTCCGATTTTCTTAACTTTAAAGAAATGATAGTAGAGTGTAAAAAATTAAACAAAAAATCTCTAAAAACACAGTTTCTTCTGTTAACACCAGCGACCCTCAACTCATGGGAATGATCTTAGACTATTTTGAAATCTTCAAGTTCACCTACGGTGGCGTCATTAAAACTTAGTGACCCTATTTTTACTGATACCACCAAAATAGCCAAAAAGTGAAGGGCCTATCGTAATATACTGCTCGACAAAATTAACAGAACACGTTGAAAATATGGTGTAACACATGCAGCTTTCTATAAAGCGCAAATAAATTTGCTATTGTGGTGTACTACAGAATAACAATAAAATGGAGGATATAGTGAGGAACTTCGGATAGGTATAAGGGACATTTATAGGGGTTGTATAAGAATTACCAAAAAAAAGCCACATTGTAGAAGTCTATACAAGATGCTCGAAAATATGATCCCCCTCCAACGGCTAAAAAGGCCTGACAGTGATAAATGCTCGATATAAGGGTGTCGATGAGGTTCTGTGGCAAAGAACCCGTTCTTCCACTAGAGCAGACCTTAGCTCACCCAGTGACCCGAGGAGTTGGCTATCGACGTGCAATGTGACACCAAAGAGCTTCCCACATATGGATTGATTTAAGTCTGCTGATCGTGCTGGCCACTATAGTCGTTGGATATCTTCAGTTTCAAGATAAATGTTCCACTACTTGAGTTCTGTGCAGTGCACGAAAAGAAAATCTGGGCCAATCGTAACCCTAAAAAGTCGCACATAGGGTGCGACAATCTGTTCTCGGTACTTCTGCGCAGTTACGGTGTCCTTGTGGGTAGCACAGTTGATAGGATCTCCATCCTACTAACACCGGGTGGAAAAGACCTGAATTCGAGTCCTGTTGATGAAGGAAGATTTTTTATAGGCCCTTTTCACAACGTAGCTGAGTTAGTAGATCTCAGGGGAGGGTAACATGGTTTTTCTCCAGCAAACAGAAAATCACCTCAGAATACAAGCAATTTGCAAACAATATACACATAGCAATGTGGCCTTAGTCGCTGATGCTCCTAAAGCCCTACTACAACAGCAGTTACTGACCCCTATCAAAAACATGAGGGTTGCTGCCGTTGATCATTATTCCGCCTGTTACGAGAATACTGCCTCCACCGTAAGTGTCCCTTTCTCTGCTGTTGGAGGATTGGTACCGCATTCCTCATTAAATCCAGATGAAATAACGTCTAGAATCTGTTTGTGGACTAAAACGGGACTCAGAGAACAGAACCATGCCCCATTTATCTAGGCTCCAAATCACATGTTCATGGCACCAGTTTCAACGAGCTCTGCAGTCGTTTGGATTTAATGGGATACAAAGCACTGGCTTCCTTGAGTAGAGTCCACTTGAATTGAGCCTTCTTAACAAAGTCCGGTTGGAAATGTTTTCACCTGTGGCCGCAGCAACTTCAAGTGACAGTTGATGACACGACATCGTAGGGTTCTGTCTTGCTGTTAGAGCCAGATAACGGTCTGTTCTGGTTGACAGCCCTCGGGCGACTTGGCCAGTTCTTCATGTAATGTTTCCTGAAACTGCTTCCATAATGCCGCCGGGATGGCAGTGCGTGGCACATTAAGCCAACGGGCACCTCCGTCTGTGACTGCCGGGCTTCAAGTCGTCTAACGGCCCGGCGTCTCAAAGAATCCCGAGTACTGGAAATGTGACTATCCCACTGAACAATCCAAAATACTTCAATGAAGTGATATGGTCGCAATGTGCGGCTCTGTAAGGTGGTTGATGATTTCTATTGGATGCTCAGAATTTGCTTGCCAGGATGCCATTATATCAAAATATTCGCCTTCCACGACACAGTTCACAATAAAACAAATTTTCTTTCGAAAACTCAGAAAATCAAGGTTTGATTTTCGAATTGTGATGACCTTTAGGAGCAAAAATGTATGGTATTTTAATAGCGAACATTTTATAGCATTTGCATATCAGATAATACTTGGTGCGTTTAAATAAACTTCTCGAGGTGCTATTGAGATAACTATGGACTTAGCTGATTAGATGCTTTTCTAAGAACAACAACCAATTTTATATACGAAAAACTCTTCTTTCTTAGATAACACAGAAAAATATTTATATAAAGTTAATCTACCAACTTAAACTAGAGACCATATTTTCCTCTCTCTCTGTCTGTCTCTCTCTCTCCAGTTTTTAACTTCTTGCAAATTGCTGTACCTCGAACTTATGTACATTCTATAAAAACATTGCCGATCGTTCTTCGAAGATATCCCTCGAAGGAACTCCTTTAAATTATTTACAACACGTCAAGAAACTGACAGTAATGTTGTACTTAAAATATAACATAACTGAACACAAACATCCACTAGAGGGAGCTCTGAACTTCATATTATTTTCGAAACTTTAAGAGACTCGTGCTACGTTGTTAACCGCTGGTTCTGTTTTTATTTATTCGCGATATTTTTCTATAACGTTCTCTTATGCAAAATGCTTTTAAAGAAATGCACTCGTCCAGATGTTTCGCAACTTACTCAATCTGCGTGTGTGTCGTGATGTGCCAGAATTATCGTTTTTGCCAGCTATGGTAACCTCTGCTAACCGTTTTTCTGGATTGTTTCTAGCACTAACGCTTGCCACAAAATCGTTACAGTGGCACTTTGGATTTGATGTTTGTTTCAAAGCAATCTTAGTGTAGCTAAGAAGCTGAACTAAGATTGCTCTGGAACAAACATCAAAGAAGACTTTTCGTCTGTGATGCACAAATGCATTTCTTGGTGGCGTGAGTGCTGCTTATATGAACCACTCTGCAGGTATAATGGCCAATGAAATTTGAAGGCCAACTTTTTAGGATTCAACCCGGTTTCTAAACATAGAATCTTTTCAAAGTAGAGACCTCTTATGTGTATAGGAAATTGCCGCACGACACAATCTCAACATTTAGAAATAGGAACTCATATCGCTATAAAAAATTGTTCCTATGGAAGGCATCTAACCTTTTCAATTCTAGATCCTGTTGTGTAGTATAATAGCGCATCATAATATTGGTTATTTTTAAAATTCAACTAGCTTTCATTGAAAATATCATTTTGATTTGTATGTGCGTGTTATCTGATGTCATATAGAAAACGTGTGGGGAGGCAAACGTAGCCATAAAAAGTGCAGTAAATATATGGCCACTAGTTGTTTTTAGAATTCCTCTATGTCTATGTAAAAGTAGAACCTTTTTTATCAGAATGAAAAAAAAAGGAAAATAAATATCTTGCATTAATTTGAAGGTATCGGGGATGTAGGGTTTCTGAAAATGTAATTTATCGATTATTTTTCAGGGGAATGGAGAACGTTGCTGTAGATGTTACCCAATTGGACTAACAACAGCTGTCCTAATTGTCTAAGGTATTAAGCAGAATAAAAATTTGCAGCTCTTAAAACATTCTCAAGATGCTGCCTCTTTCTCTCATATGAGTTGTAACCTTCCATCATTTTTAGCATCAGCTACAAGAAAAATCACTCATTCATACAAATGAACTGTTAAATTCTACACGTGATGTAAATTTTGATTAAAAGCAGCTATCAATAATAATTATAAACAACCAGGGAGTAACTGATCTGATATAAATTGCATATAATTTTATTATGAGCTAACTTGACCAATCGCGTGAGATCTATAGAAAAGTTTTGCGTAGATCTCACCCGATTGGTGCGAAATGATTCAACCCTCGTGAGTAGCAAAGTTGTTCACTGTCCTCCCCACACCAGGTGGAAAAAACCAGAGTTCTAGTATCATCAATGACGTCAGGAGTTCTTATGGTCGTTTTTCACAGCGTGGCTGAGTTAGTCGATCTCAGGAGAGAGAGAATCTTGGTTTTTCTCCCGGAAACTCTGGGAACCTCGGAACACAGGTAATTTACAGACGGTATACGTGGAGCAATATGGCTTTAGTCGCTGATGATCCTAAACCCTACAACAACTTTGCAATGATTCACTGAACGAATCTACTGCTTGTAGCTTAACATCAGCTAACTACAGCTCAGCTGAAGAGGCTATTAAGAATTCTTCCATTTTCTGCTGGGATTCGAACCCTACCTCCCCAAATGAACGACAGGTGGCGAAACCCTTATATTACCACCTATAAAATATACTCGTTAGTGCATATTTTCCTTGTGATGAACATAATTAGTAACCAGCAGAAGTGATATTCAGTTCTGAATGAGACTTTTTCCAAGCTCATTACTGAGAATACTTTAATTATCAATCTTTTTCATCATCTCGCCAAGGTTCATAAACCTATAACACCAAAAATTGCTTTTAACTCGGAGATTGTCCGACTCAGCTTATTTGTATGTTGACAGTACTGGGTCATTTCCACAACAAAAATTCTAGGTGATTAACCACGCATTCAAGTAGTTCTTGTGTGGGGTTAAAAGGTGCACGTGTCCACTGCAAAGGAGACAGTAGTGCGAACACGCATCATATCGGTTGAGAGAGTATGTAGGGCGTCCACTTTTGCCATATAATTAACAAACTCTATTAACGGTTTAAAAGACAGTTGCCTACCACCGCTGGTAATAACGCGTTTCTAAAATTGAAACGCGGCCAGAAGAAATATGTAGAACCAGCCCCTCACCTAATCTGCTAATGCAAGTTAGGTGAACGCGCACGGATTGTATCCTTTCCCCACTCAAAAGCTGACTCATGGAAGTCACGTCGGAACGAACTTTCGCATCATGCTATTGGTGAAACGGCAGGCATTAATTTTCACGAGCAAGCATATGACGCTGATGTAGCAGAACGTAGACATAAGTATGCACGGCCAGTTCCGCGATCTTGAGATAAAAGCAAAACTTCAGCCCTTCTAGGAAAATCGAGAGTGAATAATGGTTTACAAGTGGTGAAGATTGGAAGAAAACAATAGAACTGATTGTTCACAGTGAAAAAGCAATCTGGTGCATCTCTGGCATTTTTCTGAGACAAATAGTTTCTTCTCTGAATATGCGCGTGCTTATAATTGGCGCATTCTCTGGCCCATCTGTCTGCCGTTCTACAGGCATCTTGAGACTAATAACCTGTAGCACCTTGGCCGAGTGTCACTGTGGATTTTCTAGACTTGGAAAGAATCGTGGTGTGAGATACCTATGAAAAGACACAAGACACAACGTAAATGTATATGAATGGAAAGGTTTCGCTGGAAGGAGATTGATTGTTTTTTGGGTTTTAGGCGTATCAGCAACTTAGGCCATATTATGTGATATATAATGTCTGTAAATTGGTCGGTTTGTTGTTTACTGGACGAAAAACCCAAGTTTCCAGGAGAAAAAAAAACCATGCTATCCTCATCTGAGACCAACTAACTTAGACACGTTGTGAAAAAGACCCATGAAAATTCCTCACGTCATTGACGGGACTCAAGCTCAGGTCTTTTCCACTCGGTGTGGGAAGGACGGCGATTCTACCAACTGTGTTACCCATGAAGGCTGTGGAAGTAGAAATGTAATTTTGATTGCTTACAAATTACTTTACTGCTTTACAAACTTATGCTGCATTTAAGTAACAAGGTTTTTGCGCTATATTGAAGAGGCAAGATCAATGTTGTTGGATACTGGTTTGTTGATAAGACTAGGGAATGTGAAATGGATGATGATTATTGCATACGACTGGGATAGCCTCATTTAGTCCCATACCTCCACAAACTAGTTGAAAATTTCTTGTACTGCCTCTCCACTCGTTCTTGGAAAAGCATTTCAAAGATGCTGACGAAGTACAATATACCAAATTTCAAAAGTGTTCAAAATGTGGCTTAGCTCATTGCTTTGTATAATGGAATATCTCTACCTCTTTGTTCCTTTTTGCCAATTTCCTGTATATCACTGACAGAACCCGATGGTTGTTTTAGCATCCTGTATACACGGTCAAGAGACATTTATATTATACCGAATAGTTACTCCTGATAATTCTTGTTATCAACTATCTTGAGTTATGTTACCCAAATGGTACTGTACCCTAGGATTACTGATACGCAGATGGAAGAACTTGATTTCCCAAAGCTGTATCATTTCTTAGGCCAATTCAAATAGTTTAGCTAGATCTTATTGAAGTGATATACTCTGATTAGTATCAAAATTGCCTGTCCAAACTTCAAATTGAAATAAATACAGGTGCCCCAAAAGTTACTATCTATTAGGCTAAAAAAGGCGAATTTCAGTTTATTTATTACAGATAGATCACATTAGGATTCCTAATAGCCTAATCAGTTTTCTTCTTTTACGCTTCTGATAGGAGGGTTTAAAAAAAATTGATCTTATTGCATCCAACACAGTATTTGCATTTCTTTATCTTACTTCTGTTCCAGGAAAAATTAAGGAATTAATGGTTTAAGAAGTAATGCAGGATCATCTTGAAAGGATAGTGAGTGCCCGATCCATGCGTCGGGGACCCACTATCATACCTCTTTCAAAGTCTGTTAACTCACGACGTTTATCCATACTGACATCGAATTACTGTCTACGTGAATGCAGTGTACTTATATACTTGCCTTGCGGCGGGTTCGTCCACTAGCGAGAGGGGTGACAGCGTCGCATTGCCCAGGAGCTAGGTATCCCAGGAATTCTGTCCTTTCAATGTATAAGGAAATGGTTAGATTAGATCTTAAGTACTGCACACAGGTCCTGAAGCCTCATTTTAAGAAGGACGTGGATCTATTGGAAAGGGTGCAGAGAACAACAGGATTAGCACGGGAAACAAAAGGGTCCTCTACCAAGAAAGGCTTCAATTCTGCAAATTGCAGCGCTTAGAATCTGGATAGCTACGAAGAAACCTGATTGAAGTGTTTAAGGCTTTAATTGGATTTATTAAACTAAATGCTGATGCCGTCCTTACTCCTTCTCAGACTTAAACTGAAAACAGATGGTTGCAGAAAAGATCTGAGAAACTTTGCTCTCAGCTAGAGAGTAATTGATGTTTGGAGCAAAATTCCAGATGGCGTTCTGAAAGTGGATGGTTTGAATAAATTTAAAGAAGGAGCAATTTATTGCAATGGAGAGACAATTAATGTGGATAGTTGTCTTTTTTATTTTCTTTCATTATTTTATTTTATTATAATTTTTTTTGTCTGATGGGGCATGCGCCTTATTTCCGTGCATCATATGCCACTAATGATACTAATACTAAACTTCATAAACAAAAGATTTCCACATTGTTAAAGGGATGTGAACCTTAAATGTGCCATACAGAAATAATAATTAATCCATACATGCGCAGATTTGCAATGTATGTATTGTCTGGGCGCATAATCTTAACCAGGAACACCAGAAATATTAGTATCAGCAGTATGACTCCCAGAGGTCTGATTGCTGGATACCATGTCAGTAATTTTTTGGTGCTTGCTTAGTATCACAGATGACTTAAGTCTTCCAAGGTCATTGATGTTCGCTGTTGTGAAAGGATGGAAAACTGATGTTGATACCACAGTTACAACTGAGGGAGTAGTTATAACGTAGTGGGATGATGCCCATACATCGAAACTCTAAATGTCAGTAGGAGGATAAAGGAAAACAAAACGGAAAATAAGCTTCCTGGTATCGCACTTCTTATGGTTCTGAATGATACTGTTTGTTATGCTCAAAACTCTCTGCGCTCAGCCGTATATTATTATTTTCTGTTTATTCATCCACGAAATGCCCTCGCGGATAGAACAGTTGCTAGAATCGCTCCATTCCCGCACCGAGTGGAATAGACCTTCGAATCCCGTCGATGACACGAGGAATTTTGTCTTTTTCACAACGTGGCTGAGTTAGTTGGTCACAGGCGAGGGGTGGTATGTTTTTTCTCCCGGAAACTCTGGTTTTTCATCCAGAAAATAGACAAATCGACCAGAAAACACCGAATTTACGGACATAATACGAGTTGTGGCAATAAAGTCCTGCACTGGTGCTGTTGCGGTAATGTTCGATGAGTTAAAAAAAAAAAAAAAAAAAGTGGTATGTTGTATTTCAAACTCCCTCCAACAGATTGTCCGGTGCAGTGATTGTCCAATAGGCTGACATGTTACAAATAATAACCGGTTTCAACCGAATTTTCGGCACAAAAAAATCATGCTGTGCTCGCCTGAGACAGACTAACTCAGCCATGTTGTGAAAAGGCCTATGAAATTTCCTCCCTTCATCGACGGGATTCAAACTAAAGCCTTTTAGTTTGAATCCCATACCAAAGAGCATCAGCTGTTTTGGTCTTGAATCTGTAAATTTTGTTCAGCAAAGCTTAAAAGTTAATTTCTTCCTTTTTATCCATCAAAATTATGTTGTGAACCACGTAATAAAGTGGTATTTTTACTCAGGTTATTCTTAAAAATTGAAATAGCTTCCTTCACTCAGAGAAGCTGAAATAAAGCTTCTCTGAGTTATGCTTTTCAATCAGTCATCTCAGGACGCTGCTGTACCTCCAGTGTCGGTGATAGCGTTCGGGTTTAGACTCTTTTCGATCGAAAAACAGAAGGAAATTTCAGAAGTTATTTCAATATTTTGAAATAACCGGCTTTGAAGTAACATCTGGTTCCTTAAATACATTATAATTTTGGGCTCACGCAGCCTACCCAATAGGAGTTTAATATACGCCTGACATCAGCTACCTTTTAAATCAGAAATTCTTTTCTGATCTACAGCTTGGATGCTCGTTTAGATTCGTTACATGGCTCGACAAATGTTTGCTAATAGCACTACTTGTGTCTGATGACGGAGCCAAATAGTACTGAAACGGGTCACAGTAGTGCCTCCAATTTTTAATAGTTAACGGATTCGCCTAACCGGTGATGTTATCCGATTAAAAACAATATTACACTGAAATTCCATAATTTATGGGACACCTGGTTCCAGGGCAATGCGACGCTATACCCCTCTTGGTAGTGGACAAACCACCGCTTGGCAGGTTTATAGGTACACTGGATCACTGCATTCAATAAGTAGACGGCAATTCGATGTCAGTATGGATAAACATCGTTAGTGAACAGACTTTGAAAGAGGGATGACAGTGAGTGCCCAATGCATGGGTCACTATCGCGGAGGCGGTACAGAAATTGTACAATCCCTGTTCGACAGTATCAGGAATACGTAATTTCCAGAATGATATCTCATCGTGGACAGCGCTGTGGGCGAAGAAATGTGGTGGATGAACGTGGCCGTCGACGTCTGTCTCGCATTGTTTCAGCCAACCGGAGAGCGACAATAAATAAATAAATAAATAAATCTTTATTGTGAAGTAGAGTTACAGCACAATATCCCATCACGGCGACGAGCGCCAGGGGTTCACATATAGCAGTTAGAGAAAAGATAAGTACAGCGAACAAATACAAAATCCTACAAAATACAGTTTACAAATTCAAAAGGCTACAAAAATACAGCGAACAAATTCAAAATACAGCGAACAAATTCAAAACTCTACAAAATACCGATCACAAATGCAAAAGCAATACAAATACAGCATAAAAACGCAGAGCTAGACATAAATACAGAAATAAATACAAATTGGCCATATATCAGGGTTCAAGGGCTTTGATAAAGTTCTGTCTGTCCTTCTTCTTACTTATTATGCTGTCGATGTCGGCGTCCACACGGTTGAGGGCAGCGAGCATCTGCTTGGGACGAAATCTGTCAGTGAGTACAAGCCTCTTGTGGTGAGCCACGAGTGCTGGTACCGACCTTAGGCTTGGCTGTGGAATCCTCCAAGAGCAAGCGTTCCAAATATTTGGAGATGATATCTGGCCTGTGATGAGTTTGGCTGTGAAGACCAGCCTCTTTTCCACGATCAGGAACTTCAACCTCGGGATGTCGAGTGCTTGTGCCATCATGGTGGTTGTGGTAGCGGGAGGTAGACGAAGCTTGTTATTGGCCCATTTCAGTAACCAGTATTCAGCGGTGTACACCCGCTTGAGGTTTGTAGGTGCAGCAGAGGCCCATATTTCTGCACCATACAGAATGGCGGGGTAAACGGTGGAGGTGATGAACCTTTTGACAGTGACAGGATGTCGGACATGTAGCAGCTGCTGTTTTGAGATCCACCGTAAACGAGAGAATTTGGTACTGATTTTGTTGATCTGGTTGACAAAGGACATCTTTTGGTCAAACAGAACGCCAAGATCTGTGTGCGAGGGTACGTTGGGTATTCGTACCCCTGCGAGTGAAACGTTGAGTACTGTCGGCATGGATTTAAGGGAGAATATAACCTGGGCAGACTTCACTGGGTTGATTTTTAGATTGAAGTTTGCCAGGTACAATTGATCCTTAAGTTGGCAATTGATCTTGTTGCTGAGCTGAACGGGATTGTCGCCAGGGTTAATTTGAGTCAGCAGTTTGAGGTCATCGGCATAGCATAGGAGACCATTCGTTGAGGCAATAATGGGCCCGATGATAGCTGTGAACAGGACACCGGATAGGACACCCCCCTGCGGTACTCCAGCAGTAATGTCGCAGGATAGGGTGTGTTGTTGCCGATGGAGAATAAGTATTCTGTGACAGAGAAGCGATTCCAAAAAGCACAGCATATCACCTCGAATGTGAAATTTCTCCTTAAGTAGGAGGAGCAAGGCCGGGATCGACACGGCATCAAAGGCTGCGCTTATGTCAAGATATGTGGTTGCTAGCTCAGCTCTTTGTTCGAATGCTGAGAGGATGCGTTCTGTGGTGGCTGCCAAGTTAGTGACTGCAAAGTAATTTTGTATGTTACTGGCGGTGTCCAGGGTTCCCCCTATGTCCGCCGTGTGTTAAGCGTTTATAGTTGCCAGCAGTACAGGAAGCTCCTCTAAGGGTATTTAAATTATGGTCTAATTTACGTTCAAGTTGGAATTTTAAGTTAAGTTTACGTTCATGTTAGAGTTTAGTTTGAGCTAACATTATTTTTCAAGTTAAGGTTGACATTAATATGATGTCCAGTTAAGTTAAGTTAGTATTAATCTTAGCTTAGGTTTCCTCTAAGAATATTTATATTTTAGTCTAATTTAGTTCAGTTCGAATTTAATTTAAGTTACGTTCATGTTTTGGTTTTGGTTTCAGTGTAAGTTATTGTTATGGTTCAAGTTAAGAGGTGGCGTTTGCTATAGTGTTCAGCTTAAGTTGAGTTAGGATTAAGCTAAGTTTATATTAGGTTGGGGTTTTGTTAAGTTTAAATTAAAATTAGGTTCATTAGGATTTAGGTTTAAGTTTTGGTTCTTATTGAGTTGATGCTACGGGATTTTAAGTTTAATTTCAGTTTAGTGATTGCTCTAATTGGGTAATTTAGTGTGAGTTTTATGTTGTTTCATGTTGTTTGTGGCTGGCGTCTGGCGTTTTGCAGCAGGGGGTCGAGGGCAAGGTGTGCCCCAACCCCCCCGCTCCCATCCCTAGCCACGTGGAGGCAGCCAGATTCTACTTACTAGTATTTTAAGGGAGGGAACACACACGCCCCCCTCGCGCAGGACACAGGTCCTGACCTGGAGCAGGGCGTGTAGAGGATTGAAACATTGCAAGTCCGCTCCAGCGGGGCCCAACTCGCCCGGAGCGGACCCGCAACAAGGAGTATTTGCTTAAAGTAATATAAGGTTAAGATCAAGTTATCTGGATTTGCCAAGCGCCAGGTCTCGCAGGGCACAACCTGGCCTAGAGCTGGCGCCTGGCACACTTACGGTTGTCCGGGCTCCCACACTCGCAGGGCCCAATCCTGTCCTAGCGGGGGGCCCGGCATTCTTTTAGATTCAACACCGGTCAGTGAACAGATCTGTTGGCTCAATATTCATTTAGTATTCAATGTCTCAATGTCACAATTGTTACCTATTGTTCATGATATGGCACTGTAATCCAGGGTGTTATTTCCCGTTCGCTATCAGGATTGTGGTCACTGTTTTTATATTGTTGTTTCCGTAGTCACAAGGGTCTGTTTTGTTCAATCAGCACTGCTGTGAACTAGGATGAGGTTCTGCCACCCTTATACACACCAAGTTCCTCAGACTTGGCAAAGGCAGTTTGTTGGTCTTGGTGCACTTGGAACTGATAGTTGTGATACCTACTGGTTGTTCTCTAATCAGTATATTAATGACATTGTTAGCTCTGGTGTCACAACCAGGGCTTGTGTATTCCAGAAATTTGACATGTATTTTATATCTTATCTCTATATCTTATCCTAATTTTGATTTCCAGGATAGTTGTTTAGGTTCAGATAGACATACCTTTTGTTGTAATGCCAGGCATTTGCCTGGTCTAGGCCAGGGTGGTCCTATGTATACACGTTACAATTATTTTCTTGCGTCATTGTCTGGATGTTTGTTTTTGCCTAAGCTGACAAGGCCAGCGTACTTATCATTAAGTTACAGCTGGCAGCAAGCCCATCACATAACCACCGGTCAACCAGTCCCAACTGTCTCAGTGGGCCAGGTTTGCTTGGTTAGATGATATCTTTCAGTTTAAAGTTTTGCTGGTTAACATTGCACTCACTTGGAGTGCCATTTGCCATTTAACATTTGTAGTCAGTATGGTAATGACATTCTTAGCTCTGATGTCCCAACCAGGACTTGTATATTCCAGGATCTTAACATATTCTTATGGCTAATCTTATAAGTTTAAAGTGTAGGTGATTAACATTTCATTCTTTTTTTTTTGGAATATCAATAGCCACTTAAAATTTTTTAGTTGGTGACATTCTTAGATCTGGTGTCCCAACCAGGCCTTTTATACTCCAGGGTTTTGTGTTATTCTTATGTCTAATCTTACATTGATTTCCAGGATAGTTGTTTAGGTTTAGATAGACAGACCTTACTAGTGTATTGCCAGGCTTCTGCCTGGTCTTGGCCAGGCTGATTCTTTGTATGCATGTTCCATTAATTTCTTGCATCTTTGTCTGGATGTTTGCTTTTGCCTAAGTTGTCTAGGCCAGTCTTCCTATCATTAAGTTACAGCTGGCAGCAAACCCATCTCATGACCACTAACCAACCAGTCCCAGTTTTGGTTCTGATTAGATAATGTCCTCCAGTTTATAGTATGGTTGATTAACATTGCATTCTATTGGAGTGTTAATAACTACTCGGTTTTTGTAATCAGTATATTTATAACATTATTAGATGTGATGCCCCAACCAGGATTTTTATACTCCAGAATTTTAACAAATCTTGTATCTAATCTTACATTGATTTCCAAGATGGTTGTTTAGATTTAGATAGTCAGACCCTACTGGTGTATTTCCAGCCATCTGCCTGGTCTTGGCCAGGCTTGATTCTATATATACATGTTCCATTTCACTCTTGCTTCATTGTCTGGATGTTTGTTTTTGCTTAAGTTGATAGGGCCAGTTTATCTATCATTAGGTTGCAACTGGCAGCAAAACCTCCTCTCATAGCCACTAATCAGCCAGTCCCATCTGTTTCAGTGGGCTGGTTTTACTTCTGGTAGGATAATGTCTTTCAGTTTAGTGTATAATTGATTTACATTGCATTCTTTTGGGATATCAATAGCAACTCAACCTTTGTTGTCAGTATAATACTGACTTTTCCAGCTCTGGTGTCCCAGCCAGGACTTGTATATTCCATGTTTTTAACATTTTCTTTTGTCTATTTTACATTGATTTCCAGGATAGTTGTTTAGATTCAGATAGACAACCCATACTGGTGTTTTACCAGGCATCTGTCTGGTCCTGACCAGGCTGATTCTTTATATTCATGTTCCATTTTACTCTTGTATTATTTTCTGGATGTTTCGTTTGTGCATAGGTTGACATGTCTAGCCCACCTATCATTTATTTACAACTGGCAGCAAAACCCACCTCATGACCACTAGTCAGCCAGACCCAATTGATGCAGTGGGCTGATTTTGCTTCTGATTTAAGAATGTCTTTCAGTTTAAAATATAGTTAATTTTCATCGCATTCTTTTGGAGTGTTAATTACTAGCTAACATTTGTGACCAGTATATTAATAACATTTTTAGATCTGATGCCCCATACCAGGACTTGTATACTCCAGAATTTTAACTTATATCTTTTATCTAATCTTGCATTGATTTCCAGAGTGGTTGTTTTTCATTTAGGTATTCAGACCTTATTGGTGTGATTGCCAGCCATCTGCCTGGTCTAGGCCAGGCTGATTCTATATATACATGTTCCTTTTTACTCTTGCTTCATTTCCTGGATGTTTGTTTTTGCATAAGTTGATATGGCCAGTTTACCTATCATTAAATTACAACTGGCAGCAAGCCCGTCTCGTAGCCACTAGTCAACCAGTGCCATCTGTTTCAGTGGGCTGGTTTTGCTTCTAGTAAGATAATGTCCAGTTTAGTGACTGATGATTTTCCTGCGATGGCATAGTGGATTTCAGATGGTTTCGTCTGGAGAATTTGGTGAGTGATTGTGGGTAGCATAGCCACCGCCGGCTTCACCGTGGAAGGCGCCAGAAACGTATCCACTAAGTTCATTAGGCGATCATTCGCCGCAATAAAAACAAACTCTTATTTTTAGGCCACCCAAATAATTAAATTCATCTGCCGTGCTGTGTGTCTTATGTCTGTTAATTGCGTATGTTCTATGGTCGATTTGTCTATTTTGCTAGGCGAAGAACCCCAGTTTCTGTGGGAAAAAACCTTGCTATGTACGCCTGAGACTGACTAACTCAGTCACGGAGTCAAATAACCCATTAAAGTTCCTCGCGTCATCGACAGGATTCGAATCCGGGCCTTTTCCACAGAGTGTGGGGAGAACGGCGACGCTACCACTGTGGCGCCTCCGTAGCCAGGTGGGCAGGTGCAGCAGTGCGTAGCACACGCTTCTTGATTAGACCGGGGTTCGAGCCCGTCACCACCAAATACGGAAAGGTCAGGGAATGATCACCGCATATCCCCGGAGCAATATGGCCTTAGTTGCTAATGCTCCTAAAAACCAAATAAACAAACAAGCAGCTACCCGCGCAGACATTAGCCGCAATAGGTTATGAGAACCGCCGACCTACCAGAATCCCACTGCTGACACTACGATACAGAACTATACGCCTCAACTAGGTGAAAGAACATTGCCACTGGACCTTGGATGTTTAGAGACGGATCTCCTGGTCCAATGAGTCCCGTTTCCAATATTTTGAGCAGACGGGAGGGTGCGTATCTGTCGTAAACCGCAGGAAGCTATGCACCCGACATGTCAATAAGGAACTGTTCAGCCAGGTGGACGGTGGGTAATGGTCTGCGGCATGTTCAACTAGCACAATCACTGGTACATCTAGACGAATCTCTAAACGGTCCAAATTACGTGTCTATCCTTGCAGACCATCCGCATCACTTCCTGCATCACAGGGAAATGGACTCTTCGAGCAGGACAATGCGGCTCCACACAGAGCCATGGTGGCAAGAACATGGTTCGAAGAACATTCCGCAGATTTTACCACCATGGAATGTCCTCCCCGTTCAACGGACATGAACCCTGTGGAGCATCTTTGGGATGCTGTGGAAAGGTCGTTCGAACTTCGGATCCTCCACCCAGGAATGCTACGGAATTATGGGCAGCGGTACAGCAAGGATGGAAATACCTGTGGGACGCTTTCGTTAACTAGAGGACTCAATGACTCGCTCTGTGACTGTCCTTATTCGGGCTAAAGGTGGGGCTACCCATTATTAAGTAGGTATCACATGATTTCTGTCCAGAATCTAAAGTAATTTCTTAGTGAAGTTACTTTAGATTGACTATCTGTTCTTATGCAATCGTTTCTAAACAGCCTAGCCGCCGCGTAGTCACTGGAGGAACAAAGTGCCCCAAGACGAAAGAATGAAAATCATCACAAAGAAATGCGTTATTTCAGTTTTTAACGTACCTCCATAGCCGAGCGGGTGTAGTACACTCTTTGAGGAGACCGGGGTTCAAGCCCCTGACTACTAAATATGGTCGAACTGCCAATCCGCACTGGACCAGCTTGGTAGATTGTGGTCCATTTCCCTCAAAATGAATTTTTGAGGAAGCTTCCATCCTGCAATGGATGATAACGGCTGCTGCTTGCTTGCCTTTTTTGTATCGCAAGAGAGCACGAAGAAAATAATTGATAGATGGAGATTGCAATAAAGTTCGTTTTTCCAGCTGATATACACGCTCTGACTTTCCCAATTGAAAAAAACGTAAGACAAACATTTCGAAATTACAGCATCGCTGAAGAAAAAAGAAAGTTTGTAAATGTATGTTTTAAATTTTTATATAACAATTAGGTTTTTTTTTTTACGGTGTACTTCGAAGGTATCAAATAAAACGATTTTTAAATAGTTTAAATTTATTTTTTTAAAGTAACCTTATTTTGGATATCTAAATATCAAATGTTATATTAATTTAGTGATTAATTACTTAATTCAGGTACAGTTACATCCACCCCTAGACAGCAACGAAATGCTAGGAGGGCGAATACAACTATGCATAACATATCAATACAATATCTATGTTGGGTAATATAAAAGCTACAGATACAAAAGATAAAGATATAAAATATATGGTAAATTATGTTCAACATAAATGCCCAATATACATTCAGCGTCTGTCAAAGAAAAGTGCGGTGGTGCCAGCAAGATGCTGTAGACTAACCGGAACAGGAGAAGAAACGTAGATCATCCTCTAACACAGAAGTCACGTATAGCGATGGTGAAATGAGATGTCTCAAATTGCAAGTTTGCGTACGTACGTATCAGCAAAAACTTTTGTTCTGTAGGCCTTGTCCACGCAAATCGCCTCAGGGTT
This sequence comes from Mastigoproctus giganteus, assembly GCF_048544385.1. Taxonomy (NCBI): domain Eukaryota; kingdom Metazoa; phylum Arthropoda; class Arachnida; order Uropygi; family Thelyphonidae; genus Mastigoproctus; species Mastigoproctus giganteus. The sequence goes on from NC_143577.1 coordinate 58,895,668, forward strand.
GCTATTTAAGTCTTAATGAGCGAGCTGATTTGGCTGAGGGCAGGTCGGATCGCAGATATTTGCCGTTTACTTATTCTTCTGTTATTTTTGGGCAGGATGATGAGGCTATAAATTCTGGGTGAATTTGGTCTACCCGAAATGAACTTAAGAGAGAATAATTATGTCGCGAATATTGATGATCTGCTACCAAGAGTTCAATTCCATGCAGCGAATGTAGTATAGTCCTAGAGATATTAAGGGGGATGTCCTGAAGTTCTACTGAGGGATCGAAGAAGCCAATATTCAAGCCCCAAGAAGTGCCACAGGAACGTTGGAGGGGCAGAGGACTAGATTTCTGATGCGTAGAGAGCCACCGGTACCACAAAAGATCGAACAAACTTAGATATCAGATTGCTAACCCACCAGTTCCTGCCGAGCTACCAAAGATCTAAGAAGAATTTGTTTTTAGCTTCCTTGAACTATTCCTGAAAATACAGGTTCGAATCACAGACCAAGCCTTGTGAGAATTGACAAGTTTAATTTGATGTCCATTTATGGAGATGTGTATTGGGTTTATTCTTCTCTTTGTAAACGTCATTTGCGCGGATTTTTCGCCCAGTGCATTGAAGAAATTATATTTTTAATATCCCGCTTATAATCATAAAGATGCAGGTGGAATAGACTTGCCTCTGTTTAATCACGGTACGAAATACAGTATAAAAGCTTGTAATTACTGATAGAAGCCTTTGTTTTTACAACCCATTTTGAATATATTATGCCTTAACCATTTGTTGGTAAAGTAGTGAGTCATTAGGAGATGTCCACACAGAGTAACCATGACGACTGTAACAGGCATTCTTGTCACGAACGTGGCTGACAAAAATATATATATTGCCACTATTAAAATATGTTTCACTGTCCACAAACGATGTATTATTTTAGTTAGCTTATTTCAGTTATAAATGAAGCAACAGTGAATATAGTCTCGAAACGAGAGCAAAGTTTCCAGCATTTCAAAGTTCCATTAGTTGTTCACAGAAAGAGCTTCCCAGTTTGAAGATGAAGTAATGTCTGCATTATTAACCAATATCGTAATGCACAACAGACATGCAAATTCGTAACTCAGTACGAAGTCAAAGAAGGCATGCGATGGATTTGTAGCCAGCAACATTAAGGTTCCTTCATTATTATAAATGTGTAATGCTTTTTATCATGAAAATATTAAAAGTAACGTAACCATTTTTTTTTTTTTATCACGCGAAATTCGAATAGTGTGGCATCAATGGTACTGTTTTAAAAATTCGCTTTTGTATATAAAGCAAACAAAATGCAATTCTGGCGTATTTTTTACCATTTCTAAATATACATAATGATGCACTTCCGTGTGTGGGCTGCTAAAAGTTAAAATTGGAGCGGAACTTCCAGTTTAACACAATCATTTGAAATCGCATGCGACAAGCAAATTTCACCAGAGAAGGGGAACATTCATAGAAAAAGTTAACCACAATTTCTTGATACAGAATACTTTGAACAAAGATAAAACGTATACTGTTAAAATACACTACCCTGAGAGAATATTAAATGCATCTAGATAAGAAGCGTAGCATAAAAGCGTAGCATATATTTGACTAGGTGGATACAGGTACTCTTCAATCTATCACATTCTTTAGTTTCTTACCTCTGTATCGAATGCGTTGTTCCAGATTTCTTGATGGTATTCCTTTCGGCGACTATGCGGTCCAAGGTAGATGCTGCATGTCGAGAGAATACTCTGCATACAATCCAATCACAGATCCGTTCTGAGGGCTGAGGCATTGTCATATTGGAATAGTCCATGGCCATTTAGGTAAAACGTACACATTTTGTGATGAACTTAGTTCGCAAGACTGCTCTAATAGCATCTTCAGGTGGCAGGACCTTTCAGAACCGTAGGAAAACTAGCATCGTATCAGTCCCACCAACAGCCTGCGCAGATAGCAGGATGGGAGCCATTTCTTCCTGCGACTTCCTCCACACACTCATACAGGATATTCAGTGTTCTGCCAGTGGCGCTCTACACCTGCAACTGGTTTATCTGTTCTACTCATAACAAGAGGTGTACACATTGCCATAAAGCTACGTAATTCCGTTGTCCTGAGCTCCCTGCGTGCCCTACTGGCGGAAGTAGATTCTTAGCTTCTAATGTTAGAGAGGCTGGCAACTGTCAGCAATGTTGTCCTCGTATTTTTGCGCACACTGAGGGTTATAAATCTCCGATTCCCTAGATTAAGTATTCCCTCTGGAGGACCAGTTCTTGTTGCTAGTTTTGAGGCTACGGTGGGACTGATTGAAAAACTTACTCTTTTTACATCGATACATGAGAAAACTCCCCTACAACCCGTAACACTTCATGAGCACTTATCAAAGATTCTCGGGAGGTCACTAGTGTGCATGCCTCTCACATAGTACACCTTTAATGGTTCCACTAAAGCACTGCAAGTCATCTTATACGTTTACAGTATCACGTCACCATTATATCACGGACTGTCTGACTTCCTTATGATGGCAGGCATGCATATTGTAATACTGGATTCTCTAACCTAATGGCAGGGAACTGCGAACTACTAATAAAAAGAGGTGTGACATTCAAATGACAAATAAACCTGCCAAATAGTAATGTTCAGCTACGTTGGGATTATAACTGCCAGTTTTGCTGGTGTCAAAAGAAAAACAGCAAGATGCATTTCTATGTTTAATATTTATCTATACACGACCAACAGTGTTTGTTTGTGCGCTCAATGAGCGATTGCAGCATGCAAAAAGTCCAAAGCATAATTCTTGAGGAAACATAAAGATATCATTCGAGTTTAATGGTGACCATGCTCATAAATGTACATTTTAATCTGTAATTGGGATTGCAACACGATAAATCAATTTATTATTAATAATATTTAATTAACTTTATGTTTTTTATAATCGTAATATTTGTTCATTCATTAATAATTAATTAATTTCGAATTAGAACTGGATAAGATTTTCATGAGCCCGCTTATATTTCTGTACACACGACCGATATTATTAAATTGTCTTTACATGACGTTGCTTTGGCTCTCCGTGCGTCCCTGTTTCGATATTTGAAAATCTAGTAACCTGTTATTAATACTTATTAGTAAAAATCAGATTTGGTTGGCATATGAAAAGGGAACGAAAATCGGGCTAAAGAATTTCCTTTAATCAAAATGGTTTGTGTCTACTGTCTGAGAGATCAGAATGGGAGGGGGAGGTCTACCTTCTCAAAAAAGAGGACATACTTCAGTCATCGATGGGTTTCTATCAACGATAAGTTAAGTGGACTCTGGTCTCCATCGACGATTTGCTAGCGAATCATGTTTTTTTTTTTTTTTTTTTTTCAATTAAGTGCCATTTCTGACAATTCCTGTGTGAGTGTGCTAAGGATGAGACACAAAAAATCCCATATTTACTTAAAAATCTATCGAACTAATTACTAATTTAATTAATCTTAATTTTATCAACTATTCAAAATGGTGAATTATGAAAATAAAAAAAAAAGACATCGTTAAATACGTGCAACGGAAACAGCTTCCCCAACAGTAAAAAGGGGGGGGGAGACTTGTCCATTCCTTCTTCACTCTTTCGATTCTACATCTATTCCATAATTCGACAAAAAAAGTAGCATTTTATTTAGTTTCGTCTTATGTCTTTGCTTTTATTTTGTGAATATTTGTTCCGGTTTGGCTTGAAGGATTTATAATATTCCAAAGTATTTATTCCACAATATCTTCTGTCTGATAAAAGATGTCATCCATTTTTATTTCTCTGCCCAATCTTTCCTCTCTATATAATAATTTTCATGTCTCATAAACAACTGTAGACGTGTCGTCCGTAGGTAACCATTAATCTGTCATGTCTCTTCTCATTCCCTTTTAATCATCTCCATCCCAATACTCTTTTGATATTTCTAATATCTGATTAAGAAATTCCAGTAGCCTTCTACTCTGATTTATGTCTGGCTTTAACCACCCCTTCCCCTTTTGAGGATATATCCAAATCAGAGGCCCTTTTAACAATTTAAATTTAATTTTAAAAAAAACCCTTTCAGTATATAAGAACTATGGACATTATACACTTAATACTTCCAGGGTAAAACCAGTAATATATCAATTCCAGAGGCAGCTAAAAACATGTCTGATTTCGACAATTCTATCTTGAAATGTCTATACACCTAGAAGAACTATTTGTTTGTTGGTTGTATTGAATGTTTACGAGAGGGATAATCGGAGTTTCGAGGGGGAAAAATTATTAGCCACAGCCAGAGACCGATTACTTCGCCAGTTATATGAAAATCCTTCCTAAAGATTCTTATCGACCTCATGACATTCTACGTTGGTTTGAGGCTGGATATTGAGTTAAGACGACTTTAAAGGTGGATATATGTGAAACCCTCCAAATAATTTTATTATTTATATAATTGCGATAAATAATCGTTACAATTATAATAAATTATGATCCATAAAATGTATTATTTAGCATGTATTCAATTTAAATGAAAACCGCATCCCGGTATTAAGATGTACCCTTCTCTACTATATACAGTTATAACCTTCTTTCTACAAGAAGTGAGAAACGCTTTTACTGCGTTTCTAATTTCATGTAGAACCATACGGCATCCCACTTTGGAGGATAACTTCGTCAGGTATAATAAGCAAACTTTCTGACAGAAGTGACAATTCCTTTTCTGGACACTTCATAAATGCTAAATAAGATTTAGATGCGCTGGACCCCATTCTTTGGATATCTTGTGGTTCCAGGTACTTCTGGAAATCGAGGCTAAGCTAAGTTCTACGTAGAATGGCATTGTTGCCTGTAAATAGGAAACTACTCTACTTTAGGGGACTTATAATCTTATCTTACCTATGGAATGCCTCAATCGAAGATATTACCATTAGTTGAGGCATATGATGCACGAAAGCAAGCTTATTAGCATTAGCATTAGTTGAGGCATATGATGCATGAAATGCTTATAGAGCATCAACCAAAAAAAAAAAAAAATTCCCATTTCACCCATCTGGTCACTCGAAATGTTTGTCTAGTTTAGCCTTAAATTTGTTTAAGCTATCAACTTCCACAGAAACAGATGGAAGTCTGTTGGACCAATCAGCTACCCGTTGGCTAAAGGCAAACTCTCGCACATCTATCCTACAACTCTCTTTCCTCAATTTGAATCTATGCCCCCCCCCTCAAGTTCTTAATCTGAGAAAGAGGACGTATTCCGTCAGCATTGAGCCTGCTGAAACCATTCAGGGCCTTACACACCTCGATTAGATCACCTCGCAGGTGCCTGAGGCTGCAACTGCAGATGCTGCAACTTGCAGAACTTATGCCTTTCTTTGTAAGCGCACCCCTTTGTTCCTCTAGCCAATCTTGTAGCCCTTCTCTGTACTCGTCCTAGCAACTCTACATCCTTCCTAAAATGAGGCCTCCAGACCTGTACGTAGTGCTCAGTGTGGCCTGACCATTGCCTAATACAAAGGGATAATCACCTCCTTGCCTCTGCTAGCAAAATTCCTATATACCACTGACAAAACTCCATGACCTGCTCTGGCAGCCAGTCTGTACTGCCCAGAGAACTTCATATCCCACTGCACGATTATCCCCAGGTCTTTTTCCATTCTCCACCTCCCTGAGTAGTACAACACAGTTGGTACGTTTCTCTTGGGTTACTGCTACCCATATGCAGTACTTTGCATTTATCAATGTTAAACTTCAGTTGCCACTTCTCCACCCATCTGACTAACTATTCTAGATCCTGCTGCAGTATCATACTGTCTTTACTGTCATTAATAACCTTGCTAACCTTCGTATCATCTGCAAACTTCGACATTAAGCCTGATATACCTTCTTCGATATCATTGATAAATACATAAAACAACAATTCACCCAGCACCGAACCCTGGGGGTCTCTAATAATAACATTAGTCCACATAGAGCAGTATCCATTTATTACCACTCTCTGCCGCCTCCCACTCATCCATCCCTTTATCCATTGCAACAACTTGCCGTTAATGCCATACAGCTCCAATTTGTACAGCAGTCTTCCATGTGCAACAGTGTCAAAAGCTCTCCTAAAATCCAAGTGTATGATATCAGAATTATTTTTTACATCCAGTTCCAACGTGAACACATCGCAGTATCCAATCAAATTGGTCAGACAAGACTTCCCTTAACTAAAGTCTTGTCTAGGTGATCCTGTATCACCTCTTTAACCAGTGACTCCATTATTTTCCCTGGAACAGAAGTCAAACTAACAGGTCTATAATTATTTGTGTCCCCTTTGCACCCCATTTGTGAATTGGGATTACATTTGCACATCTCCAATCCATGGGGGGGCCTACCCTGACTCTAAGGATTCTCTCATAATTATGGCTAAGGGTTTTATTACTTCCCTTGCTGCCTCCTTCAATATAACTGGATAGATTCCATTGCCCTGGGTCCCTTCTTTATGTTTAACTTCAACAATTTCTCCTCCACTTTTCTCTCCGTTATTACAAAATCATTTACATTCCTCTTAGAGTTTAATAAACTTCTGTCCTCCCCTTCCTTACAGAATTCCTCATGTGTGAATGTAGATGCAAAATACTCATTCAGTTTATCAGCTACTTGAGCAGGATCATCAATTGTCGAACCATCTGTGTTAAGTGGACCAATCTGCTTCATCCCCTTCCTTCTAGAGTTTACATAAGTAAAGAACTCTTTGCTGTTTTTCTTGTCATCCTTTGCCAAAAGTTTCTCATAATCTGCCTTCGCCTGCCTAACCTCCTTTGTGACTTGATTACAGACTACCTTATATCTGCCATAGGCTTCTGTGTCGCATGATAATTTATTTGTATCCCATCCACTTTTCTTCTCTGCCGCGAGCCTCATTAATTCATCTGACATTAATTTAGGCTTGAACCTTGAACAGTATTTCTTAGTTGGTATGAAAAGCCTAGTAGCCTCCAAAATTACGCGGCTCTTTGGGCAGTGCGTCAGGAGCTCGTTGGTATAAGGTATAAGGTATGTTAGTGTCTAACGGCTCCTGGGATTTCTCCCATCTCCGCGGGTGTACATTGTATCGGGGCCAGAGATTTGAAGTGTGTGGGGGTCATGTGCTGTATATTGTGTTGTGCCCTTTGTTCCTCCGGTCTATTAGCCGCCGAGCCCCTAGTGGGACCCGACGTTACCACACCATGCCACGGGGAGGCTGACCGGGTGTACCACTGTAGCTAGAGTACTCTGGCGGGTCCTGCCACCTACTTTCCTGGGATTTCAGTGGCTAGGACCAGATTTGAGAATGAGATGATCGCTGTTTCTTGAGCAACGGTTCTAATTTTAACAGAGCGTAGGGTTGTTCGCTGATAACTTGTTCTAGGGCCAAATAGGTCGGGCAGTAATTTTGATGTTTTTAGATTTAGACCTGTGGGGAATGCGTGTATGTGTATATATAAATATATGTATATACACACACACGCACACATATATATATATATATAAACTAAATAAATAAATAAATAAAAAAAAAAAACGTTGTGCAAGAGAAAAGTAAGGTGTGCATCAGCCAGCGCTGCTTTTTAGCACATCTGAGGTGTATTACGCCGATCGCTCTCTATCCATCAGAAATTTGTCATCTGCCGCTGCCTCATACCTTCACAAGTATCTCAGTTTAGAGTACTGGTTGGTTAGGTGGTTGAACAGGGTGGTAGGCCACCCCCTAATTATCTCCAGATCGACTTTACAGAAAAATCTGGGCACCACTCCCTGAAGACATATCATCATGACAAAAAATGTCCTCCCGCTTGCACGACTTCTAACGGGGCGAATTGATGCTTCATCGGTATCCACATTAATCTCGGGCCCGAGGATCCTCAAGAACTGCTTCCAGATAATGAATCTATGATACTCACCTGCTCTTGGACATGACTAACGTTTTTTTTTGTTTTGTTTTTTTAACTTGCCTATTTGTATTTTACAAAGACTTTGTTTTGTCTTCGTGCAATTGTATATTTTATATATTTAATTCTCTAAATGTCTCGGGTCAGGCACAACGCATGTACTCTTGTTTATTGTACATAGGTTCCTCGCACCTTAGTCTGTAAATATTCACACCCGTCTGGCACAGAGCCGTCCCGGAGTGACCCAAGGTTTCTTGGGAAATAAACTGATTTTAATAATAATAATTAAGTCCCTGAAGGCTTCCAATTTAGAATTCATTAGTTGATCCTACTGTACAGAATTAAAAACTGTCTGAGCCCCCCCCCTATAGTCACCTTTAAGGAAGCAAACGCCCTTCCCTTTAGCCTTGATGGTAGTTACATCTTTAAGTAAATCCCACATCAGTACACTGTGCTCACTGTCACCTAATGGTTCCTTTGTCTGCAAATTCTTAATGCATGAATAATCACTGCTAATAATCAGATCAAGGGTGTAACTCCCTCTCGTTGCCCCTCGAGCATGTTGCTGTAGAAAACAGTCCTCCAATAAAACCACAAAAGTCTTACTAGCATGCGAGTGACCAACCCACAAGTTCCAGTCAATATCTGGAAAGTTAAAATCCCCCATTACAAGACATTCTGATTTACTGGCCCACTCTATTTCTCTACAAAATTGTTCGTTGTACTCATCAGAGTCATTCGGCCTACATCATCATCAGCCATTTTCAATCCACTGCAGGATGAAGGCGTCTCCAGCAACTTTCGAGTTCCTTCTCTTTTGTGCAATGGCCACCCATTTACTACCACAAACTCATGAATTTCATCTATCCATCTCTGCCGTTGTCTTCCAAGTTTTCTTTTAACTCCCCTTGGGTACCATTCTGTTATTTTCTTAGTTTACCTCTCATCATGTCTTCGAGCTATGTGTCCTGCCCAAGACCATTTTAGTTCTTTAGCTTTTAATAACAATGTCCTTTATTTGAGTTTGCTGCCTAATCAGTGTGTTTTTGTTCTTATCTAACAGTCTGATTCCTAAAATAATTCGTTACATTCTTCGCTGTGTAGTTCTCAGCTTCTCTTCCATTATTTTGGTGAGTGCCCAAGTTTCACTTCTTTCAGCCATGGTGGGGAGTATACATTGGTTCATCATTTTACGTTTCAGACAAACTGAGATATTGGTCTTCAGTATGTGACTATATTTCCTGAATGCTATCCATCCAAAATTTATTCTTCTCTTGACTTCCAGCCATTTATCATTATTACAGCTAATAACTTGTCCCAGATAAGTATATGACACCGCCTTTTCCATTACTGCTCCTTCAATCATTATATCCCTTTCTGTGTCATACTTGTTCATCATGCTTTTGTTTTAGCCATATCCATCTTTAGTCCGAAATCCTTACTAACTGTGCATAAATCGTAAATGGTTTAGGTACTCTCCGTTCACATTGACTCCTTTCTGCGACCAGTCTAATCTTCTGAAAGCTTCCTCAAGGGCAGCAGTAAACACCTTCAGAGATTTTGTGTCTTCTTGTTGAATTCCTTCCTGAATTTTGAATTCGCTACTGTCTTTGTCTAGTCTAATAAAGGAGGTAGCATTCTCATATATTTTCTTCAAAATCATAATATATGGGGTATCTATGCCTTGTCTTTCCAGTGCCCGAAACATTGCCTTATGCTGTATGGAGTCAAATGACTTTTCATAATCCACAAATGCCAGGCATAATGGTGGTGTTTTATATTCATTTGCTTTCTCCATTAGCTGTGATATTACGTGAAGGTGATCCATAGTTGAGAATCCTGTCCTAAAGCTAGCTTGCTCTTTCGGTTGATTCTCATCAAGTATTCTTTCTAAGCTGTTAGTAATGACCCTTGTGAACAACTTGTAGATGTGGGATAAAAAGCTAATTGATCTATAATTTCCAATTTATCTCCTTTCTTATGCAGCAAAACTATGATTGCATTATTCCACTGCTTAGGCGTCACACCTTTTCAATTGCATTTTGTGTCTTGCCAGTTTTTTTCATGTCTCTTCCTCCCAATTTTAACAACTCTACAGTAACTTCATCTTCCCCCGGGGCTTCTGATTCTTCATTTTCTGCAACGCATGTTCCACCTCACCAGGAAGGATATCGGGTATGTCGTATGTGTTACTAATTTGCGATCCATCTTCCCCACTACTAGTATCATTCCCTCGCTCCTTGTATAACTCTTTATAGTAGTCTTCTACTATTTGAATTATGACTTCTCTTATTTATAAGTACACCATCGCTATTCTTCAGTTTCAATAGCATTTGTGTTTCTGTATTACTGCTAATTGCCGCTGATTTAAATCTTTTGTTTTCCCTTAATGCTTGTTCTACTTTTCTTGTGTTAAATTTTCTTATGTCTTCTCTGAGTCTCTTTCTAATGGCTTTTCATAACTCAGTATACTCAATGTTCTTCTTGTCGGTGTTTTTCTCTCTTCATTTGTTGTCTTTGGTTCATCATGACAAGTGTTTCCTGATTAATTTTTTCTTCTTTGGATTTCTTTTTCCCTATAGGTTTCTTGGGCTTTATCACTTTCAGAAAGTTGTAATATTCCTTGTCGATATCTTGGTCAGGAGCAGTCTGCAGAAGCTCAAACTTGTTCTTAAGTTCCAGTACATACTGCTTTTTCTCCTCTTCTGTTATTTCAAAGAATTTCGTATTATTTACTGGAGTCAGTTTTTTCCTTTATTTTCCTATATCTATATAAAGTGTGCATCTTATCATTCTGTGATCACTTCCAACATTTACCTTGTTCAGGACGGTAACATCATTCACGATATATATTCTGTTAGTGGGGATGAAGTCGATTTCATTATTTGTTAATCCATTTGGACTCTTCCATGTCCACTTTGTGTTCACACTTTTCGTGAAAAAAGTGTTCATTACTGACAATCCTTGAGATTCTGCAAATTCCACAAGTCTTTCACCTCTTTCACCAATTCCAAAATTTCCTATAGTTCCCCTTTCTGCGTTGTTTTGTCTTTTTCCAACCTTAGCATTGAAGTCCCCCATAACGAAAAAGTAGTGGGTGTTCTGCTCATCTAGAAGGCTCTCAATTTCGATGTACATTTCTTCAACCTCTTCATCATCATGGCTCGATGTTGATGCATAAATCATTAGGCCTACAAAACACTCAACTCTCATTTTCCCTTTCCTACTGTTTATATCACACCAAACAGATTCAACATTGCACTGTCCACCCATGTCAACTGGATGCACTTCCTTAGATTTTATGTTTTTCTTAACTAACAGCATAACCCCTCCTCCGTTCCTATCCTGTCTGTCCTTTCTATATACATTGAATTCCCCAAATTCCAATACTGCACTGCTTATATCTGTGTGACACCACGTCTCTGATATCCCAACAATATCTGCCTTTGATGCCTTGATCAGCACTTCGAATTCATCAAATTTATTTACTCTACTTCTAGCATTTGTGTACAGGGTCCATTCACATTATTATGACCACCTACCTAGTATCCAGAATATGTGCCTTTCACAGCATGTACTGCAGCTAGCCGCCGTGGGAGGGACTCAATAAGTCCGCGGAAGGTTTCTATGAGTTCTTGTAGGTTCCTTGGTGGAGGATCCATCCGTCTGATGTGTCCATCGAAGTAGTCCCGTAGGTTTTCAATTGGTTTAAGATCCAAGAAATTTAGTGGCCAAGGAAGTAGCCTAAAGTCTTCGTCGTGCTCCTCAACCCACTCACGCACAATTCTGGCGACATGTCATGGCGCATTGTCTTGCTGACAGACACCATCGCTATCTAAAATAAGTGCTGTTTCATGAGCTGTGATTAGAAAGTATTGCAAAATGTTCAGTGAATGTTACCCTGCAGTTAAGACAAGTATTTTTATATATTATATTAGTTAACCATTTAGTAATTAAATGGTAACGAGATAATTAGTTACTCACTTTTCACTTCTATTAACCACTGACTAAGAAAAAATCCAATTTAAGAAATAAAAATCTAACGCGGCTGAAATTTAATGACTGTGTACATTACTATCTCTAAATTCTTTTTATCTAATCGAATGTGCCCAGATTTTTTTCGAAAAATCTTTAATTTTATTAGGGTTAATTTACGCAAAGTCAACACCCATGTAATTGTACATTGAATTTACTGTGTTTAAAGTGCTCTACAGAGTACATTTAATGCTATATAGAGGTGGAACAGCAAGAATAGACAAAAAAAAAAAAAAAAAAAAAAAATTGAAGAGGCAGAAATGTGTCAACTGCTGTTGCATTAGGACTATCCCGAAGTACATGAAAACTCAGTTGCAACAAAATTTTGCAAATACACAGCGTAAACTACTTTATAATCATTTTACAACCCAGTAACAATTTGAAATATAAGATGAAAGAAAACAAGAGGTTGAAAAATAAAATTTTCAAAAACAAACTTATAGTTGCATTGAGCCTATTTTTCTTTTAAACATTAATTTTAAAATAATATTTATACCTATTTTTTTTAAATAATCGCATATAAAAGAGAGGAGACAAGTTGTTTTATTTGCGTTACCCGTTTTCGGAGCAAAAACATTGAAACTGCTTCCTGGGGAGGTTCTAAGCACATTACAAATCAATTGCAGAGCCTGGTCAGTGGCTATATAATTGTTAGCTTTTGCAGCAAATCAATCGTAATCAAGTTGAATGCCTTCGAAAGTTCAATGTGGAAAAAATAAAATTGCAAATCCGAGTCAAGATCTTAATAAATTAAAACGAACACCTTTTGGGAGTTACGCTGGTCATGAATTTGATTGGCACACATTTATTATTTTAGTTAAAATTATTGAAGTTATCGAAGCAGTTTTAGATCTATATATGTATAATCGATCGATGATTGAAGCAGTTTTAGATCTATTATATTGTATTGATAGGATTTCTGTAAGTACTGTACTTATTTGTAATCTGCTTAAATTTAATAATAACGAACGGATTTTTCTACAAATTACGCGTTTTTCTTTGTTTCCGTAATACTTTTATGCTTTAGCAAAATATTCTGCGAAAATTTCAGGTTAACTTGTAGTAATGTATAGCGCCTGTTAAGACAAAATTTTTAAACCATTGCTTTCGCAGGAACACCCTTTTTTACTTCCATTTCTGAGTTAACCTAAAAAAGAATAGGAAATTGCCAATTTCCTGTCTCACGCATTCCACTGTTTAATTCAAACAACATTTAAGTAAGCGTATCCGTAACGTAACACGGATTATCTCAAAGTGCGTCCTCTGAATTTCAAATAATAATAATGTCCTAGAAATAGAAATTTCTGCTTCTCTTGCCAATTTTTACAGCTATTCTCGTGTACATGTATGTAAGTGCTTGAATGTGTTCCTACAATGAGTAAACAAAATAATGAGTTATCCTTAGGGAGTCTGATGTTTCAGAATCTTCATAACATGATATTGTAAGAGGTTGAAATTCTGGATAGGTACGGAGCGATTTTTCTCTTCATCTTCTTTTGCATTAACGCATTTTCAAATTTCTATTTAAAAAGAATTCCAAGCGATTCTGTGGACTTTCTTCACTTGAAAAAGTTTCAAGGGAAGAAAGTCCACAGAATGGCTTGGAATATCGACTGTTAAAGCTGCCACTGGTCGTGAAAAGGTAAATGATGGACTGATTTGTGCGCTCAGCGTTCACTACCTTACAGACCTTTCATGAAACGAAACTGGCTGTAGTCCTCAATGGGGTGTAGCAGCTCGCACCAGGCTATTACAAATTGGACATCTGTTTTTCACTGTCATCGGTTTTTTTAGAGGTGAGTGAAGCGCATTTGTCATGTTTCTCATCAGTTGAAAAGTGAAAGAAATAAAACCAAGACTTGTAATCAAATAACGAATTTTATTGGGATTTCCAAAGTGCAAGGATGGGTGTGTATACGTGTGTTTTACATTTGATAGTATCACATTCCAGAGCTGCCATGAGCCGTAGAGGTAGGATAATTTAAAAAATAGTTATAATACACCACTTTATATCCTCAACTTTACAGTTCCTTCGTGCAGGAAACCATGCGGAGCAACAGATGAGAATGAGTTATGAAAATGTGTGTACTTCTTCTGTCAGAAAGTTCTGTAGTAAGTCAAAAGTTTCCACACACACATACTGATGAATAATATTTATAAAATGAAACGGTTGTGAATTGAAGGAATTTTTATGGTGCTTTTAGCTGCAACATGTTACTTATTGTCCACTCCTGCCTTCTGAACACGATAATATCTATGATGATCTTGGAAAATATTTGTTTAAATAACTAGCCACATGTGTTAGAATACTCTTCGTTTATTCCTTCCTATGATGAAAGGCACGCTACCGTCCTGCATTAAGTTTTGGATTAAACAGTAAAATGATAACCAGTAACCTGCTGACACAATAACAGTTCTATCTCCAATCAAAGACTCTTCACTGGCTATATATATATATTTTTTTATTTTAATTGCTAAATATTGCGTTTAAGAAGAAGAACCTCGATATTTAAGGAGGCGTCCATCTTACACAGAAGATCTAAGAAATAATTCATTGGTGTGACATAAAAAGAAGGCACATAAATCAATTTTGGTTATTCTTATACAAGTATATTCGTATCAGAATATGATTTGCTTTACTCGTTAACCCTGATATCTCAACTAGAAATTGCATTGCTCACCTCTGAATTCCAACGCCTCAAACGCCAAGACACTAATTCTATCTAGAAATATTGCTTTTCAGAGACATCAGACTCACAACGTTCTAACTCCTCGTGAGATCAATATTATATAACATTAATATTAAAATACTGCACTATTCATGTAAATTTAGGACAAAAACCTCATGCTACAAGAGCTATAGATAGACTTTTTTTTGTTTCTACACTGTGACCGAGTTAGTCAGTCTAGGGGCACGTCTGCATGCTTGGGTTTTTCATCCAGTGAAGCAGGGAAATCGTCCAAAAAAATACTATTTATAGATAAGATACAGCGACTCTGGATGGCATTCGGTAGTTCAATATATATTAAATAACCCATCCAGCCATCCATCCACTCCAAATAAAACTAATTCCGAATATGGTTTTTTAAGTTTTCTTTAAATTTATATGCAAACCGGCAGTACTGATCAGTTCATCGCATGTTACGTCTAGTTATAATAATTTGTCTGTAAATAACATTCTTGAGTCATTGCAAAAGAAATTTTTAAACTTTAACTTTTAAATTTAAAATAATTAACTTTAATCTTTTAGATCTAAATATAAATTTATAATTTTTAAAATTTTATTTCTGTATTGCTGTGAGACACATCTTAATTTTATAAATACTGTAATGCGTGAAAAAATCTTAGTATATTTGTGATTGCCGATATTTCCGAAAACGATAACACTGTGATGAGAAGAGAACACATTAAACTGAATTTATAATGAATTTCGTGTTATTTTAAATCCTGCTGTAGCTAGCAAGATTTAAACTACGTGGATGCAGAACAAACGTCCCTTTGTAACAAGTTCCCTGATATTTCTTTCAACAGATAGGTTTAGGAACTTTGTAAACTGAATTTGTACACCGCATGGCTTACATCAGCAACTTTTTTTTATAACTTTTTGATTGTTTAATATCATTTGCTGTCTAATAGGGAACCTATTAATCCTGAAATAGGTTGTCATAGCATATTTGGGCAAATGGCCCAATATTTTGACGAGGCTAACTGTTTGAAACTAGTGCACACTGGAGCCACTCACTGCAAAGGCTGGGTTGTTCTATGATGATTAACAGCATTGTATTATGCATTTTAAATCTTGCTAGCCTCGAAAACAATTTAAAAGACAATCCAACATCTTATAAAGACAACATACGTCACCTTTTTTGTATGTATTGTGAAAAACAAATGCAATTGTTGATACTAGGGCTGGATTGCTTTCTTAATATTTCCGAATTGTGAAGTGCTAGATTTTAGATTTTCAAAAGCTTCGATTTAGAACGTTGAACCACAAATGATGATTGACGAACCAGATTTTTTAGTGTCGTTCGTTAGAAGTCCCCTACTATGGTGACCCGCTCTCTCTCTCTTGCATGTGTTTTGTGTTTAATTTTAAATCATAATTTAGTGTTATGTTAATTGTTGGTTTATTTCTTTGTAGGGAGAAGGAAGTTATCATAAAAGGCAATCAGTGTTTGTATTCGGAATATTGTATTCAAGTCTTCAAAAAAGGCCTCTGATGGACATTAGAAAGCAGGAAAAATTTTGAAGTCAGGAAATAGAAATGAGAATAAGAAAAAAAAAAAAAAAAAAAAACACAGCTGAGTGAAACGACAATCAGTTGTTTTGGTATTGCACCATTTTAAAACAAATATTTTAAGTAAATAGCAGTTTTACCCTTTGCTATGCCAGTTTTTCCAGCAGTGCAAAACCAAGCAGATAACATTGCCAGAATGTTAAATCTCTCATTTACTTTAGGATTACAATTTTTACCTCTTCAAAACCGGGAAAAATGGTTTCGGAAATAAACATAGGTAATTCTGAATTTCAGGAGATAGTGTTAAATAATAATAATTATTCCATAAATGAATTATAATTAAACAAATGAAATTATGACGACGATGGGAATCAGCAAGATACCTGAAACATTACTTTAATCATAATGTATAGTAGTTTAGGCGAATAGCTTAATAAACTATATTATTAATTTCACGTGGTATAAAAGGTGGTAATATATTGAGTTAATCTTAAATGAAATTATAGTTATATTGTAATCTTAATAAGTTTAATTAGTTTTAATTATTAATTATAATAAAATACTTTTAATTATTTTTATAATATAAATTTAAAAATAAATTATATTTTTATAAAATAATTTAATAAAAATAAAATTATTAAATTATATGGTGTTAGGAGGACTCTCCTGTCCTTTCTTGTGTTTTCGTGCATCCAGCGGTTTTTAAACTGTTTAGTGTAGTATTAGTAACTTACACAGCAGAACTAAATTTGCCCTCACTACGAGTTTCATTGGTACCGCACTACTTTCAAACGGGGCGAAAGTGGGGCAACGTCGGGCCTCAGCAGGGGCCTGGTGGCTAAATGGCCAGAAGAACAACGGTACATGACACCACACATTTCAAGATCCATACACTTTTAAATCTCTGGCCTTTACAGTGAACTGTATCACCACACAAAGTAAACTACGCGGAGATGGGGGAAACCCCTGGTGCCGTTTGACCCTAGATACACTTTACTTTACTTTCAAACATTAACAAAAAAGGTTAATCTACCATCTATTTAAAAATGAGATGATGGTTAAATAGCAGACTAACATTATGGCGATAAATACCTTTCCCATAAAGTTGATCTGTCCACAGTTTAAAAACAATTGTGTTTGGAAGCTTTGAAATACCATGGCAACTCATTATGAAATCAGGCAATGTTTATTGTGATTCATGGCCGCATTTGTTGCACCCTACTTACACCATTCATTAAATTCTCACTGAATCTATAGTAGTGAGGTGGTGAGTGAATATGCCATCGTTGATCATTTGGAGAGAGCGCCTTAAGTGAGCACAGAATTTGACTTGAAAAAAAAAAAAAAGGGTATTCTCAAGTGCACGATGATTTTCAATTTTGATGAGTCATATTTCTGGCAAAATACTCTCATGATCGGGAACAGGGAGTCAAATCTTGGGAAAACGCATGTCTTGCAACCCGTACAATACCAAGGAAACTCATTGTGAAGGCAGTTTGTTTTGCTGTGAGAAATACGACCATTGCATTGACTCACTTAACTCATACTAGCAGGAAACATGTTAAATGACAAATCGGTTCGCCAGTCTTCATATAATTTCAATAAGGCAAAATAACATTTACTATTATTTTAATATTTTACTGTTATTATTATTATTATTATTTTAATATTGAAAAGGTTTAAGAAATCTGGGATAAATTTCAATATTTCAACTGTTTCGCAAAGCGAAAAAAGTACAGTAATAAAAAAAAAAACAGGGCGCAACTTCTATACAAATCGACTAATTTTTATTTACAAGTGGTGTGTAAATATAATTATCGTAAAATATAAATAAATACCGTAACGTAAATATAGGATTTTTATTGTATTTTGTTTTTACAGCTTATTCAATTCAATCTTTTGAATTATCATGTTTCACACTTCATGAATGACACTTCATTCAAAATGCTAAAAAAAAAAAAAAAAAAAACAACACGTCATTGGGAAAGAGGTGAGCAATTATAATTATCTTTCTAGTTGTTAAAAAGCATAAGGCTTTTCCTCCATGTTAAAAATATTAAAGTTAGCCTTCTCTGAATTTGCTGTTCTGTTTTCCGTGTATCGAGGATGGTATTTGACAGCAATTGCCTGATGATGAGATAGTTGCTGTAACTACGTCTATTTGAACAAGAACTTTCTGCTTATTCGATTACAGTATTTTTGGCTCGTGCCTTGAACTGTTTATCAGGTTACTAATATGGAAGAGAATACTGGTAGGGACAGCTGAAAATTATCCTGTACGGGAGTCTTGTGGAAATGAATTGTGACAATGAAGCTGATTATATCAATTCTTATAGCACTGATAACTATTAATAGCTTAGATGATATTCAGCTACAGCATCTATTGTATTCTATTGGTAATTACTATAATTCGCACTTCTTTTTCGGACGAAATTTCTCCATTCTGATGAAGAACCAATTGCATCCCTTTTGATTTCATTTGGATGTGGACCTTTATAACAGGTGTACTCAATACATAATTGTGCATAAACGTGCAACAGTTAAGAGGATGAAAATGCACCGTATTTACATAGGTGATATGATGTAACGGGGGGATGAATTATTTCGTTCTTCGCACCCTTCGGTGCACACCAGAAGTTCATTGGAAAACAAGGTAGTTCCAAAACAAAACAAAAAAAAAATCCAGGAATCATTGCTTTTCATCAGTGGGTAGTTCGTCATCTATTGTATGTAGGAAGAGGGTCCAATAGAGGACATTTAGGACGGCGAAGGTCACAGGAAAGAATATCCTCGAATACATATCAATAAGACTGGCAGTTGGAATACCCGGATTAGATTTTTCTTCCACCATTGAATTTGTATTTTCTTTTCCATTAGTTCTCTTTAACCTTTTCCTTCGAGGTATACATCCAAAAATTGCTTTACGTTCTTCTTCAGACTGCATGTCTAACGTCACACTATCAATATCCGCCGATGATTCGCGGTCTTGAATACCCTTGTCTTTATTCTGAAAGAACAAAGAGAATGTAAAAGTAATTTTGCTGAGAAATGCAATCCTAATGGTATCATTTGCATATTCAATTACCATTTAATGTATTTATTATGTTTTTATTAATTAATTAAAATATTTATTTGTTCTATTTATTAATAAATAGAATCTTTCATAATTATAGACTATTTTTTCATTCTAATAATAAGATACTATTTTATTGTTTTATATTCCATGATTTATATTAAAACAATTATATCAAATTATAATCGCAACTTTTTCTTGGCAATTTTTTCAGATATACTGTATTCTAATTCTAATTTAATTTTTATTAAATAATCTTTAATAAAATTCATAGTAAAATTAAAATATAACCATAAATAAATCGTTTATTCCGTATAGATTTAATAATAAATAATTGTTGTTACTCAACTTTCATTAAAATGATTATATTAAGCAGTTGAAATAGTATTAGTATTAGTCAAATAGTACAAGGAAGCCACAGGATTTTGATGCACCGGAAAGTTTGGCGTTTGAATTTCTTCTAGCTGTCAACTTGCGGAGGCAACTTGTTAATCAATGACTCGCTGGCTAAAAGAAAACTTACTACAATCTAGTATAGACCTCTTCCCCTATAATTTGAATTTAAGGCCCCTAGTTCTGGAATTCGTTATAAAGGTGAAAACTCCGCCTTCATTCATTTTACTTAGTCCTCTCAGTCTTATAAACCTCAATCAGTTCCCCTCTGAAGAGCTTGGTTGCCAAGCTCTGTAGCTCACATAATCGGAATCTTTCTCCATATGGTCGCCCTTTTGCGGATCTCACAATGCGTATTACCGTCGTTGGACCCTTTCAATAAGCTCAATATCTTTTTTTTTTTTTCAGAGTGAGGTCTCCATATCTGAACACAGCATTCCAGTGGTCTTACAATCAATTGCCTTATATAGAGGGACTCTGTATCATCGAAATCATCGATAGGATACCATGGGCTTTCCTGGCCGACTGTTTACACTATTCAGAAAACTTCATATCTGCCCATATCGTAACTATCAGATCCCTTTCATCCTCCTACTGTTTTTAATTCAACTCCACAAAGTATACTTTATTTTGGGGTTGCTATTCTCAAGTGCAAAACGTTCCATTTTGCTACATTAAAACTTAGCTGCTACTTTTCTGACTATTCTTGAAACCTTTTCAATCATCCTTCATCCTGAAGGCGTATTGTTTGGCAATGATCATTAAGAACTCTACCAATCTTTACGTCGTCTGCAAATTTTGATATCACTCCCTTTATCCCTTCGTCGATGTCGTTTATGAAAATCAAACACAACAGTGGTCCAAGAATCGATCCATGGAGGACACCACTGCTGACGTTACATCAATCTGAAGAATATCCGCTGATCACAACCCTCTGACTTCTGCCCTGCAACCACCCAGCAATTCATCTGAGAATCTTTCCAGTAATCTCAACATATTCCAGCTTATACAGTAACCTCTTATGAGGGATTGAGTAAAATGCTTTGCTAAAATCCAAATAAACTATGTCGAATTTGTTCCATACATCCAGCTCATGAGTTACTGTGTCAAAATAGCTCACTAACTTAGTTAAACACTATTTTCCTTTAACAAAACTATGTTGTGTGTTCTTCACATTGCCATTTCTATCTAAATTTCCCTAGATTGCACTTATTGATTTCCTCTAAGATTTTTCCCTACCACTGAAGTCAGACTAACTGGTCTGTAGTTACCGACTTCACTCTTATAATCGTATTTATGTATTGGCGATGGGTTGGTACTTCTCCAGTCCAAAGGAATCTCTCCTGAGTTCAAAGATTCCCTCATAATTAACCTAAATGGTTCAATACACTCTCTAGTGGCTTTCCTCAAAATTGCAGAATATATGCAATCAATTCCAGGAGCCTTATATGCCTTTATTCTCGAAATTTTTTCTAATAACAGTCATCTACAATTTCAGAATCACAAATTTTATATGGCTCAGCCTCACTCGCACAATCTAGTCTTAGCCTGATGGGTCCTTCTGCAGCAAAGACCGATGCAAAGCACCTATTAAATTCATCAGCAACATCATCTAGATTATCTATTTGTTGTATTCACACACATGAAAAATTCCTTGTCCCTCATTTTTTGCTCTCTTAGTCAGTGCTTTCTCATATGCAGCCAACGTTGCATATGAGAAACTGCCCTAGCTTTATGTGGTACCATTAGAGATCAACTTGTAGACTTCAGTACTTGTAGCCTCTCTGTAACTGCCCCATTTTATCCTTTTCTGATCCATTAGACCAGCTAGCTCCGCATTCATACATTTCGGCATTCTCGTCGTGCAGTATTTTCTTAACGTTATGTATGCGTTCACGACTTCTGTGATTTTTGCTTTAAAGATGTTCCATAATTCGAATGTATTCACCCTGCAGTCCGCCCAAATAGATGCCAAAACGCACTTTAAACTGTCATAGTTCCTTCTTCTGAAGTTAAAACCCGTGCTGAATAGTTTTAACAACCGCAAAATTTTCATTCATCTTTCAACTAAGGACTGTGTGATCACGATCCTTAGTTGGAAGGACCTGCCAATTATTCTTGTACTTTGAGGGTGTGGTGTCATCTGATACTTTAGTAACGATAAGATCAAGAATATTCTCACCCCTAGTATTTTCACATGCTAGTACAAATAATCACCTAAGTTATTTAAAAATTTTGTTTTCCACTTATTCCAATCAATCTAGTGGCAAACTGAAGTCACCATAAGACATTCAAGCTTGCTTGCCCATTTCATCTGTGTGTAGACTCTCTTCATACTCTTCACAATCTTCTCGTCTCTAGATTACTTCTGGTCTCATTATACCTTTGCTTCCAACTAACTCACACCACACAAACTCTAGGCTGGCAGACGGAACCCAGGCTTCTTTTGAAGCCTGTTAGCCCTATTATATCAGCATTATTTCCACAATAATTATAAAATGAATGTTAATTCATTAAATAACCATATTATAATAATTTAGCAGTGACACTTCTTAATCCGCGTTGTTTAATGAGTGTAGGAGTTAAAATCTAAATGTGATAATTGAAAAAAAAAATAATAAATCAGCTTTTCAATTCCCTTTAAGGTTTGGTCTCCTGCTAATTAACGGAAGGCAAAACCGAATATCCTAAAGGATTTAGAAAGAAGAAAATCACAGAAAAGTCTTTACTAATTAGTTGAGTCCTTATGTGTTTAAGTTGTTATTTATAGAGAACCCATTATTTATTAACCATATATGTCCAAATTCTTATCACTGGGGAGAATAAAATTCTTTAATAAAACACATAGGAAAGAAAGCCAGTGAATGCTGCATATGTATTCTCCACGTCACTGAGATAATCTGGAGGAGCATGTCTTTCAATACAAGTTTAATCCACAGTAAACTCTCATGGAACAAAGCCAAGTGCAGGGCCTTCATGGTGACAACAGAATACACTAGAACGAACAGCGCGTAGATATATATATAGCTCGCGCCTTAAGTCTTAAGAAATGCCATAGATTTGTGTGTTGAAAAGAGAAATTCGAGAAAGTTGTCATAAAGTAAAGCAAAGAGAATGATATTTTATCTTTTCCTTACCGTCTACGACTAGGGAAATGCTAAACAAATTGAATGAATTCTGTAGAACACAGTTTGCTGCATTCTGCATAATGGAAATAGTTTTGACAAGCGGCCACTTAAAATTAACAAAAATCGTAACTCCTTTCATATTTCCTACGAATAACAGCTCATTTATAGTTTAATTATAACAATTGGAATCATTATAATTTCTATGATATGTCAATGAATGGAGCAATTTAATTAATAGTTGACATAGTCTCACACATCGGCTTGGTTTTTTCAAGGTCAAATTCTACTAATTTGATATTTATGATTATAGGAAAGTCTTTGCACACACAAATGGTCTGTTGTGAGAGTATAATGGATTTTCACTTGTTCATCATCTGGAGTTACCTTGATTTTCAGGAAATAACATGTAAACCGGCAAGAAAACATATATTTTGCAGATGTGCCCGCTATTAAGATCATATAAACTGCTAACGCACTGTGTTTAAAGTAAGTCGATGTACGAATATACAAATAAAAAGAATATTAGAAATACAATATTTCTTTTTTTACCTACTATTTTCTTCTGTGTATTAAATGTTTTCTCCCATTTATTCGAAATCCTGTCTGCAGTTTTTCTGATGTCTGTATCCAACGCTTCATTTTTCAGCCCATAAACACTTCTCTGCCTAAACAGCCACATCTTCCCAAATATCCACTTGCAGTGTTGAACCCCAGATTATTTTCCAGTGGGACGAAAAACGCTAGTTAATTTCAATCCCTCTAAAACTCATTCCTTTTCTATTTTTCTCAAAAAGAAAAAGAGTCTGCAGTTCTCATATTGATCTCCAGTAACACTGAGGTTTCTAGATAAGATCACATATCTTTGTGGGGATAACCCTCACTTATAACTTTTTTTGTTCTTAGCATTAGTATTAGTAGAGGCATATGATGCAAGAAAACAAGCTTATGCAGTATCAACCAAAAAAAAAAAAAAAAAAACCGCTTCCATTTCACCCATCCGGTCACTCCAAATGTTTATTTAGTTCAGCCTTAAATTTATTTAGGCTATCAACTTCCACAACAAAAGATGGAAGTCTGTTCCACAAATCAACTACCCAATGGCTAAAGGCAAACTTCCACACATCTATCCTACAACTGTCTTTCCTCAATTTCAATTTATGCCCTCTCAGGTGATTATTCTGAGTAAGAGGAAGAATCCCATAAGCACTGAGCATGCTCAAACCATTCAAGGCTTTATAAATCTCAATTAGATCACCTCGCAGGTGCCTAGTGTCCAGACACTGTAATCTGCAAAACTTAAGCCTGTCTTCGTAAGAGCAACCCTTCGTTCCATTCACTAACCTTATTGCCCTTCTCTGTACTCGTTCCAACAGCTCTACATCCTTCTTAAAATGAGGCCTCCAGACCTGTATACAGTACTTAAGGTGTGGCCTGACCATTGCCTTATACAAGGGGATAATCACCTCCTTATCCCTGCTAGGAAAATTCCTGTATATCATTGACAAGACACCATGAGCTAGTCTTGCAGACCGTCTGCACTGGTCAGAAAACTTCATATCTGCCTGCACAATTACCGCCCAGGTCCTTTTCATTCTCTACCACTGTCAGTGAAGTACCAAAGAATTGATACGTTACTCTGAGGTTACTGCTTCCCATGTTTAGTACTTTACATTTCTCAATGTTAAACTTCATTTGCCACCTCTCAGCCCATCCGCTCAACCTTTCTAGATCCTGTTGCAGCAGCGTACTGTCATTAGTGTCCGTAACAACTCTGCCAACCTTCGTATCGTCTGCAAACATGGACATTAAGCCTGATATACCATCATCAATATCATTTATAAATACAGAAAACAACAATGGACCCAACATTGAACCCTGAGGGACTCCACTAATAACACTGGTCCACGAAGAGCAGTGTCCATTGATTACCAATCTGTCTTCTCCCACTCAACCATCCCTTTATCCATAGCAGTAATTTGTCTCCAATGCCACATTGCTCCAATTTGTGCAGCAGTCTTCCATGTACAACAGTATCAAAAGCCTTTCTAAGATTCAAATATATGATAAAGTTGTTCTCTGCATACAGTTCCTTTGTGACCACATCATAGTATCCAATCAAATTGGTCAGACAAGACTTCCCCTTAACAAAACTATGCTGTGTCCGAGCTATAACTGAAGTCTTGTCTAGATGATCCTGCAGTGCTTCTTTAATCGGTGACTCCATTAATTTCCCTGGAGCAGAAATTAAACTAAGGTCTATAATTACTTGTGTTGCCCTTTGATCCTCCTTTGTGAATTGGGGTAACATTTGCACATCTCCAGTCCATGGGTACCTCCCCTGAGTCCAAGGAAGCTCTCCTGATTATGGCTAAGGGTTTGCTTACTTCCTTTGCTGTCATAAGCATATCACAAATATTGCTTCTTCTGCATCGAAAAAAACTGGGCTTTCTCTTGAACTTTGCATTGATTTTCCTTCTGAATCTGAACAAATCTCAAATACACCCCACCATGGAATGTTGTTTCTACATTTGCGATGGTATCCCCAAAACTTCCCTTTAAACTCTATTCAAAGGAGGACAGTCACATTAATTAATGAATCTTCAAAATCTCACTTCATCCCTATCACACAGACGGTTAGTTTCTGCGGCATCCTTTTTCTACTTATATTTCGGTAGACACTTCTGAATTAGAGATGAATTAGAAGTGGAATTAGAGATTCTAATTCTGAATTCGCATCTCAAATTCCGCTTTTTTATTCCAAAGCGGAGACTCCAACGTGCGCATCAGACAGCAACTTCAAATGGACAGTTATGTTCTTTGGAACAACCGCCTTATGTATTTTCTAAATTTGTAATCTACTGAAATTCAAACTCAATGCCAACAAGTATCTTGCACATTCTCAACCAAATATTGTATGTGTTTGGGTCACCATTTACCGCTTTACATTAACTATAAATAATACTGTGAAAGATGTTTCTCAAATTGAAAAGAGAGAGGGACATTGTTATATCATCATATATATTTGGTGCTCATGATTTAAATTGCGTAGTTAGTGAAAAGATCATAATGCTCAGAGCAGAACAATCTTTGCCTTAACCACGAGTTGCCTTGGTATTGCACTACTCTCAAGCAAATGGCATCTAAAAGTAGTTCAATACCAAGGCAGTTCGCGGTTAAAGCAAAGATTGCTTTGTCCTGAACGTTAGGACATTCTGCCAGATACAAAAAAAAAAGAGGAGATAAGAATGGTTCTCCCGCTTTTATTATTAGTACTATTTTCAATTACTGTATTTTTTTAAGGCCAAAATGACGTTAGCTGTTTTATAATTTCGATTTTGTTTTGTTTTAATTAAGAAAGCATGTTATATTCTCGTAAAAATACTATATAGACATAAAAAAGGAGACAAAACGTGCAATTCAACTATTTATGAGATTCTCTCAGCGAAATGGGGGAAATACAACTTCTACCACGTTCATTCAGTTGAAAGATCAACTCTTACCTGGCACTGTAATTCCTCAAGAAGTTGTTTCGTCAACTTCTGATACACACACACATTCTATTTTCGAACTTGCCGAACTGAACAACAACCATCATGTTTGGAAGTATTCGACCATTAGTAAATGAGAACCAAAACTTTTCCGATATCAAAAGATGTTTTGGGAGTGATCATAGGATGGAAAAAATATTAATGTGTACATCGTAGGAAGAGAGGAAAGGACATATTTTTGATTTGTAAGATAGTTTCGCTTTTGATATTTAATAGATTTGGAAAATTATTCTTTTGGAGAGCAATATGTCTTCATGTGTAGGTTCTCTTGTAGGAGAAAGAAACAAAATGTTGCTTATAGGGCAAAGAGAACAGAAGAGGGTATTGCTATGTCAAAAGAAACGACAACTGTGCATGTGCATCTGGAAATTGTAAAAGTTTCTTTTTTTTTAAGGAAAATGCTTTCACTACTGTTTTTATTTCCCTTTCTCTTGATTCTTAAGCCCGTCATATAATCGAGATGCTGTTACAGGTTATCTGCTGGAAAAGATATGTATGTGATTCTAGTTTAGTTGGAGAAAAATATAATGGATAGGAAACAGCGGTTCAAAATTAAAGCATTTGTATGGGAGACGGAATATGGATTTAATGAGAAAAAGGGGTTGAGGGAAGTCAGGAGGAGGAGGAGGAGGACAGAGCGAAGACAGTGAGAGATAGTAATGCGCTTACACTTTCATGTCGAAAATTAGAGATCACTGTTTGCAATAATTTCATAATCTGGGTATAGAGAAATGTTATTTGGATATTGCTTAAAGAAGTGCGAGTGCGCGCGTACTTCTGACTGGTGCAGCAATTTTGCGTCACCCATATACATGAAGTTTAAAATTAGAGATAATCTAATAATTCCACCATGTTTTGTATAAAAGGTGCCATTTTCAGCCAAAAGACTTTGTACTTCACACGTTGAAGTTCAGTCTTAAAAGTTCTAGTATTGTTTCTTTCACTCAATAGCTGAGAACAGATTAGAAACATTAATTAATTTGAACTTTCAGTTGTTTCGAAGGCGTGGCGATGGAACTTGAGTTCAAGAAAACTTCAACAGCATACTCGTAGAGTTAGTGTAGTCTTCAGTACATACTGGTCAAAGTGTATACAAGATCACATGTGCAAACGATGTCTGTATAAATATGATGATATACGTACCTCATGATGCAGTTGAAGGTCAGTTCCGATCTGTGTAAATCGTAACGTGACGCATAAAAAGCAAAATATTGTAAGCTTATAGCAACATTTAATGTTATTTCCAATTGCGCGTCGTCAGTATGTGCACGGACAGCCAATATAGTTGGGTGTATGGTCCCTAGAAACTGCCACACTTGTGTAAGTGATGTTTCCAACTGATTAGGAAGATATATTTCAGTCTTGTCCGGACTATTACTGGACAGTCCGGAGGAGCTGCAATGCATCTTCCTTTTTTACCTAACACTACCATACGGAATGGTCATTAATCGCAAGATCTCATGTTTTTACCTGGTTCAGTCAGAATCCCATTCCTGATGATGTAGAAAAGAAAATAATGCCACTCCATATCAGTACACCACCTGCACCGAACTGGCTGTGTTCCAATATGTATGGGGAGTTTTTTTGGATTCCTCTTTCGTGCTACATTGGGGTCCGACGAGAATGAACCTCCAGGTAGTAACGGGACTCATCTGTGAAGATCAGACAGCATCATCAGTCGAACATCATAAATGGACCTCGTCGAATGCCTACACTCTTTTGTACCTACGAATTTGGACACTATTAGAACAGACACGCACACATCATGGGTCTCCTCATATAGAGTCCATATCTGAGCAGACAATGTAGAGATTAAGATCCGCGTTCCTGTCACTGCTGCAAAGCATTCCAGAAGTTTAGCACCATTAAAGCAATTGCAATGGACAAGAAGAGATAATAGCAATTTTTCCTGAACGTCTAATAACGGTCTGAGTTTCTTGTAACCGATTAAACAATCTGGTGATAGTAACCAAGCCATATCACAACTTGGCGTTTTGACTGTCCTGCTTCCAGTCTTTGAGATAATCTCCAAAACCAAAGATTCGGACATATCATATGTGAGTTATAGCCTTTTGCCACTATAACTCACAAATGAGATGAGATGAGACAGACAAGCTAGCGTATTTAACGAAAGAGTCCACGGCAGAATTTGTTTTTCTCCGCCTGTATTTGTTGAAAAATTAGTCACATACGAGGTCAGTCGGCGAATGTGTGTGCTGTTATTTTGCTTCCAATAGTAGTAATTTCTATCACTACTCAAAATGTGAATTTAAAACGAAATTTGTTCCAAGCTTCGTTGGTTTTAATGGATGTACTTTGAAGCCTGATCACTTTTGAATAAGAGGGGCAAAAACTAATGAGTTGAGCTACACCGAGCGTTAAAAAAAAACTGTTTTCTCCGACTATGTACGGACCGATCTACAGTGGTAAGAAAAAATATTCCTCCCGAGAAAGATGAATTCTTTTTGTCATGAATAAGAGAGCCTCTCAGTGACGATAAAACGAACGTGACTCCTTCATCTTTAAGAGGGCAGTAATAGCCTCGTCTCGTTTATGTGTGCAACAAAACCCAAAAGAAACGCATCAGATAACATCTGTCATTCTTCCGTGACAGAAGCTTCAAGTGTAGTTGACGAGCGAAAGGGGTAGATTTAGAATCCTTCAGTACTTTCTGTACCTCTGGAGAGACGGGAGCCTTCTATTTATTAGGTCACGATCTAGGCTCCGTTCTGTGTTACATTACCCCGTTTCGTTTACAGTAATTTGCTGCTTCGTGCACGATAAACTCCTCTTCAAGTTGCTAAATTCAGTGTTTGCATCTACTTAACCCCGTGGTCGTATGTGTTTAAGTCAGGCGTCTCACTCAAAACTCCAGTTAATGTATCGCTAGAATATTTATTCCCGCAATTGTCAATGCCCCTAAGAAGCATTTAAGATGTGCTTCCAAAAAAAAAAAAAAAAAAAAAAAAAAAACTCTTAAATTTTATTTTAATATGAAGTTTTGGGATCTCAGCATTAGCGAATAATTCCTGCTTGAATTGTAAAAATATTGTTGCAGGTTTTGAAATGTTAGGACAATTTTATTTTCTCTTAATTACTGTAAATCTTCGATTTTACAAATTGACGGACTTCGGATTTAAAGGACGAAAAACGTGATTAGCACCGGAGAGTGCATTTATAAAATGAGAGATTACCATCTGAAGATGGTAATCTCTCATTTTCTAATTGCAGACAATCTAAAAGCAAGTAATGCTTGGCTTATACACACGCAATTCCAAGGTTCCTAGCGTTAGTGTGATGGTCTATATGTAGGGAAAAAAACCGCTTTTACAAGAAGTCTTTATTTTTGAGATGAATCTCACAGGTGTGGCGCCCATACCTCAGGATGATGTTCCGCTGATCAATATTGTAGACAAATGGGTTTCAACAATTGGCAATGACGAGCACATAAAAGTAGCAGTCAGTATTAACCTTGAAGATACAGTTTATCAGTGGCTTGCGCAACAGCGCATAACAAGTCATGTAGTGATGATATAAGTTCCTATGGATCTCAATTTATTGACACATTCGACATACCCGATATCCTTACTGATTAGTGTGGGCCCCAACAGGGGCCCAACGGCTAAAAGGCCAGATGAACAACGGTACACAACATTACACATATACATTACCCACACACTTTTAAATCTCTGGCCTCAACAGTGTCCTGTTTCACACGACAATGAAAGCAACGAGGAGATGGGGAACCCCTGGGGCCGTGTGACAACTAACACATTTTACTTATCCTTCCTGATGAGGTAGAACATGTATTGAAGAAAGTGAAGAATCAAAACGTCCCAGGTGAAGATGAAGTTACTGTAGAGTTGTTAAAATTGGGAGAAAAAAACATGACAGAAATTGGCAAGACTCTTCACAAAATACATAGGAACCGCTTGACACCTAAGGAGAGGAATAATGCAATCATAATTTTACTGCATAAGAAAAGAGACAAATCAGAAATTGAAAATTATAGACCAATTAGCTTGTTATCCCACATCTACAAGTTGTTCACAAAGGGTCATTACTAACAGATTAGAAAGAATACTTGATGAGAATCGACGAAAGAGTGAACTGGCTTTAGCAGAGGATTTTCAACTATGGATCACCTTAACGTAATACCACAGATAATTGAGAAAACAAATGAATATAAAATGCCATTATGCATGGCGTTTGTGGTTTATGAAAAGGCATTTGTTTCCATACACCATAAAGCGACGTTTCGGGCACTTGAAAGACAAGGCATAGACACCCCATACATTATGATTTAAGAAATAATATGAGAATGCTACCTCTTTTATTAGACTAGACAAAGAATAGCAAATTTAAAATTGAATCGACAACAAGACACAATACCTCCGAAGTTGTTTACTGGTGCCCTTGAGGAAGCTTTCAGAAGATTAGACTGGTCCGCAGAAGGGAGTCAATGTGAATGGAGAGTAGCTAAACTATTTACATTTTGCAAATAACATCGTAATCATAAACCATGATCCCAAAGAATTAGAGGAAAATGTTAAGTTATGGAGAGTTAGTAAAGATTTAGAACTAAAGATGAATATGGCTAAAACAAAAGTAATGATGAACAAGTATGCCGCAGAAAAGGATATAATCATTGAAGGAGCAGAAATTGAAAAGATCGATTCATATGCTTATCTTGGACAAGTCATTATCTGTAATAATGATAAATGGCTGGAAGTCAAAGGAAGATAAATCTCGGATGGATAGCATTCAGGAAATATAGTCACATACTGAGGAGCAATGTCCAAATTTGCCTGAAACGTAAAATAATGAACCAATGTATACTCTCTATCATGACTTAATGAAGTGAAGCTTCGGCACTCACCAAATGAAGAGAAGCTGACCCTACACATGGATTATATTGGGAATCAGACTGTTAGATAAGAAGAGAAACACATGGATTAGGCAGAAAACTCAAGTAAAGGACATTCTTATCAATACTAAAGAACTGAACTGGACTTCGGCAGGACAAATCGCTCGAAGACATGATGACAGATGGACTAAGAAAATAACAGAATGGTACCCAAGAGGAGCTGAAAGAAAACCTGTAAGTCAACAACGGATATAGAGAGTTGAAATTCAAGAGTTCGTGGGCAGTAAATGGATGGCCACTCCACAAAACAGAAGAAACTGGAAAGTTGCTGGAGAGACCTTCATCGTGCAGTGTATTGAAAATGGCTGATGATGATGATAAGAGTTCCTACATAATTTAGTGAAAAGAAGATAACTAAATACATTTGTAACATCATTCCAGGTTCACAGTATTTCAACTTCGATTTAGTTATGACTCTTAATAGTTTTTTCTAGACACCACTATATGGTCTCAATCATCCCCTATTGACTCATGCACAGTACTATGATTCAACTTTTATAGTCAAGGTAAATAACAGCTTGTTTTTATTAACTATATTGTGGTGTTTCTAATACACTGATTGGACAGAAATCATAGGATACCTACCTAGTAATGGATAGATACGCCCACCTTTCGCCTGGATAAGGGCAGTCACACGGCGACGCATTGAGTCCACTAGTTCACGAAAGCGATCCGCAGGTATTCCCATCCACGCTTGCTGCACGGCTATCCATAATTCCGTCGCATGCCCAGGTAGAGGATTCAACGGACCTTTCCACAGCATCCCAAAGCCGCTGCACAGGGTTTACGTTCGGTGAAAGTAAACCCTGTTACGTATCCAGCCTTGCAGATAATCTGCAAGGATGGACGCGTAACCTGTACCGTTCAGATATGGGTATAGACGTACCAGAGGTCACAACGTGTGCCAGTTGAACACGCCCCAGACCATTAGCGGCCGTCCACCTGCCTGAACAGTTCCTTGTTGACATGATGGTGCATAGCTTCGTGTGGTTCCCTCCAGATACGCATACACACCATCCCATCTGCTAGAAATAACTAGAAACGGGACTCATCGGAGCAGGAGACCCGTCTCCAATCATCCAAGGTCCAGTGCCGATGTTCTTTTGCCCAGTTGAGGCGTAGTCCTGTGTCGTGGTGCTAGGAATGGGACTCTGGTGGGTTGGCGGCTCTAATAACTAATTACGGCTAATGATCGCCTGATGGAAACATTTCTGGAATCTACCGCTTTGAATTCGGCTGTGATTTGTGCCACTGTCGCTCTCAGGTCTGCTGAAACAATGCGAGACAGACGTCGAGGGCCACGTTCATCCACCACCTTGCTCCGTCCACAGCGCTGTCCACTATGAGATGTTATTCCGGAAATGGCGTATTCCCCATACACTCTTGATACTGTCGAACGGGGATAGTGCAATTTCTGTACCACCTCCAGAGCCCAGTTGGAAATCCTAGCTAATCAAGCCCTGCAGATACTCCAACAGTGGGCCAAGAAGAATTTCTTAACAATTTCACCCACAAAGACATTGTCGGCGCTACTCAAAGGAACCCTGCAACTGAGACGACCACCCCAGATTAAGATTGATGGGACAACTATCAAGTTTGCTAGTCAACTAAAACACCTGGGTGTCATACTAGACAATAACTTATCCTTCCAACCACATCTCAAATTCCTAAGACAAAATATCAGAAACTACTCTGCCATGGTAGCTAGGGTCACAAGGCGAGACTGGGGCCTCAAAAAAACGTACCCTAGCCTTATACTACAAGACAACCTTCCTCCCAATAATTACATACGCTTCAGCAATCTGGTATGACAAAACTGCCTTGGTCGTAAATAAGAGAACCCTGGATGCAATTCAACGCACCATCCTCCTCACTACTACCCGCGCCTGCAGAACGGTGAGTAACCCAGCGCTTCAGGTGATAGCAGCAGTACTTCCACTTGATCTTGAAATCGCAAGAACAGGACTCCTCTACTACTTATCTAAGGGAATAACCACCACTTTCTTGGAATTTACAATAGACCCAACAAACAACCATAAGGCAGAAAAGATCCGGCTTCAGTCTCACCTGCTGCAGGTGTGGCAGGACAGGTGGGCAGAAACAACCAAAGGAGCAATCACCCACAAGTTCTTACCGCAACTTGAAAAAATCTATCCAAAATCGCCTACTTGGTTCTTTCCGGGGTTGCAAACAACATACTTGCTAACTGGACACGGCCCCTTTAACGCAAAGTTAATGTACTTCGCCCTTGTAGAGGACCCATGCTGTACATGTGGAGAGATCGAAACCTGGGAACACCTCATGTACGACTGTCCGCAGTACGAGGATCTCAGGTGCATTCTAATCACGAGTATAAGATACCTCCCCAGAGGGCAAGAGTTTCACCTATTGGATTCAGAGGAGGAATACAGAGCCCTGACCAACTTCGCTCAAGAACTCTTCTGAAGAAGGAGAACCCTATATGCAATACACCATGAGTGAAAGGCGACCAGCCAGATAACAAAAAAAAAAACATCCTTTAGGACACACCCCAGAATGAAAATTATGTGGAAGCTACTATCTGTCTACCAAGAAACCCTGCCTATGTACCAACAAATATGAGACCTAAATGAAACTGACAAATATACTGAATGAAGATAGAGAACCAAAACAAAGACATTCAACTTGGACGGGACACTGTCCTACGAGTGACTCTACTACCGGACTTATGAATACACTACGACTGATGCAGCCTCACTACCATGTAACCAAATGGCGATCTCTACCAGCTCCCTTGCCTGGTACCTTTTTTTTCCCCTATCCCTGGCAGGGGGGAGGAGGGAATGGTCTTCCTGTTTCCTCCCTCTCCTACCACTCCACATATTTCGCCTGGTGAGGCATGGGCATGCCTTACTGACCATCTGGGGTTGCCTTCCCTATCGACCCCATACTTCTGTCTTTCCCCCCAGTCTTCAGTCTCTTCCCCCTACTCTGACTAATACGGCAGCGTAAACCCCACATAACTAATCAAAATTAACGATTTCTAAACTGAAAACTGAACCACATTTCAGGATTTTCTAAACTTAAGTGCCCCCGTTTCTTTTTTTTTTTTTTTTTTTTTAGGTCCTAGCCACCGAAATCTCAGGAAATTAGGTGGTAGGACCTGCCAGAGTGCATATAAGCCACTGGGTTCCTGGTCTGCCTCCACGGGGCGTAAGTGGGGCAACGTTGGGCCCCAATTGGGGTTTAGCGGCTAAACGACCAGAAGAACAACGGTACACGACACTAAACGATCCAAGACCCACACATTTTTAAATCTCTGGCATTTACAGCGTACTGTAACACACCACAATGTAAACTACGCGGAGATGGGGGAAACCCCTGGTGCCGCTTGACCCTAAACACACTTACACTTACCACCTCGGCGATAGTGTGACCCATGCGTCGGGCACTCACTATCGTCCCTCTTTCAAAGTCGGTTAACTTATGATGTTTATCCATACTAACATCGAATTACCGTCTGCGTAATACAATGTACCTGTATACCTGCCAAACTGTCGGTTCGTCCACTAGCGAAAGGGGTGACAGCGCTGCGTTGCCCTGGAACCACATTAATTGTGTCTTTCAGCGTATATACATACAGTGTGTGTATTAATTTTTAGACCAGCCACTCTATTAAACCGGGGTTATAACTGTACTAAACCGCATACAATTTCTGCCTAACAAAATGTCAATCCAATTTACTGGAAACACATTCCAATAACTTGAAGACTGTAATAATTATAAATCCAGTAGATCTGCTGGAAAGAGGTGTTCTTGTTGTAATCACAGCAAAAGTGGCTCATCAAAGAACCAGAAAGTATTATAATCAAAAATTATTTTATATAAGTTTTTATAATGTTTCATATAGTGAAGTTCACTTTTTGTTCGGTTTTAATTTAGAAAAATGTAATTTTAATAAATTTAATAAAAGATAATTAATCTATTATTTAATATAACCATTTAATTAAATTTATAAATACATGTTGACGCTAATTTTGATGATAATTTCTCAATATAATTTAATAATAAATAAATTCTCGAGGAAAGTATATTCATAATTTAAAAGCGTCCAACATTAAACTAAATTATTACTTTATTAGCAAATAAACAAAAGTAATTTAAATTGTCTCGATACTACGCCGTAATTAGCGATTATCTGGTCCATACGGCAGCGATGCTGGTAGAGTTAACCGAATTTCGCCATCGAGTCTAATGCGATGATTTGTTCACTGAATGAGACATTCGCTTCCTACAATCTCTTTGAAGCTATTGAACCACGGTCAACGCTGAAAACGTATGATGGCTGCAATCCGTTTACGATACCGCCCCTTTGTTTTCGAAAGAAGATTAGCGCAACCATGCGTGAATTTCAAACGAACTTTTAAACCCCCCATTGATGTAGCGGTTAATATTTGTATATCGAAAATGATTATACGTCCATTATGCGTGACAGGTAATCCATCTGTTTGTGTTTTTAATGAAGGATTTTTCGCAGAATCACCAGGCACGAGAAATATTTTCTAGTCAACAGTAATTAGGATCATTTGTTATCGCGTATCAGTCGCAGATTAAATTTGCGGCGAAAGTAAACCCTCTCGTAATTAGTAGAGCTTAAACGATAGTATACTGGAATAGACTGAACAAGAGGAAGAGGAATGGAATGATAAAGGTGGATCTTACTAACACAATGCAAATGCTGATAACGGTAAGAACACAACCGCTTGATTAAATACAGGATATAGAGTAACATAAGGATTTAAACAGCGATATTTTATCTCGCTATTCAATTTATCTATGTTTTCCTATTTGGCCAACAATCCCATTTGTTCGTATTAAATTAAATTTAATTCAAATATTAAAAATTTAAATTAATTTTGGTGGTGTTGTGTGCATAATTTTCGAGGATTATTGTAGGATATTATTTTAGATTCTTCTGTAGTAATAATGGGAGCATGTGATGCAAGAAAGCAAATATGAGCTTATGTAGCATCAGTCAAAATAAAAAAAAAAAAAGCAATTACACACATCCATTCTCTCTCAACGTTTGTCCAGTTCCTACTTCAATTTATTTAAGCTCTCAACTTCCACAATAGATGTTTGTAAAATAATAATAATAAGAGAAGTTTACCTCAATATAGTACGTAGAACACTTCCGCATGATACTCTCCAGAAATTAAAACGAAAACATCGAAAAACTTACATTAGAGTAACAAATAATTTAAAAAATAATTAAAACTCAATTTAACACAATAAAACTCAATTTAACACAATTAAAAATAAGAAAATTAATTAAAAGAATTTAACGAAAAAAATTGCAAAACGATTTTCCTTCCTGAAGCTTGACAACGCTTTTCGACTGTATGTCGTGATCGAAGGAATGAAAATTACCGAATAGGGGTATGAAACTTAAATAGGGATTATTTGTCTTCGCGCATGCGCGTAAAAGCCCACGAATCGGAGATGAGATATGGCCGACGAACATTAAGAGAATTTTCGTGTAATTTAATTTCTACGGTTTCTGCAATTAATAGTCGCGTATAATTACTTTGGACACCAAGTATTTTGGCCTCGTTAAATAAGAAAGTATGTTTTTCGTTAACGGCGTGAAAGGTTAATTCTGACACTGCTGTACGAGAAGCCCGAACTGAGGCCGCATGTTGATTAACACGAATATTCAAAGGAAACCGCGTCGAACCCTGGTAAGACGAGTTTCAAGACCACAAGAAATGTTATTTGCCAGATCATTAATATGTGTTGCGAACGAGGAAAAGACTGAGCGATTGTTCAGTATAATTAGTGTGTAACTTCCGTATTGGCCTGGCCACAATTTTAAATTCGGTATCTTTAAAGAATCTGTTAAGCTGTTTGTGCCACTGTTCAACATATGGGACAGAAATAAAGTATTTTTTGATATTACTATTGATGGTTGGTGTAGTATTTTGTATCCTATCCTTAGCTTGTACCCTAATTCGATTTATTGTAGCAAGGGGGATAACCCCTGTTTAGGAATCTGCTGATTTCCTTCCTGAAGCTGGCAACGCTTTTCGACTGTATGTCGTGATATTTGTATTTCTGAGCCAAAGTCAGATTCCCTCGTTGAATATATGTAGCCATTTAGAAACTGATTAAAGATAATCGATCTTTTGTAGGTGAACGGGTGATAGCCGTTATAAAGTAGAAGCATGCCGGTGTTTGTAGGTTTTCGATAGATGTTAAATTGGATTTTATGCGAGCCCCGAATAAGCGTGAAATTTAGAAAATTTAATGACTTTGTATCCGTATCCTCACTTTCTAATGTAAATTTGAGAACTAGAATAAATTTAAACGAATATAAAATGTCTTGGATAGTACTACTATCAGTAATAACTAGAACATCGTCTAAATACCTCCCATAGTATGTGATACGGGGTCGAAAAGGCGTCAAATGCATATGCTCAATCGTTGAGAGATAGATCTCCGACAGTAAGCCGCTCAGGCTCAATCCCATAGGCAAACCAAAAATGTGTTTGTACACTTTGTCTCGAAAGGTAATATAGTTTACTTTTAACTCAGCCATAGTAATGTACTGTAGTAGTTTTTTCGATACGTGGTTAACGTTTTATTGTATTGATTGACTAAATTGGTAAATAGTTAAGGGTCTACTTCAAGATAAGTGGAGGTATCTGAAACAACTAATTCTAACTTATTAATATAATCAGGTTTATCGAGTATTACCACTGTATCTCCTTTATCTGCCCTCTGTATAATAATGTCTTTATTTTCCAAAGGTTCACGTAAAGCTGAACTGTCATGTGTATTCAATTTAGGAAGTCGCGTTTCTTTTATGTTATTTACCACTTGGTTAACTTATTGAATAAATAAATCTTTTTGTGGAACATTACGAAGTCCAAATTCAATATCAATTACACACTGTTTTTTAGGTAGTTTTCGAGGTGGTAAATTATAATTTAATCCTTTGGATAAAAGTGAAATCTGGTCCTGCGATAGCGTATAAAAGGAAAGATTTGTAACCTGTTGATATGTCGGTTCGTTGAATGCTGGACGAGGGGGTGTTTGCGAACTAGCTGACGTATTCTGTGGTAGCACGTTGTGTGTATGCGTGGGGGGGGGTCGTCACCCAACTTGTATGCACTTGGTCCCAAGCCCGCGACAATGTGTTAGAATTCTTATGAACGTGTCTTGACCCTCCCGATAATGTTTGTAAACAGGGGTTATCCTCTTGCTACAATAAACCGAATTAGGGCAGTACAAGCTAAGGATAGGATACAAAATACTACACCAACCAACAATAGTATATCAAAAAGTACTTTATTTCTGTCCCATATGTTGAACAGTGGCGCAAACAGCTTAACAGATTCTTTAAAGATAACGAATTTAAATTGTGGCCAGACCAATACGGAAATTACACAATATACTGAACAATCGCTCAGTCCTTTCCTCATTCGCAATACAAATTAATGACCTGTTATACAACGTTTCTTGCGGTGATTCCGACTCGTCTTACCAGGGTTCGACTCGTTTTCCTTTGAATATTCATGTTAATTAACATGCGGCCTCAGTTCGGGCTTCTCGTTCAGCAGCGTCAGAATTAGCCTTTCACGCCGTTAACGAAAAACATACTTTTTTATTTAACGAGGCCAAAATACTTAGTGTCCAACGTAATTATGCGCGACTATTAATTGCAGAAACTGTAGAAATTAAATTACACGAAAATTCTGTTAATGTTCGTCGGCCATATCTCATCTCCGATTCGTGGTCTTTTACTCGCATGCGCGAAGAAAAATAATCCCTATTTAAGTTTCATACTCATCCCTATTCGGTAATTTTCATTCCTGTGATCACGACATACGGTCGAAAAGTGTTGTCAGCTTCAAGAAGAAAATTCGTTTTGCAATTTTTTTGTTAAATTCTTTTAATTAATTTTCTTATTTTTAATTGCGTTAAATTGATTTTTAATTGTGTTTTATTGCGTTAAATTGAGTTTTAATTATTTTTTAAATTATTTGTTTCTCTAATGTAAGTTTTTCGATTTTTTCATTTTAATTTCTGGAGAGTATCATACGAAAGTGTTCTACGTACTATATTGAGGTAAACTTCTCTTATTATTTTACAAATATTGATATCAACGTAGAACGTATTGAGCATTACAGCTCTGGTTTATACTATACAACAACAGATGGAAGTTTGTTCCAGCAATTAACCACCTGCTGGCTAAAGGCAAATTTCCGCGCATTGATTCTATAACTGTCTTTCTTGAATTCGAATTTATTCCCCTTCAGGTTCGTAATATGAGCAAGAGGAAGAATCCCATCAGAATTCAGCGTGCTCAACCCATTCAAGGCCTTATACACCTCGCTCAGATCACCTCGCAAGTGCCTAGTCTCCAGTCGCTGCAATTTGCAGAACTTAAGCCTTTCTTGGTAAGAGTACCCCTTCGTTCCCCTCACCAATCTTGTTGCCTTTCGCTGTATACGCTCAAGCAACTCTATTGCCTTTTAAAATTAGCAGCCTTCTTAAAATGAGGCCTCCAGACCTGTATACAGTACTTAAGGTGTGGCCTGACCATTGCCTTATACAAAGGGATAATACCACCTTTTTTCTACTAGCAAAAAATCCCTGTATTATCCTTGACAATACCCCATGACCTGCTCTGGCAGCCTATCTGCATTGCTCAGAAAACTTCGTATCTGACTGCACAATTACTCCCAGATCTTTTTCATTTTCTACCACCTTCAGTGTAGTATGACACGGTTGGTACATTTTTCTGGGGTTACTGCTACCCATATGCAGTAATTTGCATTTGTCAATGTTAAACTTCAGTTGCCACCTCTCAGCCCATCTGCCCAACTTTTCTAGATCCTCTTGTAGAGCACACTACCATTATTGTCATTAATAACCCTGCCAACCTTTGTATCATCTGAAAACTTCGATATTAATCCTGATATACCTACATCAATATCATCGAAAAATATACAAAACAACGGTAGGTCGAATACCGAACCCTGGGGACTTCTCTAATAGCATTAGCCCACGAAGAGTAGCGTCCACTGATTACTACTCTGTCGTCTCCCACTCAACCATCCTTTTTTCCATTGTAGAAACTTACCCTTAATACCATACTGCTCCAATTCGTACAGCAGTCTGTATAAATTATTGTATTTACGTAATGGTTGTTTTAATTAGCCCAGAGAGAAGAAAATGTCTGAGGTTTGCTGTAAATTAGTGCAAGCTGTACGTGAATGATAGTAGAGAACTTTACATCATCTGCATACAGCAGTAAACGGATCCCATTTTGTCTGGGAATTTTGATTATGTCATTTACATAAATATTAAATAATAATGGTCCCAAGGAGAATCCTAGAGAGACGCCTGTAGGAAAGTACAAGATGTTCAGCCATTATAAATGGCTTGATAATGTCGGTTGATGAAGGAATCGGATAGCCAAGTTCAATAGGGGTCTGTCAAAAATGCTATTATTTTTCAATTTATGTTTTAAAATATCATGTTGAGGAGAGTCTTCCTCATTGAATAAATTAGTGTTTCAGAGTATCAAAATAGCCACCATTGTTAATTTATAAAACGGTAGAAAGAAACCAGGTTTGTAGTCAACAGATCCACCTCTACGAAATCTGTGTAGTTCCGATAACAAAATAAGAGTTTGATGAAAATAATTAGCTTGCTTTGTTTGAACTATAGTGCAATATTTTAGCAATGGAATTTATTAATGTTATAGGTCTATAATTGGTAACCTGTAATTTTTATTGTTGTTTATGAATTTGAAATATGTAATTCTGCTTAAAACGTTTGGGATAAGTTCCTTCATGATGTGATCGACAAAAAAGGGATAACACTGGAGTTGATAAAATCGGAAAGTAATTCTTCCAAAAAATTAACTTTAGCACCTGTGGGATTAATCATTATTTTAGTTAGTCCAATGCAGAAATTAATCACTTACTCTGATCTGTATAAAAGAAAATATAACAGAACTCTAGTAATCTGTAAAGATAGATTCATTTAATGGTGATGGCAACGTAAATACCGAGACACAGTAATCAGTATCATTTTAGAAAGTCTTTTGGAGCAGTTGCAGTTAAGTTAAAGGATAAGGAAGATTTATGTGTTTTATTTGTTTTGCATTTAGTTTTCACATAATTCCAAAAAAAAAAAAATCATTAAAAGAAAAATAGCTTAACGAAATAATATATTTATTTCTCACCTGAATTATCAGGGATTTAATCTCTCTACGCAAAATAGAAATAATGTAGTTTGTCATCATTAGCATTAGTTAGTTTTATTTTAGAAAGTAGTTAATCCTTCAAAGTTTACGTTATTATTAAACCAAACGGGATTATATATGTATATATATATATATTTATTTTTTCATATTGACAGAAGATGGTGCACAGTTATTTATAAAATCATTAATCATTTGCATAAAAAAATATATATTCTTGTTTATACTTGAGCACGACCACCAGGTCAGTGGAGTTTAAATAAATCAATCAATACAAATATTAATCATATTTACAGTCACGGGCTTGAACCCCGGTCCACTCAAAAAGCGTATGCTACTGTTGTTATTGGTTATTTGGTTTTTAGGAGCATTAGCAACTGAGGCCATATTGCTGATACACACGCGCTCTTGACCACTAGGCTAAGTCAGAGGCCTTTCCTTCAAAAAGAAGGAGCTTTTGTTACTGGAGCCCGATCTCAATAAATTTGAGTCCAAATTAGATGTTTTCTTCTATCTAATTCGCCTAAAGAAGCATTTTTAAAAGTTCTGGGGATAATTGGAAACCTATTTACACATCAAAAACTAGACTACAGTTTAGTACTTATCTAACATTTCTACCAGCACTAATTCTGAAGTAACTGATTCAAACGCGATAGATTCTCCTGCTGATCTAGAGAGTGTTTTCTTTTTCCTTATTACTTACAGCTTTTTCTAAAGAATTTCTTCAGTCCAAAAGATTTATTTTCAATTTTGAAAAACAGAAGTTCAAATGTTGGAAAAACTTATTTCTAAAATTGGATTATAATTCCGGTAACATAATGAATTATTCTTGAATGTATATTTTTTCAGGTGGGATTCTCACGACCTTTTGTCTCTGATAAAAGACAAAACAGGTTGTGTGTATTTAATTGGACTCATTATCAACTGTTCATGGGTCCGGTTCAGATGTATCTAATGAATCTGAATTTTTTTTAAGTCTGGTTCAGGTTCTGATGCTGATTCCTTAAGATCTTTGCTTGATCCAAGTACTCATCTCAAAGGACATTCTTCCAATCACCAACCTGCCGTAGTGACTGCGATTAACCCTCCTGTATGGGCATTTGCCAGAAACATATTAACGAATGAGATGCCCAGTTTAAAAGTTGCTTCTTTCAGTAAGAAGCAACGTACACAGCAACTGGGAGCTTTCTCTTAAACCCTACATGTTTAGTACTAGACCTGTGAGGGTACCTCTCGAAAAAAAAAAAAAAAAAAAAACGATCTTGCGTTAACTGTTGAATTAAAGTAATTTTCTGGACATTCCTAAATACGAACAATTTTTTGCTAGGTATAGTTTTTGAAATTATTTTTGCAGCTTTCCTAGAGTTATTGCGGGCGAGGAGCACTGTGTCACGTGAAATCAGTGCAATACCAAAGCAATTCCTTGCAAAGATAATTTCCTACTCTGAGTAACAAAGACCATTCTTTTAAAATCTATTCTACCATCTTTTATGCTCACAGAAAGGAAAACTACTAGAGAGTTTCCAGTAACTCCACTGGGAAATGAGCAACCATCATTGTAACTCGGACCTGTCGCCTTGCAAACTTACATAGTTTTGAGATCAGGCAGGAAGTGAAATCGATGAGGGGCTATCTTAGCACCAACCGAAAGACTCTTACAAGCAGAATTAATAAAAAAAAAAAAAAAGAAAAAAGGTGGCTGCTATTCCATTCGGTTCCACTTAAGAAAATTACTTTGAGAAATCATGCACGTTTAGTTGGTAAGAAAATAAGCGTCATTTAACTAATTTTCGTATTTATAAATAGAACTAAACACAATATTAAATTTAATATTTTAAGTACCGAAGAAATAACTGCTAACGGAGTTTTTATAATTTTATAAAAGTGCTATACAGCATATTTTCATAAAAGGCACGCCGAGTTTATCAGAACTAAGATTATATATGCCGTAATGGCAAATTTCAATGCAAATCATGTTCTAATGTAAAGCGTGCTCAGCATTTTTCCGAGAGAAAGCCATGAAACTGGATTGAAGTACGAAGATGTTTGCTGAAGAAGCAAATCTGAAATATAATACTGAACAAATCGCTGCAGCAGGATTCGAAGAAATGAAATAACGGACTGCGTTTCAGATTTAAATGTCGTTAAACATTTTGAAGATGGCAGCAGAACTTCCTTTCTTAAGGGAAGAAAATGTGAGAAAGAGAAACGACACTGCAAAGTACCAATTAGCTTTCAGGAAGCCCGGGTTTAGCTGACACGCACAGTTCCACAACTTTGTTGTTTTTTGGGCTGACGTTGATTAACCTAAGTGCTCTAATCGAGACCTCCTATTTCTGCCCACACGTTCTGGAAATGTGTGTGCAACTGCTGCTCTGGCAGTATATTCCAAAAACACCTCGAGCAAAAACAGCCTGAAATGACTGCTAAGAAAAGAAGTAACCAAAGATATAAATACGTACCCATTTTGAAATCTGGAAGCGATATTGGAATAGAATTTTCTTCTTTTCAAAATCTACCGAAATGAATATGGACTCACGCTGGAATAATGGAAGCGTTCCTTCAAGTCTGAAATTGGTGCTCACGATCCGACCAGAACTTATAAAAGGACATAACTGGACGTTTAATGCTAGAAAAACTTAACTCTTTA
Organism: Mastigoproctus giganteus; assembly: GCF_048544385.1. Taxonomy (NCBI): domain Eukaryota; kingdom Metazoa; phylum Arthropoda; class Arachnida; order Uropygi; family Thelyphonidae; genus Mastigoproctus; species Mastigoproctus giganteus. The sequence goes on from NC_143577.1 coordinate 58,939,822, forward strand.
TTTATTATGAATTATCAAAATAATACTTAGAAAGTAGTCAGACTATCGTTAATGCTGCATATAGCTCCTTTTTCTCACGTTATGTAACTTGACGTATTTATTTTGAAAATTTTGAAACCATTCCAGAAGCATGTATCAGAAAGACACAATGATGGGATAAACCAAGACAGGAACGATGAAATGCCTCTTATTGCAACAGCATTAAGTAATTGTTAAAGATAACCGAAGGATAGGACAGCATTGCTTATAATATTTCGATACACTGCGTTTGATTTTGCAGTTCAGCCGCAAATACATGGCAAAATAACTCATCGCTGCATTTTTCTTGGTTGTAAATCGGTTCTAATAATATTCTCGTGCATTACAAGCAGTTTATTTGATGTGCATTGCAAGCAGTTTATATGGAAATTTAAGATGCTCATTCAAAATGACAAAGAAATTAAACACGATAGTGTTTAATTCTGGAGGCTCAAATACGATGCAAAATTCAGAATATGTAACATAAATGCTATCTACAAGGGTAACTCCAATCTAAAGGAAATTTATTTTTTATTAAGTCAAAAAAGGGAAAATATGCAGCAATGTTAATATTAATTTTCTCTGTAGTCCTCCTTTGCTTCTCCAAACACTTCTCACTTTCGTCCTTCTTAATTTAGGCAAAATATGGCCTTAGTAGCCTTGTGCCATTAAACAACATATCAACTAACCAACCTTAATTTCGCCCAAGAAAAAAAATTTCGTGGTTGTTTGCGAAACCGCTTGGGCACCAATTCTTTGACTTCGTCATCACTGAGGACCCACATAGTGCAAACTTTGCAACATTTGAAGGTCTTGTGTACGACAGAATATGCAGACCCCAACTGTTGTCTAATCTTCTGGCAACAGTAGAAACAATCCGTCTATTTTCTTGAACGAGAGCATTAACTTCGTCAGCATTGCTTAATGTCGAAGTTTTCGGACCTCTTGAAATGTCTTCGTCAGCCACACTTATCTTCCTACCTCTAAACTTTTCTACCTATTCATACAACTTTATCTGACCATTACCCTTTCCTCCCTATTGTACTAACATTCTTCTGTGAATCTATGAGGATTTGAACCCTCTGAACGAAAAAGTCCGATAGAAAGTGGAACCGACATATCATCATCATCATCAGCCAGTTTCAATTCACTGCGGGATGAAGGCCTCTCCAGCAACTTTCCAGTTCCTTCTGTTTTGAGCACTGGCCATCCATTTACTACCCAAAAACTCATGAATTTCATCTATCCATCTCCGCCTTTGTCTTCCAGGTTTTCTTCTAGCTCCTCTTGGGTACCATTCTGTTATTTTCTTAGTCCATCTGTCATCATGTCTTCGAGCTATGTGTCCTGCCCAAGACCATTTTAGTTCTTTTAGTTTTGATAAGAATGTCCTTTACTTGAGTTTCCTGCCTAATTCATGTGTTTCTCTTCTTATCTAACAGTCTGATTTCCAATATAATTCGTTCCATTCTTCGCTGTGTAGTTCTCAGCTTCTCTTCCATTCTTTTTGTGAGTGCCCAAGTTTCACTTCCATAAGTCATGGTGGGGAGTATACATTGGTTCATTATTTTACGTTTCAGACAAACTGGGATATTGCTCTTCAGTATGTGACGATATTTCCTGAATGCTATCCATCCAAAATTTATTCTTCTCTTGATTTCTAGCCATTTATCATTATTACAGCTAATGACTTGCCCCAGATAAGTATATGACTCCACCTTTTCAATTACTGCTCCTTCAATCATTATTTCCCTTTCTGTGGCATACTTGTTCATCATTACTTTTGTTTTAGCCATATTCATCCTTAGTCCAAAGTCCTTACTAACTGTGCATAACTGATTAAGATTTTCCTCTAATTCTTTGGGATCGTGGCTTATGACCACAATGTCATCTGCAAATCGTAAATGGTTTAGGTACTCTCCGTTCACATTGACTCTTTTCTGCGACCAATCACATCTTCTGAAAGCTTCCTCAAGGGCAGCAGTAAACAGCTTCGGAGATATTGTGTCTCCTTGTCGAACTCCTTTCTCGATTTTAAATTTCCTACTGTCTTTGTCTAGTCTAATAAAGGAGGTAGCTTCTCATATATTTTCTTCAAAATCATAATATATGGGGTATCTATGCCTTGTCTTTCCAGTGCCCGAAACATTGCCTTATGCTGTATGGAGTCAAATGCATTTTCATAATCCACAAATGCCAGGCATAATGATGTTTTATATTCATTTGCTTTCTCCATTAGCTGTGATATTACGTGAAGGTGATCCATAGTTGAGAATCCTGCCCTAAAGCCAGCTTGCTCTTTCGGTTGATTCTCATCAAGTATTCTTTCTAATCTGTTAGTAATGACCCTTGTGATCAACGTGTAGATGTGGGATAACAAGCTAATTGGTCTATAATTTCCAATTTCTGATTTATCTCCTTTCTTATGCAGCAAAACTATGATTGCATTATTCCACTGCTTAGGCGTCACACCTTTTCTAATGCACTTTTTGAAGAGCCTTGCCAGTTTTTGTGTTATGTCTCTTCCTCCCAATTTTAACAACTCTACAGTAATTTCATCTTCCCCCGCGGCTTTCTGATTCTTCATTTTCTTCAACGCATGTTCTACCTCATCAGGAAGAATATCTGGTATGTCGTATGTGTTGCTACTTTGCAATCTATCTTCCCCACTGCTGGCCTCATTCCCTCGCCCCTTGTATAATTCTGTATAGTAGCCTTCTGCTATTTGAATCATGCCTTATCTGCTGTTTATAAGTACACCATCGCTATTCTTCAGTTTCAGTATCATTTGTCTTTCTGTATTACTGCTCATGGCTGCTGATTTAAATCCTTTGTTTTCCCTTAATTTTTGTTCTACTTTTCTTGTGTTAAATCTTTTTATGTCCTCTCTGAGTCTCTCTCTAATGGCTTTGCATAACTCAGTATAATCAATTTTCTCCCTGTCATTGTTTTTCTTGCTCTTCTTTTGTCGTCTTCGGTTCATCATGACAAGTGTTTTTTGACTAATGTTCTTCTTTGGATTTCTTTTTCCCTATAGGTTTTTTTGGGCTTTATCACTTTCAGAAAGTTGTAATATTCCTCATCGATATCTTGGTCCTGAGCAGTCTGCAAAAGCTCAGACGTGTTCTTAAGTTCCAGTACATACTGCTTTTTCTCCTCCTCTGTTATCTCAAAGACCTTTGTATTATTTACTCTAGTCAGTTTTTTCCTTTCCTTCCTACATCTATATCAAGTGTACATCTTGCCATTCTGTGATCACTTCCAACATTTACCTTATTCAGGACGGTTACATCATTCACAATATATCTTCTGTTAGTGAGGACGAAGTCGATTTCATTAGTTGTTAATCCATTTGGACTCTTCCATGTCCACTTTCTGTTCACCCTTTTCTTGAAAAAAAGTGTTCATTACTGACAGTCCTTGAGATTCTGCAAATTCCGCAAGTCTTTCACCTCTTTTATTTCTTTCACCAATTCCAAAATTTCCTATAGTTCCTCTTTCTGCGCTGTTTTGCCTTTTTCCAACCTTAGCATTGAAGTCCCCCATAATAATAGTGTAGTGGGTTTTCTGCTCATCTAGAAGACTCAATTTCGGTGTACATTTCTTCAACCTCTTCATCATCATGGCTCGATGTTGGTGCATAAATCATTATAATCTTTAGCTTGTACCTCTTAGAAATCTTGAGTATTAGTCTTGACACCCTTGATGATGTGCTTTTGAATTCCAAAATGTTGTTTTTAAAATCTTTATGGACCAGAAACCCAACTCCACCTTCACTCCTTTCACTGTTCCCATTGGTGTACAGCAGATTTCCACTTGATAAACTTATAAGTGATTCATTTCTTCTTCTTGTTTCAGCCAAACCGAAGATATTCCAATTCACATTTTCTAATTCCTTTTCCAGCTATAATATTCTGTCTTCACCGATGAGTGATCTTTCGTTATAACAGGCCAAGTTCAGTTTCCGTGCATGGCAGCCTGGTCGTACCCAGAGATTCTTAGCACCCTCTGCTTCCACTCTGATCCTCTCGCTGCCGTAAGAGGGAGAGTGAAAGCTGCTGGGGACTGAGGGCCATTTCTTTTGTCGTGCTGTCATATGCTGGAGGGTTTGGTCTTTTCCTCTTCACGCTGACCAGGCGTCTTGAAGAGAACCACTCTACACGTTCGTTGCCACCTAAGTGACGTAACAGGGCTTACCATCGAGAAGGTGCGCATGAGTAGATTTTAGGGAGGCAGGCCAACCGGACTTCTCCTAAATCTTCTGTAATAGAGAGATATTGGATCCATCAGTGTTTTAGGCTGAGTGTCTGATAACACACAGGATACCTGTTCCCCTCTAAGCCCCGACATAATTATACCCTAACTGCATAAAATAGACTGAGTGAACGCAACTGGCGACACATGTGTAAACTTGTTTAATAACGAAGACCCTATGATGCCCCTAGGAGCGTATTCTGGTACGGGTGTTACTTTTACACACACTGTCTTTACTTTGTCCTCAGGGGTCACAGTGAATATAACCACCCCTCTTCACAGAGTGAAAATGTCAGAGTTCAAATTCCGTCGATGAGGTAAGGAAGTTTTGTACACTAAAAAATATAACTAAGAAGAAAAGAAATTGGTAGCTCGATCCTCACCCCACTCCATGTACGTCTTGCGCTCTCTCTCTCTCTCTCCCCTATATTGTACTGTAATTTGCAGTCGCAGTTTTTCTCCTTAATATAAAATTGCATGTTAATATAGACCAGAAATAAGTGATCTGATATATAGACAATTGGAGGAGATAGTTTCCCCAAAGAATGTTATTTAAAATTATATCCTTTCTTTTAAATTAATTTCAATAATAATAAGAAGAAATGTATTAAATTATCTAAAGATATTTTAATAAATGTTAAACTATTCTTAAAAATAATCAATATTTAAAATTGGCATTAAGGTTACAATGAAATTTATAAGAAAATTTCAGAATTATATAAATTATAAATAAAAAACCATTTAATATTAATAAGACCCAATATGAGCTATGCTATACATGTGACAGAATTAAGAGACAACGGGCGTACAGTATGGATTTATTGTACATTATATAAGATATTAAGTCATATTACCAAAGAACTGTAGCTGAAGAAGATATCAACCGAAATTGAAACTGCACCCCTCAAGCTCACGACGCAAACCCCTCCCAAGCCTAATCGTATTATCGTTACTACAAATGATTTTTCGCTTATTCCTGTGTTACCAAAAGTACTGCAACATTCAGGAATAAGTATGGTGTATGCAAACTTGTTACGAAAATAATTAGAAGAATGCTGCAAAGCAAATATATAAATGAAACAGTAGAACGTAGTTGTATCAGTTAAAATCGATATGCAACGTGGAAAAGAACTCCGAAAATTTGAGTCTGTGTGGTAATGGAAACATACTGGTTAAACATACACACAACATTAAAATCTATCTGTAATCTGTTGTCTTTTCTTAGTGCCCCCATACTTTTGGCAACACAGTGTACAGAGGTTAAGCAAGGTGTTATAATTTGGCGTTTTTTCTCGTCTTACTGTTCGAAAATAATTTCAGGCATCGTATAGTTTTGTGGAGAAAATTAAACGTAAACTGGAAGTAATTATAGTTACCTTTCCGTCTGGAGTTGTTTCCTTTTCATCAGGCTGTTTCGTCTTTTCGGTTTTTTTCTGCAGTTTATGAATTTCGTATCTATCCACAAAGTTCACACATGCATATTCTACAAGGGCGGCGAACACAAACGTAAAACACATAATAACAAACCAGTCTAGTGCTGTTGCGTACGTTGCACGCTGTAATGAAGCTCTGCCTCCAAAGCCCATCGTCACCAGGGTAAGAACAGTTGTAGCACCTGAATAACAAAAATTATAACAAATTGCAGTCAGAAATTAGCGCATTAAAAAAAAAAAAAAAATACTTAATCTGTCTAAAAGCGTTGATTACAAAACTTTATTATTATTATTTATTATTTTTTTTTTTGTTAACAAATTGTTAGAAAAATTTCTCATTAAAACTTTTTGTAAAAAATTGTAGTTCTTATATATATTTCTTTTTCCCTTTGCCTTAGACACTGCAACTTTTAACTGTTTCATTTAAAAGCATTAAGTTTTCGAACGCAGATGATCTCAAAATTAATATTTTAATTAAATACTTGAATGTTTAAAGTATTTTATTAAATAATTGATTTAAAATTTATTTTTTAGAAAAACTAACTTTCTAAAAGTAACCGTTATACACTACTAATTTAAAAATAACTTATTTCTTATTAATAGTTGAGATAAACTCAACTTAACTTTTGTAGATATACAAATGGAGTTATTACTACATTTTTTAACCTGTTAGTGTATTCTAGGGGAGGGGTCAAACATTATTTACTGGTATTTGTTCTGAAAAGTATTAATTCGATTCTGCTACAATAATTGTTTTGTTAACGAAAACATCTACTGTTTCTCAAACAATTTTGCAATCACCGTAATAAATAAACAAGGCCAGGCAGTTGTACTGAGCATCAATGTCTGCAGGCGTAATTTAGGTGCATGCTGGGATCCATTCAGTTTCTGCTTCCAAGGCCAGGTGGCACTGAACGCGGAAAAGCCAACTTTGAACTATCCATCAATCTTTTCCTTTTTTTTTGTAGTAAAAAAGAGTGTACTGATACCCTTAATTATTATATAGGGTTGCCTTTATACTGCATTCGAGACTACTGAATAAAGAGATTTTTTTTAAGAGTTAAATTATTAGCATACTTCTTGAATTATTCTGATTTTTTTCCCTCTTAAAAACAAAAAATAAACCAATGTATGTGCCCCATTTTCAAATTAGTTTACTTAATATAACACAAAAAATAAGTTAGAATGGTTTTCATAGATTATTTAGCTTCAGGGTGGACATACAACCAATGCGTCTGCTAGTCAGAAACTATCTAAAAATTCAGTTCCTTGAAACTAATAGTAAAGTTACAGGAAAATATAAGCCTCTTGTACACCTTGTAAAGGAATCTTAGGGCCTGAATTTTAACTTGTGTAATTAATATTTTTATTACAAAATTATCATTTTATATTTATTGATGAAACAAGAAGGATGTCAGGATTCCTACGAAATCTCGACAATTGCATTTATTAAATAGATATACAGCTATTTGCATAGTATCCCACACTTGTGTATTAGACATCCTATTTTTTGGGGATTGTTCCGATTTTGTGTAATGCCCGGTATGCCCATATACGTTTTTTGTCCCCTGTATTCACGCAAATTTCTTTTTTTGAAATAAAAAATAAATAAATAATAAAGCTAGAATAATAATGTATGGTATTGTTAATTTAACATGGACGTAGTAGTAGTAGTAGTGGCACTTGATGCAAGAAAGCAAGTGTAGGAGCTTATGCAGCATCAGCCAAAAAAAAAAAAAAATCACACCATACCCTCCAAATGCCTGTCCAGTTCCTCCTTAAATTTATTTAACCTATCAACTTCCACAACGACAGATGGAAATTTGTTCCAGCAATTAACCACCCGCTGGCTAAAGGCAAATTTCCGCACATCTATTCTACATCTATCCTTTCTTAATTTGAACTTATGTCCCCGTAGGTTCGTATTCTGAACAAGTGGGAGGATCCCATCAGAATTCAGCGTGCTCAACCCATTCAAGGCCTTATAGACCTCAATCAGATCACCGCGCAGGTGCCTAGTCTCCAGCCACTGCAATTTGCAGAATTTAAGCCTCTCTTGGTAAGAGGATCCCTTCATTCCCCTCACCAATCTTGTTGCCCTTCTCTGTACCCGCTCAAGTAAATCTACATCCTTCCTAAAATGAGGCCTCCAGACGTTTTAAGTGTTAAGATTAATATGCAACACCACTCATCTTTTACATCTAATATTATCGAAGAGCGTGGACTTTGCAATAATGCATCGATAATTGTTGATGAAACAGAGCTTTGAATATTTTAAATGTTTTGTTTATTCCCCATTCAGTTAAATTCCTGTGCGTAAAAAGAAAGAATGTTCCAAGGAATGGATATTTAAAATGAGAAAGATCGCACATCAATGCATGGCATTTTTAAGTACTGGACATGGTGATCCTATTAGTATTCAACGTTAACTTAAAATGAACAAAACAAACAAACCACTGGACGTGTAAAGTCTTCCTAAACTTCTGGAATGCAAAACGTCACGTCCCGCACTTCATGATAAAGGACTCTGTAATAATTCTATTTTGCCACTGCTAAGATCTGGTCCTGACATTGTTTATAAGGCTACTGTATAAGCTGGAACAGGGATCACAGGAAAGATCCTTAGATGGATAGCAAAACAGGAGGAGGAGGGTTGTGATTAATGGTTAATCTCTAGGTTGGGATTTAGATTACATTAACGTAAGAAGTCGTGTGCCCCAAGGATCAATACTAGGATCACTGTTGTTTTTGATTTTCTTGAATAACATCGACGAAGGGATATTGGGGCATGAAATTAAAATTTATAGATAATGTCAAGATCGGAAAATTAGCTAATGATCAGAGCTTATTTAGGACGATATAAACAGGCTCCAAGGAAAGTCAGAGAAGTGGCAGCTATGTTTTAATGTGGCAAAATGCAAGGTAGTATTGAATTGCTATGTGGTATTGAATTACAAATAGTAGAGGAAGAAAGATTTGGGGCTCCAATAGACGGACACGAAGTCCGCCGTGCAGACAGGTGGCAAGGTATCGTATTGATAATATATCGAACCCTTGTTTGTAGAGTTAGGGAGGTCACAATATCCATGTGCAATGCAGTTGTAAAACCGCATTTAGAATACTGTGTCCGAGTATGCACCTAAAAAAAAAAAAAAAAACAAACAACGTCCATATGAGAAAAGATTTCGAATATGGGGCTACACAGTTTGCCAACTAGGCACCTTAGAGGAAACCTAATAAGAGCGAAATATTGAGTGTTATAAATAATTCTAGAATAAGGTAAACCCCATTCACTGTAATTAAACAAACTCTAATTACAGTGAATGGGGTTTAGGCTGGTTTGAAGAAATTCTTTTAGTAAGCGAGTCATGGGTGGTTAAGGCTAACAGCTTTGAGAAATTTAAAGGTCAGCTAGATAAACGCCTGCCTAAGTAAAGATCACAAGATGGTTTATACTAGAAGCGATTCTGCAAGTAACAACTGATTACAAATTGACTTGAATGAAGTTTTACAACTTTGTTAATAAAATTTAAAAAAAATCATATAAATAAAGAAGGGCTAGGTGTCGGTATTGTAGTTTCGTCATTTTTACTTCGTTGGAGATGTCTGGGTTTGATTCCTGTCTATGACTGGAGGAACTTTTGAAAAGGACTTCAAAACTTCCTCCAGAACTCCAGGTTTTTCATCCTTCGAAACTTGTAAACAACGAAAGCTATAAAAACACGAGCCTCCGCATTATCAGAAATGGAATACTGGGACAGTCATGAGTCCATGACCTTCAATCCAAATCCAAAAGGTCCAAAGAAATTATCCTGATTCCACTGCCGGCAACGAAGTTAAAGGCTTTTTCCTTAAACTTCTTTGTCGATGTGTTTTCGTATATTTTCGTCAGCAGTGAAGTTAGTGGTAGCTGGTTTCTAGGAGTGCCATAATGTTCTTCTACATTTTCAAAAGCCTGAAGATATCATGAACGCTTCATCGTACTGAATACTTCTGAAAGAATTAAAAATTCAATTCGCAGAAAACGGCCCGAGCCGTTTGACCTGCGGAGTTCTGTTAATTATTAACGACAACGCAAGGCCACATACGAGTGCAGCTCAAAAAAGCTTTTCAGCATTTGGGGTAGTAACCTCTTGATCATCTTTTCTACGGCTTGATTTACTTTTCACCTGACTGTTTCCGTTTGCTGCACCTACTTAAATAACAGCTTGGTAGCAAGCGTTTTTCTGACGATGCGAATGTTGAAAATGATGTGCATCACTGATCACAAAAGCAACAAACGTCTTTTAAGCAGGGTCTTTTAAACATATTTTAAGCAATTTTGTTATAGAAGCTAATTAAACGATTATATTTGGTTGGCTAGCTTGGTCCCGGAAAAGTCCTAATTTTTCTTCTTTAGGGCGCATTTTGTCCTTCATTTTTTATGCTTAGAATTCATTTTGTCTGAGTTCCATCCCTGAAAATCTAGTCACCCTAGTATAGCCACATGTGTTGCCCTTGACAACAGAAATAAATCGTGTTTAGAAAGCAACGCATTCATTTCGATGGTTGAGCAAACATTTTAAATCAGGTTGTAACAATATTTTTATATGAAAGAGCGTTGAACATTCTTGTACTGTATAAGCAGTACCGTGTCAAGCCATCCAAGTGCCTGGATGGAAACAGGAAAATCCAACCTTCCACTAATGAAACAGCTCCAGTCATAGTGATATTTTTTCCACCCTTCGCGAGCTGGTGTCTGGATATGATTCAGCCCTGTATTTAATTTACAGAAGTTATAAGCAGCCAAAACCGAACCACCAAATTACGGTGGACCGAAACAAAGTTTGGAGTTCATATTGTCACGATAATAAAATCTAAGGGAAAGGAACAAAAACAAACTAGAAATTCAAACGCTAAATGAGAAACCGGATATTAAATAAAAGCTACTGAGCGTTCGTTCCACTGTATAAAGCTAAACCATTAACGCAGAAGTTTGAGAGTGTTTTTGTAGATATGCGTGACCAAAGAGCGTGTTTTCACCGGGAGCAACGTACTGCACAGCGAAAATTGTTAATATTTAAACACATTTCGGTGAGATTTTGTTAACGCAGTCCAGAACAACAATGTTAATTTGGTTTAAGTTAATCAAATGTGAAATGTTCGTATGCAGATCACTGTTTTATTTGTACCCTCACTGTACGGATTTTGATAGCTATTTTTAATATTCTTTCTTGTCTGAAATTGGCAGGAAAAGAGTAAATCTCAAAACTCTAGGAATCCGTCTTGCAAGACTACCTATATACACAAATACTCAAGTATACACAATTACAGTACTACTCTTTTCATTTGGTTTTCGGAGGGACATCGTCTTCTTCCCTTATACAAGCATGAATGCGATTAAGTTTCTCTTGTGGTAGAATATTTAATATTCATGTTAAAATTTAATGGTAGTCAATAATCTTTTCTGTTCTACCTACCATTAGCAACATCCCGAAATAGATGACTATTGTGTCTATCTCTGGTGCCAAGCGCACATTATTCTGAAATGTTAGATGACATTTGTTTAGACAAATTCCGCCGCACAGGAACCACCTACGCGGAAAGCGTGGTAGTCTAGAAAAGTGTGTCCGTTACGGGTCGACAACCATCGGTTGCTACTAACCTCTTTCTATGCGGTGTAGCTCGTTCTTGCAGGAGATATACAGTTACAGCTACTGAATTCTTTTCGTTGTTTAAACTGATAAGAACTTGTTTTCATTATTCACATCCATTCATGGAATTTTGTTACATGAAAACATTTAATCAATGCGGTTATGGAAAAGAGTTTAAAAAAACACAAACAGATATATATATAATGTTCTCTTGAATAAAGTGTACGAATCCAATAGATTAATAAATATTTTATTATAATCTTTTATGAGCTTATATGGTAATTTGAAATTTTGAATTAATTTATTTAATGAATGAAAATATGTTTACACCACTATATTTTTAATATGTGTGTTAATATATTTACTTAATGTGGATGTTAATCAATTTTAATTGTGAAAATGATTACTGATTATCATTTGTTTGGAAAAAAAGTTTTCTTTTAGTGATATCAAATATATTTATTATAACGAAGAGAATTTTTACAGCCGGGATGAGGCTGTTTATTCGTTATTCTACGATAAATTCACACTGCAATTTCACCTCTAACGAATGACTTTCAACCGCCTAAAAATTTCTCTCCGTTATAGCCCAAGTTCTTTGTTTACAATGCATCTGTCATTACTAATCAACAGCCACTTATAGGCTTGAATGCCTTGGTCATTCAAAATAATCTTTAATTAAACAGATATGTATCTATAAATACCAAATTACCACCATAAGCACATTTAAAATAAAAGTAGATAAAAAATGTAATAGGTAAGATTATGTCTAATCACTACATTTTATTAATATTGGAACACGACCATTGCATTAGCAGATTAAATATATTTAATGCAAACACCAAAGTGCTTCCACCCTATTTTTCTTAACATTAAACGCCAATGCTTTATTTATAATGTACATTTTAAGTAATATTTAACAAATATAAACTTAATTCGTTAGTCAGATTGAAATGAATCAGACAGCTTTAATATCAATCAATAAAACAAAAATTATGGTTTCTAAAGGTTCATTTAACTATGGAAGGCCATCAAGAATTTTAATCTATAACAAATAGATTGAATATATCAAAAAAAAATTAAAATATCTTTGTGTATTTATCATCAAGAAATCCATATAGAAGAACTAGAAAATAAAATTGAAGCCTTCATTGAAGCAGTTATAAGGATAACGAGATCAGAATGGAGATTAAAAAATAAAACGTTGCACTGTTTTAAAGCAGTATTTCTACCAGTCGTATATAAGCTTCTGGAATATGCTTTTGCAAAGCAGTTAGTGTCAAAATGAGGAAAATTATCTTCAATGCAGAGAGCTATGTTGCTTGCCATGAGTCGAGTACGTAGAATAGTGTCGACAAATGCTCTAATTTATGAACCGGGTGCATCCTCTGGATTTATACGTAATTTTCAAAGGATGTGTATATCATCTGAGAAGAGGCAGTGTTTTTAACATACCAGATATTAGTACTCATCCTGAAAATAACTTAAAACAGGAAAAAGATAGAATTCTGTGTGAATTGTACGCCATCTGAAAATTAAGATGGAATAATAACGAAATATGGAAGCACGTATTATTGGAGTGTACGTTATATGATAATATTAGAATCAATTTTGTATGGATACGTTTGGCAACAGAAATAGTGATTTAGTTCATTTTGTGTCTAATCAAGGTAACTTTAATACTTTCCAACGTCTCTCCTCTTTAATCATAGAAAACACTTCTTTCTCAGGAAACAGTCTAAAAATACTCAAGTATGAGTTTTCAGTAAAAATAGGATACTGCTAGTACCTATTGGTACAGGATAAGATATATATATCTTTTTTTCATCTGCAGTTACCTCACTTCCTCCTGTGGATGATTTTTTTGCTTAAATAGCAAGGACAGGGATAGTTAGTGAGTCTTTTTTTTTTTTTTTTTTAAGTGATACCAGGTATGAGCAACCTGAGTACGAGGAATTAGCATCAACTGGTATAGCACTACCTTCAGTGGATGCTTACATGACAGTGGATACAAGACCGACTCCACATGCCGGGAAACGGGCACCGGGCAGCTGTTACCCAGGTGGTGGTTGCTCTCTCATGGCAAAGAGGCATAACACACACAACAGCACATGCACTAACCCTTGCAGAAACACACATACTAATCAGAAGGCAGGCCCGTTTTACAGATTTTGTATTTCATCACAGTAACATTAGGTGAAGATATATATATCCAGGGACCACCATGGACAGGGAACACATACATATATACTTATATTTTTTAATGATTATTTTGAATAATCAAGACAAAAACACCGAAGGTAATATTAACTCGGGATAGGAGGTAGCGACATAGGATGGTCCTACAAATATCGTATAATTTCTCTCAGGACATACAGCTTTGCTATATTATATTTTTTAAATTATAACTTTATTATATAACTAATTAAATTATATTATATAACTTTTAAAACTTTGAGTGTCTTTCTTTTAGTGCCATGTTATTCAATAAGCTTTGCAATTTAGTGAGAACTGCTCTTGGAAATCAGAGCTATGTGGCTGGTTATACAGAACTAGCGTGAGCTTATGAAGAGTTTGATATTAATTGAGAACGAAAAACCTGATCGCAAAGAGATTGAAAATGATCAGTGTGGTTATAGCTAGAGAAATGCATGTTTTATTAAATCTGTGGTTCCACAAACAGTGACTTACAAACACTAGATTTAATTCCATACAATGATAGTTTCTGTCGCTGTTATAATTAGTCATACAGCAAATCGGATGCATGACTAAAGTAAAGTAAACTACTATTGTTGCAATGGCGGAAAAAACGAAACAGCGATCTTTGTTATCACGTATAAGAAATTAATTAAATTTCTCCAGAGTACATTAATAAAATAAAAATGTAACAAAAATTGAGAAAGATTGCGGATACCGCGTTGTCGTTATCTCTTTAAGAGAATAGTTAATTCTTTTATCCTTCAGAGCGGCGAAAGTATTATTTCTCCGAATCACATTTATTGATATTCTCTCTGATGCTGTACTGAAAATTACAGTAGATCACAACATTAACTATGATAATATTTATTGTAATTTGTTCACATTTTAACCAGTAGCACAACTTTTTATTTTAAATATTACAGATGTAAACAAGTTCAGTTGTGAGAGCGTAATATTCTTTGAAATGTGCTTTCAAACCATTAGCTGCACTTCTCCAAAATCCTAAAACGTTTTAGATCTGTCACCTCCCTATCCAGAGGAATGTTGAATTTTAAAGACTCTGTTAGTAATAAATATTTTATTACCATTAAATAAAACACAAACGCGGCTGTTGGTTGCCCTTTTATTGGTTTAGATCCAAACTGTTGACTTAATAGCTGAATCAAAAAGACCAACTACACCACATTTTTTTTATTAAAAAAAAAATTATAAATTCGATTCGGTTATTGATACGTAATTTTCACGATTTATCCAAATTGACTTAGTTATTCTGCAAGGTATTAAACAGCATAATATCAAATGGCCAAATTTTAAAACTTTCTGTAGATAAATTTAAGAAGTTTAAATTTTATTTTTAAAAAAAATTGCTAGTGTGCCAAGCACGCATAGTGGAAGTTAAATGAAACTTCTTTCGAATCATATGAAACGTTTCTTATTTAAATGTTACAGTAGGTTAATATTTTGCAATTGTTTTAAAAGTTTATTACAAAATTTTTACAGATCTCTCCTTTGTACTCAATGGAGGTGGTTTGGGTGGTCGCATTGCACGTATGTTTAGGTATACGTGCTCTATACGTCTTGCAACAATTTCTGAAAGTAAAATATGTGTGTGTTAAGGGCCAAGGCGGCTAAGGTCACGAAGCATAAATGTAGTACAGTGAATTCTTTAAAATTTGGCACAGTCAAGAATTGAATGGTGCTGGATTTTAGAGAATGATGCCAGGTAGTGATTATGTCTAGAGGAGCCAATTTCAGTGAAATATTAAGCAAAAGCAATTGAACTTATTTGTATCTGTAAACATTTATGACTATCTTATCCTTTCATTTGTTTTTGCATGGAGCAGGATTTAAATATAATATAAATATAATATAATATAAATTCTCAGATATATTCCAAATTTGACACTGAATTCATATAACCCTGGCAGCTCACGTCGAACAACTTCTTTACAACTGTTTTGTCAACTCGTCACTAGAGAACACCTGATTTCTAATGGGGAAGCAAGAAACTGAAAAATTTGGAATTTCAGCAACGTGTATACTCCTGTTTAGCGTTTCACTGTAAATTCATTTAACCATATGATTCGCATCAAGCAATAAGTACTAAAGTACGCGGTCTTGGTGAATAGTTTACCTTTTCATATTCATTTTTTTTTTTTAATTTTCATTAGGAGCGGATATCTGTTTATAAATGCATAGCATTTATATTGCGGAGGTACTTCACCGCGAGTTGCCTACGTATTGAACTAAAAAGCCACTGTTTCATTAATGAAGTGTGCTACTATTTATTTAAAGTGTATGCCATTTCTTATACTGATATTTTATTTTGGGATAAAAAATAATTCAGAATCCCAAAAGAAGGTCTGTGATAGACAGAAGAAGAAATCAAACAGTTTGAAGACAAGAAAGAAGAAAGTCGACAATAAAATGCGCCATTCTCAATCATTGTTTCAGAATGACAAGTTTTCCACCACCACCACACACACTAATATATATATATATATATATATATATATATAAAATGTTAAACTAATTAAAAAATGGAATATTTCATAATAAATATAAAAATAAAAAGGGGGGGGTACAGCGTACATCAGGGGCAGCAAAAAGCATATTCCTCTACATGATGCTTGAAATATAATCATATAAATTAGAATAAAATAAAAATGAAATTTTTATTTTATTCTAATTTATATGATTTTATATATATATATATATATATATATATATATATATATATATATATAAGGTAATCATATAATCCATACCTTTATGGTACAAAGCATGGATGTATATGATTAGCTAAATTTATATTACAAGCTCATGATGCGAATTAAGGCAGTTACCTAATCAGTTAATTAAAGGGATAATAAATGTTTTGTAGAAGAACCACTCATTTTCGGTTATGTAGAGCTAAATAAAAACTCTCCAGAAAAACTAAACATATTTATTATTTCGGACAATGTTTATTCAAGTGAATTAAGGATTTAATTAAAACGAGCAAATGATTAAAACCGTTAATTACTATACTGTTTATTTTACAGAGACTTATGAGAAACAACTTTGACAGTAATTAAACCTCGTCAGCAACGAATAATGAAGTCAAATAGCAGTTCATAGGTAAGCTAATTCTACTTATATTCCATTTAATACAGAATCGAGAGGGAGAACTACATTGTTCATGAGAAATTGTTTTTATTTATTCGATTTTATTTAGTAAAGGCCTTCTTTTATGAACCTCAAACACAAAAGATATTAGAACTTATAGAACTTAGTACCGTGTGAGTTGAAGATTGAGAAGTGCAAATAAGATACTTGTTGATATTCGACTTCAATTCCGGTAGATCGAAATTTTCCGGAAATGCGTGTGAAGGGAGGTTGTTCCAAAAAAAAAAAAAAAAAAAAAAACGGAAGTTTAAGGAATTAACGAGGAAGAAGTAAAACTAGTTCTGTAAGTTTCGAAATTGGAGAATGGTTTTGAAGAGAGAGAGAGAGAGAGAGAGAGAGAGAGAGAGAGAGAGAGAGAGAGAGAGAGAGAGAGAGAGAGAGAGAGAGAGACCAATTCAGAAGAACAGCGCCCAGAAACAGAACGTCTATAAAACAGAGAATGGAGCAAATTAATGAATCATTAATTAACCTAACTGCCCTCCATTGAATGGAATCTAGAAGCCTGTGAGAGGTTTTGGGGGAATCGCCACAGATGTGGGAACAACATTCCATGGTAGTGCGGATTTGCGATTTGCACAGAGTGAACAGCTGTTTAGAAAAAAAAATGTAATGGTGAGATCGAAAGAAAAAAAACCCAGAGTTTCAGAAGCAGAGGAAGAAATATTTGTGATGTTCTTATGACAAGCGAGATCAGAAGCCAGAGTAATCCCTAACAGATACATGTCATCTTGTCTAGAAATCTGAGTGTCGTAGAAGAAAAACTTAGGACCAGAAGAATCATTTTTTCGAGATATAAGATAGGACTAAGTTTTAGACGGACTGAAATCAACTAAATTATCTTTGGACCTCTGGAGAATTACCAGGAGATCAGCATTTAAGGAATTGGTAGTGGAAGTTGTTTGTGCAGATAAAGGTTTCGCAAACTGGAAGGTGGAATGCAATGTGCTATCATCAGCAAAACTAGGGATACGATTTCCAGTCATTGGCAGAAGGTCATTAATATACAAGAGGGAAACAGTGGGGGAAAATCTGAACCTTGGAGAACTTGACTACCAGTATTAGTGGAGAATTTAGAAGACAGAGAGCCGTCTACCATAACTCGGACTGAGCCGTCAGAGAGAAACCTCAATACCCAATTACAAAAAACAGTCCACAGTCCATAAGATGGAAACTTATTTAGAAGATCTATGCCAAACACGATCAAAAGCTTTTGAAATATGAAGAGCAACTACTTGAGTTTCAGTAAACTCAATTGAATTTGTCCGCAGATCGGTAAAATAATCCAGTATGTCACCAGTGGATTGACGCTTACGGGATCCATATAGATGATCATTGATGAGATGGAAGGTGTCTAGAGAATTAGGATTTGGCGGTCATTGAATTTCTCTATTACATTAGAAAGAATAGAAGTAAATGCAATGAGCCGGTAATTGGATGGGAAGGATTTGTCATCGCTTTTAAGAACTGGCCGGATAAGAACAAATTTCTAAGCTGAAGGAAAAACACCATTGCAATAAGAAAATGTAAATAGGAGACACAGAAAGAGAGTAAGCTCAATAGCACAGGTTACGAGAACAAATGGAGAAATGCCATCAGGACATGGCGCTTTCTTTGCATTAAGATTGTTCAAAATTCTTCTGGGATCCTTTAGATGGAAGATCACAGGAGGCAGTCAATAGAGTGTACTAGGAATGGTAAGAGGTTGTTTACTAAGGTCGTCAATACAAAAATTGAAAGAAAATTAGAAAGCAAGCAGGTCAGCTTTATCTTTAACTGAGTTAGCAATAGAGCCATCAAGTTTTATGAGAGGTGGTAATACAGATTTAAAAAAAAAAAAGTTGTGGCAAAACTTTGTCAAGAGTCCATAATTATGCTGGACTCGACTACCGTTTATACAAGAAACAAGTTTTCTAATCTTAACCTGAACAAAATCTAGTTTGGACTGATTAATAAGTGTTTTACAATTGCTGTGAGCTTTGGTGTAAGCACAAAATGAACCTGGAAATTGATGCAAACCAGTTGCATTATACAGCGTTATACGCGTTTTATATATATATATATATATATATATATATATATATACACACACACACACACACAAACACACACACCTTACCTTGAACAGCCTTAGTACATTTATTGAAACCGAGAGATTCAGAAAAATAGAGATTTTAGGGTAGGGTGTGGAACAAGGGATATCATCCCTATTAGAATAATTTTACTGACATGATCTGTGCAAACATTGACATCAGAAGATTTAAAACAGTATCCAAATAATGAAAAGAAGAGAGAGAGAGAGAGATCTCGAAAGTAATCCAATTTTGCATTATTATAATGCTAAACAACATAAGACTGAGAATGGCCACGAGAGAAATGCTCCGTTGGAGAAGAGGCCATCACTAAGTTGTGATCTGAAGTGCCCAGAGGACTACTCACGTCGAATGTGCACTTGAAAGGGTTGTTTGTGAGACAGAGATCAAGAGTGTTGGCTGGTTGGCTAGGAATGTCGGTATTCTGGAAGTTAAATAAATAATCTGGGCGAAGTCATTAGTAACTGCAAAAGCTTCAGCATCTCGACTACCTGAGTGCGTGCGATTAGAAAACGGAAACCAGCTGGATTTATGAATATTAAAATCACAAGGAAAATTATCCCGCTGTTAGAAAAGTTGGACTAGAGAAAGTCAAGTTTCTAAGAAATCAAAGAGTTTCAGGTGATTAGTGGAGTTGGGAAAACAAGTAGAGGCAATAGGTTAATTTGACAAAATATGGCGGAGAGATTTTAATCCAGAAAAGAGGAGATTCTAAATTATTATGTCTCTAACAGAAAATATCAGAGCGGATATATGCACAAATACTACCCGTGAAGCGATGGAACCTTACAGCGAATAATTAGGACAACTGATCTTAAGTGGAGAGAGAGAGAGAGAGAGAGAAGGGTGGCCAAGAACAGCATGAAGAAGAAAGAGAGTAGTGAGGTAAATTAGACAGACAGTAGGAAATCAGTGAACTTCTCCAGAAGTATCAGACGCTGACTGTTTTAACTATGGCAACAGAGAAAATGGTATCATCGGATATGGAGCAGCATATTTTTAGACAGGCGGTAATGGTATTTAAGAAGCAGTATTCGTGGGGTGCGTAAAGTTGGTTTCTCATTTTTCACTGCCAAAAGACACTCAGTAAGGAATATCCAAATTTATCGGTACCACATACCGCAGGTACCAAATACTACAGAGAGGTATTCGATCCAATTTTCGACACTGGTGAAAATACTGATTGTAGAGTTTCATAAAACACACAAGCTGTACGAGAAAGGCGAATATTTCCAAACATTCTATAGAAGGTTTAATTAATTACTGTATCCACTGTTAATAAAACAGTATTATTGTAACATTGGCTGCATTTTAATTGGAAAGTGTTAAATTCCAAATTGAAGTTTGATGCTAAAGGGCAAGTGGAGGACCGAAGCGACTAATTAAAAATGCCTTTCGCGTGTGGGCGTATGTGTGTGTTATATGCCAGAATATGTTGAAAATTAGGTGGATTGAATCGGATACAATTTGAATGTGCTTAATTTTATTTAAGATGCCAGCAAGGGTGATTCAGCCTCTGGGCGGTGGGAGGAATACTAGAAAGAAATCTGTTCTCTTTACAGAAGCATAAAAGCAAAAATGTAGTTTTTGGAAGAATCCCCTTTCTTTTCAAATTACGAAATGCAGAATTAACACCCTTAACTTTCTATTCGACTCAGTTGCAGGTTTTTCTACTTTTTGCATTTCTTACAAATAGCAGATAAAGAGGATAGACCGCGAAACAAAAATAACCAACACTTAGCATCCTCTGGTACAAAAAGTTGCAAGTTTTTCTGCATCTTGAGTCTAATTCATTCTTCTTGATTTCGCATTCAGCGATCACGTTACTACGGAAGCATCTCGCCCCTGCGGAGTTTCAATTTCCCAGCTGGTTAGTATGTGCGACTGTCATAATGTAATTCCACGGGGGAAGAAAACAGCACGAAAGCACCTGCTTTCTTCTCTTAGTTTTATGTTTGCAGTGCTAATTGCATCCTTCTTTCAGCGCTTGTAAATAGTTTATAATTAGAGAGCAATTGATTTTAATTATTCCATAAAAACAGTTCTTCTGGATGTTAAAAGAACAGCCTTCCTAGTTTTTGTTCTCTTTTTTTAATTCAAATATGAGTTTAATGAGTTGTTTACGAAGATGAAAGCAAAAGGGGGAGTTCCGAGAAAGATTGCAGAAGCCTGTCAAAGGCTCTTTTTCTGTCTCTATAACGGCGATGTAATTTACTCTCCTTTGGAAATCTATACTTGTTGATACACACCCAAGGGAGTTAGTTTCGTGTTACAAGCAGAGAAGTTCAATGAAAGATGGGATGACAATAAACTGCATCGTCTTCTTAAACATATCGAAATTATTTGATATTGCGTCATATTGGAGCCATTATTTTACAGACTAAGGGTAATTTCCGTGATAATGATAATTAACATTTCCATCCAAATATAATCTAAAGCAGTTCTTGAAAAGCGACACAGTATCAATGGGAAAGAGCTCAGTGTTTCCTCGGGTTTTCCAAATATTAAAACAAAAAATAAAATTTGCATATAAATAGGCATACTGCTTTTTTTTAATGAAAATCCTGAGCACAAGAGGGATTAGAATCTATAGCAGTTAGTACCGTGCGTACGTTTAAATTTGAGATGAAAGAAGATGCTTTTTGATATTAGACTTGAAAGCCTGAAAAGGCTTTTTTTCTCTCTTTAAATAAAAATGTAAAGTTTGAAATCTGTGAGTTTGAAGTTGGACAGTAAAAGGATGCTGACTGATTGGGAACGTGTTCGGACTGGTTTGGAAGAAGGAGCGGGAATTATAGAAGCCAATACACAAGAACAGTATCTATTGAAAAGACAAGAAGCAGAAACAGAACGTCTATGACACAGAGAGTGGAGAGACTTTGTTAAAGATGAGTCATTAATTAACCTAACTGCCCTCTTATGAATGGAGTCTAGAAGTCTCAGAACAATATTTCATGATAGGACGGATATGAGATTTGTACAGAGTGAGTAGCTATTTAGAATAAAAGAGCAAAATGAAAAAACCCAGTTTTTTTTTTTTTTATGCAGAGGATGCAATATTTGTGATGTGCTTATGCCAAGAGAAATTAAAAGTCAGAATAATCCCTAATAGAGAAATCTGATCTTGTCTAGAAATCTGAATATCGTCGGAGATAAAGTATAGGAGCAGAAAGATCCTTTTTTGCTAGATATAAGTCAGGATATTAGTAGATATGTATCTTTGCTTATTATCAAAAACTTTTTTTTAACTGAAAAAAAAAAGGAAATCCGAAACTTAGATTTCAAACAAAGTTTGAAATCCGAATTTGAGCGTTCCTATTATAAGACAGAGAATGTATTCCTTTATCAAAGTACACACGTCATTTCACAATAACAAATCGTTTGAGTGCAATCACTACTATAATTTAGGAAGTTCAGTATAGTGTTTATCTCGGGAGAGGAAGTGAAGGAGGTGGGGGGGGTGTTACGTTGTCGAAGTAGCCTATGAGGATATGTGCTGAGTATTATCCGAACTAAATGAATCCAAGACTACCTCGGATAACAAAAAATATCGGGTAATAGAAACATAACCTTTTCCAAATTTTATAGGAGTTTTAGACTTATTTATTACCGTATAGTATATTTTACATTATTATTAATCGGAATAAAAAGTACGTGTGGAGTAATTTCAAAAGGTTTTATTAAAATACAGTACGGTAGTGCTAAGTATGGTGATGCTCTTGTATTCTACATATCTCGTGAATTATTCTGACCTTATGTGGTCGTCTCGGAATATAAACAGAAAAACAGAATATTTATTTACTTCTGTGCGTAAAATGCAAATTATATGTATTGTGAATGAATAATAAGATTGTAATTTTATTCTCTCTTACCGCATTTAATAAAACTGTATAAAAACAAAGTTATAATGCACTTGCTGATAAGTTTTGTTTCCATATCACGCTGTTTTTGCTATTATTTGTATCGTACATTAGCATCCAAAACTACATTGCGATGTTATCTTAGCCGCAGAGAGTTCACAGTAAAGTTTTCAAAAATATTAAGATCGCCACTCGGTTACAAGTTTGATCAGATACGTAATCTTGAAATCCGAATTTCATAGTTCCTATATTCCAGTTTGTCTACATGCTGTCACATAAAATATCAAAATGTTCATACTGCAAGTCCACCCTTGTTTTTCTTTTTTTTTTTTACTTCACCTTAGCAAGCTCATTTAACAGGGACTTCGGTTAGTAGAAGCCCGGATAATCGAATGACAGTTATTCAAAGAACAACATAATTTTTCTTATCTTATTTATGCAAACAGTTTTAAAAAACCTTTAGGATATTGCTTTCTATAGGATCTGTGGTGATGAAAAGCTTATACCCAGAGTACGGTTGCCGACCACATTAATGGATATGGGAGGATAACATGATTGATTTCCACTCGATTATCTATCACTGAAATCCAGCAGATTCGTATCGATATAAATACACTATACTGTTTAACAGGAATTTATGAATATAAAATTTATGCACAAAGCAATTAATGTGATAAACCTTAACAAGAAAATGAGAAATAGCTTGGCATAATGCGAGATTGCAACCTGAGCAAGTATATGATCTGTTCCTCATAGAATTCTACATAGCACGATTTCAGAAGCAATTTTGTTAATTCGGCTCAAGTTCAAAGGACATACTGCTAAAATAATCCACACTAACCAGCATGTATTGCACGCATCTACTCATAGAAACTGCTTCAGTTAAATTATTCTGAAAATTTAATGTATAATTACAAAGATCAAATGACTGACCCTTAGATGTTAACAGAAACGATTACAGACAAGGTTGTGTAGAATGCTTTAGATTCTCTTGAGAATGGGAGCGTTAAGATGCTAAACGGTGACATTTGAAAGCGTAGAATTTCAAAGGATCTGATTTCTCTTTAGAGAGGCAAAATTATACCATTATTTCGAATGCGGCTATTACAAGCACAAATGTTGGTTAAACAGACAGAAAATTCCCGAGAATTCCGTTAATTATTCTTCAATTATTCTTAATTATTCTTAAATTGTTAAATATCTGCGTTAGAACACAGAAATAGAAGATGCACAGATCACGAGTCGATCAACCTTCCAGAAAACAAATACATGAGAACAACTTCTTTAATCTTAAACGTATACATTTAAAATATATCCTTTTTGTGCAGGAAAATAAATAGAAATAATGTAGTAAATGTTTTGCAACAGTATTTAGAGTTCTCAGGATCGCTTTAAACACATTAAACAAAATGGTACCTTCCAGTACTTTTAAGAATATCGAGTATTCGTGAAAATGTTTTCCTCTAAAGATAATAAAAGTACATTAAAAATCTCTGCTCAGATCACAATTTTAATGCATTCCTTCGTCAGATTTATTTTCCATATATAGATCGCAGTCAACTTTAAAACATTGCAAAAATACTCCCTACTAAGGTACCTAGGTTTTCCAAAGAGCTCTAGGAATCATTTAATTTCATTTCAGTGATTTCTCTGAAAGCTTTTTTTCTACAGAAATCAGAAAAATCCTAAGTAATTTCTAATTAGCAAACAAGTATTAAAAATTACTGAGTGTTACTAACTTATTTTTATGATTTTTATTTTGAATATTGGTGTCTGTTGGTACTGAAGCAGCAAAATATCACCTTGCTAACCATAACCATAATTATAGTATTAATGTTCTACATTTTTGTGGTAAACAAGTTCCATTATTAATGCTTAACATTCACTGTAATGTACTTCTCCAAAACTGCTCAACCACTATGGATACATCTTTAAAATCTGACACCTCTCAATCCATCATCTGTGGATTGAGAGGTACCGGATTCTAAAGAGTTTACTGCACTGTACGTAGAATGCAGGCTGTTAATGTAAATAAAAAATTCTTTTTAAAGTTAAAATATTTAGATCAAGTATATTTTTCGACTTCATCTTTTCTAGAGGGAAGAGGGACTGAAACAGCATTTGTGGCAGTCATCGATCTCACTCTCGTATAATGAATATTAATTATGAAAATTGTTATGCATCAAAGATTTCGACTCTCATTTCTGATTAATAATCTCAAATTTCATATTTTAATTTAAATTTGTTAATAAAAACTAAATCTGATTTGTAAAAAAATGCATTACCATCCAGATCTGACTGATTACATATGGACAGTCGTAGTAAGGAAAGTGACTTTAATAAATACAATTTTAATGTAGAGATAATATTTTAAAACGTTTTATTTTGCAAATTGGAATAGATAGCCTCAAGGGTAACTGTTGATAAGATTTCGAATATCTCATTGCTTTCTTTGATTTTTCA
Source organism: Mastigoproctus giganteus (assembly GCF_048544385.1). Lineage (NCBI taxonomy): Eukaryota > Metazoa > Arthropoda > Arachnida > Uropygi > Thelyphonidae > Mastigoproctus > Mastigoproctus giganteus. The sequence continues at coordinate 58,964,940 of NC_143577.1, forward strand.
TTAAATCAAATTAATTTTAGGAAATTTGTGTAATTAAAAAAATTAACAGCCTTGCTTTGCTGTATTATAAAGACTCCTAAAACATTTTAAATGACCGCTGAATTTTGTACAATCTGAATGAGACTATGATTATCTCTCAAGCTGCCTTTCTATAATTAATTTATAAAATGTTTAATTTAGTATACTTATTTAAATCCTTTTGAAATCACAAAAATAAATATTCGAATATATTTTTTAAATAGCTGTTTTATTTTTACATATAGAAACTTATTTTTAAATTAATTGTTAATTTTATTACTATTACAAGTCTGTTATTTTAATTGTCATGAAAGTTTAGCAAAATAGCAAAAGCTAGCAACTTTCAAAAGGTTAGTAGGCTAACATTTTATTTTAGAAGCTCTAAATTTAGCAATTTATACTAAATATTTGTGTTTTTTCTGCGAGTACATTCTTCTGTTGAACTAGATAAGGGAAGCCATAAATAAATAGTATATATGATTTATAACTGACAGTTTGTTGTCCTCTACCATCAGTACTTGAGGATGTTCCAACCATGTTTCCCAATACAACGCACACGTATACAACAAGAAAGAAAGAAAGAAAGAAAGAAAAAAACCTGCCTCCTGACAAATAGTGTCGGTGTGTTGGCTAAACGTATCTAAAGCGTTCACTGTAGACAAGCGGGGTAAAAGGGTCTCCAAATGTTCTTCACAGCTGAGGCGAAGTTCTTTCAATGCAGCTGCTTTTGACAAGGAAATGCATCACCAGCAGCCATGTGGCTGCCCCATCCCCCACCCCTCTCGTTCACCATCGTTAGTTCGGAGTGCAGAAAAACTGTTGTGACGAATATAAGCGTCTATTGCATGTTGTAGAGACTAAATGAGTTACCAGTGTCGAGGGCTTCAGAACTATTATGAAAGGTGATAATGTCTAATAGTTTTAGACGCTCAATCATTCACTCTTGATGTGTGGTCGGAAATGATGTCGGAAGACCAACCTCTTTAAGCAATTGTCATGATTGCAGGCATGACGTTTTTCTATGTAGAAAAGTTCGTCGCGGGAATCTCCTCAAAATAGCTTTTTAATGATAACAAATACAGTAATTAAATCGCAAAAAGTCGCTACAATTTGACACACAAAAAATGACATACGGTATTCAAGCATGGTCTGCAGAAAGGGGGTGTTGGAAACGTCCAGCAAAGAATAAAGTTATTTATGTCACTTCTCTCCAGTCGCCAACCAACGACAATTGACATATCGTAAAAATAAATAATGTATGAATAAAATTCTTAAAGCCGTAAACCGCTAAGACCTGTATACACAAAAGATTATTTACAGGTAAAATTTTAAAATTACACCATGGAAACTTTTGACAATTTATATTGTCTTTCAACTATATCTGTCTTAAGTCGGTCTCTTAAGTATATTTGATTAAACGATCTTTAGTGTAGAGTGGGAACAAACTACATCACGCATTATCATTAGGAGAAACCCAATGATTCATTGAATGGTGGTTGGACAGAAGCAACATGTACAATGTTCCCGACCATAGAGGATTCTTTCAATAGCTAAAGTTGTATACTGTTATTATATTTTGCTGAATTTTTGTTAAGTAGAAGCGGCCTTCTTTACTACACATAGATCACCTGAAAATTAAGTTCTGCTGACTCCAGTGGTTGCTAGATCAACAAATTTTAAATATGTAAGGCCATGCTGTTGGGTGAAGATAGATTAAGACCTACGATTACCTACATTGCTTATTACGCCAAATTTTGGACACGAACTACTGAAACGCATCTCAGACGGATTTTCGCAGGCGGGCGAATTCTGGCTGTCGAAGTGGACGATTTGAAAATTTCCACTTCTCGAACTAAGGACCACCCAGCTGGTGGAAAATCTTGTAGCATCGAACGTTAGAAGACTTCGAGAGAAGGCTCGTCATTTCTGTCTAGATGAAGGGCGGAATCATCTCTGAATATCTTCTGAGCTGACCGCAGCTGGAAGATCTCGGTTTCAAGCTGAATCTCGTCCTTCAGGCCAACCCAAACAGCTAAAGTTATTTGAATGGTTCTTACCCATGCTGATTTTTTCCTCTGGGAAACCAGGGATTTTCGTCCATCTAACATCAAATCGAGCACAGAACACAATTTACAAACATATTATATACGATGCAATATGGCCTAAGTTTCTGATGCGCCTAAAACCCTACAACAACCAACCTACCCATGCAAACACTGGGCTACATATACTCACTGGTGGGTGATTTATACAAGTTCGCAGTACATAAAAAGATAGATGGAGTCTTCTTCACATACTCCTGTCTCAAGCAGTAAAACCCGCTCCATAGGGTTTCCCTACTAACTCTACAATAACATCTTTCAGTGTTACAACCTTTCTGCTACTTTTCTGAGATGATTTGAGACCTAAGTTTCGCAATTCATGATTACCTCTGCTATCTCTGACTTCTGCTTCGCCAGAGTTAAACAGTGGAAATCTGTGCGAATGAGATTGTGCTTGCTTTCTTCTTTCTCACAATAACTGCAAGTTTGAGAATAATGAGATTGTGCTTGCTTTCTGCTTTCTTCTTTCTCATGATAACTGCAAGTTTGAGAATAAGTGCTAAAGACTAATTAAGTATCGAATTCTTCTCACCTCGCAGTAAATCTCCACGCTGTTGTTCTATATATATATATATATATATATATATATATATATTCTTAAAATCGCACAGTACACTGCCGTACCATTAATATCCGGCCCTGCCTGTAAACAAACAAAAAAGAGCTTTTATTGTGTCATTTAATATTTTGTACTGAAACCTTTTGCTTTTATGATGCCCTTCAATCTTCGCGGCATACTCTCAACCAGCTTTTTATAAATGTCAGGTGATATGTTCCTCCACTCGGCCTTTAACGCAGCCACCAGTTCGGCCTTGTTTTTTGGGCGATCTCGACGTTCACGTACCCTACGATCCAATACATCACAAAGATGCTCAATAGGGTTCAGATCAAACTCTGGGCTGGCCAACCCAACTTTTCCACACTCATGTCCTCAAAACACTCTGTTACGATCCGAGCAGTGTGGCATGGCGCGGTGTCTTGCTGATACAGGTATGGGCCTTCCCCGAAATATTGCCATAACGTTGTAAGTGCATAATTGTCCAGGTTGTCCTGGTATTGCACAGCATTCATGGTTTTGTCGATAACGACTAAAGGGTCCAAGGCAAACCATGAAAGGAGCCCCATACCATGACACTGCCTCCACCAAACTTCATTGTTGGGAGGATACAATCAGGAAGGGACTGTTCCACTGGCATTCGCCACACCCAGAAACGGCTATCAGACTGGTAGAGTGCGAGCCTTGACTCGTGTCCACAGGACTGTTTTCGACTGCTCTACAGTCCAGGATTCGCGCTCCTTACACCATGTTAATCGGCGTCTAGCATTTGTTGAGGTGATCAATTCTGTTGAACTGTTGAGGTAATTCTGTTGAACGTGTTAACTTGCATGCACACTTTTGCAATTGTCTGTTCGAAGCCCAGTGTGCATATTTATATCAGGTTCTGTGACGTGTTGCATGCATAGGACCTGTTTCTCAGTCCATAGAGGGGTGTCCCGATATTAATGGTAGGGCAGTGTATCATTTAACAGGCGAATCTGCTAGGCATTTATAAATATGAGACACCACCAGGATAGCTGCTTACTGGCTTCTGAGAAGAGAAGACAAGCCAGTAAGCTTCAATAACTTGTCCTGGAAATCTGAAATTTTTAAATGCCCAGCGGTTTCGCTTATTGGATCTGATATTAGATTTAAAAATATATTAGTAACTTAGACTGAACAGTGGATATTGGTATTTTGTCTTAAAGTTGGCCATATGGCTAAGCTCAATTGATTATTGGAGGGATAGAATGTTTCCCCGTGTTCCATCTAATGCCACAATGCTCTTAAAAATCTGCCAGTCTATATTTGATTTTTGCTTTAATCCCCCTTGCAATCATATATTATAACGTAGATTACGTTGATCTTTCGTAACATTTATTAGTTAATTTAATGAGAAAACTATTTCACAAATAATTAGAAAATGTTAAGATAAGAGCTACCATTATCTACAGACAAGCTATTATAAAAGAAAAAAAAATAATCGTGCAATATAAGAGGCGATACTCTCCTAGGGAAGGACAATAGTAGACAGAATCCTGCAAGGATAAGTTCACACAATGCCAGTTAACTGCACCAAATCCAAAAACAAATACCGAAGCCTTCTGCAATATTAACAATAAACAAAATATCAAGTGTGGGAAGATTACGTAGAAGTTTCGATTACTGTGAATTCCTATATGGTAGCATTTCTGTCATAGCTTGTCAGATGAAAGCGCATGACCATGCATCCCTCTGAAATGACTGAAAATGTCACGCTCTTACATGAAAAGTAAAAGCGTACGTAATGCAAATATGCAATTCAACTGTTAAAAATGTATAACCAAAAGCACGAGGAAAAAATAGACAAAAAATAAAAGAAGACATAGCTCAACTTTAGAAACCAGAGGATCTCAGTTTCGTGTTGCTCTATCTACCTCATTGTACAAAGCTGAAAATGCTGACAGAATCAGCAGGGATTTTATTTTTATCTCAAATGACAGCAAAAAGTCTTCAACACCACAGATATTCAAGCCATGAAACCTATGCCTATCCAATAACTTGCTTTCTAAACTACTCAAATGCCCTTCAGCAGCAGAGTTATCGGCCTCAAATTGTAGCACGGTTAGCCCCAGTTTATCAATGGAAGAAGGATCGTTGAAGGGTTTTAGGAGCATCAGCAACTTAGGCCATATATAATATGTCAGTAAACTGCATGTGTTTTGTGGTCGGTTTGCTGTAGTCGAGTAGAAAAGAGCATGCTACACTCTCCTGAGACCAACTAACTCAGCCACATTGTGTGTGAAAAAGGCCCATAAAATTTCCTGGCGCTTTTGAAGGGATTTGAACTCCTGTCTTTTACACCCAGTGCGGGAAAAACGGCAATTATACCAACTGTGTTACCCATGAGGGAAAAACAAAAGCCAGATGTTAATAAGTATGGTATTCGGATTCCTCCCCGCAGAAACTTGGGTTTTTAATTTAATAAAACAAGAAAAAACCATAGATTGCGCAAAACAAAACTGTTTAGGGCTGGGTTTCTACTAAGTAAAAATAATTTTAGTTTATTAACTAAAAAAAATTAAGAAATTAATTAATAAAACAAAAATGGAAATTTAATTTAATTTTTAATATTTTAAATTATACGATCTTGAATAAAAATGTGATTTTTTTTATTCTAAAATTTATAGAAACAGGGGAAAATGACTGACGTGAACAGTATTGCAATATAGCAAATCACTTAATCGAGTGAAACAGCTTTCGAATATATATATTTGTTGTTGTTCAAAAGTAAGCGCTCTACTTATTTTCGAATAAAGATTACTCCAGGGGAATAAAATAATTATCAGAACATATAAACGAATTCACTTTATTTTACACATGAAAATTAATCAATGAAAATAATGTAGATTAGAATGGCCCTACCTACAGCCACTCGTCCAGCAGCGTCACTCCTATTAATCCAAAAGGACACCCAAGATGCTCCCACTATCATCGCACACGGCGCATAAATCTGTAAGATGAAATATCCTCTTCTCCTTTGAAGGATAAATCTTACGACCAAGGCTGAACGGTGATCTGCAAAATATTATAATTTCCGTTAAGGTTTTCTTGTTTTCTGATTTAAATCAGAATATATTCAGTACTATAACACTGTGAGAAATCAAATCAAGGAAAATCCATATTCGTATTCGCAAATTTATAGCTAAAAAAGCAAGCAAAAAACAATAAAATTGAATAAAAGGTTTATTATATTATTTTTATTTTTTCATATCTTGTTTAAGGACAGCAATTTTTAAAACTGTCTGCCTGCAGTCTAAATAATAAGCATTCGAAACATGCCGTTGCATATTTCGAAAAACGCCATCATCATTTCGAGTAGATGCAGGTTCCTTGATCTGGATGAATCGGTGTTATAGCTTCATTATACTCCTTGTTAAATGTAAGTTTGTTAAAGTACACAGTGCGTTACACTTGAGGTGCGTCAACAAATAGTAATAATACAAATTCCTATTAAAAACGATAAAAAAACCAAAGACTTATGCACCAATCGAGAATATTTCGTTTATACTTATCTTCTATATTACTCATTGGTTCCTTCAATCAGTCTAGTAAATATAAATTAGTGTTTCAGATTGGCCTATGTGATACGCAAGAAAAAAAATGAATAATAATTTCAGGATTTCCTTTGTTCTATTTTAAATAAATTGGAAAGAATCGGCAAATCTTCTTGAAACAGCCAACCAAACTTTCATGAAAATCCATTCATTAAGAGTCGACTTATTATGGAAGGCCAAAAAAATAGCACCTTCCGTATTTACATTAATCTAATTTTAATTAAATTGGAGACAGTTCGACAAATCTTCTTAAAAGCGCGAAATACTTTTTTTTTTATAAAATTCCATTCACTAGGAGTCAAGTTATTACATGCGTACTGACAGACAGACGGACAGAGAATACGTGAAGACGTTGGTAGCTTACTCTTATATCCTAATGCGCCTAAAAATGACTTTCCTGTTGCATATCAGGAAATTTACGATAATGCAGCATACCTTATGATGGAATTTGAATTCACTACGAAACAGTTCCCAAATTGTAAAATTGCGTTCGTGTGGTATAACAGTTGTCTTTTAATCTATACGTTTAACAGCTGGTGTTTTTAAAATTTTTGTTGGGTTTTATCTTTAGATTCAATAATGTTGTGTATCAATAATAATGCTGTTTCGTTAATAAGTTATGTGGTAAATGAAAGACATAAAATTGGGCAACAAAGTGTGAAGAGTCAGTTTTATGGTTTCACGTAATATCGGTGTAGTGGCTTTACCGTATAACTTAGGTGTACTGCGATGGAACGTCATCCTTGGTGACGTTGTTCCAGATGTATAACAAAGGGCAATGATATAATTTCTTTAGAGATTGAACCATGCTCCGAACAACATTACTGATCACGTCGACATAGTTCGGAGTATTACTTATATAAGTGTGGTAAATAAGATTAATTACGCATATATAATTAAAAAGTATAACAAAAATTGAACAATATTTATGTCTTTATGCATTGTAACAGGAAAAATATTGGATTGATTATGGCCAGTTTGTATATTTCAATTAGACAACGTCAGGATTACCGTTAGATCAGTATGGAAATTGATTAACAATGAGAGTACAATATATGCTAAAACTAAAACAAACTAGAAAAAAAAATACAACGTTATACACTGAGTTGGCTTTGCATTAGCAATTCCCGCCTCATACATTGCGGGGCCACCTTTTGCCCGTAATACAGCCCGTAACACCTCTTGGCATGTATTCCGAAAGGTGTTCACAGAGTGCCTTGATAGTTCTACCTATGCGTTACAAAATGTGGCCAGTAATGCCAGCACGCTGTTAGGTGGATGGTTGTATCACCGAATGACTTTTCCAGTGGGTCCCAAATGTGCCCATTTGGGTTGAGATCGGCTGAGTTGGGAGGCCGTGGAAGGGCAGCGAATTCATTATGTTCCAAGATTCAGTTAACAACAAGGCGGACGTTGTGGCAAGGGGCGTTGTTTTGTTGATAGCTGCCGAATTTGTTTGAGTCCTGAAGGGGTGTATTTGGTCGGCAATAGAAACATAGTCCTTCACATCGAGCCGTTAATTAACGGTCATCAGAGGACTCTGGGCGTGCTGCGAAAACAGTCCCCAAACTATAACACTACCTGCCGAACAGTAACATTACGTTGACCACATGCCATGGCCTCATGTTGCTTTCTCCAAATGCGGTTACGCCCATCAGCATGATAGAGTTTGGGATTCATCATCATTCATCAAACGGAATTCATCAGACAAGGTGACTGATTTCCGCACGTCGGTGGCCCAGTGTTGGTGCTGACATATCCATGCTAAGCCTAGTTTCTTATAGCTCACCGTGAGCACGAGTAACGCCCGGCGACGGGAGCCCTTAACCATGTTGGCCGAATGTCTTGCGCCCACAATCATTCCACGTTCGATAGATATCGATGCCGACTCATTCTTCCTCGCAGATACTCAAAAAACTGATTTCCACGTGTGTGTGCAATACAATCTTATATAATCGTTTCCGATTTTGAGCCTCACCAGCGTTACAGCCGAGTCCATTTCTACACAAGGGGATGTTGCTAACGCAAAGCCAACTCATAACAATCGAACGTCATAACAAAAAAAAAAAAAAAAGTGAAAAACCATATTGAAAATAAAACCAACAACACAGCAATGAAATTGGGTCAGATTCAACATTAAAAGAATATTGCATTGTTTATACCTTTAAAACTACCACGAGATATTGCAGTTGTACTGATGTAACCAATCAAAGAGCAATCTACAGTTTTGCTTTTCAGTGGTCATCTTATGTAGATCAGTTCCAACCCGCGACCGGGCTAGCCGGGTGGGTAAAGTGCCTGCCTAGCAACTCAAAGGTCGCGGGTTCGAATCCCGCGTCGGGCTTGGATCAAAGTACTGCAAAAACCTTGGGAGGTGCATTATGGTGTGAAACAATCATATAATTTCAGTTACGAAGGGGAGGAAGTCAATGATAGGGGAGAGTTGTGCCACTGACGAATATCTCAAATATTTGTGAGGTTTATTCTGCTTGTGAACATTTTTTCAATAGTAATGCTGCATCCGATGTCTATTAACTTTTGGAGCATGAGCACCTTTAGCCGTACAGCCATGTCAGTGGTTCTCACTTGATGAGGTCGGCGATGCATATGAGTAGTCCATTTAAGTGTCCAATATTTACAGGTGTACACGTGTTTCTGAAGTGGGAGAGGAGGCCCAGCTTTTTGCTGGAAACAAAATTATGGGATGAACTGTGGTACGCAGATATCGGATTGCTGCTGGAGCATCATTGATATGTAATAGGGCTGTCTCGCTCTTCGGCGTAAGGTATTTATTGAATCAGTTATCAAATCTCAGCTTCGGATCAAAATAAACGCCGAGGCCCTAATGGCTGGTGGAAACTAGGATGGGAGTGACACAGAGAGAGTTTAGCATGTTTGATTGAGATTATATCATCGTTGAAATTTATTTGTGTTACGATTTTACCCGAGGTGATGGAATTGTGGCAAGTACAGTTAACGTTTTGCTGAATTGAAGAAGCTATTGCCTTTGGATTTGCTGGAGGCGAAAATATGGTAGCTATACAGTTACCACTATCCCCAACATATCATAGAAGAAATTCGGCGCTGAACGGGACTTTCCGTAAATTTACTTATAGTTATCTTGAATAATTTTGATTCAAAATTCTGGTTTTATTTTTAAATATTTGATTTACATTTATAAATCTTTATTAACACTTTTTATAAAAATATCTTTCAGGAGAAAGATTCTTAACATAAATAGCCCTGCTAATTTTTTCGAGTTAATAATCAGATGTCTGCATTTTGAAATTTAAGTTCTCCAACTTTACTGAATGATTTTTGAACTTTGAACCAATTCTCTGTAGAATTCCTTTATCACGTTGGAGGGCCAGTATGAATATTTTATTTGGGTTAAATGTATGAACATGTACTAGAAAGAAATAATATGCTGTATTGTGAGATACAATATATATATATATATATATATATATATATATATATATATATATATATATATCCTGAAAATAAATAATTAAATCAAAAATTACAAAACAAAAAAAAAACAGGATAGAACATTTTACCTCCGCTAGAACCTAACTTAGAGCTATTCAGCGTTGAAATGTTTAGAAAATCGTACTGGGACAGAGTAACATCTGCCGATATCACAACTGGTTCTGGACCCTTCCATTGGTACTCCACCTCTGTCGTCGGATATGCAACTAAATAAATGTGAAACGGAATATTGTAATCAAATATATTCGTACCTAATTATGTAAATTATTGCATTAAAAATACTTATATACTAATAAAACACATGAAATACATGTTATAAGCATGTATATTTAATATTATATAGTGTTATTACTTTTCCTACTACACTGAAACTTTGAACCCATTTCTCTTGAATTTCATAGAGAAATTTATCGCAACTTTTGATAAAGATTAATAGCGAATATTAAACTATTAGTAGGTCCAGGTTTTAAAGAAGTCGCTTACTCGTGTAAACTTTCTTTATTAAAGAGAAGCATTGAAAATATCCCGAACAAAGTGAATTTATTTGTGTTTGACACATTCTTTTAACATAATGTGTGTAATTATTCAGACATTTATTCCAAATGCAATTTACTATGCTAAAATTCATTCAGAACATTATGAAAACGATAAAAGCATGGAAACTCCCTCTAGCAAATAAAAAATATATACTTATGAGTTTTGTCAAACTTACAGCTTCCTATTTCCAGCGGACAAGCCTGAACATCTAGTGGGTATTTTCGAAGGTGCATTGGACAGCTGGCCTGGATTGTAACTCTGGAAAATAAATCTACATTTAAAACCTCTTCACAAGGCACGCTTAACTATGATTGTAAATTGTTAATTTTAAAAGTGAAATTGGTCTTTAGTAAGCATACGATTATCTTCTTTACTTATACATGCAAAAGAGAATTAGCAATGCTTAGAGGATGGGCATGTTCTTTTGAATTCTATTCTTCTCTTTAAAAAATATCATTTCTAAAATGATAAACAACAGAATGAGCCCACAGCTATAGTCTAAATTTGCAACGGAAAAATTAAATAAATTAATAATATTTATACTGGTAATCTATATATATTATGGATTACAATACAAGACCAATTTTCTTCATCGTGGCGATAGCTCCAGGAGCATTGCAATATCGCTTAAGAAGTTCTATTACTTTGTTAAAATGCAATAACATCACTGTACAAACTTTACAGAAAAACTACACATAACGTATTTTATATACAGAGATGGAACTATAAATTCTGCCCCTCCAACAAAATCGCATACCCCACGTGATCTTTCACAACCAACCACCCGTCGGGCCGCCTTGACTCTTCGGCACACCCCATGGGCGGTGGTATGGTAACTTCTCAACTGTTTCCATAATGTTTTTACTTTTATTTTCTAAAATAAAATGTTTCCAGTGTTTTTAGAACAATTGGAAAACATTTCCATTGAGGGTCCCGTTACAAAGAAGAAAAATAAATCGTGTTTGCTGACAATTATAACTGACACTTCAGTGTTAGTTATGAATGCAAAGGTATGAATAATTACTGTATACCCAAAGGGGAAAAAACATAAAACATCAGAGGGGAGGGACAGGATGGGGGATAAGAGTTAAACATACAACTGTTTTGTCTGTGTCTGGCATTCGGCCAGCTCATTTCGTTACCTAGCTATGAATAGCGCCCTAAATAGAAATAGCCGCAATAGGTAGAAACTATTCTAAAGCGAAAGATTATTATTCTACCCTCCAGTTTCAAAACATTCTTAATGTCCAGTTTCGTTTTCGGCTCTACTTCTTTTCTGTTATGTGGGTCGGTGTGAGATTCAACAATATAGGAAGAAGTGGACTGTGCACATCAAATTCAACCACACTGGTTGATTGTACAGATATGATTTCTTTGATACACCTCATTAAAAGCAAACAGCTGCAATTCCCAACAGTAGTTCAATTCTGCTGTTGCTCGAGCAAAATAAAATTTATATCTTGGTATACAATACAAAGGCATGTGTCTTTTTGCAAAGGCGTATTGCGGAGGTTAATATTAAGTTTGATGGTAATTATCTAGTAAATCCACGTATAATTAATAATAATACTTTTTTATAATTATTTTTATTCTATAATAAACGAAATCAAACAATTATATCATCGCATATTTCGTTATCTGGAAGACCACACTGTCTTTCTTTTTATATACAGGATGACAAAATGTCTCTGCAATCATGTCTTTCAACAAAAACTGCTAAACATATTGGGAAGGGGGCCCATGCAACATTTCCTCGAGACCGACTAACTCAGCCACAGTATTATAAAATGATAAAAGTCCATAATAATTTCTTAAGGAGATGGAATTCAAACTCTGTGGGACACAATAACACCACTTTTCAGAAAGCATGTTGAAACCATAAAAACGGACACATGAGTAGAAAAGTAAGTAATCAATTTTTATTAAATCATACAGAATAAAAAGATAAGTATCATCATGAGAGATATATTCTCTTTATTATTGTCATAATCATGTACAAGCAGAATAATTCATGGAACAAGTCCTTGCATGTGAGCTAGCTTTGACATCACAATACTGATGTTTGATGCTACTGAAAATTCACTACTGAAGTACTAATTTACACAGATTTGGTATTACCAGAAAATTTAATTCCTACATTCCCTTCATTCTTTAAATAAGTTGTGGCTCCTTCTCCTCTTCAATGAAAATTTCATTTCTTCCTAGTTCTTTTTTTTTTTTAGAAAGAATTTTCCTGCCTAAAATTTATACACATGGAGAATTGAACAGGATATTTCACTATAACATCCACAAAAATAATGTATTCTTACAGCAGTCTTATTTTAAATCTAAATTTAATTAATTGTAACTTCATGTCACGTTTTCATTAACACTCGTCAAATTTCTTAAAATTTTAGTTAACAAATGGCGTCCTCTGGTTAGGTCACGCGTTTATTATTCATTACACGTCTCAGACGAGCTAGATTCAAAGTAAAAGTTTCCGTTCTCCATTACCTCAACGACATTACCATTTCTCCCAAGAGTAATTGTGTTAAGAAACAACACCAGTCGTAAGAAATGTTGGCACAACAAAGTAACCGGACAAATTTAAGTTGAAAGTATAAGAGGAAAAAGAGAATAAACATGCAGGCACTTCGCTTGTTCTTTAAACGAACAAGTGTCATGTGTAAAGCTAATTTTGTCTTGAGGTGCGATGGGAAATAAACATGTTTTCTGTTCCAGAAATAACAAACAGCTTGTGAGGGATTAGATGGTGCAGTTGAAGTGAATAACGCTTTCTGTCAGCAGCGAAAGGAGGCTGAAAGAATTAACTCCGATTCACCACCGATCCTTCCGGTCCGGTAACAGATTCACAGATAACATATAAATTTTGGTATCACAGTTGGAAAGACGCGGAAAAAGAACTTATAAGCGCAGGAAGACAATCCTGAGTTCATTTCAGGAGTAAGAAATTCTTTCGAAGGTAATTTTTATACTCATGAATAACTCGAAAAGAGAAGTAATGTAGCTGGTCAATTCAATTAATATTACTTAACTAATATTAATCTTAGATGCAACAGGGCGTTAATTTTTTCCCCATTTTTAAACCCATACGTTGAAGGGATTAAGGTATTTTATCTTTTCTTACTTTTTCATCTTTTAAACTTAAATTGTCAATAATTTAAGTTTAAAATAATTTTAAGTTTAATATATTCATAATTAGCTAAATTCACAATCTAATTTTCGTCTAAACTGCGTCAGTCTTTCATTGATTGGGCATGTTGTCAATCAACAAACATCTAGACGAATATCGTTTGTTGCTTGATATATTAGAACGACACCTGCATTAACCTAACGTTACGTAAGTTACGTTAGGTTAATCACATTAAATTAATTCGTTACTCATTAGGCCTATAGTTGAAGTTTATAATCATACTATGGTTAAGCATTGTCAATGGTCAATAAGTATTACATAATCTGGTGATAATAATATTAATCTATTGATTATTATCTAATAGACAAAATCCGAGAATGTGTAAAAATATGCAGGCCAAAAGAGAGCAAACTGCCAAATATTAATACTTATAAATCGTTTTGTATTAATCCTTAAAATACTGACAAAATAAAATCCTTTTTATAATCACTGGCGCAAATTTAACGATTCGTTACCGATAAGCACTGCTCTGTTAATATCCTGAGAGCCGGGTGAGTAACGTGCCTGCCTGGCAACCCAAAGGTCGGGGGTTCGAATCCCGCCTCGGGCTTGGATCAAAGTACTGCAAAAACCTTGGAAGGTGCATTATGGGCACAGAAGCCGATGCGCCAACAACTACCAAAAAAAATATATATATATATGCTGAGTCAGCCAATGAGATTCTATCGCACGCTGTTTGATTTGATTGACAGGACAGTGTTTAAGAAACGAACCAGGCAATATATGGAAGAACAAACTGAATGACACTGTGGAACATACAGTTCCAACCGGAAATTCATATACTGTGCCAAAAGTTGTCAGATGAATTGATAAGCATGGGAAGAAAAATGCATATAAATTATCAGATGATAAAGAAGTCTATGGTAGATATAAACTAGTTTGTCATCACGTCGCAAAGGGAGTTAGGCAAGCTAAGGCAGATTACTCGAAGTCCATGGCAAAGAATGCGAAGAAAACCATCAAAGACTTCTTTACTTATATTAGCATTAGATGGAAGGGATTGAATCGCATTGGTACGCTTGATGTCGACAATTCGACTGTTTATAATCCTGCTCAGGTTGCTGGGGTGGATGTGGAAACGATCTATACAATGACATTAAGAGAGGCAGAAAAGGATGTATCCAACCCGTAGTCATAATTATAACAGCGTCTGTAGATTCAGGAAAGGTTCCTATGGACTAGAGATGTGCGAATGTATCCCAAATTCGAAAAGGAGGATCAAAGGCTAACGTGAATAATTTTTTTTAATGAAAACCCCAAGCACGAGCGGTATTAGAAGCTATAGTACTTAATACCGTACTAAGGTGAAGGTTGGGTAGCTGACAGAATATACTTGTTGATATTGGACTTGAATTTCTGTAGATCGTAATTTTTAGGAAATAAGTATGAACGGAGGTTGTTCCAAAAATGGAAGATGAATGAATGAATGAGGAAGAAGAAAGGTTGGTTCTGTGAGTTCAAAGTTCGACAGAAAAAGGTTATTGATGGGTTGTGACATGTGTTCGGGTTGCTTTGGAAGGAAGTGTGGAAATTATAGAAGCCAATTTGCAAGAACAGTGCCCATGGACGTATCTATAGAAAAGGCATACAGCAAACACAGAACGTCCATGAGACACAGAGTTGAAAGATTGTTAGAGATCAGTCATTAATTAGCCTAACTGCTCTCTTTTGAATAGAATCTAGAAACCTAAGAGTGGTTTTGGGAGCACTGCACCAATGTGAGACAATATTCCATGGTAAGGTGGATTTGCGATTTGTAAAGAGTGAACAGATGTTTGTAAGAAAAGTAACGCCAGTTCTTTTAGATTCAGAGAAAGCAATATACTACCACCTCCAGTCCATTTGAATGCTTGACAGTTTGGAAGAATGGCTTCATGAGGTTTGCGCCGCACATATGATTTTTTCCACTCTTCCACAGTGCAGTTGTGGCGGCACCACTCGAATCGAATATTTCTGTTTTTTTACAGAAAAAAATGGCTTTCGTATAGGCAGACCACTACCAAATCCCAGATTCTTCACCTCCTGCCACATAGTTCAGTTGAAAATGGGTCTTTCTTTGCCTAAATTGAATTTAACCATTTGCTGCAAACTGGACCTTTTATTCTGATACACAATTCGCTTTAAATATCTGCGGTCGGTTCTTGGAGGACCACCCTTCTGCTGCTTTTCTTCCTGTTAGAGCTGCATTCTCTTTTCATTTTATTGTATACTTTGGAAATGGCTGCTTTTGGCCCACCAGCGATTTTCTTTGTTTTCTCAGTTTTGGCTCCTGCTAAGGCGGATTTGCGATTTGTAAAGAGTGAACACATGTTAAGAGAGAGAGAGAAAGAGAAGAGACAAAATAAAAAAAGAAGGAAATAGCAATAACGAAAGTGAAAAAAAGAAAGAAAGAGAAAAAAGAGCGAAAAAAACAAAAAAGAAAGTGGAAGAGAGAGAGAGAGAGAGAGAGAAATGGAGAAGGAAATGAGGGGAATAGAAAATATAGTGATTTTGGTGGGGTTTTCCTTAATTAAAAATAAAGTACTCTTACGATTGTGTTCACATTACTACAGGAAATATTTCCGCTACTTGACCTGAGGGAAATACCCGCATTCAAATGATGTATTAAAATGTTATAATGGCGGCGACAGATAATGTAACCGAATGCACGTGTTTTGATGGATGGAGCATAAAACTATCATTAAGTACAAGTAATACGAATGCGCTCAGAACACAGAAGCGTATTTGAGTTAGACATTGACATTTTTGCTTAATTCATTTCGCTGGAGTGGTGGCGGATGCCCTGATGCAATTAGTATAATTCTGAAGTTTGTATGCGCATCAAGCAGTCGAAAATTCCCCAAAGCACCATATTCCCTACAATTCAATTACACACAAAACAAATGTCCAGTTTCACACCAAGTTACATTTACCTCATGGAATATTTTAACTGTCCATCGTGCCGAACTCGAAGGAATTTATTTGGAACGGTAACTTTGTGAATATAAGAACTTCTCCCATTGAGAAAATAAGTATCGGGGGTCCACACCTTTTGTAAAAATTTCCAGTCCATTGACAGCACATCAAGACGTTCACTACGAAATCGAAGTCGCGTATCGAACCACGTTTGGCGAAAATAACAATCCATAGAATAGATCTGGAAATTAAACGAAATGCAATGAGATGAGCTTATTTTAATAAAAGAAATGTACATAAAATGTATATTTATATTAATTTTTATAAATCATTCGAATACTAAAATTTTAGGTGGAATTTTTAAAAATAACACCCATTTTATTCATATTTTTGTTAATAAATGCACATATATTTAAACACCTTTCTTTTTTGTTATTTATATAAATATGTATTATATACCTACGTTTAAATAGCATATTTATGTGTTATCTATATCGTGAAAACGAAATTTCTTGTTTGCCCCTATGTTATTTGCAGAATTTCTAGCATACATTACAGCTTAGGATTATACAGAAAAAACCGGCACACGTATTCCACAAAAAGGAAGACTATTCATGGAAAACTAGAAAGTGAAAGTTACATACAGGATAACATGCAACAAGTACGTTTACTTTCTGTTACGCTCCACGAACAGAGTAAATGATGCGTTCCCCGTTGTGTGGAGGATCCAGAAAAAGTGTGATGGCATCGCTGATACTGAGTTAGTCGGGTTTAGCATAAAGGCGTTTTAAATAAAATTCCATTTTACAGTCCTTCTAATGTTTTCAACTGGATAGCCACTTTCCACTCTCACCACTATGGATTTCAACAAGTATTTTCTAATTTCTCAAAGAACAGCATCTTGAGGAATTTATATTACAATTCACTAAGGTTCTGTTCTTTTACTCGCTATTTCCTTCTGTATATCAAAGATCTTCTTCCACTGACTGCTGGAAATCCTACCCATAATCTTTCCGACGATAGCGCCTACATTTAACCTTCCAGCCCGAAAAATCTTGCTATGAACAAAATCATAAATTTTCGAATAACAACCATTGCTTCTTTATATGCTTCCGACCATTTCTTCCTTAAAGTTGGATAACTTTAATCCTTCTAAAACCAGTCCTGTTATATTTCTCCCAAATAAAGATTGTCCGCTGTTTTCATCCACATTTTAACAAATCATATTTTTAGATAAGATCCCTGTGGGTGGGACCTCTCTCTCTCTCTCTCTCTCTCTCTCTCACACAAAGTTGCTTTACTCCTTATCATAGATATTTAGTTTCTGTTGCATGCCTTTTTATAGACGTTTCAATAGCGCTGTTCTTCTGTAATTCTATTTTTTTCTTCCAAACAAGTCCAAACAAACATCCGGTCAGAGTTCAACTCTCAATTCACCGAAGTAACTTTTCTCCTTCAATTATCCTTCTACTTTTTTTTTTTTTTGGAACAATCTTCTTTCCCATGTATTTCCTGAAAATCCCTGCAGAAATTCGAGTTCACTGTCACCAAGTATCGTCTGTTTTCCTGACCTTCAGAATTCTAGGGTGCTATTCATTATAAAATAATCTTTCGAATGTTTGGCATTACAGATAAGTACTAAGTATAAACCTCTTCAAGGATTTCTTGGTTTAGAATATATCTTCCTTCGCTGGAGTCTCCCTCAAGAAATGCATTAACTTTTTTTCAGATAGAAGCCGTACTACAACCTTAATCGTACTCTGCGGAGACAACCAATTGTGGGAAGCATTAATGTTTTCGTTTTAGCGAGTATTTTGTAATCTAGACTCCAAGAATATTCCCCTCAGATAAATACGGTTATTTAGTCTCAAACAAGAGAGCCGATAAATGTGACGATGTTTTCTGGATTCAGAGGAGACTTAAACAGCTGACTTCACTGAAAAGGACGGTCGCATGATCGCCCTTCAATTTTCTAAATACATGAAGACTGATCTTGAAAGAATATCATCCACAGAAAGACTCAATATCCACTTTTTTTGACCGATGCTGTATAAGCTTGCATCCTTATATTATTTTGCCACCAATACTGATGTTAAATTTGGTAATGGGGGACTTAAATATGCCTCTTTAAAGGCAAATATGCAAATGTAGCTTCTGTGTCCTATCCTGTCCGTTTAAAAAATAATACTATAAGGAGCGACATATGTTAGATAATGCCGCTGTTGATTCTAGTCATAAAGGCCTTTAAATGTTCTGCGAAGGCACACTAAAAATAAATATTCCGAGAACAAATTTTTCTCCATCACTTAAACGATATTGCCAAAAGTACACTTGCATTCTTCTAGAAAGAACCCTTTATTAAGAAAACATTTAATGATGCGGTGACCCACCTTTGATCATAATTACGCATTGTACCTTCGTTGGTAGACTCCGAACTAACTTTTGATATCAGAAAGGTGGTGTTCTGGTCCACTCCTCCTCCAACACAGCAATCATTGTGGGTATGTTGGCCCGAAGCTGACTTTCCAGGTCATCTCAAAGTTGTCCATAGTTAAGGATGGAGCTATGAGTAAGCCAATGAAGCTTTTGCACGCCCATGTCTTCAAACTACAGAAATTATATGAAATATAATCATTTAAAGATATGCAAATAATAATTTGTTTCCTGTAAGGTGTTACCACTACTTTTTCGACAACCCTCAAGCAAATTACTCGCCTGTAAGTTGCGCATACGTTCAATTTGAAGAGTGCAATAAATCTTAAATGTTCATTCATAATTCATATATAGTTTACTATCGTAATAACAAAGTATCGCTAATTCCTGAACAAACGTACCTTCTGATATAAGTTTCAGTGCAGTCAGGTAGCTGATGATAAAAACAGATTCATCTAGAGCAAGAGATGACAAATTAAAACTCACTTCGGTGCATTTTTGTGTAATCAGCGATTTCCTTTCATATTCCGCAGAGGCACAGTTTTACTGCTGGAACATAAAAGGAGGAGCCGCAGCGCATCTCAGAATTTGAGTTTCTCCAATTATCCACGTGCCATTCGTTTCCTTGTCTACTTAATTTTTATCTTTATACATTTATCTTCCAGAATTTTAATGCATATTTTTTCGCGTATTTATGTTTTTCCCTCTCATTTTTAACAGATTACTGAAATAAATGCAGAGGTGAACGTATTGTTGAGAATACTACAGATGCGATTCCTTCTCTCTTCTTTTGTAGACATGCACATTAGGTTCGCTGTATTTTTATCACCATTGAACTTTGCATGGATTCAAGTATATTCAAGTTGTGTAACAGCTGGCCATTTTCTTTAACAAGAAAAACTCTTAAATTTAACTTCCATACATACGCTAACCCAAAAAATTGTATTATTATTGAGAAAAGCATATGGAAAGATGCGCTTTCTCACCAAGTTTTAAGTATTTAATAGCTATTTGTTTTCTGCCTTTGCTTGGTAACATCATTATCAGTTATACTTATTATTTTCAGAAATCTGCAGTTTTAGTAGAGGTCGCTCTTGTCACTGCTTATTTAATTTCTGTACCACAGTCATATCAATGACATATCAGTTTCTCATAATTTCAGTTTCTTTCTTAATTTAGTAATAAAAAAGTGATATATTTATTTTTTGTTGAAGACTATTAGATCTTAATCTCTTTTATTTATTTTATTTATTTGTTTAATTTTTGAAAGAAATATTAGATTTTCACTATACACCAACGAATGTAATTGTATATATTTAGTTAAATTGACCTTAGGAAAGGTTACACCATCTTGATTGCTAAAAAAACTCAGGACAATGGTTATGTAGTTTCGTACTGATGTAGTTTGAATATAACATCTTTCTGTATGACGCGCAGTCAGGTGGTGACATGTTTGATTTGGGAGAAAAATTGGCACATCGTGATTCATATTTCTTTGAAGATGAAGACTGGTTAGTTTGCTATGAATGATTGACATAAACTTGAAGTTAGTGTAACTTAAAATCCAAAAGGAGGACAGCTATTGCAAAACTCGCTAACTGTCTATACATACATGGCGCGTAACGATGCATACAGTTATTCCATTTCTGGGATTACTAAGGAAAAACAGGTTGGGAACCTCAGAAAGAAGATAATACTGTGAATCTGCAACCGTAAACCATTATGGACTCAAAAGAAGGTGGATGCGAACCAGCAGAGAAACTAAATATTTGCTCCTTCCCAAACTTTAAGAACCAACTTGTTAAAAACCATACTATACTATTTGTCGGGTTCCATTGACTCATTGGACTTCCCGCAGTTGCGGTGGCGAAATTACAACCTGATGGTTGTAGTTTCGCCAATGATGAAGAAGAGTAGAATAAACACACTTGGCGCCTAGAAGAATCTGAAAAAAATTCCCATAAACGCCTTCACTTCAGTTTATTTAGCGTGGCTCTGTTAGTCGGTCTCAGGCGAGAGTTACATAGTCTCCTCCCCTTTCCTAGAAACTCAAGTTTTCGATCCAATGAGCTAACCGAAGAATACACGCAATTACAGATACAGTATGCTGACGGTTAACAGCCTTATTTACTTTGGAGCTTAACACACATGCCTAATACATCTAACTTCGTTTCATATTAACCTGGAAAGCTGGTAATTGCACATCCGAGAAGGGCATCTGGTCCGAAAACCAAATATATGAAAACCGTAGCCCATTATCACAGATGGAATATCAAAAACATCAAAATATTTAATAAAATTTCTGTTTATACTCCAGGACTGCCATATATGGCCAAAAGAGTTCACAAAGAACAAGAAGATTAATGTCTAGCGATTACGTGGTTACGGCCAAATCGAAGGCGATGACGAACATATTTTCAGGAGATTCTTCAAGATATGTCTCCAACTTGATTCTTGTCATGGTTCATTTTCAGAGTTAATTAATTAGGGCTTCTTCAACGAAACGTTTACAGAATTAAACCAAGACATCAACAGAAGTTTGTAAGGAATGCAAAATACAATAGGTGAAATAAAGTCGAAGGCGATGAAGTAGCAATGAAAATTGATCTTGGAGTGGAAGTCATTTCAATGATACAATTTAAGAGAAGAGTATCTAATCTTCAGATAAGGTAGGGATTTCCGTTAAAGTTGGAGAATTCTATATTTTTTAATATGCAATTAAAAGCACCTGCAACATGGATACCGAAACAAAGAGACATTAATAGAATACAAGCTGCAGAAATGAAATTAAGATGATATGTTAAAGGATGTACAAAATTAGATAAAATACCAAACGTAAATATTAGAAAGGAATTAAAGATTTACTCAATTAATGAAAAAATATAGAATATAGACAAAGATGGAAAGAACATGTAGAAAGAATGGAAGATAATAGATTCCCTAAATTAGCTTACACATATAGAGCAAAAAGAAAAAGAGACAGAGGAAGACCGAAGAAAAGATGGGCAGACTTCTTCGAGATCGAAACAGGCGGATCGCCTAATCCGTGAAGGAAGATAAGATAAGATAAAGCACGCTGCTTCTTTCAGAATACTCTGCATTTATGCGATTATTCTTCATTTACGAGGACTAGGTACATTTAGGAACATTCTCAAAGTCTGAGCTGTTTAAATTTCTTCAGCAAATACAGAGTTAAACGGTTTAACTCCCTCACTTCGGTTGTGGTTTAGTAAACCACAACCGAAGTGAGGGAGACTTTTTTTTCTTGCAAACTGATGCTCTTCCTGTCGTTTAATATCTTCAAAGTTGAAGCAGAAAAATCTGTGTGGAAAAATACGATATAATCTCAAGTGTACCCGTGAACCTCTTCGATGGTAGTAAATGAGACAAGACTGGACTATTTCAGCAAAGAATAAACATAAAAGTATTAGTATTATTTTAAAGGCACCCAAACGTTGTTTATATCCGTATGCACAGTAGAAGTGTTTTTATATTCATAGGCCGAAAAATATTAATTTTCTTCAAAGTTAATATTTTTAAGAGGGTGGCGTGTTTCCACTTAAGTTAATTATTGTCGGATTGGAAGCTCCATCAAGCGAATATGCACAAACACGGAAATTAATATAAAATGCATGAAGGACCAAGAAATATAATTATGAGTTTATACCACTCACATTTTTTTTTCCCAAACGAGTTACTCTTCCAAATATAAACGAAAAATTCTCTTAATGGCGCTATTTAAAACTTCTTATGCACACAGTGTCGGGAAATATAATATTTCATTACAGGAAGCGGTTCTTTTGAAGACCCGGTTGAAACGTACTGACTGCTTTATTTATTATGGCTGAGAACGAAGCTCGCTTAAGTATTTCGCCTTGGGAATTTCCTCCTGTCCATTCGTTGGAGGGAGGAAATATGTTGATAAGTGTAGTAAAGTTGGTGAACGTGCTCTCCTTTAAATTTCAACGAGATTCTAAGATTTCGACTACCGTCTTGGAAGTCTTCTAATAGAAAGAGCATTAAAGATGCCGTGCAAAGTGCTATTGGGAATGGCAAACCAAGGAATCAACTATTCATCTTGGTCCCCAGTGAAGCATGTAAAATGGATGGCTGAGGTTCTATTTTTAGAAATGTAAGTGGCTGCAGACAGAAGGATTTTCTTTTTACTTGATGTTTTGCTTTGCTGAATGTTTTATGAGGGTTGTTCTCTAAATAATGCATTTTAAAGCAGACACTTGGTGGATATCTCCTGACTGGTTAATATCCTTTTAAATCACGGTTATGACCTTTAGTGTAATGCTGTACACATCCTTCCTCTCGGTGATATAGAGGGGTATGGTTAAGAATACACGAGCAGTTGACTAAAGAATTTTTTTCTATGCAATAAAATGGTATAATTACCTCGGAAACAGGATGATGTCACTGTTTACAAAATTTTATTGCATTGGGTTCACTTTAGTGATAATGAAAATATTTAAAGTTTACAATGTTTTAAGAATTTCCAAGTGGCTAATCACCAGATTTTACTTAAATCAGACAATTCTCTGGATTTGAAAGAAATTATAAAAGATTTTGCCAGGGTGTAATACTTGTAAAAGACGCTGATTTTTTTTTTTTTTTTTTTTTTTTTGTAACATCATTGTTCGATGCCCTCAAGACAACCTCAACCTCCCGTACCACTCAATCTCCTGCATTCCTAGGGAATTGATAAGAGAGGGAGGGAGGGCGCTCAAATATTCTTGAAGACAGCGCCAATCATTTTATAAGATGAGTGGCGCTATCTTATACAGAACTTTCATCCCATTGCTGTGAGTAAATACTGCTTCAGGAACGAGTGGTAGAATGCATCATTTCGATGGTGGCTTCTGGAACAGCAGGATACAAAATGATCTCATTCCAGCTATACACAATAATCAGCATCACTCTCACTTTCATTGGTTTCTGTTTGAATTTTTTTTGGATAGGGAGAAATTTTGGAGGCGCCAATTTTGGGACTGGCAATCCTAAGATCGAACCTAGGTTTCGTTCAGCGCTAAACGTGATTTCTCTGAAAGGAGTATGCCTTTAAGAGAAATCACCTTCTCTTTTCCGTAGCATTCAAGTTATACCAGCAACTTTATCCCAATGTTTGAAAGCCACGTCTCGACGCCAGTAAATAAATGGGGAATTCAGAAAGACAGTTTTCCGTATGTAGAATTATTCTTTCAAAATGGTCTTACTCTTGCTAGAACACAATTAACCTCAACAGTCAGTTCTCACATTGAGGAAGGACTTTCCTCAGCTTGGAAACTGAACCTTCTGTTCATCAATGGGTGACATCCAGCAAATGATTCTCGTGCACTCTTTCCCATCGATGTTGAAGCTAGTTTACGCAACCTGGTCTCAATTAACAATAGCGCTACCCTCAGAATTACAGGAATCCAACTCAGACATTTATTTACTACAGAATACAAGAATAGTTTGTTTTTTTTTTGTTCAGGGATCCATTTTTTTAATAGACTACCACGAAACTTGGATATGAATAAAAGCTAGGAGCAGATTCATGGAGAATCATTGCAATGTTACCTAAGTGGAACGTCTCAAATAGTTATAAGAAATTGTCACATGGCTACAATTCAATAAATAAAATCTAACAAATAAGTACGTATATCTGACGTATTCAGGAGTAATTCATAATAAAATAGACTTACCATATCTGTTTCGGATATTGGACCAAAGCTTCGTATTTCTATATCAGTTAAAATAACAGTAGGGGGCCCTGAGAGACGGAAAAAAAAATTCAATGGAACAACATTGCATATCTTGTTTTTCATAATGTTTTAAAATTATTCTACAACTATAATTATAGCTTAAGTATAATATTTAATACAATGGTAAATTTAGTACAGTTTAAGAATTACCTTTGTTCATTAAAATAGAAATTATATTATTCACCATTTTAATTTAAAACTAAATTTTCTTTTAAGTATTACGTCTAAGAGATTTCAAAGGTTGCAATTGCATCCAATCGTAAAGTTATCGCATATGATAGGATTTGCAAATCACAATTTTTAATTTCCCCATATAAGGCAATTGTAACTTGTAAGATCAAATGAGGAAAGAATTATCACATGGCTATTGAACTTTGTGCTTCGACCAGTAAAATAATAATTTAAATTATTCCAGAAAGAGGGGCCATAAATTCAAATTATGTGAGAAGTTTACACTAGTTTGCCTTTAGCCAGTGAATTATTAATTACCGGAATAAACTTGGCCATGGATGGTTCAGGGTGAGACAGCTTGGAAAAATTCAATGATCAGCTTGATATACACTTACGTAAAGTGAGAGTCAATAGATATTTTATTTATTTACTTATTTTTGGCTGATTCAGCAAAAGCTTAGGGATTCCGTGCAGTATATGGTTATATGCTGCAAGATAAAATACTACTACTGTTTTTGTATTTTTAACGTTAAAACTAATTTCACCAAAACGTTTTTATCTGCAAAATGTGTTGTCTTCATTTTTTTTCAGAATGTTATGA
Source organism: Mastigoproctus giganteus (assembly GCF_048544385.1). Taxonomy (NCBI): domain Eukaryota; kingdom Metazoa; phylum Arthropoda; class Arachnida; order Uropygi; family Thelyphonidae; genus Mastigoproctus; species Mastigoproctus giganteus. Next base: position 58,990,266 of record NC_143577.1, read on the forward strand.
TTTAAAAAAAAAACTCACACTTAAGTATCAAAACTGTAATTTATTTATTTTATGTTGCATCACTTTGCAACATAAATTATCTTTCCCTTATGCACAGAAAATAAAGTAGATTTGCATTCAACTTTCTTTCGCTTTTCTCAATTCTGCGCAGCGATGTAGCTTTGTGTAATTCTTATGGCCGCATAGGTTTTAATAATAGCAGCATTAATATTCATATGGCCCAGGAGAAAGCTCCGCCTCTATCAGTCTGTTTAACAACTTTACAAGAAATAATGCCAAATGCATTAAAAGACAGGTTGACAAAATTGCAGCTTATGATGATATCACTCTGGATAAACACCCTAAAAGACTACTGTGTACTCTTACCACAACTAAAAATTCTGATATGTCACAAGTGTAACCCATAGAAGTAGCATTTAACCGAACGAATATACTAGTGCTCTAATTACAACAAAAGCAGATACAGCTACGTACGTCAACGCAAGCTTTAAAATCTGCGTACAAATCAAACTCGATTTAGCAAAAAAATTGATTCTACTGTGTCACATCTCGTTCATATACAAAACCGTAAAAAAAAAAATTCAGCAGTTCAGCTGAGTTGATTTAGAACGTATTCAATATCAGCCCCTTTTGTCAAGATGGGAAAATCTATTAAATTGGTGGAAATAAAAATAAAATCATTTATTCCAAGCACTTCTTTTGAATCTATCAAGTTGCCTTGGTATTATACTACTCTAAATAAACGGCACTTCTCCAAAGCAGAAGTATACTGAGTTGTTTAGGTCAGTCAATATCGAATCATCGTATGGGTAGCGGCATACAGTTTAAATAAATAGAAATATGCTTCACTGGAAAAGCGCTTTTCATTTAAAGTAGACTAATTTGAAGGCAACTCGTGGCGAAGTGCCTTCACAATATGAGACCGATGTATTAAGTTGAAAACTAGTTTTCTCACGGCTACGTACAAAAGAGGCTATGTCCGATACGTACAATGGTGGGCATAGCCTCTTTCTGTACGGCTTCTATGCATTAATTGCAGTGCGTGAAGATATAAATTAAAGTGCATTTGGATTTTTTTATTGTATGAATAATAATCATCATCATCAAATAAATATCAAATCGTATTCGTAGACAGTCAAAATTATCACGTTTCTTGGTTCGAATTTAAAAAAAAATAAAATAAAAAACAGCGAGATGAAATATGCAGTCAATGGAATTAAAAAGGCTGCTCCTTGAGAAGCGCAATAATTTCAAATTATGCACTATTTCCATTTATAATAATATTATATTGCATATATTATATGTAATACAATATTAAGTATAAATATTCTTACAGATAATAATATAATATGGCACATTAAATTACATATATATTAAATATATAAAATAAATATTTATATTGACGCTTTCGGGCGTTCTAGATCCCTATACTTCAAAACATAATACAGTTGGGAAAAAAAAAAAAAAAAAAAAAAGATTTCCAAATAGCATACTCTCCAGAAAGCAGGAATAGTTCAAAACTGACAGTAAGTAAACTCTGTGAAATCGAGCGGTTAAAATCTGGAATTCTTTAAAATTCAAAACATTTTATAAAAAAATTATATTTTAATATCGATAAATGATAAGAAACCAATCCGGCACTCTGAACAACGATAACGTTTGTCTTTAGGAAACCATTTTGAAACCACGCTTTCTCTTTATACAATGCTTGCAGGACTTAAACTGTTTTTGCATCCACTTGCCTTTGCAACGGGTTACCTTGGTATTGCACTACTTTTAAAGATCCCACTTCTCCAAAAAGGTTAATTAGATGCTTGTTTAAATGGCCCTCCACTAGATCGCAGGTGATTTCTAGTGACAATACGCTGAAAAAACAATTGTAAAACTGATCGATATGACTGCCATTCAGTATATGAAATCAAAGGTATAATAGAGCTAAAACTATCTGTTTAAGGTAGTGCAATAGCAGGGCAACTCGCTAAAAAAGGCAAAGATTTGTTCTGATGTGAAAATTAACGCCATTGAATTACCTCTGCAGAAGAAATCCCACTGCCCATAAAGCAGATGGAAGGAAAATACAGCTCTTATAAATATTTACAGATGTACAAGTAAATAAGTTCAGTTGTTAGTACTTACTATTCATTGAAATGTGCTCTTATAAACTCCAGAATTTTTAAAATCCGAGACTTCTGATTCCCCCAGGGTGTTGGATTTAAAGAGTTCACTGTATATACGGTATATAGAGGTTAGTGCTAGAATCGACTGAAATGAATTATGGAATGATGATTCAGTTGTTATCCTAAAAGATCAAGCAGTTTTCTTACAGAATAAAAAAATACATTTGTTTTAATCATCAATTCATTCTACTGGTTCAGAAAGGCCGGATAGTTTACAATTTCGATTGATTCGTGCTCATTAGTTGGTGAGCAGAGTCAAACCAATTAGCGCAGTGTTAGCAGTAAAGGGATTGTTGAACCCTCAAAAAAAGGTCAGCAGACATACGTATCAGATTGAAAAATGCTAATCAGAAGTGGAGTATAAAAACAATAGAAAGAACTTCAAGTGTTCGATTGTATTCCAGAAATGATAATAACAATTCCCTCTTTTTTTCTTTGAGTGGTATTTTAATGTTTATAGTCTCTAATGCTTGTCCTTGGTGAAGTTTGAAACGTTCTCTCTATGACTGCCATTAATTTTCACAAAGAAATGGCTTCGCACGGACTAAGTATACTTCTGAGTCATTCAAATTTATTAAAAGTTTCTTTTTAATACTTTCTTGTTACTGGTTGACTGAAGGCAGCGGGTGTGACTGCTAAAACACGCACAGCAGTACACTCTGTGCATTGCGACTCTAATATATCAGTTTGTAGATCACCGAATGCTTAATGTTTGCAGAATTGCAGCCATTTATGACCGGTCCTCATGGAAACAATAAAAGAGAAGTAAAAATGGAATTTTATGAAATAGTAATAACACCGTCGTTCATACGTGGGATTTGTGGAAATTGCCATATAAAAATTATAGTGGCTGTTTTCTTGGACTCTTATTTTATTTCTGTCGGGAAATCTTCAGGAACTGTCGTAAATTGACAGTTTATACTATGAAGTTATTTGCATAATGATTTCTACCTTTTCAATATATGACTCATTTTCACTTGTTAAATTATCCGTTTTGTTTAAGTGGCTACGTTTCTCAGAATTTATTTCGACCTGAAACATCGTGAAATGGAGAGTTTGGTTAACAATTTAGTTTATTTCATTAACATCAAAATAACTTATAACGACGACAGGTGGTCATTGTAAGTTATTCAGTTTCGACAAACGCCAAGTTTGTACAAAAATATGTTTATGAAGGGGAAAATGAGTACCATAACTGTAAAGTTATTAAGAAAGAAATACAGTCCGACGCAAATTAAATCAGCAGAAATTGCTGGCATTGACTTTAAACGCAATAGTAGCAAGAGAGAGAGTTTCAGGTTAAAATCACGTTTCGATAAACATAAAACTAATTGCCAGTCAGAAAGTAATGGATAAGAAACTAGACAACATCCTAACACAGCTACAACATATTAACAAACGACATAATCAGACAGCTGAACACTTACAAGCTGGCCCTGCTACCTATCCTAAAGAAGTAAAGAAAGAGCATGATACTCGTCTCAGGACTACCCTCCCAGGCGAAATAAAAACAGTATTGCATGAAGCTGATCCCCGCAGAGAACAGATACGCCCTGAAATTGTGGAAAGTACTAAAAACTACTTCCCGAACAGAAGAAATCCAGACTGCAGAACAGAAAACAGAGCAGAGATAAATGTCGCTAGCACTGCGTTACCCGCAAGCCAACCCTGCATAGATAAGAATCACTGCTTCAACTTGGAGCTATATGCACCGGAACAACCTACCTACGCACAGATGGTTACTCTCACATCAAAATCGGCCGACCAAAGTTCTACTAAAAGAGAAAGCCACCCGCTACGTACCAATGCAACATGATGCAATGCGACCAAACGGCGATCCTATGCATAAAATCCCTGTTCCCTCGCCGAGGTTACCCACAGGATATCGTCCTTGTCTTGCCGAAAAGTACAACATCACTTCGGTCCAAACGAGAGGGAAAATATTTGTGTCGCGAATCAACCCCAATATTACTCCTGGTGTCATCAGAGAAATGCGTGTTGAGGGAATTGGTATCGATGTTGAGGTACGTCCAGTACGAACTAGACACCCTGCCTACTCCTCCTTCACTATCTCTTGCCCCATTAATTGTGAAGCCCAACTACTGAACAGAAACATACGGCTCAGTGGCACTCTCGTTAAACGATTCAGAGAACAATCGACAATCCCCACTACTAGTGCAGTGAACACCCTAACAAAGCAATAGCAATTAACGAACACCTCGCCAGTCTTGAAAGGAGACAAAAGTCTCCATTTTCCTACAAAATGTTCGCAGCATATCCAATAAACTCCACACCTTGCAGAGCCTTCTAATAAATTCAGAACACTCATTTATCTGTCTGACAGAAACGTGGCTCCAAAATAATAAGCATTTGAACGCTCTGGTTGACAATTTAGGCTACAAGTGCATTGGTAGAGGGAGAGAGATCAAAAGGGGCGGAGGAGTAATGATGCTATATAAAACCGACTACCAGATTGTGAAAGAACAAAGCTCTAATTTTGATAACTTTGAAGCTGTTATCGCCACATTCTCTGGTGAGAACAGCAAGGTACAGCTTTGTCTTATCTACATGCCACCAGAACATACGAAAAAGATCAGAAATGAGTTCTTTACCTGGCTGGTATCAAACTTAGACGTAAATATTGACACCATCATCTTAGGAGATCTGAATATGCCGTTACCGAGGAATAAAGATGCAAAAGCAGAGCTAGACGCCACAGTAGAAGCACTCGGAATGAAACAATTAACAACACCTGCGACAAGAGGATTACAGCGCTGGGATTTAATTTATTATAACGCGCAAGATGTTAACTTAATAGACAACTCCTTACAGTTTTCCTCCGACCACTCTGCGCTTTCAATGGAAGTTGCTCTTCGAATACAGACTGCCGATCAGAACTGCGGCACACATGAGGGTAATGAATCGAATTTGATATTTTCCACAAAATATATTAAATGCGAGGTCATCTTGCAATGCAACTTTCAAAGTCTACATAAGATGTCCACTGAAGAAGCCATAGAGAGATTTCGCGGTTACTCTTGCATATCGCTCGTCTAGGAGCAGCAAAAGTATTAAAAGATCTCCGACAGAGCGAACTCTTGGTTCACTCCACAAGTTAAAGTTATGTTTAAAAAGAAGCAAAAGCTCTACCGAAAGTGGAAAAGAACTGGGCCCCCGACTGATCGGACTATGTATAAACGCGAAAGGGCAAAGTTCATTCGACTGAAAAGACGAGCATACTTTGAGATTATGAAGGAAAAATTAAAAAAAGGAAAGAGAATAGTAAGCAAGAAGAACAACAAAAAAGAAATGACGGACCAGCTGTTTAGAGAGTGGACAGAAGTCACATTCGGAAAGCCTTTGAATGAAAAGGCAGAAAAATTGTGAGGAAAACATCCGCGAGATGCAGAAAATGATTGAAAAACTGATGGATCCCACTGGCACTAATCAAACTGGAGCTAGAAACATTACGTGAAATTAATATCAGCAGGGAAAACTTAAAGGAAGCTATTAACTCGCTTCCCAGTAAAGCAACGATCGGGCCGGACCAGTTCCCGCTATTCATGATAAAAATATGTACTGCTTACATAATCGACCCGCTCCACCACCTCTTCCAACGAATACTAAGTGAGGGGTTATTCCGAAAACATGGAAGAGATATTACGTAAAACCAATTCCAAAAATAAACAATCCTAAAACCAGTAAAGATTTCAGGCTTATCGCAATCGGATGCTCTCTGCAAAAAAATATTTGAGAAAGCAATCCTGAACACCGTCAATCAGCACTGCTTTGGGGACAGGCCAGAATACTTACATTCTGTGCTTCCTCCAAGGTCGACTATTACAAATTTAATGGAGACTACTCCGAATACAGCTAGCTTTAAATAATAAACAATAGTTGGACATCGTTTTCCTGGATGTAGCAGCAGCAGCCTTCGACAACGTCTCAATCCCAGCTTTAACAGTAATCCTCAAGGAGTATTTCCTCATTTCAGAAAGCACTTTAAGCATTCTGACTAACACCCTTCAAGAAAGACAAATTATCGCAATAAACAGGAAACAAACAGCAACCTACTGTATCTCAAGGGGAGTACCTCAAGGAGCCGTATTGTCCGCCACCTTCTTCGCAATAGCACTAGCCCCATTTTTAGCTCAAAACTGTGAATTTATTACATATGCTGACGATTTGGAATTTTTTGTAACTTCTAAAGAACAAGAAACTGCCCCCATCTATCAGAGGAAGCAAACAAGGCAATCAGGAAGCTAGAAGAATATCTGCACTATATTGGCGTGAAACTTAATGAAAAGAAAACTGCCCAAATGACCTTCATCAACAAAAAGAAGAAAAACGAAATTACGATTTTTGTGAACAATACCAGAGTTCAAAAATCCCCCGCACATGTTGACCTTGGCCTTAAGTGGGATGAAAGTTTAAACTTCATACCTCACTTCGAACACATTAGGAAAAAGATATACGTAGCACTCTGGAGCACTAGACAAGAACTCACCGGTCTCCGAAGCCCTCAACTTATGATCCAATACATCCTTAAATGCGTTACACCGATGATGTTGTTCTCGGCCTCCGAGAACAGCATCAAGGCCTTCTTAGGAGTAGAATACTGGCTCCTGAGATGGCTAAACAAGATCGCCGGGAAACCGTTTACCATCTCAAGAGCGGTCTTGCTGCCAATCTGGACATCACACCCTGGAAATATATCATCATAACTAGAAACATCTTAACTCTGGCAAAGCTACTAACGGAGAGAACAGATGCGCCGAAAGTGGGAAACGTGATCACTCGCCCTCGGATGATACGACCGAGAATAAATAGAGAAGAACCAAGTCTCAAGTGCCAATTGACTCAATTGGACTCTCTGGGGAGATTTTTCCCAGCAAATACTGTGAATTATTTTAATAATTGAAATACAGATCCAGAGAAACTATGTACAGACAAAATGTATAGGACAGAAATATTTGGTAATGTGTACCGGGAGGTACAAATATAATAAGAAGACTAATTTATATAATAATATTTAGCATTTAACAACCATTCGAAATTAATTAAACCAACTTAACAATTAATCCATTAGCCACATACTGTTTTTTCATCTCCAAATTTTGTAAACAAGTTATTATTAAAATCAGTTTATTTCCCAAGAAACCTTGGGTCACCCCGGGACGGCTCTGTGCCAGAAGGGTGTGAATACAGACTAAGGTGCGAAGAACACAATGTACAATAAACAAGGGTACATTCGTGCTCGACCCGAGACTTTTACAGGGTTAAATAAACAATAATGTACAAAATATACATGATTACATGAAAACAGAAAGTCTTTGCCATATACAAATAGGCAAGTTAAAAAAAAAAAAAAAAAAGTCTGTCCAGGAGCAGGTGAGTATTATAGGTTCATAATCTGGTAACAGTTCTTGAGGATTTCCTTCCTGTAGGGCTTGTCTTCACAGAACCTATCAGGGTGGATCCTAAATTTATTGAAGATCCGAAGACAATTGGGTGGAAACATGTTCCTCAGGGAATCAATGTTTGACAGAGTAAGACGTAGAGGGAGACAGGAGTCGGGGTGCTTCCCTCTTGCCCTCCTCGGGCCAGAGATTAATGCGGATACTGATGGAGCATCAATTCGCCTCGTTATAAGCCGTGCAAGCGTGAGAACATTTTTTGTCATGATGATATGTGTCCAAGGAGTGGTGCCTAGATTTGCTTGTAGGATAGATCTGGAGATAGTTAGGGGGTGGCCTACCACCCTGTTCATCCATCTAAGCAACCAGTACTCTAAACTAAGATACTTCTGAAGGTATGAGGCAGGGGCAGATGACCAAATTTCTGAAGCATAGAGAGGAATCGGCGTAATACACCTCAGGATGTGCCGAAAAAGCAGCGCTGGCTGATGCACACCAACGAGCTCTTGACGCACTGCCCAAAGAGCAGCGTACGTCTTCTGCCTCATCCTGGCAAAGTGAGGCTGAAATGTAAGCCCAACGTCCCAGGTGAGGCCAAGATCAGTATGAGAGGTCACCTTTTGCACCGGTTCCCCACTCACAAAGATTTGGATATCATTTTTGGCTCTCTTCTTGGTTATTGTCAGTTGTGCTGATTTGGAAGGGCTCAGATGCAGCCCTATTGTGGCAAGATAACTTTCCATGCTCAATATCTGCCTAGAAGCTTGCTGGTTGATATCATGAATCTGATGATTATGATCTGAGCTCACGTAGAACTTCAGATCGTCGGCATAGGAAACAAAGTTCGGATTCTGAGCAAGGAAAGGCTCCAAAACTGCTGCAAACAGTATAGCTGACAGTACACTTCCTTGTGGGATGCCTCTTGAGACGTCAATAGTTTCTTGAAAGTCATTGTGGGTCACAGACAGATGTCTAGGAAGTAAAATAGGCTTCAAAATTTGAAGTAAGGTTTCCGCCAGGCCGAAGTAGTGTTTCAGAATGGTAAAAAGAGCTGGGAGGTGTATTCTGTCATAAGCCGATTTTATGTCGAGGAATATGATATCAATCTGTGATTTGTTGTTAAGGGTGTGCTGAATTCTGAAGAGGGTATCAAGAAGATTGGCAGTTGTCGATCTCCTTTGTAGAACGGTATGGAGGTACTCGGGCCTGTGTGCAAAGCAATGCTGGGCAATTGTTGGCTGAATTACTTTTTCGAAAATTTTGAGTAAAGAACAGCTGATGGATATTGGTCTCAGGTCTTTAAGAGATTTGGGTTTCTTGATCTTTGGAATGGGCTTAACATGGTAAGTTTTCCAAATTGAAGGAACTATTCCAGATTGCAGGATTTGTCTGAAAAGGTGAAGGAGAAGGTCGACTATATATGGGCTGCAAATTTTGATAATAAAGAGTGGGAAACCATCCGGACCTACAGTGGCTTTGTTGGGTAGTTTATTGATGACATCAATTAGGGTCTCTCTAGTTATTTCTATTTCAGACAAGTGTGCCCTAGGTAACCAGTTCTCCTGCGAGAGAAAGGAATCAGAGTCAGGAAAATCTGCCTGCTGTAAGCTGAACTGTACCCATTCCTGGACAAGCTTTTTGTGAATGGCTAGGTGATGATGATGATTCGAAAGGATCCTTCTACCACTCTTCAACCTATTGAGAACAGCTTGGTTAAGGACCAGCCTTTTTTTTTTTCAAGAAGCAAGCTCTTTCTTTCTTAAAGATGGAATGGTCTGAGGGAAGTTGAGTTTTCTGCCATTTCCGGTAGGCCTTCTGCTTCTTGATGAAAGCCATCTTAGTTTCCTTATTGAAACCCCGATTCGACCTGTTACCACTCCTGGTGATTCTGGCTGCACCATGTAGTGCAATTAACTTCAGTTGTTCCGACAAGAGCATAATGGCATCCTCCAACGGCTCAGAATAGAGACGCCCCCAGTCAAACCCAATCAAGCATTGGAGAATGATCTCTGGCTTCAGATATTTGGTAGAGAAGGCTATCCTAGGTAATTCAGCAGAGTACTCGTCAGGTAACCCAAGGGAATTGTTCTGTAAGGATAGTTTACATGTAATTGGCGAGTGATCAGATTGGAATCGAAAGTTGCCAGGTAGGAGTTTGATATCTTTTAAGTTGTGGAAGATTAGGTCCAGTGCTTGACACGCTCTAGTTGGTTGCGTCACTAACCGTGTAAGGTTAAAGGCCCGGAGAGTGGCCTGAAGGCCCTCAAGAGCATTCCCATGCCTGGGCAGTGGCAAGTTAAAGTCACCTGCTACAACTGTTGGAAGTTTAGGCATTAAGTTGGTTGCTAACCACGTGAGCAGCTCCGCTCTAGAGTCATCATTGTGGTCCGGAGGAAGGTAAACCAGGCAGCATTGGATTTGAAGAAGAGGACTCCTCAGCGTCAGGGAGACTGCCTCAAAGTTGTTAGACTGGCTCACTCGTGTCCTTATTGGCTGGAAGCGATCGTTGAACAGGATTTCAACACCTCCGCCTCGCCCGTTAATTCTGTGATTTCCAATGTGTTTGTAAGGGGTGTTAAAATGGGTAAGATCAAGCTGTCTATCTGCCGCTAACCATGTTTCTGTAAGGCAGATGATATCAAACTCATTAAGCAATAGGAGAGTCTGGAGACAATGAAGCTTGTTTTTTAGGCTGCGAACATTCTGCATAAACCAAAGAATCTCTCCTTCGTGTGAACCTGGTAGCAAGTCATCCTTTTGTAGCTATGGCTGTTTATCTCGCCTGGATCCGCTATAAGCGATCGATCTGCTCCTCTCTTGGAACGGCTTTATAAGGGTGCCTACCGGCCAGCAGCTAGAATCCAAGACGATATGCTTTGCATTCGCAGGGCAGGAGATGATAAAGGAAGAATAGGTCGGGTGTCTGGTTTTGATCGCTTTTGCGTCTAAGTTGATCCCATGTTCTTGGGCAAAGTGTGCCCTGATACTTTCCACTTTTGTTGCTGGTCCTAGTCTGGAAACAAAAATTCTCTCTCGGGTCTGGACAGCTGAAATATTATATATCTCCTCAAGTCTCCGCGACAGAGGGACCGAGGCAGGTTCAGTAGGAACCGACATATTAGGCTCCTCGCATGGAGTTTTGTTACCTTGTGTTTTCCCAGTCAAAACACTTTGAGCGCAAGCCATTTGTGGCTTATGCCTGGGAAATTGCGCAAGATGGTTAATTTGGTCAGAGAGACAGAAGGCATCCGCTTGAGCATAGATCCGCCGGGGTCGCATGTTTGTGTGCTCCCAGTTTAGTTACTATGTTCTTGTATTAGCTTCATCAAACTGATCCATATTTCATGTAAATATGCTTGTAAATACTGATATAATGTAACCACACCCTCTAGCCACGTGCTGTCTATGGGCGTCTAGAAATAGAAATAAACAGATAATAATAATAATAAAATAATAGAGGCTATAGTGGGGGGGAGAAAGGTTTTCACTCTTCAGCTGAGTTACTCAGTCTCAGGAAAAAATAGCAATAGGGTTTTGTTGCAGTAGGGTTTAAGAGCATCGGCGACTAAGGCCATATTGCTGCGTATATATTGTCTGTAAATTGCGTATGTTCTGTAGTAGAATTTCAGTTTGCTGGACGAAAAACACGAGTTTCTTGGAGTAACCATGTTACCCTCGCATGAGACCGACTAACTCAGCGGCTTTGTTAGGCGAAGCGTCAGGTCGCATGTTTGTGTGCTCCCAGTTTAGTTACTATGTTCTTGTATTAGCTTCATCAAACTGATCCATATTTGGCATCTAAGGAATCCAGGAAGCGTAAGCTGTACGTGAACCCTTTCCATTTCATTCCACAAGTAACAAATACAGTGCAGTTTTCAGTTTTAAAATTAATATTAGACGGCCGATAATGTCACTGCTGATTGCCAGAATTCAGGAACAACAGGCTTCCGCCGGCACTTTCAGATTTCCGTACAGGAAAACCACAATGAAGAAAACACTTAGAAAAGCAAAGAATATGCGAAATAACATTACAATTATTGGACCGCCTGATTCGGACGGCATACCTGAACCGAGGACGCCCGGAGCAGTAACCCACACAGAAAACCATAAACCACAATCTGTTGCGATCTTTGAACCCGGTAGCAAAAACAGAGATATAAAAAGAAAAAAAAAAAAAATCAGAATTTCATGCCACTTGTATTAGCGAGATAAATAATTTTAAAAAAAAAATATCTCGGCCAATGGGAAAAAACTAGAAAACTGGGTACAACGTCTCGAGAAAATTGAGGATTTAATATTGCACAGAGAAGGACAGGAAACAAATGGCTTTGAGATGATTCTTGAAGGTATCAACAGAATAGCCGATACTCTTGAAATATCTAAGAACCCCGAACAGCTAAACTAAAGAAAAGGAAGCCGTACTCAAAAGGGAAGTGGGTACTCAAACGTCAGATCCTGTCTCTTCCGCGCCTAGTGAGACTGTACCGCAGCAACCTAAAGTGCCGATTAATAATAATAATAAATAATAAACCTGCTCTTGAGGTCTCTAGTCCTCTTGAAGAAATGCTAAGGTTTTCTGACTATTTAGAATTTATCAAAAAAAAAAAATAAAATATCACACAAAGGAAAACTCCAGATTCCTTATTAAGAGGTGACAGATCCTCTCAGCTATTTAGCTGAGAGGATCTGTCACCTACTCATTCAAACTTAAAATCTTTCTTATGGTTCAGCAGTGTCTTGGACAACAGAAGTAGGATTTTCGAGGAATTTTTATTCACCTACAATTTAAAACTGCACAACTTACCCAACCAACCGCACACCTTCTCAAACGTCCACGAAGAATCAAACATTGATTTAACCATTTCAACGTCCGCCATGTCCTCGAGGATTTCTGATTGGACAATACAAACTGACTACACAAACAGTGACCACCGAGCAATCACTTTTAAGGTATCTCTCCTTCCAAATACTTCAGGTCCCCCTCCTTCTCCTCCTCCAAAAGATCTTAGAAGATTTTCTATTAAAACCATCAAATGGCCTTTATTGATGTCTTCAATTCACCAGGATTTAACGTTGACACTCGCTGGTCTTTGAACCAGTTCAATGGCTCAGAATATGCATTCTATGTACAGGCTGCCTTACTTCGTGCTACAGAACGCTCAGCTAAGAAGAAAATTAGCAAGCATACTACAGTTCCATGGTGAACAGCTGAACTTTCCACTCTGCGCAAAAAAGTACACAAAGCATGCAGAGACTTTCAACGGAGAAGGTCCTGGCCTGAACCGGAAGTCACCAGACTAAAAAATATCTATACAGGCCAGCGGAAAGAATACGTAAATACAATTGCAAAACAAAAACTTGCCTCCTGGCAACACTTAGTTCACTCCACAGGAAATTCTGATCCCTGGGGTCTATTATATAAAATTAACAAAAACAAGTATCACTCTCATGAAGTGTAACAACACTGTAGTGAACAACGACACAGAAACCACTAATTGGAATGACTCAATTAACGCCATCCTGGATCGCTTGTTTCCCTTGGACGATCTCACCACAGAAACTCCAGAACAAATATCTATTAGGAATAACAACTCAACCTACCACTCCTCATATGAAACGGATCTCTTCACTCTTCCCGAGCTAAAGCTGGCCCTCAGCAAAATAAATATCCATAAATGTCCAGGTTTAGATTTTGTGGAAAATGCTGTAATTATCAAATTTGCCGAAATCTTTCCAGAAATACTTCTATGTACAACAAATGTCTTACTGAGGGGATATTTCCTAATCTCTGGAAGGTAGCTTTGATCAAAATTATTCACAAGCCGGACAAAAATAAATCTGATCCCAAAGCATAGAGACCCATCTCTCTTTTGGCAAACCTTGGCAAACTATTTGAAAGATTGTTAGCACCCAGAGTAGCAGATTTAATTGAAGGTAAAACTTAATGTCTCCATCCCAATTTGGCTTTAAGAAGGGAAAATCCTGTGAAGACACCTTGGTCTCTTTAGTTAACTACATATCAGCTTCGAGGGCTAAATATGAAATGGCCATATTCGTTGACTTCAAGGGAGCTTTCGATTCCCTCTGGTGGGAGAGCGCTCTCAATCGTCTTACCAAAGCCAAGTGCTCTCAGCAACTGTTCCAAGTTATTAAAAGCTACTTCCAAAATAGACTCATCCAAGTAATCTCGAAACAGCAGTCTCTCTCAAGGACCATCTCAAGAGGATAACCACAGGGATCAGTTCTGGGAACCCTCTTCTGGAACATAGTTTTGGACAGCTGGCTCATGCAAAAACCTGAAAATATCTCTGCCTTTGCCTACGCCGATGATTTGCTTCTTCTAATTCAAGGTCGATCGCGTCCAACTAGAACAATCAGCCAGTACAACTCTTTCTGAGCTAATCAAGTGGTCAAGTATACATAAACTGCAAATATCTGCCACAAAAACAAAACTGATGGTTTTTAAGGGCAAGTTAGATTACAGAAGACCTCCAAATATAAAGATAGACGGAAAGCAAATCCCTTTTGTTCCTGAATTCAAACATCTTGGCGTAATTTTAGATGACAGGTTAACCTTCCTCCTCTCATATTAATCACATCGCCTCGAAGATTAAGAAGTTCACTGCAGCAATTATCCGCATTTCCAAATTGGACTGGGAACTAAATAAGAAGACTCTCTTACTATTTTATACAGCAGTATTCGTACCAATAACTACGTATGCTTCGGGAGTCTGGTTTCATAGAGCCGTTAATGTTAAACTCCGTTCCAAGCTCATCTCCATTCAACGGATTGTGCTGCTTGTCATGCTCCAGGCCTGCAGGACAATGTCCTCTCTTGCTCTGCAGGTCCTTGCTGGAGTCTTACCACTAGACCTGCATGTCATCTTCAAAGAACTATGCTATTGTCTAAAGTAGGGAGTTCCCGGCGACATTCTCGGCATCTCATGCAACTTAACTGCTAACATCAAAGACGAGAAACGGAGAATCTGGAATGAACTTATCAGTGTGTGGCAATCACGATGGGATTCCAGTACTACTGGTCAAGTCATCCGCTCTTTTGTTCCTGCAGTTACCTTCCCTCTCAACAAGAACGTCCGCCAATGGTTTTCTCCCAGCCTAACAACATCGTATATACTTAGTGGGCACGGCTCCATCAACTCCAAACTATTTTAATTTGGCTTGTCTGACACCAATCTCTGCTTGTGTGGTGCTGAGGAAACCTGGACGCACATTCTGTATCGCTGCAGCCTGTACCACGATGGCAGATCTACCCTACAAGCTGCTGTCAGCAACTGCTCTGAAGGAAATGAAGTGGCGCTGACTGAAAATTCTCAATCGTTCTCAGCTCTACAACAACAATTGTGCGCTGCTGTTTTCACCAAAAGAAAGCAACTCTTCTCAAGTCTATCAACATATCAACAACAAGGAACCAACCCAACACCTGTAATGTCTATCGATATCTCTTAAAACTGATATCATCTGCCATCTACATTTTTTTTTTAACTGGTACCGCAGTTTGGGCAGCTGTGGGTACGGGATTAGCTAGCACCCACTGGTATAGCACTACCTCCAGTGGGTGCGGTTTTCGTTCTTCCTAGGAAAGAAAAAAAGTCTTGTGGTTCCTGTGATACTTCTGATTAACTGCGTGATGTGATTTGCAGTGTAAACATGTTACATGTTCATTACACATATGACATTGTAATTAACATGATTCTATGTGTATCATTGTATATAATATGTATGTATGTACATAGTGGATTTGCCAGTTTCTGGCTAGGGGCCGCCTGTTTGTATGTTTTTTTTTTGTAAATAAAAAAAAATAAATAACTCAACGACGTTGTGAAGAAGACCCATAAAAATTACTCGTGTTATCGACGGGACTCGAACTCATGTCTTTTCCACCCGGTGTGGAGAGGATGGCGATTCTACTAACTGCGCTCCTCACGAGGGCGAAAGGGTAGCATGATTTTCTTTTGGAGACTCGCGTTTTAATCCTGCAATACAGGTAAGACAAACACTAGCTCCTCGTGGCCTTATTTGCTTCAGCAAAACAAAGTTTCAGAACTGCCACCTGCATTGATGAGGAAGCGAATCATAACTGAAACAAGAGAGATGAGAAATCTTTACGGAAGGGAATAGATTCTGAGAAGTAGTAAATTCAAATCACCTTTCCTTACAGCAAAATAAAGGTAAAAAATAGTGAAAAGATATCACAAACATTTTGAAAGTTAGACACAAATTCCTTAGCAGAATATGAAATAATAATCAAATCTCAGGTCCTGCCGTGTTAGGTTCAAAGTATCCTAAAATGAATAAAGTGTAATTAGACAAATAAAACTGTACTGATTAAGAACTCTATTGTACCGAATTCTGTGTCCTCTGTCTACAGTAAAATCTTGTGACACACCCGTTATGGTTAAGTCTTGAACTACTCTCCAAATAGTCAGAATACTTAAGAGACTTTTAAAAGGCAGGATAACGGCCTAACAGAGCAGATCGTTATGGGAAATCATCTGATTGATTTCCCATTCAATTACTAGCAGTTAAGTAATCACATGGTAGTGACGTCATTGCGAACAAATCTTGAACAGACGTTACTTTATGCACTACTGCATAATACATTTCTAATGCTTGCTCACTGATGAAAAAAACAAAAAAAAAACAAAGCAGAAAAGACGGTTGACTAACGTTCTTTAATATAATTATCTTTGGAACATATCTGTATTTCAACAAGCCAAAAATTAAGTTTTTTTTTTTTAACGAATACACTTGAGATTTGTTACTCAAATTCAGAAGTGTCGTTTTAAGTAAAATATACATTAGGTTATACTTGGAAAGCGAATCGAAATCTTAAGAAAGTCGAGTCGTAGAATAAACTGAACTTGCCATTCAATCAACCATCCACTTGCAGATTACATCACGAAACTGCTCATTGCGTTGGGGACTCATAAACACAACAAGAACTGGCTCAGGTTGGTGACGAATAGCATTTTAATTACGAAACTCTTACAAACATAACTTGACAGCTCTTCTCAACTTTGCCAACTTCGCTTTTTTTTTAAGATGGCAGGTTTCAGCAGCTCTTCATTTCGTAATCAGAGACCTGCCAGCGACAGACACGCTGCTATGACTTGTTAATTTTTATCAAGAAACTGAAATAGATGTTTACTGAAACTTACGCTGTCTTAACAAGGATAGAACTTGAATTTTAAAGAGACCGCGATAAATATCACTTGGACCAAGGAAAAACATCGCTCAAATTGCACTTAAGAACAACATAAAGAGGGTTGTTTCGGTTATATTTTAACAGCAGCTTCGGGTGTAGCCACGTGGATGGATATCTTTATATGGGATGAAAACGATTGTAAGAGGACTAAGTCCAAAGAAGAGAAACGTAGGTTAATGATATGATTATCTTCCCGTTTTATAGCCAAAATATATTTAATGATAAATATTAATAACATTCGTTTCTAAGATTTTAAGAATGTGATAAATCCCAATGAAAACTATTCTTTGTGGCACACCAGTGGACATTCACTACAAAATTAAGGCTACCACTGGGGTAGCGCTTGTCTGAAGATTGCATCTGTGATATCTATAGAATCTGGAGAAAAACGTGCAAGGCTTGGCAATTACGTGTGAAGACTGAGTCCATTGGGCGCATATCAACGCTTGTAGGACTGTGATGTAATAAACGCCGTGGCCTACGCAACTGTTTCCCTCTACATTACCATCTGTGTATCATAAGACGTTCTCAGCAGTCGTTTTAGAGCTATTCTGTTCTTTACCACGTTGCCATTGTGTTAAGTGGTGATGGAACAAAGCATGGAATGATGATCAACGTTCTCTCCGACACACAAAATATTTCTTTTTCAAAGACCACAATGCTACTCATCACTTTCTTCAACAACAAGGGAATCATTAACAACTAATTTATTCTGTTGGATAATACATTGAATAAGGATTATTATGGACAACGCTTGAGTTGTTTTTTCAAAAGAATTCACCGAGTCAGGCGTCCCTTTCGAGAAAAAGATAGGTCTTATTGCATGACAACACCACATTCTGCACTGATTATCAAAGATGGTTTCGGCAAATCGGAGGATTATACTCTTTCTCAAAAATCAAGTCTACATTGAAAAATAAATAAAGATTTGACTGTGTAGGGGACTTAAAAGAAATGACAAAGGAACTAGTTGCGATCAATTCAAATATTTACAATAGTTCTAAGAGCGATCTCACAAGTATGTAGCTGCTCCAGCCGATTACTATGGAAAACATTAACGTGATTCTAACTTCTAGAAATCTGGTTTTCTTTAAATTGACTCAGTCACGTAACCTAACTGTGAAACCTTTTATATTTATACGTTGGATACATTCAGAAGTAGAAAGCCTAATTCAAGAAAACTCGGCCGATAATTCAGAACAAAAACACCCTCGTCACTATATTCTTCTGTCTCTGGGAATAGGAGGGGCTGGATTTTCTCGAATTCTCCATTGATTTTTCTGTAGCTGTGTTGTTGTTGTAACATTGCATGTGAGCAATGGTGCTGTTGGACATTTCTCACAAATAAAATGACGCAGACTACTATTCGTGTTTATATGGATGATAATTATAAAAGCGACATTTGAAATTATTTTCCACAGAAATTAGTGATCAAAATGCTTTCGTTTTTAGTTTGCTTGTATTATAAAAGGACACTGACGTTTATGATGTCAAAGTCTATATTTAGGCAGCTTGAACTTGAGTTTGTATATGTTCTGAAAACATGACACCAAACGGTTAGCGTTACGTATCACACATTCGCTTCTTCCTTCGTGTTTCTTTTTTTATGAAAGGGGCAATGGCACAGGAAGTAGTTTTTTCTCCGTGTTACGTACACTGTTCTGCTTCAATCCCCTTCCCCAAATGACATTTTACACTGATGTGAAATACGCGTGAATGATGTAACCTCTGAAACTGAAAAATGAGTTTTAATAACTGTTGCATACTGCACTTAATACTGGCAAAATGCCTCAGATTCAACATTCAGAGTAAGGCACGCTACAGCTAAGAAACATAATGGACTTCTATTCAAAGAGAAGATGGATTAAGATTGTGAGGATGTCTGTCTCTTTAAATATCACCAGCATGACACGAAACAAAGTCCGGATGACGAATAGAAATAAAGAATAATATAACGCAAATAAAATAATAGAATACAATGCGCTTGAGAAAATACACACCACAGTTTACATATTATCACTAAAATAAAAAAAATATATCAAACTGCGATTCTTTACTTTAAAAAAAGTGATTTATTATATAAAAGTCACTGTAATAATAATAACAACAAATTTTAAAAATCTCAATAAAAATTAAATGCATATTTCTTATATATGCCTTAATATTTATCACAAACAAACTTTAAATCTTAAAATAAAATTTAAATTTTTAACACATATTTCTTTAACAAGAAGGACTAATAGGGTTTGGAAAGGGGGCAGCACCGGTGGTTTCCCACAACTGGGCCATAAGTACTCTTTTGAGGTGTACATTATTCTGAAAAAAAGCTAGAAAAACTATTGTGTGTGGTATTTGAGAAGTATTATGTTGGGTTCTGTTTTGTGGTGTGGCTTTTGGCAGCAGGACCCCTCCCCTAATTGGATCCCACGTTGCTAATTATATTAAATTGTAGATTAACATGCTAATACTTATACAATTATTGAAAAAGAGGCATCGTTGCCAAATGTTTAAGCGCGAAGGTGAAAAAAGTGTGTGCGCTGTAACTGTAGTTCAGGCCCACTTGATTACAATGTTCTTGTATTCTCTCCATCTTGTCGGCTCCTTTAACCTTATGTAGTCTTCCTGGATTATAAACGAAATTTTATTTATATAGTTATCGAAAAATATTGGGAAGCATAAAAGGAACGAATCGAGAACACACTGGTTTAAAAAGGTTGTAAACAAAAGTTAAGGCCCCTCACAAAGTGTTATGCTAATAAAATACCAAGTCCGGTACAAGGATACAATGGGTATAATATAGTCAGCAGGGAGTAACCCATATGAATGTGATTTATAAATTAATCTTCGTAGCATATCAAATGATAATGCACATTGACTTATGGATGGTTTAGTAGTTTTTATTCGTATTAAATATTTATTTAATAAATATTTTCGTAGCGTTTAAACTTTCATCTCACTGTCATTGCTTTTGATGGGTCTTGATGATCTTTTGAATAGCTGATTAGGGACTTATGGCTTTCCTGATTCTTCAACTGATAGGACCACACAGCACTTTTCTTCGTACTCGGTACAGTTATCGCTAGACAAGCTGGAGACCAGTTCACAAAACAACCATTGGGTAGTCGACAACGCAAAAAGTCAGATATCAAAATGAGGTACAGAAATGTCGCTCAATATGAAAAGTTCTATTTATGGTATGCTAGTATAAGAAAGAAGTGGTTTAGTTTTATTAGTTTTATTCATGTATATGTGTTTTTATTTTGCTTTTAAATCTTATCGTAACGTATGTTTTTCAACCGGGGTGCCACGACATCCTAGAGTGCCGCAACAACATTCCACGGGTGCCACGTAATTTAGGTTTAAGTTACTTAAACTTATTTTTTTTAATTAATATATTTATTTCATTATAAAAAGGTACATCTTTATTATGGTTTTCCATAAACCATAATGGGAGTATTTGCATATGTTAACTGATCATTCTACTTATTAGTGTTCCTAAATAAAGAACAAGAAAAAAAAATACAAAAAAAAACTTCACATTATAAAAACTAACAGTTTCATTACATGCAATATTTAATATTGCATGTAATGAAACTGCTGTAATAAACAAGAAAGAAATACGCCATTTATTTTTCAACACAAATGCATTCTTATTAGAATTAAAATAAATTAGTTAATGTACGGAGTTAGTAGCATTTCGGGTGCTAATTAATTTATTTATTTTTTATTTTTCTATGGTTAACTGAACGGAAAACAAAATATAGTTATCGCTTTATCAATTAATTACTAAGATAATAACTTCACAGAACACTTACTAAAACTATAATTTTATGTCCTCTTACAACTGTATAATACTTATTACTATACTCCCCTATACTCATTTTAAGTCTCCTTTTTCTCTGTGATATTTTTCACTTCATTAGCAATACCAAGTTCATAACATGTGAAGCGTGCACGAATTATCTAAAGCTAAAATATTGCTTTAAAACTACATATGATCTACGAATTTATTTTCTTTTACGTACAAACTGCAAGGAAAAAAGAAATAATAATTGCCAGAATTATATTCGTTTTTAATGAAATGTTTAATGGCTCAACAAATGTTTCTAAAAGAAACAAATATAAAATTTAATGAGAATCCATCCACTGTAAGTCGAGCTGTTACACGCGGACGGACAGACGGACGGACAGACAGACGGACAGACATGGGTAAGAAAATATGCAGTTATGCATATATGTGGTGTAGTTATTAAGTAACTAGACTGCGCACAGCTACTATACACCAAGCGCCACCTATGAGACAAAGGCACAGTATTTAACTTTGACCCTTTCCTTAGTTGTCTGCCAAGTCACTTTCCAACCCGCTTATTCTCTTTGCAATGAGGCAGTTTGCATTACCTTGTGTTTTTTCAGTTTCCCGGAAAATGATAGACAAAAGACTCAAACAACGAATCAACCTCAGATTTTAACCAAACTAAAGAACACACCAACTGAAATCATGAGTTGTTATATCAGGTTTATGGGGAAGACAATGGAAAACAAGACAGTCCATGCTTCTAGGTTTCTTCGATATTAAAGGAATTAAGGCTGAATACATCCCACTAAATCAGACCGTCAATCAAACATTCTACACTAAAGTTCTGAAAAGGCCGCTACACTAAAGTTCTGAAAAAATTCGAAAGAAGATACCTGAATTGTGGAAGGAAAAGATGGTTGAATGCTTCAGAACACAACGCTCTCACCATTCACCAAAAAAAAAAAAAAAAAAGAAAAAAACCCAAATCCTTGTGTGTGAACTGCACCCTACTCGCCAGACCTAGCCCCTTGTAGCTTACTCTTCTCTAAACTGAAAAGCCATTTTCAATCCATTGAAGATATTCAGAAAACTACGACTGAAATGTTAACGGAGAGAGGCTATAGGTAAGGAAGAATTTAAGAAGCATTACTTTGAATATTGGTGGGCATGAATTAAATGATTAACACTTCTCAAAAGAATTAATATGCAGTTCCAACATCGCTTTGCACGTTCAAGCCAACGTTCATTGATAAATTCTCAAATAAATTTCTTTAATCACTGCAGAGAATTCGATGACAGGTTCTGATTGCCAACTAGTCAATAGAACTTATTCATAAACATATTGAGAGAAATAAAATAGCACAGAAACAACACACAGATTTAATAACAACTTAATGTTTATTGAATAGCTACAGCATCCGGCCCATAGCATAATAGCCCGGCCTGAATTAAAAAATCCACGCCAAGCTGTCATTCGCAATTATTTTTTTTTTCAGGAGCGTCAGTAAACATAAGCGATATTGTGGCATTATGTCTGTACAAGTATGTGCGTGTGTACACATACGTATAAATGTATATATCTTCACGACCAATTTGCATGTTGTGCTGGCTAAAAAGCTCGGAATAATTCAGGAGAAAGCCCTACTCCCTCTCGCTCGCTGCGACTAACCACAGCTCCGGTTGAAAAGACCTCTATAAACTCCTCCGGTCTCTGACGGGACTCGAACCTAGATATCTTCAAACGAGTGACGAGTATCGGGACCAATATACTGTCAAGGATTACAATTCAGTGTACCCGATAAATTGTTAAAACTAATACATGATTGCCAGTAGTATGTATTTTGGACTATGTACAAAGATGGGCAATAACATTACAGCTATCGGAAATAAACTGTATTTGGGTCCGATAATTGCAACTTCTTTTTCGAAAAGGTAGATTAACTATATTTTGCGCCTTCAAAGAAGGGGTCGGACACGAAGACATTCAAGCAAATTACAAGGATAATTGCCATTGTCCTAAATGATTACATATTACTTAATAGGATTTCTTGACTCCTTCCTCGTCATGAGGTCGGCTAACTACAGCCCCAATCTGTTGCTACGGGCTGATGGTTCCATAAAATTGCAGATTTATATCTACCAGAGAATCGGAACATTTTCATTCTCCAATGTGTTTAAAATACCAATGAAA
Organism: Mastigoproctus giganteus; assembly: GCF_048544385.1. Classification (NCBI taxonomy): domain Eukaryota; kingdom Metazoa; phylum Arthropoda; class Arachnida; order Uropygi; family Thelyphonidae; genus Mastigoproctus; species Mastigoproctus giganteus. The sequence goes on from NC_143577.1 coordinate 59,013,073, forward strand.
CAACTATCAGATAAGAGGAAACGTCTTCTGAAGAATAGTAAACGTAGCACATTTAAGATTAACAGGACTTAGAGGATAATCTTAATAAAATAAACAACTTGAATAAATTAAAATTAATTGTAATTTATTAATGATATTGTGCTACAGCACATTGAATCTCATATTTATGACTTAATGCCATTGGTTGCACATATTTATAAATCATTCTAATACAGCGCAGTATTTAACCTTTCCAGAGTGTACGGAATGTTTATAGGCGATGTTTATTAGATTAACATCAAGAAACAATACTCTTACACTGACATTTGCGTGAATTCCCTTAAGGGGAAAGTTAACGATGAGATATTTGAGTTTCCCCATCATTAGCTTTAGTGAAGAGCTTTACGTTTGGACATTAATCATCTGACAATAAAGAAGTGATGAAACAGCTTTCCAGCAGTCACATTTTGTCCACAATGAAAGCTTAAAATATGCTTTCCAAAAGGAAAAGAAAGAAGAAGAAAAAATCACTTTTCTCTCTGAAAAGAAGTCTAACTGGCAGACTGTTTAACAACACGCAAAAACCGTATTAACAAACATACGAGTCTTCGAGTTTCATCCGGAAATTGCCACATTTTTTGATGTCTCCAAGCAACAGCTAACTGCGCTATCATGTAGTTATTCTTTTACCCTGCCTCTTCGATATAAACAGTCAGGCATTTTGAAGCTAATAACTAGTTGTCGACGAGCGCGCGCGCACAAAATCCGGAACTGGTCGTTAAGAGACCCCCACTTTCTCTCAGCAGTGCGCGCTATATTTAGGCAAAGCGGGTTTCGCCGCCGCGATTTTCTAATTAATAATTCATAATCATCTGTAGTGATGGATGAAAATATTTCATGGAGTATTACTACCGTGAAATATGAGCTCGCATAAGCAATACAGAAAAGAGCGCCGATCCGATCGGGTGAATAAATGTGACCCTCTAAGTGATTCAACTGGTTGGAATGAATCAACATTAATATCTCTGAGGGATCTCGTTATTATGGTGTGTGTCAGGCCCTTGGCTAACTGCTGTCATATTATGCTTAATGAGCGTAAGCCTTAAGATATTTCTTTGTTTTCTGAGAAATGTAGTGTTTATAAGGCCTTTTCTTCCTAAAACTTTCTTCCTCTGAAGTATTTAGATGCTCAAGCCGATCGACAAATACGTCGACTGGTTACAGAAGTGCGATCCATTCACTCGATGGTGGGCCAATTTCAATTAGTGATACCGATATGCAGACACTGTACAAAAATAAGGAAAAGGACTGCGTAGCCGAGTGGTCAATCAAGCCCGCAAAGAGGAACAACTAGTGGGTGAGCAGCTTCAGAGGAGCGCAGACAACGGAATTTATGTACAGCTGTAAACATTCATAATGGATGTCTTGTTCTTTCATCTGTTTTTGCGGGCAGCAGGATTCAAACTGCATGGATAATGCAATCGTTTTAATTTCCATAGCAGACTACGCATGCCTTTGTAGCGAGTTCGAGTAAACTCTCATTGTGCATCATAAAAAATCAACTTTGATTTAGTATGTGGCAGTCAAATCGAACAACTTCTTTACTACTGTTTTGTCTGCTTATTGTTACTAGAGTCCACCTGTGGTCCAGTGAAGAATAATTATTTCTGAAAGGGGTTGTCATAGCCATGACCGGATCTAGGTTCTTTGGGGTTCAGGACTGGTGGGGTTCAGGACTCAAGAATGATAGATAAAAAATTAAACAGAACAAGAATCACAGATGAACATTTAACTTATTTAAATAGTCAATTGCCGCATCGTTCGCCATCAGGAAGTCTCCAGGGTTTCCTTCGTAGGCTCGCAAGGCACAGTCCGCTATTACGTGTTGGATGGTCTGTCTATGGGCTCCGCAGTCACACGTCGGGGAAGGAATTTTGCCCCACTTATAGAGAAGGTCTGCACATCTACCGTGGAGCGTTCGTGCCCTGTTTAATGATAGCCATAACCTTCGAGGCTTGGTCAAAACCAGGTGGTGTTTCAGAGATACAAGGCATGGTATGACATCGAGTAGGGGAGTTTTGTAGCCACTCTTGAGTCCAGGTATCCAGAAGGTTGAAATTGGCTTTTTGCAATGTTTGTGCAATTTTTCAGGATTGGTGGATGTCTAGTACGGAGCTTGTTTATTCCTAGGTCTCGAATGTCGGAGTTTGTTGGTAGTTCAGGATTGTCTATTATTTTTCTGTATTCTCTGATGAGGTCACATTTTCTTCGGAGGTCTATTGGTGGGATGTGGCTCAAGACGGGTAGCCAAAAGGTAGGGGTGGACCTGACTGTTCCGGTTATGATGCGCATGGTGTTATTTAGCTGTACATCTGCCTTTTTATGTGGTTACTGTTAAGCCGAACTGAAGCACAGTACTCTGCAGCTGCATAGACAAGACCTAGAGCTAACGAACGTAAGGTCGAGGCAGAGGAGCCCCATGTAGTACCACATAGCGTTTGCAGAATGATATTCCTTGTTTTCAGTTTTGCTGCAGTCCTTGTCAAATGTTCGCTGAAAAATAATGTTCTGTCTAGTGTGATACCCAAGTATTTTAGATATTTGTTGTGTTTAAGACGGGCGTTCTCGAAGTGTATGTTCAGCTCTCTAGTCGCCATCTTATTATTGAGATGGAAGTAAGATGCCCCAGTCTTGGCTGCGCTAGGTTGGAGCCCCTCCACTTGCGAAAGAATTTTCCCAAGGAGGATAGGTGAGTTGATAAAATTCCTTCTGTTTTTTGACTCATTTGTGTCTCGTTGCTATTGCCCAATCATCCGCGTAGCCAAACTTTCTGGAGCGAGTCTCAGGCATGTCTGCAATGTAAAGGTTGAAAAGTAATGGAGAAAGGACAGAGCCTAGGGGTAGGCCATTGCTGAGTTTATTTTTATTGCTTATTGTGTGCCCCATTATCACCTGGAAAGTTCTATTTGTGAGCATATTATCAAGTCTGGCAGTTGTTTTGTAGGGTATTATACGGAGTATTTTATATATTAAGTCTTTGTTTCCAAACAGTGTCATAAGTTGCAGTTAGATCAATGAAGACCACCGAGGTTTTCAGTTGTTTTTGAAACCCTGCCTCGATGTGTGTTGTTAAGGGGAGGACTTGATCTAGACAGTTTCGGTTTGGGCGGAATCCTGCTTGCTCGGTGGGAAATTTTTTCAACTATTTTGGAGCTCATCTTTTTGTAAAGTAGCCTTTTAAGTAGTTTATAAGTTACGCTTAGTAAAGCAATAGGATGGTAACTTTCAGGGAGGTGTGCTGGTTTTCCTGGTTTCAGGATGGCAACAATTTTCGCATTTGAGAGGTTCTGGAATATCACCCGTTTGTAGTATGCTAGAGAGGAACGTGCTAATCATATTCTTGCGTATTTTCCACAGTGAATTAGAAATTCGGGATGGATGTCATTAAAACCTGGGGCTTTGCCCGCTCTCATATCCTTAAGTGCAGCTGTGATCTCATCATCAGAAAACGGTCTGGTGTACTTACATGGTTTTGAGTTCCCGTTTCACTTGGATTGTATGTTCTCGGTCGTTTGGAGCTCTACATGTATGTAGATACAATAAGTGTTGCAACGGCATTTGGTGTAATTGGAATATTATCACGAGCCATAGGGTTGCTGTTTCCCAGCTTGCGTAGGAGAGACGACCATACCTTCCTCCTGGACTTCTTAAAATCAATGGTTTCAACGGTCTGTGTCCATTTTTCTCAGCGGGCGGTATCAAGGCTGTGTAGCAGCCCAACGAAAATCTCTTGATATATACAGATTCTCACTGGTCTCGTACCATCCTGGAATGGATTCCTTTCGGTACCCTCTGTGGATGTGCTTTTTGCCGTGCTTATCACTGCACCCACAAATCTCTTGTAGTTTTCAGGAGAGGGGTGAATCCATCCCAAACACCTATCAAGGTCTCCTGAGAAAGCATCCCAGTTTGCCTTACTTACCGTGTGTGTGTGTTATATATTAATAATAATACCCTAACACAAAAAATACAAGGTAAGTATGTATTTAGGAGCCCCTGTACTCGAGGGGGTCAAAGGCTCAAGTTCTATTAGCCGTGCCTGGATCCGTTCCTGGTCATAGTAGTCATATTTTAAACAAAGGGCCACTTGATCTTTTTTTAGGACCGTCTCTTAAAAGTAGTGCAACACAAAGGCAACTCGTTGCAAAGGCAAGTTTTTTCTTGTTGTGAGAATTAAGACCACTGCATTATTTCTCCAGTTGAAATCTTGCTGGCTGGAGAGAAAACAGATGGCTCTTATCAACAGAAACATGAATTTTTTGCATGATTTCTTAAATATATATACTACTGTTGTTATCAGTGGCAGATTGGTTTCTTTATTAATATTTCCAGATTTTAAAACGTTATTTTTATTTATTTACTTTTTGTTAAATGTGCAGACTTGACAGAGTTTATTGTATTTTATTTAATGCTTACTGTGTATGTAGATCTCTTCATCTTGGCTTAACACGAAAAGGTAGTTTAAGTGGTTTTCCATTTGCCTGTTTACTAAAAGTAACACCGGTGAGACATTCGTCAGTTGTGATGATATTTATGAGACAAGACGTACGGCTCCTTTAAACGTTGCTGCCAAAACCATAAAATTCAAAGTAAGTAATGTCTTCATAGGCATGGTAATAATTTATGTGTTGAAATGGTCTGAGCCTCGGGGATACACAAATAGAAGAAAACTTAAGTGGGATATAATATCACTATCCGAAAACTGCTTCAAATATTTGAATATATATACCCATATGTCTCGGTATTGAAAATAAAACTATACAGTGTCTTTGTAAAATGTATAAATAACACACATTGTGTTCATTGGTAAACTTCATGTTAATCGGATAAATTTAGGAATATAAATAATCGTTACAAAAGATTTTAACTAGTTTGCTTGGTTATTTTAATAAATTTGTTGCAAACAATTTGCTACAAACGAATCAAAAACTAAGTGAAATACATTTAAATATAATAAATCAAAATATACTTACTTGTAATACTATTAAAATATTTAAATATTGTATATAATCTATGTATATAAAGTGCTTAGCATCATAATACACAGCCATTTCTGAATAAACAGAAAATTTTTAAGGTGGCATCGTTTTAGGTTATATCTCATATTGTGAATGCCTTCACAACGAGTTGCCATGATATTGCACTACTTCGAATAAGTAACGCTTCACCCTTATTCGAAGTAGTGCAATATCATGGCAACTCGTTGTGAAGGCATTCACAATATGAGATATAACCTAAAACGATGCCACCTTAAAAATTTTCTGTTTATTCAGAAATGGCTGTGTATTATGATGCTAAGCACTTTATATACATAGTCTAAATTTGTTCGCAGCTTGAGGCTCTAGCCCTAAATGCGCCTTAGTCTATATTGTATATAATTAAGGAAACTTAACCTTAATGAAACGCACCTTTTGAAAATATTTATTATTAAAGGAGGCAAGGATAACTTGTCAAACTGAGTGAAACAGGTTGGTTTCATGGAGTTATTATTGTGTAGAAAACCAGAAAACAAGAAAGAAATCCATCACTGGCTGCACAGAAACCAAAAACAATCATGTAAGGTGTCTTAGTGAGACAGTAATACGAGATAGGAGTGACAACATAAAACCACTAGCAAAACTAAACAAAAATATCGACATAAGAAACTTTTAGGGGCTGCCAGAACAATACACGCTATCTCATCGTGTGAAAAGGCACTGAATAAGATATTTGACAGCAGAATTCAGTAGGAATATAAATAACTGTACCGCAGTGATGACGTCAGAAGTGACTGTGTTCGTGAAAGAAACTGAGTTAAGAATTTTAAACTACCTCGAAATTTTTCTGGCCAAGTCATGCTTCATAATGCAGAGATATCACGACTTTCTGTGATCGGATTACTCTCTCTCTCTCTCATCGATTTTAATATCGAAGAGAAGAGATGGAGGAAAATCGCTTACATTTATTAAATGAAATAAGTTTATTTTCACAAAAATTTATTGTAATAATACGATGTGTTATTAAAAGTTGAGAAAACGGCTTGTTTGATTATTCCTTTCATTAACTTTGTGTCTAGTCCTAAGGGTTGTGAATCTGCTGATCTCGTACTTTAATATTGTTTAGTAATTGGTAACAAAAACCAAAATTATTTATTTTCATCGCTTCATCTCAATTTTGATACAGGGTGATTATAAAAATTGTCGGGGTGGCCAGAAGTTATCTTCGCTATAACTGCTGCGATCAATTTCAAAACTTGAAATTGCACATTTCAAGATTTCATCACCAAATGTCTCATGAACACGCTGTTTCATCACAACTGTGATGAAGTGCGAACCAATCGTATGGAGTATTTCTTACTACGGCGTCAGTTGTAGCACACTGCTGTTCACATCAGCAGTGACTAGGATGAGGCAGGAAAACGATTTATTTTAAAAGCTCAATAATTAAATTAAGAATTTCTTTTGTCAAATTATAGATATGCCATCTTAAAATACATAGCAAGTTTTTTTGTTTTTTTTGAGGTAATCTCCATCTCTGCGCAAGCATTCTTTTAATCTTCCACATATGTTTTCCACGAGAAGTATCACATTTCCAAAGGAATTTCGGCAACTTCTTCACTAATTTCATCTTTCAGATCTTCAATATTCTGTGGGAGATGAGATTACAACTTTATCTGTACGTACCCCATCAAAAATGTCACTTGTATGTGTAGGTTAGTGCAAATGCATCATTTAAATGTTACTCGGTAACAGGTCTGGGGCCGTGAAAACCAAGAAAATGCCACCATTCCTGGAGAAGACTTTATTCACAATCTATGGATTGTGAATAAAATCTTCATCACGATTCCTTTAAGGTAGCATTTCTTGACAAAAAAAAAATAAAGATAAGGCGATTGCGAGGTTTTAATTCTTGCAGTGCCTATACCATGTTAGGATGCAAATTTAAGTCTTGGGGCACACTTCGCCTTACATTCCTATTGGATGAGTTCAACGACAGTGAATTGTACGTACAGAACACTTTGGACTCTATACGAGGGTGGTCCTGATAGTTGCGATGTTTTCTGGTATACGAGCAGTTCTTATTTCACCCGGAGTCTTCTTTTAAAGAATAGAACCAGTTTCTTCAAAATTACATAACCATGTTTTAATGCCATAACGGTACAAGGTCTTGCCATGATTAGACGGTACAAGATCTTGATGACTAAGCTTAAAGTGAACGAAATAAATGTTGAGCTGCATCCTTAACTGCTTTGCTTTTCTGAAATGCCTTTAGGCAAAAGCACGTTTGCACACTCCACTGTTCCACGGTTACTAAATGGCATGATGTGGACAATATGTCGAGTGACGAAATCCTTAATCATGCCAAAAATACAATTTCGTATTTACAGAGTGTGCAATAAGAAAGAAAGAGAGAAATATTGAGTGAATAATTAATTTTCTGTTATTTTAAATTATACTATTTTATTTTTACTACTATGTGAACTTTAAGACATTCACCCATTATTCGAATTACAATTAAAATTAATCGTTATCCACCCATGGAGCAAATAATATGTATAAATATCATAACGAAAAGAAGTCTGGCATGCATTATTCGGCTTCCTGAGCAGAGTAAAAACTTAACTTAGATATTGCTTTAATGAAGAAATTAACTTGTTAATTGACTGTTTCAAATTTCTAGACGAAACTTTTCACGAGATGACTCTTTCCAGCCAGCTCCAGTTACTACAAAATAACGATGAAATTTGCTAGTTAATCTACAATTGCTCTGAATTGATTTTAGTACAAAATAGATGTACTAATTGTTTAGAATAAGCGCAAAAACAGTTAAGGCTGTGTAGTGTCAGTATATCGTGTAATAAACTGTGTACATGAAACAAAATCGAGTCTCGTCAGAATTCGACTAACTTGGTCACGGTTTGAAAAAGACTAAAAAGAAAGTTAAACTTCTTTCCATCAACTTCAGTCGACGACAGGATCAAATTCATGTCTTTTCCATGCATCTAGGGGAGAGAATATTATGCAGTCCAAGTTATACGTAATGAGATCAGAAAATGGGGGGACTGACTTTTGTATCTTGAAACTGCGGCGTCGCAGAGTGTTGGCCTGTCACTTTGAAAACTCATCTAATTTATTTATTGAAATCAGCGAAAATTTTTACACGAATGCCTGATGCAATACCCATAACAGAAACAATGCTAGAGGTTAATCTAGACATAGAAACGCATGAATAACCTGTTTATCTGCAGTAATTCTGAATTAGCGCGCGGTGAACAGAAGGTGTTTCATCACATTTCAAATGAATGATTTTATTGAGCAGACAATTTGCATCCAATTTTATTTCAAATGAATGATTTTATTGAGCAGACAATTTGCATCCAATTTTATTTCAAATTAGGTAAAAGTGCAAGAGAAACCCAAGAAAATTTAAAGAAATTTTCGGAGAAGGATACTATGTGTCATTCGAAGACTTTTCAGTGGTTGGAAAAGTTTAAAGGCAGCTTTTCCGTTGAATGTAATCTTCACTCTGGCCGTCCTTCAAACTCAAAAATCAATTATTCAATCGCTCCTGTTCATGATCTGATTGGGAATGATCGATATTTAACTATCCGCCAATTTGCTAGTGAACTTTGTGTGCTATGACGTTGAAACAAAGGCCAGGTCCTCTCAAGGGGAGATCCGCCTTCGAGGACAAAAAAAAAAAAAAAAAAAAAAAAGTTAATTACATGCTTAATCGTATTTTTCAATTTGTCTCACATGGTCCAACCATGAACCAGGAATACTACAAAGCTATGATTCATACTATCTATTATCATCATCGTAATTTTTTTTGTTTCACAACCATTACACTCCGTGGAAGAAGCACAGATTTGCACCGATTGAAGAAATTATTCAACGCGACACAGGAACTATTTGCAATTCCTGTTATTTCCGATTATCAAAGAAGTCCATCAGAAATGCAAATCTTTAAAAAAATTTCCAAGCGAGAGCAAAGCCTGGGCAATTCCTGGGGAGGTCTGCAGAGCGTAAAAGTAAACTGTGCCTCTAATCGCTTTTCTACTTATTTTCTCTTCTCATCAACAAAACCAAACCTCTCCTTCTTCCTTAGACACTGGGCTTACCTTCCCACACATGTTCCTTCCAGAACTGGATAAGGTCACGTCCATAAAGAGACATTTCCGGATCGAGCTGGTTATAGGTGACTGAAAATCAAAACTGCAACTTAATAAATAATAGGCTGCCATCACTTTTCTGTGAGCGAAGGCACTTCTGCCTGTCAGGAAACTTCCTTTCAACGAAGAGGCAAAGAGTTTTCTCACAGTGTCACCTTAGTGATAAATTAACACAGCTAACACCGAAGCGAAAATTAATGGTTGCTTGTAGAACACTTCTTGCAATACCATCGTTCAATCATAACGTAGATCGTAATGATGGAACGATGGTCCATTATTACGACCTACGCAAATGGTGGAACGATGTCCGCTTTTTATTTAGGCATTTCAGAATCTTTCAAACGCTAATTAATAATTATGTGACAAAGTTGTAGTTGAGACCTTCGCGTCGTGCAAGGCGTAACATGGGAGTGAGGTTATTTAAAGAATGCTCTGCTTTTCCCCTTCCTTTCCATGAAAAATCACTATACTTTATTCATTACCTTCAGCACGAGTTGCTCTGATATTGTATTGTTTCAGGTAGTCTTTCTTATTTGGCAGAAGTAGGTTTATTGACTGCAGAGCAATATTCGGTTTCATCAGATAAAAAAGTTGGACGTCGTCAGTGTGGAAAGAAGAGAGAAGTGGCTGAAAGAGTGATCGTGGAGACAGAGTGAGGAAGTGGAAGTAGATTTTTGGGTGGTCGGAGTTCACATCTCGTGGTAGCAAGATGAAGAAAAAAAATGAGTGGGAGAAAGGAATAGTGAGGCGTAGAGGACGAGAGTAACTGGTGATTGAAAGAGATGATGTTTTTTTGGAAGTATGGAAGAGTGGGAAATATGTGCATCAAAAGTTTAAGGTTAAGGTAAACGTGCAAGAAAGAAAGCCTGTTCCCGCATCTGAAGGCAGTGATCAGGTGATCGGCGTCCCTGGCAACGTAATCGTAAGCTGTACCTCCGAAGTTTTGTCGTGTAAGAGACTACACTTGTATCTAGGATCCGGCCAGTTGTGCAGATAAGTGAGCCAAGGGTTCCAGAAAATTATCTGAAGCAGATTCAGGAGAACGCAGATGAAGGAAACCAAAAGGGAAAGCCCTAGATGACAGCCTGGAGAGCCTAAGATGAAAGCCTGAAACCTCCGTGGAGAAGAAGATAGAAGTAGGTGAGCGATATATATTAAACATATTCTAAGTTAACAAGAAGGACTGTTAGTAAAATAGTAGGGTAATTAATGAAAGTTAATTACCCTACTATTATCTCTGAGGTAGATATACTAGTGGAGTTTATTATGTTGAAAGGGGATTACTGTATAATGCAAGGGAAATGAATGTGGTGTTTTGATAGATTAAATTGATGTACAAATAACTATAATCTGTTAGAAAGGGAAAATGATAGAAACATTGTGCATAGGGGAACATTGAGAGAGTTAAGAGTGTATTGCAAGAACCCTATTCTTACAAGTATCCATGATAATAGAAATATCCCGGAGAAAAAGAAAATATAGAGTAGAAAAAAAATAAAATAAATGATAGTTTAGTAAAGTAATTCGGACAGTTTCCAGATTTGCGTGCGCTCGCTATCTCCAGTAAGGTTAGGTAGAGGAAGGATTAACGTAGCAACGGGGGGGGGGAGCCGTTCGGAGCACAACAGTACAATGGGAGCACCGGTAAAAGGCAGTCCTTGTTTACGATAAACAAAACGAGGGCAGTTCTCTGATAGAATGGAATAAAGGGACCGCTTTTAACCCAAGAAGGTTCGGACTTTTAAGACTAAGAGGGAGGGGAGACCCGCGATTGAACACACACCGAGATGCGATAGCTTGCCACCGGATGCAACATACCGACTCTGGGAGCACTTTAATAATTCAAAGGTAGCTTGAAACAAAGCATGACTAAAGGAGTAAGTGAAACGGGATGGACATATGGAAGAATCTAGAAACTTCCAAGCACCCGGAAGTTCCAGCGAAGCTTCTAAAATATTCGAGAAGTCGGAAGTCCCCTTGGAAAGGATAAGGGCCTTGACACGGAAATAGTAAGGGCGTGCGAATGAGGATGAAGAGGTAGATAGGGATCGGGCTATGATTGGCTAAAAATTAGAGGGGTAGGAAGGAACAAAAAGGCGATGCGGGGAAGAGAACGAGGGATTGTCGTTTTGAGTGGGAGAAGAAAAAAAGGAGGGAGGGAGGGAGAGTTGAGAGAATTGTTGGAGTGTGGTAGTGGGGGCCGCTGTTTTAGGGACAGTTCGAAAGGCCAGTCCTGGAAGAGAATAGTTGCTGCTGAAAAAAAAAGATAACCCAATCAGGGGAAGGATGAAAAAGCGAACCTACCTGAGCAGTATGGCAGAAACCGAAGGTCTCTGTATTGAAAGATAAGTGAGAGATATAGAAAAAAAAGATAGAAAAGAAAGAGAACTTTGAAAGGTCCTGTTTCCCGGTAGAGCAGAGAAGCGAAACCTGACGATCCTGTCAAGCATCCTAGAGTCGTGGAACGATTCGGATACCCAGAGCAGACCGGGGGGGGGAGCAAATGAGTACCCGGACGAAATTTAACAGTTACAGAACAGAGAGAGATGAGAGTTTCGGATGGAAAGCAGATTCCAATAGAAGAATAGCCGCCCACTAGCCAGACGATGATTTCCAGGAGGATCCTGACAATGCCCTATATTTATATAGAAGATGATGGCCGTCCTGAGCAGAAACAAAGAAAAGGCCTGCCGAGAGATCCACTCAGCAGCACATGTAAGTACAGAATACTAGGTTAAGAAAGGAAAGGACTTTAGAGGAAGTACTCTTAAATTAATGGAGAGTTTGAACATATACTAGTATAAAGGGAAATAAGGGAATCTGATAGGCAAATTGGACTTATTATATAGATAAGATATAAGGACTGTAAACTTAGTTCTATGTACACGTAAGAGATATGTGTTATCTTGAGATGAAAGAATGTCAAACACCTTATTTTGGAAGGAGTAATTAAGGGAAATTTTGGAAATAACACACACACACACACACATATATATATATATATATATATATATATATAATTATGAATAAAAATTAAAATTAAGTAAAGAAAGAAAATGGATTTGAATTTGAATAGAGATAAAATGGAATATCAATAATATGAATTATGGATCAGGGACACTGCAAGAGCAAAGGTACCCTACAACCATAATGTATATATAGAAAATTATTTTAATGTTATGTGCAAATCTTTAATTTAACTTATGCTAATAATGAAAATACCGTGTACCCTGGGAGCGATGTATGTTGAATAAAGGGGGGGAAGAACGGAAAAGAGTAACGTTATAAACAAAGTGCGAATTTTGAAAAATGTAAAATTTGAAAAGAACGAAAATAGAAATAGCAGATTATTGAAAAGAACGACCAAAGTAGAAATAGCATTGCAGTATCTTTCATAATTTCTGTGTCATCTTCAGAGGTCATCCACCTAAATTATGAAAAAGAACAGCAATACTCTTACTTCTGTATCTGAACAGCAATACTCTTACTTCTGTACAGAAGTAAGAGTATTGCTGTTCTTTTTCATAATTTAGGTGGATGACCTCTGAAGATGACACAGAAATTATGAAAGATACTGCAATGCTATTTCTACTTTGGTCGTTCTTTTCAATAATCTGCTATTTCTATTTTCGTTCTTTTCAAATTTTACATTTTTCAAAATTCGCACTTTGTTTATAACGTTACTCTTTTCCGTTCTTCCCCCCCTTTATTCAACATACATCGCTCCCAGGGTACACGGTATTTTCATTATTAGCATAAGTTAAATTAAAGATTTGCACATAACATTAAAATAATTTTCTATATATATATATATATATATATATATATATATATATTCAGAAGTGTATGCTGTGTCCACTACTGTAAAGATAATGAATAGTGTTTTGTGAGATGTTAACTTGGACCTGATGGAGCTATTGTCAAGGGACATGAAGAAACATAGTGATGTGTTTGTATTATTATATTGTCTTTACACCATTGCACACGTTTAATGCTAGAAATTTAACAATTTTACTTACTAATGATGTACTCAGGTAATTTGTCTTTTAAATATTGTGAATAAACAATATTATATATGATGCACCTGAGTTGTGTCCGTCTTTCTGAATACGGAACCAAACCACAGGAGGCCTACATGAAGTATTAGACCCCCTTAAATCTGAAATTTTCTGAAAAATTAAACGAGTCAGGTGTTAGTGTAGGAGGGGTAAAAAACTGGGAGTATAAAAAGAACAACAATCAGGTGGTATAGAGGGATATTAAGAATTTTATAAAGTTATAGAATTATTATCTTTAGTAAAAGAAAAAAGAAATAAATCCCCCTCCCATAGTATAATGTGTTAGAAAGGAAGTAACGGGTTGAAAGAAAGATTCTGAATACGTTTTAAATGATATATAATTAAGGGATATGAGCAAAGCTGAATACAGTGTTTGCATTTATGAAAATTTGCGTACAATTTGTTTGTCTGAATGATTAGTAACAAGGAGCGAAATTAGGACACGGAAGATTTGTCTACAAATATATTGTAACAGTATAGTAAAAACAAAGTGTGTGTGTGTGTGTGTGTGTGTGTGTGTGTGTGTGTGTGTGTGTGTGTGTGTGTGTGTGTGTGTGTTATGGGGGTTTAGGGACGCATAAGCTGCCAGGGCCTTAGGCCCTGGAAGCTTATGCGCCTTGAGAGCAAAGAGTTGAATGATGAATGTAGCATTTTGATTATTACTATATGAAACAGTATGGTATCCAGGAGTAAAGAAAATAGGTATAGTGAATGTATAAGTATTAGGAGCTAATTAGGAAATAAGACAAGAGGAATGAATCATGTTTTTTTTTATATAATTGTCAAATCAGATTAACTAGTGAAGGGAAAATGGAATAAGAATAATATATGCAAGGTATCTCTGAGTCAACTTTGTATATTATGATCATATGCTTTCTAAATCAATTGTGTATTATGTTGTATATATGTATGTAATAAATTTCATGTTTTATTTTCACTTTGAGTTATTCTAATTAACACACGCATTACTTGCCTAATTAAGAGTTTGCTCACCCACAATTTGGCGAGAGAATCCTGGAAACTGAATAAGGGAAAATAAAGGAAATTACCCTCATGATCCTGAGAATCATCTGTGAGATATGCAGTGGATAGCAGTCAGGTGGGGCCTTGGTAAGTGTGAGGGCATCTAAGAAAATCTAAATAAGATTTCCAAGGAAGGTAAATAAAGAATAATAAATAATAAAATATAAGTAAAAAATATAATTCTCTCCCCCAACAGTGTATTTGGTATAACTATAAAGTTAAAAATTAATTGTAACCAGCTGCATGTGTTTTATAATGAAATTGTCTTAATTAACTTGTACTGATATTATCAGCAGTCGTATTATGCAAACTACACATGCTAGAAAAATGCCGAGAACATACTTGAAATCGGCGAGAAAAATTGGTTTAGAAAAGTGTATTTATATCTTTATAAAAAAGTTTTTTTATAAAGATAACTTTATAAAAAGTGGTCAACAAAATGAATTTTATTCATTTTGTTGACAGCGCAATTAGAATTTCCCTTTCCAGATGGAGAGGGTGAGCAATAGCAGAGTGGTTATAATCAGCTCATCCCCACACTGGGTGGAAAAGGTCAGGGTTCGAACTCCGTCAGTAACCTCAGCAACTTTTATGGACTCTCCACTCCGTGGCGGACTCGGGCGGCGTTACTATGATAGGCGCTCTTTTTGTAATACTCAGCGCTATGCTCCATAACAACGAGTTGTCTCGCTTACACACTGCTTCAAGAGTACTTCTCTGTTGAAATACTGAGTTTACAGTTTAAAGTAAAGCCAGATCAAAAGAGATGTTTCTGCAACTAACGAATGCGTTTGATGTTAATTCCATGATATTTACCAGGTTTAAGGTTATTATTATATTAAAACCACTCTCATACAACGTAAAAATTAATAATATAGTTTAGTCTGTTCGCCTACGTTACTATACATTAGGGTGACGCTTCGGGTATCTTACCGATACCCATCATCAGATCAAGCTGTTCGGGAGACAGAAAATAGAAAGGGTTACAAATATGAATGATTTAGAATATTAAAATTATCAGTAATAAAATTAAAATTACCAAAAGTAATTACCGATTTTTTTTGTGTGTTCGAATAAATTGATTTCTTCACTTGGTGTAAGGCAATATCTAAGTTGTGAAAGTTGTGTCGTAACAGAAATCATAATACTTAAAGAGAAAACTTTTTTTTTTTTTTTTAGAATAATATACACTCCCTACCAAAGTAGGCCATTTTATTAATACCATGAGTTTATAGTTAATCCCACTTAAGTTGCCATTAGTAACGTAAGTCCTATTAGCTCATAAGGATACAAAGTATGCCAGCAGGAAAATATTACCCATACCATTACCTGAAAGGACAGACTTCATGGGATTCTCTGGTACGTCTAGGCGCATCTCTGAACGGTCCAGGTTATGTGTCTATCCTTGCAGCCCATCTGCATCCCTTCGTGGTCATCGATCACTCACAGGGCAATGGACTCTTCAAGCATGACAATGCGCCTTCCCAGAAAACCGTGGTGACTAAAACATGATTCGAAGAGCATTCTGCAGACTTCACCACCATGGAATGGCCTCCTCGTTCACCGGACTTAACCCTGTGGAGCACCTTTGGGATGCCGTGGAAAGGTCCATTCGAGCTTTGGATCCTCCACCCAGGAATGCGATGGAATTATGGACAGCGATGCAGCAAACATGGATGGAAATACCTGTTGAACACTTTCGTGAACTAGTGGACTCAATGCCTCGTCGTGTGACTGCCCTTATCCGGGCGAAAGGTGGGCCTTCACATGGTGGGGATACATCAGTATCCCCACCATGCGAAGAACGCTACCAAAAATAAAAACTCTTTAATGCATACAAAAGGCACGTGCCGTACACAATATCCTTCACGGCTACAGGCCAGGGGTTGGAAGTATACACTGAGTGGACAGAAATCATGGGTTACTAGGTAGGTGGCGTCTCCGTAGCCAGGTGGGAAAGAGCAGCAGTGCGTAGCACAAGCTTCTTGATTAGACCCGGGGTTCGAGCCCGTCACCACCAAATACGGAGGATGCGGAAAGGTCAGGGAGTGACCACCGCATATCCCGGAGCAATATGGCCTTAGTTGCTAATGGTCCTAAAAACCAAATAACAAGCAAGGTAGGTAATCTCATGATTTCCGTCCACTCAGTGTATACTTCGAGTAGCTTTTAGTATGGGTACATGCTATCGGTATATGCTATCTTCTATCTGTACTTAAAAGCAAAAATCGGGATTCATAGGCCCAGATTACTTGCCTCTAGTGTTCTTGCGTCCATCCTTTGCTCCCTTGACACCAACCCATCTATGTTTTCCGGTTGGTATCCAGAATCAGTGGCTTCCGTGAAAGTATCCCTCTCTAAAGTGCATTTTTGGTAGCGTTTTTCGCATCGTGGCGATACTGATGTCTCGCTAAAGTTTCGAACACTAGCGTTTGGATACTAAGTAAGTGTATTCATTCTCACTGCTGTTGTACTTGCTAAATAATCACATTTTTGGATGTCCATGAGATCTTGTCTGTTCCCCATTGCTGGCGAATTTATTTGGGCATTAGTTGGATTGCAGCTTTAAAGCGCAATCTAATAACTTTAATACCTTCAAGGTTCTAATAAAGTGACCAGGCAGTGTAGATATCTCAACTAAAAGTCGCTATTATTTATACTTCATGAACGATGAAGTGTTTTAATCTCTTTTTATTTTCAAACTAATCCAGCCAACCTTCATTGCGAAAGGTTGGAAGAAAAACTCTTCCGCCTTCGGATACTTTAAGAAGTCAATATCATTTGCTTCCCTCAAACATCTTAAGCAGTTTCTGTATATCGAAAATATATTTATCAGTAGTAAGTGTATTTCATTTTTTCTTTCTTCCCCTTCAGCACGCTGAAATATTCTGCTACGTGATACTTATTGCACATGCTAAGTAACAAGCACGATGACTATACCTATACATATTTTCCTTCCAGTACTGAAGGGGGTCCGTGATTTTAGGAGTGCGGCCCTTTGATTTTACTTAAAGATGGGACGTCATTGGTCCAGATAGTGTATTACATTTCTAGAGCTCCTTCCTTATTACTGCTTGGATTTTCCAAAGCGATCACACTGATGGTTAACTCGTGACACAGCCTGCACCAATACATGTGTCATCTCCACTGTTGTCTTTAGGGATGTCTACTATACGATACCGACGATCATGCTTTTTGCACGCTCTGATGTGCACTATTTTTATCAGTAAATAAAACGTTAAGGACCTCAACAAGTCTATTCAAATGTACTATTTCTTTTTCTCCTTTTCATAGCGATATCTATTCTTTTTATATTCAACAGGAAATGCCCATATATCCAGACGTCTGATTCTCTAATATTTTGGAATGGTAGTGTATTAAAGAAGCCCTCAATTTCCGAATTCATATTTCTTAAATACCTTGACTGCCCATAACTTATGGAGAGTCAAGAAGACTGTCCATAAATTAGGGTCACGATTGAATCCGAATAATTTTCACACAAAACCGAAAATTACATTGTGCAATTATACCACTGCACCCTCTAGTGAGGGTTGGACTCGATTTAATAAAATTTTCTGCTTTATCAAAATGTACATTGCTTATTTTAAGAGAAAAAAATACCGAAATACAGTGACAACTATTTCAAGGTACCCACAGAGCATTGTGGTCCTTAAAATCAAAAACAATATCCTCCTGCTATTCCTTAGATAAACGCAGTGGCAGACATGTCTACGTGTCATCGGAAGCGTAAACAATAATAAGTGGGTTAAAAATGCCCCTTACTGCTCCCGGGGATGCGTGACAGCACTTCTGTTTTTAATAACGTGACTCACTCGCCAAGTACAACACACGGTTCACACAAGTGGCATCAAAATACGTCTCAGGGCAGTCACTGGCTGACGTGATTAACAGCCTCGTGACAAGATGCCTCTGCAAAATCTTAGAGCCAGAACCACGCAATTTGATGAGTAATATATCACCTGTCCAAGAAGGTGGCTCAAAGTAAGTTCACCGCCAGAATAAAACTAACAATCCTTTTTAAGACTGATAGAAATTAATTGGTTCAGCGTGCTGTTCGGCGATGTTGTAACCAGAATTATGCAGGCGATTAAACTTCAGCATAATTCTGTTATCGCAGTAAGAAGCGTGGGTAATCTGTTAATGGAGAAATCAGATTAACAGTTCTGAAACTGGGAAATAGCTAACTGTCTTCGGAGCAGAGGATGCTAAAACAGATCCACACGCTGCTAGCCTGACATACAGTTAGGTAAGATTTTAAACACTGCTTTGAATAAGATTTTTTAAAAGAATATCAGAAAGTATCATCAAATATCTTTCAATAAAGTCAAATATCTTTTATTATAGAATTAAAGATATGAGTAAAATGAGGTGAAAAATAAGGTTCATTTCATTTAAAGTTTATTATAATTGGTATTTATATGTAAATCGAAGAGGTGTGCACGAATGATCTATAAAGCAGTGTAGCGCTAGTGCCTAAATCAGTTTACCAGCAGTAGGGGAACAGATTTCCAAAGAAAGATTCTCGTTGCCTGTTTAGTAAGTGCCTGTAGCATCTGCTAAATGCGTAAAGACACATGCACGTACGGTTGCACTTGTCGAGTGTTCAAAGACTACCACTGTCGATAAAACGCACAGGAAACAAATGCCACTGCGGCCGAAATTATAAGCTGACGGAGCAAACTGCTTAACTCGATAATTCGCTCGATCGTACACGAGCGAATTATCGAGTGTAAAATTCGCCAGACATTTAACTTCTGCATTTAATACAGCAATATTCAATACTCACAATCATGTGAAGAACGCTACAAAGAATGTATTACTTAACTAGGAGTCTTCACAGAAGCCACTGACCTTGGACATCAACCGCAAAGTTGCTTTGGTGCCAAGAAAGCAAAGGATGGAAGCAGGACTGGGAGAGTCGTGTGGTCGAGGAGTCCGATTCAAGCTTTTCAACACCGACGGAAGAGTGGTCATAAGGGGAAACATACACTAGCCACTGAAGCCATCCTGTTCTGTACCGAAAGCATTTCCCACATCGGCGTGGAGAATGTTTTTGTGGCATGCCCTTAGTCAGTTGCTCCCAATGAGGGCACTCTAAACATCACTGCGAATCCACTATGTCCAGTAATGTTGCACGTTTACCTATGTGAATGAGGGTATTCTCAATATGACAATGGAACTATCTACTTCGTAAAATGGGCGAAAGAAGTTTGAGGAAGACCTCTAGCCTAAATCCTAGCCAGCCCAAATCTGGATCTCAATTCCATTGAGCATCTGTGGAATGAAAGGGAATGGAGTGGTCATCAACACAATCCTCTAATCACGTCACTCCAGGAATTGAGAACAGTTTCTTTATATGATCGGTTCAATATTCTTCGTGTCCCTTTTCAACATCTTGTTAACTCCGTGATTCCTGTTGGAGCAGTGATTTGGACTAAGCGGTTGGTCCAACTCACAGTCTCGATAAAACGGTTAGGCAGTGTATGTTATAATATCATTCTTCCTAATCAGTCTCATAAAAGAAGTGTGAAAAGCAAATAGTGAGAAACTAATGTAAGCAAAGATTTAACATTCTTACAGTTGGTGTCTGCACCATTCTGAAGGCCTCAAGCTATAATTAGCACAACGTACAGACAACAATAATTAAATTATGTTAGCGATTTTTTTTTTTTTTTTTTTAACTTTAATGAACTTGCTGTTCTCAGAAACATAAGAGGTAACTTTTGTTTTATTTAATTTAGAATTCTTAAGCCATGCATTGAACTATAAAATAAAAAGAGCAGTAGAAGTAGATAATTTTTTACGCAACGAGTTCAAAACGTTGACCTGTATAATTACATGAGACACTACAATAATTTTCTGGTTAAACTTTCAAAGAAAAAAGTGAAATGATAAAAATAAGTAAATTAAGTTACCTTAGGATACATAAAAATATTCTAAGAGCTCAAGCAATAGTTGTTCTCACAAATGTGGAAATTCCATAGTTCCATTTTTTACCCTTGATGTTTAAATTCTTTTTTGGCATTTAGCAAAGAACAGTCATAAATGGAATGTTTGTTCTACTGGGAGACTGTTTTTGAACAGTTAAAGAAGACAGAATGTTCAAAGAGAGAAATGAACTACGGTAAAGGACGATTTCGTTGTTTACTTTTGGTACCTATCGCCACCTATCGACAAAAAACATAGCTATTGGTCACATAAAAACATAAATCGTGGGTTACCGTGATCTTTAAGTTTTTATTTAGTGATCAATTTGGCTAAATTATGGTGGTTTTTCATTTAAAACAGTGACACCTATTGTCCCTACATAGAGTAAATCTTCGATCTTTTAAAGCTTATGGTGATATTTGGCTTGCTGTTAATATTGTTATTTCTGGCGCAAGATCTACTTAGGCCATATTGCGCTTTATTTGGTTTACAGTCGATCGCCGCTATGAGATGCGTTTTTCCTTCATTACAACTAGCCACCTGCCACGGAGCATCTGCCGAAGAATTTTGATTAGCATAATTATAAAAGATCAGCCAGAAACAAAAAACTTTTCCCCATTATCAGTCCATCCCTCCAATAGTTTTTCTAGTTCTTAATTGATTTTATTGAAACTACCCACTCCCACAAAAACAGATGGCAGTTTGTTCCAACGATCAACCAACTGCTGGATGAAGGCAAACTTCTGCCTATCTATCCTACAACCATTCTTCCTCAATTGGAATTTATGGCCCCTCCTATGTGTAGTCTAAACAAGAGGAATAATGCCATTGGCATTGAACTTGCTCAATCCATTCAAAACTTCAAAACCTCAAACAACTCAGTCATTAGACCGGGGTTCGAGCCCGTCACCACCAAATACGAAGGACGCGGAAAGGTCAGGGAATGACCACCGCATATCCCCGAGCAATATGGCCTTAGTTGCTAATGCTCCTAAAAACCAAATAACAACAACAACTCAGTCAGATCACCTCCCAGGTGTCTAGTCACCAAACGCTGCAATTTGCAGAACTGGCGCCTTTCTTAGTAAGATAAGCCCACTCTTTGGTTTCGTTCACTAATCTCGTTGCTCTTCTCTGCACCTGTTCCAGCAGTTCTACATCCTTCCTAAAAAGAGATTTCCAGACCTGCGCAGTACTCAAGATGCAGTCTAACCGTTGCCGTGTACAATGAGATAATCACCTCCTTATCTCTGCTAGCAGAATTCCTGTATTCATTGACAAAACTCCATGAGCCGTCCTGGCAATAGCATGTCTGCACTGCTCATAGAATTTCATTTCTGACTACATAATTACCTCGAGGTCTTTTTTCATTTTTCGCTATCCTGCGTGTAGTACCACACAGTTGGTACGTTAATTGAATTTGCCAACATTAAACATCCACTGCCATTTCTCAGCACATCCTCCTAATTTTTATAGATTTTGTTGCAGTAGCATATCTTTATTGCTGCCAGTGACCACCGTGCTAATCTCTGTATCATTTTCAAACTTAGACATTAAGCCTGATATTGTTTCATCAGTATCATTAATAAATGTAAAAACAACAATGGGAGACTCCCTATTAACATTATTCCACGAAGAGCTGAGTCCATTAATAATCATCTGTATTCTCTCACTCAAACATCCTTTTATCCGTAGCAGTAACTTGCCCTTAATGCCAACCTGCTGAAATTTATACAGCAGTTTTTTTTTTGCATCAGTTACAAAAATTTCTTGAAATCGAAGTATATGATAGCAAAATTATATTTTGCATCCAGTTTCTTTGTTAATGCAGCATAGTATCCAATGAGCTTGATCAGATTAGATCATTCCTAACAAATCTACTATAAGTGCAGTATTTGGGCCCTGTTGAGTAGCACAGTTGGTAGAATCGCCGTCCATCCACACTGGGTAGAAAAGAGCAGAGTTCGAGTCCCGTCCACGACGGAAGACTTTTCATTGCGGTTTTTCACAACGTGGCTGAATTAGTCGGGCTCAGGAGAGGATAGCATGGTTTTCTCTCGGAAACTTGGGTTTATCGTCCAGCAACATAAAATCGACCACAGAAAACACGTGCAATTTACAGACAGTATATTCGGAGTAATATGGTCCTAGTTGCCGATGCTCCCAAAAACTCTAATAATAACAGCATTATTTGGATTAGTATTAGCGACAAAATGATGCAAGGAAGCAAGCTAATACAATTTCAGCCATTAAAAAGATTTATCCGCTTCATTTCCCTTCTAATAATTTGACCAATCCTTTTGAAATTTACTCTTACTACCCAACTCCGCATCCGGTGGAAGTCTGTTTCCAGCAATCTGATCGAAATCAGGAATATGATGCAGTACTTTGTGTATGCCTACGTACAGAAAGTAATGAAGTTCGTGACTTTTTGTATCGCAATGTCCCTAGTCCTTCTCTCGTCCAGAACATCCTTTAATTATACCCCCATCTGTAAACATCTGAATTTCTCTTCCAAATTACAATATTCTGTTACAATTGAAAGCATGATATTTTAGGAGCGATTTTTCAATCCCCATTTGCAATCGGCTCAAATCCTTTGAAGCAGCATAGTCTAGTTTCCAATCGTTAATCACCTTTCCTACCTCTAAGTCATCAGCAAACGTTGACAGCTTCCCCTGTATTACGTCATCATTTTCCACACATGTAACCTGAGGAGAATCCCCATAAACAATGGGGATTCATCTCTGATTTTGGGGAAGACAATTCAAACTCGGAGGTTGTCAACAGAAACTGTAGTGTCAAGAATACTCCAATGATGCATTGAACTCAAATCCATTTTGGCACAGCGAGTTTGAAAGAACGGTGCTCTGCAGATGAAGTTTTATATTCGAAACATAATAACCGTCAGAATTTTTTTTATATTTTATGTTCCTAACACCAAATACTTCCGGAAATGCAAGCAGTGAGAAAGAATTCAAAATCAAGACGCAACAAAACTACCGGATGATAATATTCCTCATTAATATCATTATACACCTTCACTGATTTCTGTATTATCTTAACGAGCGTTCCTTCTCATAAAAATTTTCATTTCTGACCCCTTACACACAGATCGGATTTGCCGGATTGAGACTGACTTCGTAGAAACTGAAATTAAAGATCATCAAGATGCAAAAGATATGGATATGAATTCGAAACGGACATGTCTATAAGTAAGTGGCTTCTCCGATAAAAAGGAGATGCGTGCTTTTTGTTATTGAAGTAGCCAGAGAGGTACGCCAATGAGAGCCAAAACGTGTACGAAGACTAAAGGAAAATGCAACCTTTTTTCATCAGACCATCGCTTGAGGTCTTATAAAAGACCTATTATAGAATTCTCAAAACTTTTGTTGAGGCTAATGGTCTCACAGCTGTAGAAACTCAGTAGAAGAAGCTACTTTCTATACAATGGCTCGAAGTAAGACAGACTGAAGTTGATTCATAGAGAGACTTAACTGAAGAAAACCCTTTTCGCAAGCTTACAAACATACAGTTGTCTGTATTGGCTGCACCCACTCAAACGCTGAAGTGAAACGGGTATTTAGCCAAGAGAATGTCACGATAAACCAAGCTAAAGAGATGAATGACAACTGAACCTCTGCACTACTCTTATTTTCTGTATAAAATTTGAATTAAAGAGAATTGAAAACAACTAATCTAACGTACACAGTACGTTACAATTCAGGCGTGTCAGCAGTGTTGCTCAAAATCCGCTATTTTTAACACTTAACCCGCCAACCTTTTAAGTTTTCATTTGGGTTAAATCCTATTAATGGATGCCATAAAAATTTTAAGACCGCTACATTATGTCCAGACAGTAACTTCCAAATTGCATATCAAAAGCAGTTTATTCTAAGGAAGAAGTCAAAAACAACGACCGTTTAACGGAGTTGATAAATCTATGCAGTGGCAAAATTACATTTTGCAAAATACAGCTTTTTGTGAAGTTTGCAATCTTGAAATCCGGCTCGCAAAAAGGTAAATGTAAAACTGATATGTTTAGATGGGGTGGTAAGGAACCTTGCCATAAAACAAAGAATATTCAACACAAATAATTTTTTAATGATAGTAGATTATCGTTATCTCAAAATTTATTATTTCTATACTTCTGGTCCCAAGGTTGGTCTCAAGATCGCATTGCTCTTGATTTAAATATCAATAAAAACACTGTTATTAAAAAATGCAAAAATCTGAGGGAGATCTGCATGATATCAATAATTGATTCAGATAGCTAACTAGGGGGGATTTCAGAAAATGGAGTATCTATCGAAGTTGAAATTGATGAATCAGCATTTTTCAAAAGAAAATATAACAGATGACGACTAATAGGAACACAATGGGTTTTTGGTGCATTCGAAAGAATTATCAAACGATATTTTTTAGTTCCAGTAGAAAATAGAGATAAAACAACTGTATTATCAATTATAAGAGAGGGAGAATATTGCCGGGTACAAGAATCATCAGTGATGAATGGCATGTAGATAAAGATCTCTACCGAGACATTAATTATGCCCATGATGAGGTTATTCATCGCTATAATTTTGTTTCTCCAGATGATTCAAGTATGACGAAGAAAAATTATCCAATGGCATTCCTTTGCGGTTTCAAAAAAAGCGTCATTAGAATTTCTCCCACATTTTTCGATTTGATTCAACAATTTAAAGCTATGACCCAACGGTCATGTAGTTTGACCGCGAGTGTAACTACGTATTGAAATTGTTGGGATTCCCCTCAGGGGAATCCCTGAATAATATAAAGCTGATTCTTTGCTTTATATAAAAAAAAAAAAAAACTATGAAATAGGATATCCCTACTACGTTTGCGATGTATATCAATAAAACATTTCAAACTGTTAAATAAATATTTAATTTAAAATGTTACATTGCCAAAATATATAAAATTCTAAACATATTTTAAATTACATTTATATTCTTTCCGCTAAAAATCCGCCATCACATATTTTAATCCGCCAAACCTGAAGCAAAACCGCTGTAAATTGTCAACACCGAAATACAAGAGTTGGAAAACCTAAAATTCTAGAACTTACGAACTAACTGCTTATGTATTAATGAATGAGATTAATAATTAAAAATAAAAGGTGTGCATTTTAAAAGTTCCCCGTTCGATCTGTGGATTTAACAGTGATTCTGTATAGTCAAACCCATACGGCGAACATTAAGAAAGGTGCACTTTCCTCTATACGATTTAATTTTAAACAGGTTTTAACATACACATCTTTTTTAAAATTAATCTCATTCATCAATTGATAAGAAGTTGGGAGAGAGATTTTGCCATTTTACGTTTGCGCGATTTTTTGTCATTTCAACCTCAGAACTGAATGATTATCCATAATATTAATATACAGTAGAACGCGGATAAGAAATTCTCGCATAACAAGTTTTCCCCTGTATTAGGTTTGGTTTCTTTATTCCCAGTTTCAACTCTATATATTGTAATGTATTATTTTCCCGGGTAAAAAGCTTTCCCGCATAAGGAGTATGTAATAAAGATTACAGTGTATTGTTATAATGACGTTTTCCCACTTAATACGTTTTTTAAATATAGAAATTCTTTATTTTTAAAATTAAAAAAATAAATAATATAACCATTTTGGTAATCGAACAAGTTAGAGCATAGCATCATTTTAGTTCGTAGTAAATCAGCGAAGTGGGCGAAATGCCATCGTTTTTTAGCTCTCATAATGTTAATACCTGCACAACGAGTTACCCTGGTATTGCACTACCTCGAATAAGCAACGCTTCGCCTGTGGAGAAGCGTTGCTTATTCTCGGCGGATGCGACCACCCCAATCCTGGGTGGAGCTATCCTCCAAGAATAAATAGCATTAGTCTTCTCCACTGTCGTCTTCCAAGGAACTTTCTTGAAGAGCATTCGTCCACTTCCTTCTATACCTTTATTCATTTTACTTCTATCTTCTGCTTCCTGGTGGATTCCTCTGTCTAGCCCTCCTCTTTTCTATTATTTTCTTTTCCTTACCATCCCAGACTACTTCTACTGTTTCCATATTCTCACTATTCCGATAAACACTGGGACTTGGTCCTAGTATGGAGCAGCGTGATGATAGAGTCTGCCCCCCCCTCCACGTGTCAGCAATGGGGAGACTTGGTGACCAGGTGTTGCAGCTTCCCATCTGCTAAGAGCCAGGTACCGGCCGACAATACTACAACAGAACATATCATACTACTTACTCATCCAATACACTACATACAAATGGTTGATTTGGGCGCAAGCTTCACACAAGATAAATGGGGGAAATCTGAGGTCAGCCACAACAACACATAAATGTCCCTAAATATCCCCTCCCCTTCTCCACTGGCGAAGCGTTGCTTATTCGAGGTAGTGCAATCTCAGGGCAACTCGTTGTGAAGGATACCACCGCCACCACCCATGAGTGGTGTTGACGTGGTATCCGCTGAAAATAAGTAACTGTCTTCTCTACTGGAGAAGCCAATCGCTTCTCAGCCTTCTAGTTTAGATCGTGTTGTAGAACTGGCGAAGCCTTGCTTATTCAAGGTAGTGCAATATCAGGGCAACTCGTTGTGAGGGCATTCACAATATGAGAAATAACAAAAACGATGCCATTTCACCTACTTCAGTGATTTGCTACCAACTCAACCGATACTACGCACTAACTTGTTCGATTAGTGAATTTTCCGTAGTCAGAGCTTTCAACGCTGAAACATTTTTAGTATTACTACTTTGATATAATGGAAGTGACATATTGCAATTGTTTTAATCGATATAATCGATCGATGAAAATGCATAATTGGATATCATCGACCAGGTGAAGCGTTCGCTGTTAAGTTCTCATGGTTTTGAACAGTTTTGAATTACGTAGTGGATTGTAGCTGTGCCTTATTGTAATTATGACCTTTTAACGCATGTTGAAAACTGAATTTATAATACTTTATATATATTTCTGTAGACTATCACTAGTATTTTTGGTAATTCTTTAAAGAAAATACCGCAGTGGCCCTAATTATTCATCCTTCCTTGGCAGTTTTATTTTAACGCTACTTATATTAATTATACTGATTATAATAATTATTAATTATATTATTCTAATTTCAAGGGTTATAGTTGGATGAACTTTTTTGGTAATGAGTTGAATGAAGAGAATGTAAAGCAATTATAAATCTTCAGTTTAAAAATGTTTCCAATAGGCAGAGTAAAATATTTATAAATTCTGAAATAGTACCTAAAAATCATCCTTACGTTATATATGGGTATCTTTTCATTTTTATTTGTGTAGTTATTATTTCATACCCTTAGGTAATTTTCCCTTCTAAGAAGTTTTCCCTCGTAAGAAGTTCGAAACCTGCACTCCTTTGGAAAACTTGTTATCCGGATTCTATTGTATTTCAGGAGAGTTCAATTTTTTTCCCTTAAATAAATTGATTTTTTTTTTAAATTTCCTGCACCTCTTGTGTGTTCTTAGAAATCTAAAGAATATATATTCTTTAGATTTCTGGTCATTTTTTACCGTTACGAGTTTACGTGTTTTTTTAATAGTTAAGAGTTGGCAATGCTGAACACGGCTTTACTTTCATTCATTAGTACGTTTTAAGTTCCAAATACATGAAATTGCGTACTTACAAATTTCTGGTGCTATTTGCAATACCGTGTACAGTAAAGAGGTTGGCTTTTAAAAACTGATGTACCACAGAACCGTTTGTTGTCTAGCCTTCCTTTTTTATGTGAATTTTTTTTATAATTTCTAAATCGGAGCCATCTAATATTTTGTGCGCTTATTTATTACAGTCCCATTCGTTCGACCTGGGAGTAACTGTGCACGATTGCAACATACATAAATGGTAATGGTACGATAGTATTACGTGCATATGAAAACTGAACAGGGCATTGCATTACACGTCTCTCCAGCGCGTAACATTTTCTCGAGAGGAATATATGTTCGTGGAAATTGAGGTTCTTTTAAATTTATGATTATCACGTGGATAGGAAAAAATAAAACCGATAGTAATAAATAAATAACAGCTAAACAAAAGTACTGTGCGCAAGCGTATCAAGTACATCAAGGAATAAACTCTTACTTTTTTCCATGAAATGTAGAATCTAATATCTCAGCAAACAAATAAATGAATATATCTAAATAAAAATATTTTCTCCGTATAAAGCCATTTAGGAATATAAAATATTGTAAGGTAAAATGAAAGATAAAACGTAATTGTCTTTCACGTGGCCAAAGTGTGAAATGCTTATGCTGAATAGAATTATTTCGCTCACCATACAGAGATATTAATATCATTTCTATTCACAGCAAGAATGTGTCATAAAGAGGAGTGGGAAGCAGATTTAATGCACGTTGCGAAACTTAGCCAGAGATGCATTACTCGTTTATGAGGCAAAATAGCGGGATTTTTAAGAGGACCTTGGCAGAATTAAAAAGACCTCAAGGCCTGTTTATTGCTTTTTTCCTTACTTCTTGCGATAAGTCCTTAAATAGCATGCCATTCGGTAAACTTCAACAAGTTTATTATTATCTGACTATTTTACCATTATTTATTTATTAAAGTTCATTGCTTAAAGGTACGTTGAAATTACAACAAGGACTGTGCTTTTGTATTACAGTACTTCTTGAATTACTACAACCACTGCAGTGTTTGGTATTTGTAGTGAAATGCATAACGATGCAAGTTAGTAGGCTTATTCAGCATCTACCAAAAAAAAGAGAAAGCTTTTTATATTATTTTTCATAAAGTGCTTATCCATTTCCTCTCTAACTTTGTCAACGTTTCCCCCTCAGCCACACTTGCAGACAACTCAATTCAATGTAGAGCGCAGCACCCTGATCGAAGGTAAACTGAATAATGTCTAATATATATTCTTCCTTAAGACCCTAAGATTTTATAGCAGAGCCCTCCGTCCTAGTCTGGACTCCCCAGTGAAAATAGTTATCTTTTATTCATATTAGTAATCCCCTTGGAACTTTATACACCTCAAACAAATCCTTCCCAAGGTCATGTTGCTAATTAGTGCAGACCAAAGCTCTATATCTTTGGATATGGCCTCCATGGTTGGATTCAAGTGTGGCAGTACCATTGTCTTATTGAGAAAGATGACGCCCTTCTCTCTACTTGCAAAATTCCGATAAATCATAGATAGAATAATGTGCTCTTCTTGCCTCCTGCATACACCGCATATTGAACTTTGTCTGTCTGTACCGTAATGTCCCAAGCCTATAAATTTCTTAATTTCTGTTTCCTAGTGCAATACCACGTTGCATTTGACACCATTAAACTTCAGCTGCCTTTTCAATCCATACTTGCAATCGGTCCAAATCCTTTGAAAGCAGTCAGTTCCTCATGAGAGATTACTGTATAAACTACAGCGGGTTAAGAAAACAGGAAAGATCCATCAGTGAAATACGGGTTGGTTGAACGACAGGAGATAGAGGGGTGATCATAAATGGGTAGTCTTCACAATGAACTGCAGTAGCAAGTGGATCTTTCCTGTTTTCTTAACCCGCTGTAGTTTATACAGTAATCTCTCATGAGGGACTGAATATTAAAAACTCTACTAAAATCCTGATATGCATATATAATGTCAAATTTACTTCTTCCATCGAACTGCTTTATAACCTCGTCATAGTAATTTATCAGATTTTCCAGACACGATCTTTCCATGTCTGGATAATTCCAGAAATTAATTTCCATTTACTATGACGAGGTTATAAAGGACAGAGGGAGTGGGTAAACAAAATATTATAAATGATAATGCAATGTGTAAGATGTATATATATTTTTTTTAAATTCAGAATTTAAAATAATAATAATAATAAATTGCAAAGAAGTTTTATTAATCACATAGAAAGATAGGTCTCTTGGGTTTTATACCTGTTTCTTAATACCAACAAAGAAAGCCCTACACATACAAACCCAAGACAAATTCAAGAGATGTACAAGTAAGAAGTTTCCACAGACGGAAATGGGATAGCGCTGGAGGAGAAAAGACCACTCTCTTACGAGTAATGGGATCTGGAACTATTCACCTGCTCAAATATCCGCTGTGCTCTTACGGAAGTTCACTTCTTAAATGTACGTGAAAAGGTGCGTGTGTGAGATTCAGTGCATGACAACAGTGGATTCCACATATGAAGTCTCTCTACTTCAACTGCTATGATTTATTTAATATAAAAACCTTCCTTTGATTATTTAGTCAAACTTTTTACAAGGAAAATCACAGTCTTAAGAATCAAATTCAATCTGTGCATTTACTTCGACTGAGTTTTCTTTGTATGTTAATGAGCTTCTTTAAGCTGCAGAAATTTAAGTTGTTGAATAATAAGTTGCCTCAAATATAGTTTAGTATTGACTTTTCAAGTTCTACCCTTGCTTTTTCAAATCTTCTTAGAGAATTCTTAACGCTGTCAAGAAAAAGGTTTTGGTTCCTCGCGAAGTTTGAAAATCGACGTCCACGTTCACGCGAGGGAGGAGAAGTTCAAATTATGTTTTTTAAAATCATTTCAACGGGTGTTGCAGATGAATAAAGCAGTGTCGTGCTGCAGAAAATCACATTTAGATACATTCACAAACAACCTTTTGATTACTAACTCTCGCAAATGTGACTTCTTGGTGATATTTATCTGCAGTAAAACATCTGCAATACTTCTGGATATCTTCAGCTTCACACGCATCAGCTTCTCTCAACTCCACTAATCACTTGGTAAGTGATGATAGTATCGCAAAGAAAGAATTACAGGAGTTCACTAAAGAATACAGGAAGTACCACGAAAGGTCTGAGAATAATCTGTAACTCTTTAATAAATTAAAGGCAGATAACAGTCTATGCAGGTTTAAGGGGCTCATTATTCCACCAATGTCCAATTCTTGATATACCTGCACACCATGCCGCTAAAAGAATATTTAAGATATCAATCGTGTCACAAATTAATTTTTAATAAGGTACGTTTTTCTCCTGCGTAAATCTGAAATCTACTGAGAGTTTGATATTTTTGCGCACTACTGTATTTATTATATATCTTAGAATTTTAAACGAAATATAGGCCTAAACATTTATTATTAATTATGTCACTCTTCTCTTCGATCAATAATTTTTATCCCAGATGACGCGAGACTAATGCATCTCTGTAATCCACGTAAACAGCTAAAAAATGGCGTTAAGCTGAAAATACTGGGTTGTCACAAGCATTCAATTTTAATATTTTACACGGAAAGCAGCTGCAACTATTCCACGGGGCTCCTACATTTACCGACTACCAGCTCTAGACTGTTTATCTAAGGGGCTATTTCTGTTTCCAAAACACAACTGATGTTCGAGTCAGCTCCCTTCAAATTGCACCAGATAATTCCCAATGGCTAAGTTCATTTATATCATCCGTCTCACGCGCTGTCATTCCGTCCCACATGTATTCAGTGAGACGGAACTGATGATCGCATATTTCGAGTCAGCGAGCATCCCTCGGCCGTTGTAGGATTATTCTGAAATAGTCACGGCGACATTAGATCACGATGCAGCTCACTGAGTCCTGTGTATCCAACTAGCTTGGCTACCTCCGAGCCTACAGATGTGTGTGTGTGTCGAGCAGGTATCTGATGTTAACGTCGTCTTACAACTCCGTCTTAAAATGGGCGTGTTAATTGCATGGATGATTTCTGCAGTCAGCCGAGTTTAGTACGAAGAATCTATTACAGGCAAAGACGTCTATATTTAAACGAATGAATCTATAAGTGTGTGTGTGTGTTGTGAGAGAGCTCTTGTAACAGCAATTATGGCCGATTTTTCATTACTATCGTACTGCATTCTCTGACAACGAAAGGTAATGAGATTACTGTATTCTCTAATAAATAGCCTTTCGCTTCTGCACAAATATTTTGAAGTGGGACTCCATAATGCGGAAATGCAGTATATAAAGTAATACATCACTAAACGAGTCCCACGAGATCAATCTTTTAAAATTATTAAATTTATTAACGTTTACTTGATCTATTTGCTCAGTTCACACATCTAAGAAAAGTTTTGTAGTATTTGAGAGCGTTGCGTTTTATAATTCGTAAGATGGAAGTCCGCTGTTTAAGATCCAATAACTTTCTTGAAGAACAATGAAAATAGGCAAATGTGATGGTATGATTGAAGGTAGTTCTAACCCATGACTGCTACGCACTATCTTGTAAACTCCTCTGATCCTATGCGGCCACGAAACGTCCTGAGAATAATCTGTAATTCTTAATCCAGAAATTCCGCAGAAGACTGCTTTAAAAAGGTTATGAAGTGAGTATTAGGCTACATAAATACAAGATGTTTTCGATCAATAATTTAGAATGATAAGCAAGATGGATTTTGTTATTAAGATTACATCAAAGTAAAGACTGGCTAGCGAATGACCTGTGAACAGAATGCTCATTCCTACTTTCCTGGCTCTGTCAACGCTCACAGTTATGTCTTCTAGGAAAAGGACTAGACTCGGGAATTCCTCTCCTTAATGGAAGTGTCACTGCATGGTGTCGTTTTAGGTTGCGAGTTTTGATTAGTACATATTTCGTTCAAGAGAAAATTATAGAAGGTGTGGGTGGGGATACTCAAAAAAAACCAGAGCAGTGCGAAATTTCGAGATTTGGTTCGATTTTATGTAGAGGATTGATGATTCCATTCGGTTTCTAAAAGACCGATTCGTAGTGGTAAAATATGGAAAGATCACGGACAGATAGGAGGTGGCCATATTTCGCATCGTTTTTTGGTTTTAAATCAGCATAAAAACACTTCGCATCCGAGTTTTGTTGCCAAATATTCTCAACGAAAGCAGGTCCGACCTTTTCTTTACTCAAATCTCTTGATCAATGTCCCAAAAGGATACCCAGATTCAAAGATAAAATAAATAGATAAATAAATAATAATAAAATAAACAAAATTAAAGGCATTCTAAATCAACGTTAGACGTAAGGAGAGAAACCTGGATTAGCAGAAACACAAATATAGGACATTCTTATCAGTACTCTCTTCAATACCCATCTCTTCCATCATGCAGTATGGCTGATGACTTTTTGAGCCTATGATAAACATCATGGTGAGATCCAATATTCCTTACATTTCGAGGGCACAGCTCTAAAACGGTATTCGCAGGGCCGGCCGCTAGTTAGTACACCGGACCGAACCTATTGGTAACTCTCTAGGAAGCTTCCGGATCAGCTAGTGTATAATCTTGCTACCTCTACTCTACCAGATAGTGACTGGAGGGAGTCCGAGTAGTGCGTATGCGAGTGGCATTGTCGAGGCCTCGTTATGTCAAGGATCTGGGTATATTCTTACCATGTGTACGCCATATCCAAAAATTTCATTACTTCATACAGCATGTCCCACCCAACTTTTTCTTACTATTGAATACACCATGAATTGTCAAACTAATAGATCAAGCTTATCTGCGAAAAGATCTAAACCTCCCAAGGACTTCCTAATTCATTTCACAAATATACGTGGTCTCAATTCTAATCTCAACGATGTCCTGTTCCACTTGCAGTCTGCCAAACCCCATGTACTTTTTCTTACGGAATCTCAGTTATCAGGTGACTCAACTAATGCCCATCTCAGTTGCCCAAACCATTCGTATGATTCCTTTCGCCTCAAAGTGGTAGTTGTGCATATGTTCGTTCCTATATTCCCTGTCAGAGACTTGGTAATTTGGAATCTCCTCTTTTCGATCTTCTCTGGCTTAAAATCTCTCTATCTAATTATGTCAAATTCATCTGTTGTCTCTACCGTTCTCTCAACTCCACTAATCACTTGGAGCTCTTTGGCTTCCTCTCTTTGCAACTTGACTATCTTTCCATCCACTGTAGGGAAAGGTGGACCAGTCCGTCTTTCCTAACAGCGAGGTAATTTTAATGTTCACAACTCCAGCTGGCTTCCGCTTTCTAGTCGCACCGACCCAGCTGGTCGTGATGCTGAGGCTTTTGCAATTACTAATGACCTTGCACTGATTGTTCATTTACCTACAAGAATACCAGACAATCCTAACCATGCAGCCAACACGCTTGGTCTTTTTCTCACAAACAACCCTTCTAAGTACACAGTCGAAGTGAGTGGTCCTTTAGTTCCAACCTCGTATTGTTTGGCATTACAAGAATGCAAAATGGGATGACCTGCGAGATTTCTTTTCTTCTTTTCCTTGGTCAGATTACTGTTTCAAAACTTCTGATATCAACGTTTTCTCAGATCGTGTCAGCGAAATTATCCTTGCAGGAATGAAATCCTTTATCCCACATTCTACTTTTAAATCTTGTCCTTTATCTAAACCTTGGTTTTCCAATAAATGTGCTAAGGCTGTTGTTTGTTTGTTTAAGGGCTTTACGGCGCAAGGACAGCAAAGGCCATAATGCGTCTAACTATGGTGATGTTAAATACATAGTTCTATCTGTATAGATGTTATTCAAATTTATACCGCGTTGTGTACCGTTTATCTGTTTGAGGAAATCAAAAAGATTGGTCACATGAGGCGTGTCTGTCTGCTAGTAGCTCAGAAATGCTTAGAGTGGTGTTCATCGTGGGAAATGAGATAAACATAGCTTGTCGCTCAGTACTATATTTGGGACAATCAATAAGTAGATGGTGGACAGTGAGCTGAGTGTTGCAGTTTGTACACAGTGGTGAGTCAGTGGCCGCAAGCAAATAAAGATGTGTCAGGTGCGTGTGACCTATCCGTAATCGGGCTAATATGAATTTTCATGTCGGTTCTCACGTATACTAGATCTCCATGGCTTTAGGTCTTTTTTTTATGCTAAGTAGCTTATTGTTGCCTTGATTCTGCCAGATATGTTGCCATTGTTCAAGGCATCGTGTCTTTATAATGTACTTGTAGTCGGATGCAGGTGTAGTGAAGGATTGGTCTATAGGATCGGCAGCAGTTTCGGCATCTAGGTCGGCCCTGTTCATTTCCAGAAATTCCAGCGTGACCAGGGATTCAACAAAAGAGAACTTGTTGTTTCTTCTGGTTAAATTTAGTCAGAGTATTCCAAATCTGTCTAAGTAAAGGGTTATCATTCTTTTTATTGTGTTGTATAGCTTGGATAGCACATGGAGTCGGTATAAATAACGCTGTTCAGTCTAGTTCTTAAGAGTGTGTAGTTTAAGCTATGTGGATAGCACAGAGTTCTGCAGTATAGCTGCTACATTCAGTGGGAAGTTTTTGGACACGGTGATGTTAGGCTGCTGCACCAACATGCTTTTCAGTTTTAGATCCATCTGTGTAGATCGGTGTGTACTGGTCGTACTGCGTTCTCAGTGTGGCATGTATTTGTAGCATGTTCTGTAGGGACATGGTGTGTTTTCCTGAGCTGTGAATGAAAAGTCACACCGCGGTATATGATACATCCATGGTGGGATTGCGTGAGAGGCAGTGGGCTGTATCTTACTCAGGTCAATTTGCCAGTCAGCTTGTAGTGAGCGAAGACATATCCCGGTTGGTGAGTTTATAAATGGGTAAGCTCTATAAAGGTTTTCCCACTTAGGAGAGAAAACACCGTTTCATGCGGGGGTGGTTTGGATGCCCTTTGAGTTTTGCGGCATAATTTAATAAAAGCATTTGTCTGCGTAGCTGTAAAGGTGTTTCATGCGCTTCAGCATATCTGCTCTGAACCGGTGATGTACGGTACGCTCCAGTGCAAGAGCACTGTGGTGTACAGTATCAAGCCAAAGTAAAACGCTTGGTCTAGCAGAGCTATACGCTACAGAACCATAGTCCAGACGTGACCGTATTAATGCTCGGTAGAGATGTAGTAGTGTGTAACGGTCGGCTCCCCACGTTGTGCCTGATAGAACCCTTAAAATGTTAAGCTTTTTAAAGATAGTTAATCCGCAGTGTTTTTATATATCAAGAAAAGTGAGTTTTTGTTCGAATATCAAACCCAGAAAGCGGACACTAGGGACCACTGGTATGACTTGATTTTCTAGTCTAAGTTCTAGATGTTGGTGTAGATTACGCTTCCTACAGAAGCGTATTCCAACTATATTTTGGTGTGAGAGACGAAATCCATTGTTTTGGGACCATTTAGTTATTTTGTTGATGGCACATTGCAACTGTCTTTCTATCATTCGCATGTTAGGCGAATGGCAGGCGATACTGAAGTCATCAGCGTACAGGGTAGCGGATATTGTTTGTGGTGGTCATGTGTTATTGAATTCATTATTATACTAAATAAAGCGGCACTTAGTACTGACCCTTGTGGTACTCCTTCCTGGATGAATTTCGAAGATAAGTGGTTGTGAAATCTAACTTGAAATGAGCGGCAGTGCAGGAAGTTTCTGATAAACTGTGGTGGGTGTCCGCGTAATCCCAGATC
This sequence comes from Mastigoproctus giganteus, assembly GCF_048544385.1. Lineage (NCBI taxonomy): Eukaryota > Metazoa > Arthropoda > Arachnida > Uropygi > Thelyphonidae > Mastigoproctus > Mastigoproctus giganteus. The sequence goes on from NC_143577.1 coordinate 59,049,665, forward strand.
GTATAGGGTTCGCATAATACCATATTCCAAGAAGTGTCAAAAGCTTTTTCGATGTCAAAGAAGACCACTGCAAGATGCTCTTTTCGGACGAAGGCGTCACGAATGTTTATTTCAGTCTTCATCAAAATGTCAAGAGTTGATCTACCTTCCCGGAAACCACATTGCACAGGATTTAGGTGATCATTTTGAACTAGAAACCAGGTTAGTCGGGCGTTGACCATTTTTTCGATGACCTTGCTCATACAGCTAGTGAGAGCAATAGATCAATAATGTTGCGGATTTGTAGGGTCTTTGCCTGGTTTTGGAAAAACCAGAATGTACGCATGATGCCATTTGTCGGGGAACGTGTTTTTTTTTTTTTTTTTAATATTCGGTTATAGAGGAGTAACAGGGTCTTGAGAGCTGGTTCGGTGAGTTTTGCTATCATGATGTAGTGGATTCCATCTGGCCCTGCTGCACTGAGTTTAGTAGACGATAGAGCATGATGTAACTCTGACATTGTGAACAGGAGATTGTACGCAGAAATTGATGGCGATTCAAAATTGATGCGGTTTTTTTCAGCATGTGCTTCGTGTGACTAAAAATATTGCGACTATGATGTCGTAGCTGATATTTCCATGAAAGATCAGCCCAGGGTGTTTGCAATCTCCTCTGGTTTTGTGATATCATGACCATTGACAGTGAGCATGGGACAGTTGAGGCGTATGTGTTTTGCGTAAATCCGCTGTATTTTTGCCCAGATTGAGTTTTTGTCGTTCTTGTGATTGCGGAAGCGAAACGTCTCTATGCTTCCCTTCTGCTAGTCTGCCTGGCTCATTTCGCTTTTGCCTGTTTAAAGCGGATGAGGTTTTTCTGTTGTTGGGAACTTCCTGAGGATAGTCCATGCTCTGTTCTTCTGTTTTTTGGCTGAACTACATTCATCATTCCACCACACTTTTGAGCTGGCTGATATTTTTGTGGATTGTTTTGGAATTGCTTTGTCTGCTGCCTGCAGTATTTGATTAGATATATATTCTACTGCTAGGTTTGTAGTAGTAGTAGTAGTAGTAGTGGCATGTGATGCAAGAAAGCAAATGTATGAGCTTATGCAGCATCAGCCAAAAAAAAAAAAAAAAAACACACACCATTCCCTCCACATGCCTGTCCAGTTCCTCCTTAAATTTATTCAACCTATCAACTTCCACAACGACAGATGGAAGTTTGTTCCAGCAATTAACCACCCGCTTATGGATGTTTGTTGGATCTGGTTTTCTTCTAGTATTACTAGCTGCTTGTACACGTCCCATTCAACTTTGGAAAAGTTCCATTTGGGGATTCGATAAGAAAGGTGGGGAATGCTTGTGTCAAAGCGGCATATCACAGGATAATGATCACTGCCCAGCGGATTGCTGTGAATAGTCCATCCAAATAGAGGATATATGGTTGCTGTGCATACAGAGACATCAATAGCTGATGTAGATCCTGTCGGAAGATGTGTATAGGTGTGAGCCCCATTATTGAGAGTTATCAGATTATGTCGATCAAGTAGTTTGTCCACGCTTGTCCAGATTATGGTTTCCCCACAGTGGATGGTGACTGTTGAGGTCTCCTAAAATGCAGTAGGGTTTGGGAAGTTGTATCACTAATTCTTCTAAGTCGGCATAGCATATATTTTGGTGAGGTGGCAAGTATAATGAGACTATGGTTAAATCAAAGTTAATATTGACTCATGCAGCAACCGCTTCAAGGTTTGTTTTTAGTGGGAGTGACTTGGAGGGTATCTGGGGGTTGATGGTCAGTGCTACTCCTCCATGGGCAAGATTGTTCGGATTTTATGCAACACGATCTTGACGATGTATTATGTGTTTCCGAAGGGAAGCATTTATATTTGGTGTCAGATTGGTTTCCTGTCAGCAAAAGACAATAGGGTCATATTGTGAAAGGAGATCTCTGATGTTGGACAAATTACTACGATAGCCTCTGCAATTCCACTGTAAGAAAGTAAGCATTATTTGGGTTTAGTGGAATCCTCGACTTCTTTTCGAGGGACTGTAGTATTCTGCTAGATACTGTGGTATTCTGTTGAATGGCATTAGGTTGTACTGAGATTGTCGTATTTATGGCTTTACTTTGTTTGTTTTTCGTTTGGTGCGTTGGTACTGGGGACAACAGTGACCTTGCCCATTCAGCTAGTGATTTACTTGGAGGTATAGTTACCTCCGTTTGGGTAGAAATTGATATGTTTTGTGGTTATTTGTGCATAAGTGGGCTTATTAGTATTTGGAACCAGTAGGGATTTTTTAGCCTCTTGGTAGGTTACATTATATTCAGTTTTGTACCGCTGTATCTTTTTTTTCACGTTTCCAAAGGGAACACATCTTGAAATACGCTGGATGTGCCTCATTACAGTTAAGACAGATTAGTGTTGTGGCTGTGCAGTCGGTATTAATGTGTGGGGTGGATCCACACGTGGCACAGGCAGCTACTCCTCTGCAGACTGTCTGTGAGTGCCCAAACTTCTGGCACTTACAGTAGCGTAATGGGTTTGGGATATACGGTTTAACTCGGCAGTTAAGATAGCCTGCTTTTATCACTGTTGGTGGCTTGGGGTTGTCAAAAGTAAGTATTATGTTCCGTGTAGGAACGAGTATGCCATCTTTCTTTGTCATAATTCTTCTGACATTAATGATTCCTTGGTCGTGTAATTCTTGTTTTAGTTCTTCTTCTGACACGTTCATCAGGTCCCACTCGGTGATGACACCTCTTGACGTGTTCAGGGAAACGTGAGGTGAAACTGTAACAGAAGTTCCAAACATTTTTTTGTTTCAGTAGTTGCTCAGATTGTCGAGCAGTGGCAACTTCAACCAGTAAGTCATCTGATCTTAAGCGACGAACTGTCTTTGGGGTACCTATTATGCTTTAAGAGAAGAAAGAAAGAAGGTTACTTTTCCTCCTGATCTAGTAAAGCGCTTTCTTTACTGAATAAATTGAGTGTTAATGTAACGCTGAAAATAAGAAAACGATTTTATTTCACCAAGAAAGAGCGCTAATTTACTGGCAGAGACACTTGATCACAAAATCGCTTGGCACCTGGGGGCTAAGGCTGTTCAAGAGAAGAATATTGCATATCGTAATTGGCTTGTTTCCAAACCTTCAGTTTCATTTTCTACCTACACCAAAGCTCGCAACAATTGTAAAGCAGTTATTAATCAGTCCAAACTAGTTTTTGAACAAGCTAAGTGTAGACAACTTGCTTCTTGCCCTAATGGTAGCCGAGCATTCTGGTCTCTTGCCAAAGCTGTTGGCCGCAACTTTTGCCCATCTCTGCTTCCACCTCTGTCAAAACAAGATGGTTCCGTTGTCACTTCAGCCAATGATAAAGCTGACCTGCTAGCATCCCATTTTTCTTCCAACTTCTGTGTTAATTATCTTGGTAAAACACCTCCCACCATGCTCCATTCAATGCCTCCTGTGGTATTCCGTCAAAAGGATGGCAGAAAGATTTTGATGAATCTTGATGCTAAGAAAGCTCCAAGTCCTGATGGTATTTCTCCACTTGTTCTCAAAACCTGTGCTCCTGAACTTACTCCTGTCCTTTGCCGCCTTTTTTCACTTTCTTATTCCAAAGGTGTTTTTCCTTCTGTTTGGATATTTGCTCATATCCAGCCAGTTCCTAAAAAGGGTGACAAATCCCTCACATCCAATTATCGTCCTATTGCAATTACTTCTACTCTTTCTAAAGTAATGGAGAAATCAATTAACCGCCAACTCTTAAACTACCTAGAAACCTTCCGTCTAATCAACGATCGCCAGTATGGATTCCGTCAGTGTCGATCCACTGGTGATATTCTGGCTTATGTTACCCATTTATGGACTAATTCAATGGAAAGGTTCGGTGAAACACAAGCAGTTGCTCTTGACATCTCAAAGGCTTTCGATCGTGTTTGGCATGAAGGTCTTCCAAACAAGCTTCCATCTTATGGTTTGCCAACTGTTTTTAGTAATTGGGTATCCAGTTTTCTCTCTGATCGCTCATTGAGGGTGATGGTAGATGGCTCTCTGTCTTCTAAATTTTCCACTAATGCTAGTGTCCCCCAAGGCTCGATTCTTTATCCCACTCTTTTTCTCTTGTATATTCATGACCTTCTCCCATTGACTGGAAATCCTATCCATAGTATAGTTTTGTCCAATGATAGCATATTGCATTCCACTTTCCATTTCGAGAAACCTTGCCCTGCTTAATCAGCTTCAACTTCTCAAATATCCGCTATCAATTCTTAAATGCTGATCTCCAGGTAATTCTCCAGTGCGGCAAAGACAACTTCATTAATTTCAATCCTTCTAAAACTCAGTATTGTTTTATATATCACAAAAAGGACTCTTCTGTTCCTATGCTTATCTTTGCTGACACTCCGATTTCTATGCAAGTTGATATATCTCTTTTGGGGATTGCCCTGACTTCTAATCTCTCTTGGCAGAAGCACATCACAAATATTCCTCCCACTGCATCTAAAAAACTTTGTTTTCTCTTTCGCTCTCGGCGTTACTTTTCTTCCAAACAGCTGTTCACTTTGTACAGATGGCAAATCCGCCCTACCATGGAATATTGTTCCCACATCTAGGACAGTGTCCCTAAATCCTCTCTCAAGCTTCTAGATTCCATTCAGAAGAGGGCAGTTAGATTAATTAATGATTCCTCTCTAACACTGGTTGTCTCATAGACGTAATGTTTCTTCTGCATGCCTTTTCTACAGATACTTCCATGGGCACTGTTCTTCTGAATTGGCTTCTGTAATTCCCGCTCTCTTTCAAAACAGTCCGAACTCATTCAACTGCCGTTTTCTGGAACAACCTTCCTTCGTACGTATTTCCTGAAAATTAGTCTACAGAAGTTCACGTATAATGTCAACAAATATCCTCTATCGTCTTCTCAACCTCCAACCCAAGCACGGTACTAAGTACTATAGATTTTAATACCTCTCTTGTTTAGAATTTTCATAAAAAAATAAATACTAAAGAACTGAAAAGAACTTGGGCAGGGCACATAGCTCGAAGACAATGACAGATGGACTATGAAAATAACAGAATGGTAGCCAAGAGGAGCTAAACGAAAGCCTTTAAGACAACAACTGAGATGGACAGATGAAATTCAAAAGTTCGTGGGTAGTAAATGGATGGTCATTGCACAAAACAGAAAAACTGCAAAGTTTCTGGAGAGGCTTTCATTGAACAGTAGATTGAAAACGGCTGATGATGATGAAATGAGCGCTATTTGGTAAAAACATTCACCAAATAAGTTTACTGATTTGTTACCTAAGTCTAATTCTTTATGTAAATTTAGAAACTGAGCATCGATCGCTTATTATTGATTAGTAGCTTTTCTGGTTCACGAATAGTAATCACTAAATTTATCGATGTTGTAGGTAAGAACTTAACTTATTTTTCTGAGGTTAAATTTCAGTCACGGACAATCAACTCTAACACTGCTTTGGCAGTGTTAGAGTTGGTTGTCCGTTGAATGACTAATCTGAGAAATAAGTTTGTCCATTCCGGGGTGGTTTGCGAGATTCGCCCACTTTCCTAAATATAGCTCACAGTGTTTTGTTGAATTTGAAAGATTCGCCTGTATACATTTGTTTTTATCTTGAGTAAGTTGTTCAAATTTTTACCTTTTCTTTCATTAATTTAAATAGTTTCAGAAATTTAAATAAATAAAATCACATAAATGCACTTTATTTTATCTTTTCTTATAATCCGAATTGTATCCGGTCCCCTTCGGATTCTCGAGACCGGTATGCTCTTTAGTTAAATCATTGATTGAGTTACTATTTATATCACGTAAGCCGTTCTCGTACTAATTCCTGACTGGCTAGGTTAAAGGTGGCCTCAATTAATGGGAGTTCGGATAATCGAAGTCCTAGTGTATTTTTGTATTCCCTTTATAGCATTAAAATTCACCATGGGATGTTCCCTTTATAGCATTAAAATTCACCATGCCCAACCTACCCATTTCAATGTATGTTTTGGCACCTTGCGGTAAAAAGTCGGAAATACTTGAGTTGGAAATAACACTACCCGACAATTTTTTTTCTTCATACTTCTGGAACGAAAGTCGGTTATTCTGAACAAAATTAATTTCCTGATTATGAAAATATCAATCTTTTACTTCTGTCACGTCTACATAAGTATTTTAAATTTTTTTGTTTTCATACAATATCAGCATAAATGGTTGTAATTATTAAACACAATATGCACTATGCTGTCTCTTTATTAGGTACACCTACATAGTAGCGTGTTGAGCTTCCAAAACAGCCTGAATTCATTTAGGCATGGATTGAACAAGATGCTGAAAACGTTGTGCAGGAATGGAGTACTATGCAGGCATGAGTGTGTCACGCAGTTCCTTGAGATTCGACGGAGGTGTAGGCCTGCTGCGAACAGCCCTTTCCAGCTCATCCCAAAGATGTTCAATAGGATTGAGATCCGCGGACTGAGCGGGCCACTGCAGCAAAGAAATGTCATTGTCATGTTCTTGGAACCACTCCATAATGGTTCAGGCTTTGTGCATCGGCGCATTATCCTGCTGGAAGTAACCATCTGACTGAGGATAAAGTGTCAACATGAACGAATGCACTTGGTCAGTAACGATGTTTAGGTACGACATGGCATTTAGACGTGAATCTATGGGCATCAATGGACCCAACGTGTGCCAAGAAAACATTCTCCACACCATAACACTGCTCCCCACCACCTTACACAGTAGTCGTCAGACATGATGGGTCCATGGATCCATGTTGTTTTCGCCAAATTCTGAGCCTTCCGTCAACATGATGAACCAGCATCATATTCTTCGAATTAGACTCGTCAGATCAAGCAACTGTTTTCCAATCCTCGATTTGGAAAACTCCAGCTGTGAACACATGAGGTGTGCACAACTCAGCTGTGCACACCTCATGTGGGCACAGCAACTCCAGCTGTGCCCATATGAGGTGTGCTCTCTTGTTCTTCATTAATAACAAAAGGTACGCGATGTGGCCGTCGGCTGTTGTAGCCCATTCGCGACAAAGTGCGACTAGTTCTGCTCACCAAGGTTGTATTCTGACGTGATGTGCGACATTGCGGCCAGTCTCTTTGCTTGCACAATTCTAGCCATCCTCCTCTGACCTCTCTCATCAACAAGTGATTTTCTTACATAGGCGTTGAGAGGCGTTATGTTTTCTGTTTGTTGCATTTCTCGATACACCCTTGAAACTGTAGTGCGTGAAAAGTTCAGAACTGCCGTTTCAGAAGTGCTCTGTCCAGCAAGACTTGCACCTACTACCATGCCACGTTCGCAGTCCGTTAGACCCCTCATTTTCCCCATTCTTGCTACGGTTTGTACGCTTAACTGATACTAGAAAGGTTGTTCTGCTGCATTTATATCCACAACTGTGACCATGTGACTTGTAATGTTGTGGGACAAACCATTTGTGTGCACATCAGGGGTATACCTAATAAAGTGACAGCACAGTGTATGTTACTTAGACATGTTTTCCATTCAATGATTTCCTTTTATACTCCAGATTGCTTTTCCGTTTAAGGAACCAACAGTAATCTCCCATCATGGCAGAGTCCCAGCGACCTTTGTATCGGTTTTCTATTGCAGCTACGTCCTGGTGGAAGCGCTGTCCTTGTTCATCACTGACACTTGCTAAGTTTTCAGGAAATAAATCCAAATGGCAATGAAGGAAATGCGTTTTCAATGACATTCAGCACCCTTTCAATTCAATGACATTCTTGTAACATTTCAGCAAGTTTGTCATCAGTTGCTCATAGTTCTCTTCTTTTCTCTTTCCGAGGAATCCGTGTACCACTGCCTTGAAAGATCTCCATGCAGCCAGTTCAACATCATTCAGGTTTCTTTGAAATACTTCATCCTTTAGGTGCTTTCTTATTTGACGACCTATGAAAATTCCTTCTTTCAGCTTTGCATGAGATAAATTTGGAAATGTTTTCAGTAAATATGTAAATTCTCTGCTTTCTTTATCCAGTGCCTTAGTGAAATTCTTAATCAGTCCAAGCTTGATGTGTAAAGGGGGAAGAAAAACCTTTTGTAGATCAATCAATGGAACATACTTTACATTGCTTTTGCCGGGAATATACTCATCTCTCTTATCCCAGCGTTGTACGACGTAGTGTTCGCCTGTTGCACGACTATTCCACAAATACAGGAAACAAGAGTATTTAGTGAAACCACTTTGCAACCCAACAAGCAGTCCAATCCCTTTGAGATCACCACAGATATTCCAAGCATAGTTCTTGTAACGTATAGCAGCAAGAATCTAGGACATATTATCTTAAGTTCCTTTCAGGCCAACAGCATAAACAAAAGGAATTGATGGTAAAGTATTTCCATTGTGAAGTAATACTGCTTTCAAACTTAGCTTTGACGCATCAATGAACAAACGCCATTCAGAGGTATTTTGATCAATGTTCAGTTTGTGCACAAGATCAACCACGTCTTTGCAGACACGCATGTTGTTTTACATTGCAAAATATCTTGAAAACTCTTCATTTCGCTTACGGCATATTGTAATGTTTGTACCTTTGGCGAGTAAGTTCCACTGTTGTAGTCTGGATCCGAATAATTCAGCGTTCTCTTTGGGTAAGCCCAAGTCTCTGATCAAGTCGCTTAATTCTTCTTGTTCAATGTAGTGTGGGGCCTTTTCTTTTTCTGGCTCGTAGTCCAAATCATGTGAATTACATGGTTCCGCGACACCTGGTAAAACGATTTCTTCTGTACCTTCATCACTACTTCCAATACCCCAAGATTTTGGTGGCACAGGTACTGGCAGTTCTTTACCGTGTATCACTGGCCTATCTGCTGATGGGATATTTGATGAAGTGCTCGCTCTTTTTGGAAGTACATTTTATTTTTGTCATGCAGAAATAGCAGTCGTCGAAATGATTCTTGGGCTCGCGCCACACCATAGGGACGGCAAAATGTAATGCTCTCAGCTTGCCATATAACCACAACCTTAAATAAATTCGTTGTAAAAGTAATATAACAGGTATGCGGAGCCCAATTTTCTTGGTCACCGATCTTGCAGCCAAAGTACAATATATATGCAACTTTTGTGACATTGTATATTTTCTTCCTCTGAGTTTGAGGTTACGTGTCCACAAACATAGCAGAAGTTGTCTGGGTGATTGACTCAAGTTCTGTGCTTTGTATTCTCCATTTTAACAGTGCATTAACCTAAAAACAGTAAAAGCAATTGGTAAAATTGAACAGAAGGTGAATTATTATAGGTAGTTTATCATACACTGTATATTGAACAGTTGAATGGTGTAATAAAATTAATAAAAATACTGACTTGTTTGGAAAAGTGCATAAAAATCAAAATATACGATATTGAAAGAACAGTAATGATGTACTTGCTTAACTTTTAGCCCAATAAACAGAATCCAGTTATCTTTCTTAAAACTGAGAAGTGAAATTTTTATGACAGATTTTAAATTCTATACATAAAACTTGATCAGAAACAACCATTGATTTGCTGGAGGTAAAATTCATATTGGATAGTGTAATTTTTCAGATCAGCAACAACCCTCGCAAACTGCGTTTTGATTTTCACTATCTGAAGCAGTTAAACAAAATAAAATTCCTTATTTGCGTACACAGTATGATAATACTTCGTTCAAATAATATGTGCATATGGAATAAACTGCTTTAAAACGCCCTCACCCCCAGATTTTGTAGATGAAGCCGCGTGGAGTGAAACGTGCTGATGATCATATTCAGAAGGATTTACGCATCTGTTTGGTTAAAATTTGTGATAAATTTACTATTTTCCTTTCTCTGGCGTTATTTGAAAACCAATGTATTCCGTGTTTTGGAATAAACACTTTTGAAGTTATACTGCAATTCAATTTATATACGCGCCTGGCATAACACCGTGGTCTCTGTCTATCACAGAGAGGTTGCAAGCTCGTTAAGTGTTGCTTAAAGCCAGTAGTGTATATGAAAATTATATCGATCTGTTTGTCTCGGCTACTTTTTAGGTTTCAATGCTGATGTCTACTTTCCCTTCCTCTGTAAGACTTCCGGATTCTTTACGGTTACCTTAGATAACGCAGTTTAGCATATATAATAGTTTTTTATTTATTTATTTTCGCTTCTCATTTGCACTTGAAGTCTGCTCTTAACAAGATTTCACCTTTTTTGGGAGTGTCTGTTCCACCTGCGTACTGACAAAATAAAACTAAATTTCTTCAGAAGGGAAGTGCGATAACACGTTTTTGCTAACCGTAACATCCACTGAAGCGAACATAAAATTGAAAGAAAACATTTAAAAAAAAATAACGCAGCCACATGATCAAGAATCTTTACAGCCACGACGTATTAAAAGCTACCTTAAAAGAATGTAGTGAAAATGAACGAGTCTACAATACGTGTGGGCAGGAGAGTGGTGGGAAGAGAACGATTGATAATACGTTCGTAACTATAAATTATAACATAATATGAACTCGGAGAAGTCCAATGATCCATTCCTTTGATAGTTAAATGACTCGTACAGGTTATCATTAAGAACACCTTAGTAGATAGGTTTTGAGAGATGTTACTCAAAATATTTTCTCTTAATAATGAATCCATTTTAAGGTCGCTTTACTTTTTTAGCTGCACGATTTGGTTTTTCCTAATATAGAACCTTTCTATTAATGATAAATGCAACGCTGGCCAATTCTTTGGTTGAGAATGACAAGTTAGTATCGTTGTATAGCAGCAAAATAGGGCGGTGATTTAATTCCTTTAACTATATTCTTTAAAACGGCAGAAAGATTAATTCCCTACGACAGGGGTGCCCAAATCTATTGAAATGATATTGCACATTATCCAAATTACAAAAGGGATGAAGGCATTGCCGACTGATTATCCATCCCACTCCCCTTCACGTTCTTACAGGAAAATGGTCCGCTCTTGATCTTATATATATCTGCAGAAGTATGTTGTGTGTAAGAACTGATTTGAAATACCAGATAGGAGTAAATGTAGTCTCGATTCCTATTGAACGGGAAGGCAGACCCCCTGTCATCTAACTAAACCACATTTCGATGTTTGTAATATACTAATTATACGTACGTGTACCTAGTAGCGTAAATACATTGCAAATTCGAAGTCACCATACCTACCCTTTTCATTAAAATTGAGAGCTTTTCAGTAACAGCATCACGTGTTTGTACCATGCAATATAAAACAGGTGGGCAGATAGTTAAAGACTGCATGTGCTGGCCACTGTGATTTTACCTCGGAAATTGCAACGCAGTTCTGTTATTTACTTGCTGTTCCATTTGAAGTCTGCTCTTAACAAGATTCCACTTTTTTTTTGGTAGTGCGTGTTCTACGTTGTGAAATATGCGTACTGACTAGATAAAATTAAATTTCTTCAGAAGGGAAGAAAACGCGTTCTTTGCTGCCCGTAACGTCCACTGAAATGAACCTAAGATGGAAAAAAATAGTTAAGAAGATTTACGCAGCTACATGATCAAGCATCTTTACACCCACGACGTATTAAGAACTATCTTAAAAAGAATGTAGTGAAAGTAAACGAGTCTGCAATAAGGTGTGAGCAGGAGAGTTGTGGGAAGAGAACTATCGATAACACATTCGCCGCTATAAATTATAACATGATATGGACTCTGAGAAGTCGAATGATGCATCCAATACTTGTGCAGGGTCACAGGTAGTCAAATAACAACCCAGAGCAGTAATGGTAATCAGAGGCATTTCAGAATGCACAGCTTGTCAGGGATGGGATATAGGGTTCCTTCCTGTCGGCAAAACTCAAGAAGGTACAGTCATGGGGGGGGGGGCTCAGAAACACCAACACTGTACAGTTGAGAATTGGAAAAATGTTTCCTGGTATGATGAATCCCGTTGTTTCACGCTGATGGGACGGGAGGACCAGAATATGATGAAAACAGCATGAGTTTGTGATTCCGTCCTGTCAGGCGTCAATAGAGCAGGTTTGTGGTAGCAGTGTGCCAAGTGTTTTCGTGGTGCATATTAATTCTCTTGTTATCAGTAAAGCAACATTTGGATGCCACTGTTTCCAAATCTGGAAACTATTTCTGAACTGGCGCATCCTTTCATAACCCTATTGTATCCATGTTCGAATGGGTTCTTCCAGTGAGATAATGTGCGCTATCATAAGGCCAGATTTGTACATGCCTTTTTCTAGGCACAAAATCTTGGTACAACTTTATGATGACGTAGAATGAGCTCTCTGGAGTAGAGTTCCGCAACCATCCAATTGACTGTGGGAAGCATTGCAGTCACCGTGGACCAGTGTCAATGTGGTTCACTATCCACACCTCGCTGATTCCCAGCCATGAAGAATCCAGTCTGTTCTGAATGCTAAAGGAGAGCCTGATCGCTATTAGGTAAGTGTGTCTAATAAACTTTCCACTTAGTATAGTTCATACAGCTAATTAACAAATGTATAGAGTATTCCTGATGTCAGCATATGTTTGTGCTAGCCTCCAACTGTTTCGGCTTACTTTTTATTGATCACGTTCCGTATTCAGATTACAAAAGGTCCAAGCTTTACTACGGTCTCGTCTTAATATTTACAAAGTCTACTGCTGTGGAAAAACTTTAAACGTTATCCATATTTATGAGGTGTCCTAGCCTATCTTGTCATATTTGCTCAAACTTTGCTTAAATACGTTGTTTCCCTTAATTATATGCCAAAAGCTTCAAATCGTATATTTTGTTTAAGGTCGTAATATAAAGTGCTCTGCTACTAAAAAATCGGCAGGTATCTTGCCCGCTAATACTTCTAGAGCATTACAAGAAATGGTAAGACAGTCTGGGGGCAGAGTTAGCAAGGCAATAAGGGTTGCAGAGGTACGTATAAGTTCATATGATCCTGGCTTTTTTCCATCTACAGCTATGTTTAGAGTTGCTTCCATCTATACTGTGGATAAAGTTCCTTTTCTCAAAAAATAAATAATATTATTGATGTATAAGGTTTAAGCTGATGTAGTCAGCGTAGAGCATGAGTTTGAAATCCTACTCCAGGACTTTGCTTAATCGTATTTCCTTCTCAGAACAATTCATTCTATCTACCGTGAAATCAGCGTCATGCTCCTGCATTAAGTAATCCTTATTCCTCGTTCGTATACTTGCTGTTTATTCAGTTGGGTCCAATCTTTGTTAAACTAATAGAAGAAAACTTGTTCTATTTACATTTAATTTTTACTTTTACTGTAATTATACGAGACAAAATTATAAAGTCTGATTACTTTCATGTGATGTTATTTTGCTAAGTGTATTAGCATTACTTTTTTTTTTTTTTTTAAGTTTACTCTACAGATTTAAAACAACTCCCTTCATACGAATCCATCCAGCACAACAGAGTGTCTTACATCACGAAAGGCCGGAAATTTCTGAAACGCCATTATGAGGGGAGAAGAATTCAGAAAATAAAGCAGGTCTTGTGCGTAAGAATGCGAATCTAAAACATGAAACCGGGCGTGTTTTCAAGTAGAAGCGCACTTCTCAGGTCCAACGGTAGTTCATAAATAAAAGAAATTTTTTAGAATTATACGGCTGCTAAGGCAACATCAAGTGTTTATGACATAATGTGCGAATAACCCAGCATCAGTGCACGGTAATTTTAAGGATTCTTTCTTAAGAAATCCAGAAAAGTTTATTTGTATCTTGCAACCAAGAATTCTTCGACCAACTTCTGCATTTTTCTTCTCCCAAGTCACACTCACCTTTACAACTGCCCTTGACACCCTCGGGTTTCGTATAGAAATGTGATAGCATTGCCGAAGGAAATCCTTGTCTCGTGGGACTATACAGCGTCATCTGCTCCATACATCTTTCCTTTATCCGCAATATCAGATATTTTCCACTCGAGTTTCCTGCGCATTCCACCTGCTTTGTGATGTCTCATCCACGCAGAACTACATTCGCTGTTGCAGGAATAAAGTGAATAAAATGTAATATTGAAACTGAAAAAAACCTAGAAATGTCCGACTTATGAAATTTATCGATATATTAATAATCGTGGGCATAAGTTCCTTTACTATTCTTGTGTCTAAAAATTCGTTTACAATCAAAATCACGAAAAATATGTCAGATGGAATCCAGTCAAGAGGCATTCTATAATGCTGTTGTAGTATGCCGTCTCGTGTCCCACCATATCTGCATGTTCTGTAGGAGCTTAAAATAATATTTGAATTGATCATGTTAGATTATCCTCTATCTGCAGTATATTTCACCGATTTATTCTGGCCATCGCAACCAACCTTATTGTACTACAAATAAACAGTACCAGGATCGACAAGCATTACTAATCTTAATTTTCAATAAGGTAATCATCATTTAGTTGTAATCTTGATGTTTCCAATTTTTGGGGGAGAGGAGAAAGAAGGTCGCGACTTTGTGGTAACGTACAGATGGAGCATTGCGATTTGGTGGACTCACTGCATTACTACTCATGCACAAAGATACGTGATACAAGTTTTCAGCTCTAAAAATATTAGAATAAAGCAGAATTAAGATCCTGACATTATCAAAGATCATTCCTGGAATTTTGGGTAAAAGGGGAAGTGCAATGTAGATGGATGAAGACCAAGTGCTCTGTCCTGTAGCTTCTTATGCATTGCCTTGGACTAGTCAGCCAGTCCCATAGTATTAACAACCCACGACATCTACTCATACCTACTAAATTATGTTTTGAGAATTTGTGTATTTTTTTTTTTTTTTTTCCGATACAAGTAGCCTGAAAGAAGTCGTCCATCTCATTTATTTGGTCTCTTAAATAGTTGCAAATATTATAGATGAAAAAACGAAAGACTGAACACTAGAGTATTTGGCGTTTTGTATGCTCTGTCTCCAGACTTATAATACAGCGATGTTACCGTAGACGTCGCTTATCCGATTTAACTGAAGATTTACTAACTCCTGTTAGATCAGATAATCCATTTATTCCGTTAAAAATGTGGAGTTTTTTTTTTTTTTTAATATTTAATTTAAAATGGTAACAGTATGATGGCCTTATAGGTTCAGCTGCCATAGTACTACATTAACGCACTTCATAGTGTTCATGCTTTGGTTCCACTCAAAATCCAGAACATTCAACAAACACTTCACCACGACATGAAGGTTATGGTGTAACAGCAGAAACTGCAAATGGGACTTCCAAAATCGTTAAAAACTGGGTTTTTGCCATTTGATTTTCCCAAACAAAAGTGAATACAGCTTTGCTTTGTTGTCAAATCAGTTTTCCTTATATAGGAACAGCATGTAGGGGGCGCTGTCTGCCGGTTTCTTGTTTGGTTCGGATAATTGAAACTTTAATATTCTACTGAAAAAAAATAAAATGATAATAACGTGAGAAATTCCCATTTTTCCCTCTTAATAGGCTGTCAGTTTCTTTTAAGTATTTAGGAGACTCAAATATGGGAAGAAAAAAATTAATCTTCGGTTCAGACTGTAATTGAAAGTTAGTAACACGTAAAAAGAAAAGAAATTAAAATGCCTTGTTCCTGGATAGCTTAAATGCAATAGAAACATTGTTTACAATATTAGTTAGCTAAAAAAAAATTAATTACGCTGTGTACTGATTTCGATAGTGGAAAAATTCTTTCTCGATGCCCTAAGCACGTTTCATTATACCGAGAATGTTTAATACTGTCACCGGATATCCGCTATTGATTTCTGGCCTCGTATCTTTTAGCTTAACTGTCACGAAAGCCAAACATAATTTAAATCGCAAAGCATGCGCTCGTTGTTATCGTAATGAATATCTTAACATAAATTGTTCATCAGTTGGTTGATCTGGTGACATTCTCTTCATACCATGCGTGAATCATCAATGTTAACTTGAACTTTGTACAAACTGGAAGGCTTATCTTTCCTATCTGCTTAGCACCCTGTATAACCAGTGTGCTCTTCAGATAACAAAATGTTTCCTATAAATTACGTTCGGGATCCTTGTTTATGGTTGTAATATTGCGGTCCACTTTTGTAACATTCATATAAGAGATATTTATATGGCACAAATTCTCCCCAGCCTTGTTCATTATTTTATTAAATATACACATAAGATTTAATATTATTTGTTTTGCATAACTGTTTGTCATATTGGGATGACTGAAAATAAAACTAAATAGCTTTTTAATAGCTAAAGAAGCAAAAATTCAAGATAATGATTGTGAAGAGCCATGTTTCGATCCACAATCTTCCCCCACTATGCTGCAGTTTAATAAATTCATTTTGGCCAACAGAGGGTACATAAATACTAGCTAGTTCCTACGGTAAAATTTTAATCGATAATTTAAAAGAATAAAAAGATTTCAAAACACCGCATTTGATTTTTTTAGAAATGCCTACAAACTCGTCGCTTCCAAAGGTTAACAAAGATGGCGCACACAGTCACTCCCACAAATGCCAAAGTGTTTAAGTGCCCACTTCGTAGACAAGCTCACTCACTCGAAGATTTCCCCTGTTGGCAAAAATCAGAAAACGCTTACCTGCTGCTATCAGATGTCCCTGTTATTTTAAGTTTGCTGTTTTGATCGCAGTCACGAGTTTCCTACTGTCGTTCCTGTTATTAGCGTCTCTGAGAGAGGAAAAGACGGTAGAGTAAATCACTAATTTTTCTCCCAATCTCTGACAACTTTTTTTTAAAGCATTAGGTCTGTTATACTCATTTTTCTTGTTACTTGAATGAGTTATCTTTCCTCCATACTTCAAGCAATAACGTAGGATTTATTACATTCATGTGACATGCGCTCACTTCAATTCGTAAAATATGACAAAAATACTTCGTCTCCAGCCTTATTGTTATAAAATGTGTTTATAACTTATAAAAGCGTCTTTCTTCTAAATAATTTTATGTTATCTTATTTTATTAATATAATATCAACATAATAACTTTTTTTGGTTCTTTTAGGAAGTTTTTTGTTGAGCCATCTATAAATTTTATTAAAATTGGGCAAATAGAAATGAGAAAATTATTTATTCATTATTTTATATAATGAATAAATTGATCTAGAACCCGGATAAGAAGTTTTCCAACGGACCGGACGCTTAGAACTTAAACGGAAAAACTGCTTAGAAGGGAAAATGAGCTAAGGGTATGAAATATTAACTACACAAATGAAATGATAGAAATATATATACATAAGTTTAAGATCATTTTTAAGTACTATTTAAGAATTTATAAGTTTTACTCTGCCTATGGAAAACGTTTTTAAATTGAGAATTTATAATTACTTAACATTCTCTTTATTAAACTTATTACCAAATTGGAAGGATGAGCTCCTTTGGAGTTCCAACATACCTTAAAAGGGCTCACAATTACAATAAGACAGAGCAACAATTCATTAAGTAATTCAGAACAGTTGACAGCGGTTCAGGACTGGAAAGTTGAGCATCAGAACTTAACGGCATGTGCAATCATTGTGCTTCACCTGGTCGAGATATCCAATTATGAATATCGATGAAAACAATTGCAATGTCACTTCCATTATATCAAAACTTTTTTACTAAAGAAGATTTAGCGCTGAAAGTCTCAGACTACGGAAAATTCACCAAGCGAACAAATCAGTGCCAAGCATCATTTTAGTTCTTAATAAATCACCGAAGTAGGTGAAATAGCATCGTTTTGGTGATCTCATATTGTGAATGCCTTCACAACGAGTTGCCCTGTTATTGCACTACCTTGAAAAGGTGTTGCTTATTAGAGTAGTGCAATATCAGGGCAACTCGTTGTAAAGGAATTCACAGTATCACACAAAATCTGTCATTTCACTTACTTCGGTGATTTACTAAGAACTAAAATGATGATATGCAATAACTTGTTCCTATTGTTTAATATTAAAAATAAATTATTTGCATACGTATTAAGTGGGAAAACATCATTACAATATATAGAAGTGAAATTGGGACTTAAGAAACCAAACCTAGTACAGGGGAAGACTTCTTATGCGGGTTCTACTGTATATGAAATTGCAATATGGCTGATGCGCAGGCAATTCTCTGCTTATGCACTGCGCATGCAGAAGTAGTTGCTTCCACCACCCCCCCTTTTTGAAGCGCAACCATTTTCGTAGACCATGATTTGATTATCAGATGCTTACATATAATAGTAGTTAATATAACTAATTATTTGCTGATTATATTTATTACGGAAGATCCATGATATAAGTGTTGCATTTCCGTTTTTATTTAAAAAATCCAGTGGAAATAGTTAATTGGTCGTTAATCAGTTATAGAAAAACTCAATTTAATGAAAGAAAATATCGAATGAGTCTGAAATGTGAGCAGTATTTAATTTAAAAAACTTTGTTGGAAAGAGAGAATGAATTGCATGGACAGTAGAGCCAAACTGTGTAATGACATCAGGTCACCCAGAACGTTTAACTTATTTGAGAAATTTATGGTTGCAAATTGTAATGTTTCTAAAACACTTTCCTTTGAAGCGCTTTGCAATATTTTAAAACCATGCGAACACGCACGTGAAAGTGATGGTTTCTCAACCTACTATACGAGAGCGCTTTATTTGCTAGCAATTACTGCATTCTTTGAAAGATACTAATGTTCCTAAGCCTGATCGCAAGACTTCTCCAATATTTTACTGCGTTGTATAGACGGGACTTTAAGTGGACGAGAAAACTCATTGTAACAAAAGGTAAAAACGGACAGGGAATATACTTTCCTACGAGTAAATTTACAAAAATAAGACATGTTTCCAAAACAAACAAAAAAGCATACTTTCAATGAATCGATTTCACACTCTCTGCTTTTATCGATTTACTCGATAGCGATTACAGCTAAGCGAAATTACCCATTGTCTTTTTTAGAAGAATTTAATATAGAATACGTTGGGTACAATGTTAAGTATCCCCACCCTAGCGTTAGGCCTCAGACGTATTCGCGTTCTTCGTTCAGACAGGCATCCCAACTGTATCATCAAACCCACACGATTCTTTCTTTGTAGAATTTTGTCAGACACTGATTAAAGTAATTGCAGACAGTCTACTGTATTTTAGCTTCCAAATAAAATCAACACCAATGTCCTCTCAGATGCTTCGAGATATAGAAATCACTGGGGAAATGAAACTATAAACAACTCCCCCAGACGATTAACTTATAGACATCAATAATCTTACAATAGATATATATATTTTTTAACTCTTAATAGTTAAGAATTACATAATCGTTTAGTAATTACTGTACACAACAGGCATCTCTCATATTACGGAGTTATACTTCGCAACTGGGTTGTAATCATTGCAACGCCAGGGTATCCACCCACCGAAGAGAGTCAATAAGCCTCGAAACGGTGCGATCTGCGGGAGCTTGATGCTGCCCGAGTTACCGAGAATAGAAAACAAAACAACAACCTTTCCTAATGGGAAAGCGTTGCCTATTCAAGGAACTTGAATGAGGAGTAATTGCCTTTTCCGACGGCATTCCTTCCTCTCCTACTATCACTTTCCTTCACCTTTTGTTTTCCTAAATTTAACAGGGACAGATGTGGATAACACATCTGTCCCTATTAATTAAAGTAGTTGGCTACGTGTAGATATGATGTCATTGCACAAACTTATACGTTAGTTTCCTAGCCCTTGTGTCGTTAAACCCAATACCAACAACGACGTTAGTTTCCTTAGTAGCGTAAAGAACCGGCCGTCTGGCTTAGATCGTATTGTACTGTCCCAGAAGGCCAAGAATTATATCGATATGTTTGCTCGCTTCACCCGCAAAGACTCTGGGCTTATGGTACCTGCACTCCACTTTCATTATTCAGCTGTTTTTGTACCGTTCGTAACATACGGAGCAGCCGTATGGTTCCATCGTTTGTCCATCATCAGCACTAAGAACCTTATCTGCAGATACAGCGGTTAATGTTATTAAAAATGACTCTGGCATGTAGACCGACATCAACAGCAGCGCTACAAGAATTGACAGGTAGTACCCCCCCCCCCCTGACCTCCAAGTGGCCCTCACAGGGCTTTCCCATGCTATCAGAAAGAACAAAGCTGAATTGCTCGGGATAAAACCACTTATCGATGCATATAAAAAAAAAAAAAAAAAACTCATGTGTACTTGGCAGCGGTTGGGGTGATTCCACCAAAGGCAGTACTACAAAGCTATTTCTACCTAGTGTCTCCTACATAAACAAAGACTTGGCTGGTTCTTCCCTAATGTACGTACTAACTTTGTTCTGACGTGATATGAGTCATTCAAAAAGCGACTTTAGGCTTGTAAATTATGCCCATTGTGAGTGGGAAGAACTGAAGGACTGGCACCACGTAATATCAACCTGGACCTACGTAATCAACTGTTACTGGATATAAATTTAACCACACTCAGCTTTTAGCAGGTATGCCTCTGCAGTCTTCAAGAGGCGCTGGTATCATCTTTCCATGTCTGATCCTATAAATAAGACATCCAGACCACACGTTCCAGAAACCGCTCTGCCTTTCCTCATCACTGGCCATAATCAGAACTGAATGAACACTCAACTGGACATTCTCCTCATAGGAATGACGGCATTAGTTTGAAAGCAAGCAAACTCGCACGCACACTAACCACGTTTGCAGACCCCTTCCCCCTTGTTCTGCAAGCTGTCTTCCTTTCCCTGGCTTTAGGTGGGTTCTCAGATCAGGGGGGATTCCTACTTTTATTTTCTGTGAAAATAAATTTTTTAAAAACAGACTTATTGTTTTTATTTAAAAAATAAAAACAAACATGCAATAATTATTACAGTCCATTAAGAAAAGATAAAATATTGGTAAACTGCAAACAGAATTTAAAAAGCCCTCCAGAAATTAAAAAGAAAATTACACTTCTCAGGTGTAGCGCATCTGGTTTTCTAACAATTAGGGACACTGAGGAGGTTAAAGTGATTTTTACGTTAGATTTTTTTCAAGAGAATTTCATCAGAGATCAGTTCATGCAAATGTTCTTATTCAGTTAAGATTGTTTTCCATTCCGCAGCATCAACTACACCATAGAAGCGTCATTTTAGAAAATAGAATATTCTTTTTAATAACTATACATGCGTTTAGTAACTATTAAGAAAAGAAATTTAGATTATTCACATCCCAGAATTCACTTTTAATAAAAATCAGCAAGTAACAAAAATGTTAGCATAGCACAGTGTGAGGTGTAACGTAGTGAAGCTTATCGTTCATCAGGTTTTCAAATTACGACAAAGAAACCTGCATTTTCTGAAAGAATACTTTTTTTTTGCTATCTGAAGTAAAAACTTTTTCAGGTATTTACAACATTGTTGCTCAAAATGAAGCAGAACAAATATAATGAAGTTCTAGTTTTCAAAATCTCAAATTATTTAGTATCTTAAAAAGCGTTAGGGGTTAGCAAACAAGTTTTTTCTTCCGATTTTTCCAAACTGGGTTAAGAAAATTACTTTTTTTTTCAACCAAAAATTTTTGTATATCAGTATTTAAACTTTAGAATTAAATTAGGTTTGTGTCGACAACGCTTCTTTTTATTTAGATAGACTCCCAAGAGGGATAATATTTCATATCTCTCATAATGCGTCAAGAAAACTAAGAAAAGTATTAATATTAACTTTAGTTTTCTTTTTATCCCAAGTGATGCTGATGGCCCAGTAATAACAAACGCTGCTGACTTAAATAAAAAGAGGCCAGTTTTTCGGTGCGAATTCCTTGGATATTTTGCGTGATTATTCTTACAGTCAGGGCCACAGAATTTTAAAACAGTGTGTCAACTACGCTTAATATGTACTGATGTGCTTCAAGCGCAGTAAAAATATTGTAAGAGACTGGGTCGAATTTTGTTGTTATGATATTTAGATCCGCTTTTGTTGGTCCCCTATTCTCCAAATCAGACGTCGAATCTAATCCTACCGTAAAATGTCAATTTATTTTGGTCTATAAAAATCCATGTGTGAAATTAAACTGAATAGGGGTAGATTGATTTCGCATACTGATTATATGAAATTAGTGGTTTATATTTTTTCATTTCAAATATGAAATTGTGCGAAACTTTTGAAAGCCAGAATGTGCTCCAGATGACTAAATCCACTGCCTTCCTCATGCATATTCAGTTGCCTTCGTAATGCTTTATGCTGGAGTGCATTAGTAGGCAACTCCTTATGAGAGAGATAAGGTGAGCTTTCTGAAACGAGCAAGAAACTGTTCCAGGATTGAAAAATTAAGTTTCTCACTGTACCTTATTATAATAAAACTGACCTTTTATAGGACCACTTTAACAATCAAATCAGGATCTAATCTGCCAGGTAGACAAACTTCTGATAACAACGTATTCAGAATACTATAATAAACTACTCCCTCTCCTTCTACTCAAGAAATCTAAATTATAATGAAGTTAGAGAAAATTACTGTTCAGAAATTTTTTTTAATATATTTTTTTTTTATCATTTTCCAAGTGTTATAACGTAATTGCCCATCTCTTCCGTCATGCGGTGTGATTGAAGTCTTTTTGAGGTTATGAGGGGCATCATGGCGAGTTCTAATCTTCCATACAGTTCGAGGGTATAGTTCTTAAACGGTGTTCGCAAGCCGGATGCTAGGTAGTCGCGGGATTGAACCTATTCATAACTCTGAGATATCTGGACCAGCTAGTGTATCTAAAATCCTGTTTATCTGCCATATAGAGATTGGAGGGAATCAAGCTAGTGCGTGCAAGGAAGCATTGTCGAGCCCACGTTATTTCTAGCAGTTGGGCATACACACAAGAATTTTCTGTGTGTACACAGTAATTTATAGTAATTAATTTGGAATATCCTTTTTTTTTTTTATTTAACTTCTCTGGCTTAAAATCTCTCACCCACTCTGTCAAATTCATTTGTTGCTTCTATAGATATCCCAATTCCACCAAGCACTTAAAAGACTGACTTCCTTTCGTTTGAAAATCTACTTTCGAGTCCAACTTTCCTAACGGTTAGGTAGTTTTCCTTGGAATTTTAATATTCACAATTCCAGCTGGTTTTGGTTTACTAGTCACGCGAAATCAGCTGATCAGAATGGTGAGGCTTTTGCGATTATTAATGACTTCGCACAGATTTTCGATTTAGGTACCAGAAATCCAAACCACACAACTACCACTGTCTATCTTCTGCTTATGAACAGCCCTTCAAGTAGACGGTCAAGATGAGCTGTCTTCTAGGCACCTCAGATCAAAAATTCCTTATCTTGTCTCCAGCGGAGCCATTTGCCTCGTGGCCATTATCAGCCTCTTGTTGTTTGACGTTAGAAGAAAAGCAAAATGAGATTGTCTGCAAGATTTCTATTCTTTTCCTTGGTTGTATTACTGTTTTAAACTTTTTGATTTCAATGTTTGCTCAGAACGTATGAGTGAAATTATCCTTATAGAAATGAAATCCTTTATTTCACACTCCACTTTAAAATCTAATCCTAAAGCGTGTTTTCCAATAAATGTAAGGCTGTTAAAGATTAGAATATTGTACACTGGTGTTCAAAGAAAGTGCATCACCTCTTAAAATTGTAATTGTCGTCCGAATAACGTAGGTATATGGCAATATTTCTTACAGATTGTATCAGATAAGATTTATACACGTAGGTGATTACGTAATATTGCATCAGCTGATGCAATATTACGTAATCACCTACGTGCAAGAGTTGTAGTCATTCCTTGCTTGTGGCAGGATGGCGAGTTACGCGCAGTTGACGACACCAAGAAGAGTGCTATTGTTGCTTTATTTGAGAAAGGGTGTTCTTCCAGTCATATTGCTTATAGAGTGTCTTGTAATTAGTCGATAGTGGGTAGATTTCTTTACAAACTCAAGAATACTGGTGTTGCTGATAGGAAGAAAGGAACCAAACGCAAACCAGTCTCGACGCCAAAACAGTACCGCGTTCTGAAGCGCTTATGCCTTAAAAACCGTAAAGCTTCTTCGTCTGAGCTGAAAAGAGAATGGGAAGAACATACAGGCGTGGTAGCAAGTGCAGTAACAGTCAGAAGACGCCTCTTGAAAAATTAACTTGTGGTCCTAAGAAGAAGCCCCTCCTCGCACAAAAAAAAAGTCTTGATTAATTTGGTGTAAGGAGCATGTCAAATGGATTCTCGAACAGTGCAAGTCAGTTATTTTCTCGGATGAGAAGAAATTCAACCTGCATGGCTCTGATGGGAGACAAATGATTCGCCGTAGACGTGGTGAAGAATACCATCCAGACTGTATGGTGTCTACAGTGAAATTCCCTACCATCCAAATAATATGGGGGTGCATTTCATATAACCTGCAGTTTTTATAAAAGGCTCGGTAAATGCCAATGGATACCTGGCTATATTTGAACGCAAAATGCTGCCAACCATTAGATCATTTCAACTTGCCAAGTAACTGCATCTTTCAGGACGGCTGTGCTCCTTGTCATCGGGCGAAAAGTGTAAGTAGGTACTTCTGTAGTTACTTTAGCTTCATTTCTGCATTAGAGGTTCGACAGTAATGTGTTTATATGTTATAGGTGAAAAATGGTTGTAAGAACAGTCCATTACAACTCTTAGCTGGCCAGGAAACAGCTCTGACTTGAACCGTATAGAGAACTGTTGACATCGTGTGGAATCTGCAGTTGCCAGAAAGAAACCAAAAAGCCTTTCGTGAACTTCAGGAAGCCATAATTCGTGTTTGGAACCACGAACTGTCAGCTGATCAATCTTCAGAAATTGATCTTTTCAATGCCTCGACGGTGTGCTGCTGTCATCAGGGCTAGAGGCGGTTCAAGTAAATATTAGTTTGCACCTGGTGAACTTCTCATTTTGTTTTCCATTTAAAATGATAAACTGAGGGCTTCTGATAACACATCAGCCCTAATTGTAGTCTTTATCAAATCTGTTGTGTAAAGGTTGCAAATGCTCATTTGGGAATATTTTGAGAGCACCTGTCAAATATTACTTAGCTTTGCCTTAACTATCTTTTGTTTCTATTTGTGATGCTAGTCATTAATGCAACATACCATCGCGAAAAAGGGTTAGAAATGCGAAATTCCTAGGTGATGCGCTTTCTTTGAACATCAGTGTATATCGCAAATGGTTGACATTGAAATCTCCAGATTCATTTTCTACCTGCCCTAAAGCTCGTAACAATTGTAAATCAGCCCAAACTAGATTTTGAACAGGTTAAGTGTAGAAACCTTGGTTGTCCAAACTGTAGCCAAGCTACTGTCCGCATATTTTTCCGATCTATACTACCACCTCTATTAAAATTGATGCTATGGTTCTGTTGCCACCTCAGCTGAAGATAAAGCCGACTTGCTAGCATCCTATTTTTCTTCTAACTCTTTTAGTGTCATCAAAAGATGTCAAAATTTTTTGAACAATCTTGATGCCAAGAAAGCTCCAGGTCTTGATGGTATGTCTTCAGTTCTCAAAACCAGTGCTCCTGAGCTTACTCCTATTATGTATCACCTTTGTGATACAGAATATACACTACTATTCCGTATCAAGAGCAATAAGGTGTAAATCTTCTTATTGCTCTTGGCTTTACTTTTCTTCTAAACAGCTACTCCCTCTGCACAAATATCAAATCCGCTCTACCATCGAACATTGTTCCCACTACCACTTTTCACTCTTCTAGACTCCATTCAAACAAGTGCAGTTAGGTTGTTTAATGACCTAACTGTAACAGTCTCTCGACTCTGTCTTATAAACATTCTGTTTCTGCTGGATGTCTTTTCTTTAGATACTTCCATGAGCATTGTTCTTCTGAGTTGACTTCTATAATTCTTCCTGTCTTTTTCAAACCAGTCCGAAAAGGTGCTACCACCAATTAGATTTCCCATTACTGCCCAACTTCTAAACTCACATAACCAAATTTCTGCTTCCTCATATCTTCAGCCGTCCCGTTTCTGAAACAACTTTCCTTCACACGTATTTTCTTTAAATTACTAGCTAGAGAAATTCACAATGTCAAGTATTTTCTCAACGTTCAACCCACGCACGATATTAGATACTATCGGTTCTTGAACACCTTTTTCGTTTTTAGGGTTCTCATACAAAAAAAAGATGCACCCAACAGGTATAGCACGACCATATTTGTGTTGGTGTTTTTTTTAACTGACAATAGTGTATCTCATTAGTTATACTACGAAATATTTCTCGCGATGATTCTTGACTATTTGTTATTTTCTGTCCAATTTTAGAAATATCTCTAAGTGATATACTGCAGTTTATGCGAAAAATGATTCGGAACTCGTGACTTACTTCAGAGGCGTGTGCAAAAGTGTTTTTTTTTTTTTTTTTTTTATAACATAATTTCTTGCTTCACAACATGTTGGACGTTTTTATGTTCTGTTTTTATGTCCATGTTTGCTTTTAGTTATTTCTGTTCAAATAACTATATTTTTTCTAATGTAAGTTCGATACTGTGCTTTCTTCTATTATTACTTATGTAATACTTTTGTATGATCTCTTCAATCACAGCACTTAGATCATCATAGCCTAAAAGTCTTCTAGCTGTCCAAATAATCATATATTAGACTATTTTACGAAGTAAAGCTGATTTAGTTTGTGGTTGTTTGGCAGAATTCAATAAATATAGAAACATTTTAGCGAGGCTATTCGTTTGAAAGTAGTGTAATGCCAGTGCAACTCGTTTTTTAGGTCAAGTTTTATTCTAATGAGTGCATAAAGAATAGTAAAATATACTGGTAAAGAACTGTCACAGGTACTCTGGAGATAATAGTCCTAAAAGACTTGAGAGATTGGACTATTTTCATTGGTAGTGCAATACCGGTGCAACTCATTGTGCAGGCGAAATTTTTATTGCTGCTAGCAAAAAGAAATAATAGAATACTGTCTCTGATAATGAATTTTACCACGTGTGCTATAGTCATCGGTAGTCTTACAAGTGGTGTTTTTTTTTTTTTTTGAAAGATTCCTTAATGCTTTTTCGTTATTTTGCATAATCAGTGGGGTATAGGAATTGGCGACATTCAAATTCCGAGCGATTCACAGCGCATACAATTTGTGAAATTAAAAAAAAAAAATAAATAAACTGGAAAATGGAAGTAAAATAATCGGACTAAAATATTTTACGCAATTCTACGCATAGATTTCTCGGTTTGTTGAACGATTCTTAAAAATCGAAGAAACTGTTTCATCATTATTTTATGTCTATAAAGACTAAATTTCAGCAGAATTGAACATTTTAGTTTTTTGAAAACTAAAGGTGTAAGAACACCTTTTTGAATATTTAATTTCTTATTAAATACTAAAAAAAATTGCATAGAATGAGTATGGAAATTTCTTAAGAAAAGATTAATGTGTAAACTCCAAGCAGAATTAAAAAAAAAAAAACCTATAAACTTTTTACAGAAATTAAAAATAAAGTTTACACGTGTGCGGTGTAGCGCCACCACTGCACGAGTAACTTCACCATTCGTAAGATGTCTGAATATATTATTATTCTTTGTCGTCATAGTAGAAAATACTTTGCCTACGCAAAACAAATGTTCTCGCTAAAATGTTAATTCCGTTTATTATTAATATCTGAAAAACGATTCATGTATTAGTTTGTTCTACTTTGTAAAACAGACCATCTAATTTATATTTATTTAGATAATTAGAACCCTTTTAAGGCTGTAATGCTCTTAGTATAATCTTATACTGTGATTTCCTCCCCCACCCATTGATGGGCACCTACATGGGATAAGGATCCTTCCCAGTGATGCTGCTGGTCCTCCAGAGATTAGCACTACTGCAATCCAAAGCCCCTTATCTTAGGTTTCAAGCTACCGCCATAGAAATCCAGTGTGCTTGCGATCAGAGGAATCTCGGAAAGGGGAGGAATCCTGGTGGTTTAGAGCCCAGCTTCAACACATCACTTTGGCCCCTGTTTCGACCAGACGCTCCAGGCCTTTTCCTGGAATGGCTCACCTTACTGTCATGGACCAAGAGGCAGAATTCAGGCTAGCGGAGGTGCGGGTACAGTGTCTGGGTACCTCTGGCATCCTACTCCAGTGCGCATTTCTTGTTTACTGGTTGGTGGGGTCTCAATTTGGGATTCTGTGATAGGTGGGAGCCCGGGCACTGAACCAAAAAAACTCCTGAATCCTGATAATCAAAACTTTTCTTCTAGGTCCATAACACGATCCCTACCAGATACTAATGTTATATAGATGAACAAAATATCGCTAATGCACAAAACGCTTACCCGTTAATTCATTCCACAACTGAATAACCCATTGGCAGATGTCACCCTTCTCGATTCAGAAGTCTAGAAGATTTAGCAAGGTTGCCAAAATCAGTGAAATTTTAACAGAAAAATCAAAAATGAAAAGCATTCAGAACGTTTCTTCGAGCCACCTCTATCGAGGCAATTCAGATTACACTTGCCCCTGTTAAGACACTAAATTCATCTCATGGCGTGATCTTTGAGTGGGATCTTATGAAAGTGTCAGGGGAAGAAACCTGTTCGGAACTTAAACCACAAGGACTGACAGCTGTAAAGAGAATAACTAGTGCGTGGGGATGGAATCTAGTACCCGCTAGAAACCTCATCCTTGCTTTTAACTTGTCAACGTTTTCCAAGGGTACCTGCTCTGCCCTATAAGGCCATACGTACCAAATGCTTTAAGATACTTCAGGTATCAAAAATATGGACACTCGCAAACTGCCTGTCGTTGATGCCCTTTAATACGCTCAATGTGGTCACGAATTGTTCGTCTACAAAACCTGTATGCATTAATTTTTTTTTTATGAAAACCCCAAACACGAGGTATTAGAACCTATAGTACTTAGAACTGTGCTGAGGTTGAGAAGACGAAAGAAGATATTTGTTGACATTGGACTTTAACTTCTGTAGACTGTAATTTTCAGGAAATACGTATGAAGGAAGGTTGTTCCAGAAAACGGCAGTTGAATGAATAGACGAAGAAGATAAAGTTGGTTCTACGAGTTTGAAATTGGACAGTAAATCGATGTTGGCTGGTGGCGGCATGTGTTCGGACTGTTTTGAAAGAGAGAGAGGGAATTATAGAAGCCAATTCAGAAGAACAGTGCCCATGGAAGTATCTGTAGAAGAGGCATGCAGCAGAAACAGTACGTCTATGAGACAGCGAGTGGAGAGACTCTGTCAGAGATGAATCATTAATCAACCAAACTGCCCTCTTCTGAATGGAATCAAGAAGCCTGAGAGAGGTTTTGGGGGCACCACCCCAGATGTGGGAACAATATTCCATGGCAGGGCGGATTTGCGATTTATACAGAGTGAGCAGCTGTTTGGAAGAAAAGTAACGCCGAGAGCGAAAGAGAAAACCAAGTTTTTTAGATGCAGAGGAAGCAATATTTGTAATGTGCTTGTGCCAAGAGAGATTAGAAGTCAGGGTAATCCCCAATAGAGATATATATCAACTTGCCTAGAAATCGGAGTGTCACCAAAAATAAGCATAGGGGCAGAAGAATCCTTTTTGCGAGATACAAGACTGAGTTGTAGAAGGGTTGAAATCAACTAAGTTGTCTTTGCCCTACTGGAGAAATACCTGGAGATCGGCATTTAAGAAATTGGTAATGTATTTTTGAGAAGTTGAAGCTGATTGAGCTGGGAAAGGTTTCTCGAATTGGAAAGTGGAATTCAATGTTCTA
The DNA here is from genome assembly GCF_048544385.1 of Mastigoproctus giganteus. Taxonomy (NCBI): domain Eukaryota; kingdom Metazoa; phylum Arthropoda; class Arachnida; order Uropygi; family Thelyphonidae; genus Mastigoproctus; species Mastigoproctus giganteus. The sequence goes on from NC_143577.1 coordinate 59,079,261, forward strand.
TCATCGGCAAAACTATGGATAGGATTTCCAGTCAATGGAAGAAGGTCATTAATACGCAAGAGGAAAAAGAGAAGACCTGCGTATTCAGATTATGTCAACGGTGGAAGGAGAAAAAAGAGATGCTTAAGGCATAACTGAATATATCCTATCAGGAGGCAAGGAAAGCACTGAAGTCAATAAACAGTAATAAGCCTAAATATGCTGAGAAAGTTGAATGGAAGAATTCCACTGTGCAAAGTGATATGACTGTTCCATCTGAGCGAGTAGCACAGTGGTATCGTCGCCGTGCAACCCACACACCGGTTGGAAATGGCCCGGGTTCGAGTCCTGTCCTGACGCGATGAAGTTTTACGTGTTTTTTTTCACTCCGCGGCTGAGTTAGTCTGTCTCGGGCTTAGATCATCATCAGCCATTTTCAATTCACTGCAGGATGAAGGCCTCTCCAGCAACTTTCCAGTTCCTTCTGTTTTGAGCACTGGCCATCCATTTACTACTCAAAAACTCATGAATTTCATCTATCCATCTCCGCCTTTGTCTTCCAGGTTTTCTTCTAGCTCCTCTTGGGTACCATTCTGTTATTTTCTTAGTCCATCTGTCATCATGTCTTCGAGCTATGTGTCCTGCCCAAGACCATTTTAGTTTTGATAAGAATGTCCTTTACTTGAGTTTGCTGCCTAATCCATGTGTTTCTCTTCTTATCTAACAGTCTGATTCCCAGTATAATTCGTTCCATTCTTCGCTGTGTAGTTCTCAGCTTCTCTTCCATTCTTTTGGTGAGTGCCCAAGTTTCACTTCCATAAGTCATGGTGGGGAGTATACATTGGTTCATTATTTTACGTTTCAGACAAACTGGGATATTGCTCTTCAGTATGTGACTATATTTCCTGAATGCTAACCATCCAAAACTTATTCTTCTCTTGACTTCCAGCCATTTATCATTATTACAGCTAATAACCTGTCCCAGATAAGTATGACTCCACCTTTTCAATTACTGCTCCTTCAATCATTATTTCCCTTTCCGTGGAATACTTGTTCATCATTACTTTTGTTTTAGCCATATTCATCTTTAGTCCAAAATCCTTACTAACTGTGCATAACTGATTAAGATTTTCCTCTAATTCTTTGGGATCATGGCTTATGACTACAATGTCATCTGCAAATCGTAAATGGTTTAGGTACTCTCCGTTCACATTGACTCCTTTCTGCGACCAGTCTAATCTTCTGAAAGCTTCCTCAAGGGCAGCCGTAAACAGCTTCGGAGATATTGTGTCTCCTTGTCGAACTCCTTTCTCAATTTTTAAATTTGCTACTGTCTTTGTCTAGTCTAATAAAGGATGTAGCACTCTCATATATTTTCTTCAAAATCATAATATATGGAGTATCTATGCCTTGTCTTTCCAGTGCCCGAAACATTGCCTTATGCTGTATGGAGTCAAATGCCTTTTCATAATCCACAAATGCCAGGCATAATGGTGTTTTATATTCATTTGCTTTCTCCATTAGCTGTGATATTACGTGAAGGTGATCCATAGTTGAGAATCCTGTCCTAAAGCCAGCTTGCTCTTTCGGTTGATTCTCATCAAGTATTCTTTCTAATCTGTTAGTAATGACCCTTGTGAACAACTTGTAGATGTGGGATAACAAGCTAATTGGTCTATAATTCCCAATTTCTGATTTATCTCCTTTCTTATGCAGCAAAACTATGATTGCATTATTCCACTGCTTAGGCATCACACCTTTTCTAATGCACTTTGTGAAGAGCCTTGCCAGTTTTTGTGTTATGTCTCTTCCTCCCAATTTTAACAACTCTACAGTAACTTCATCTTCCCCCGGGGCTTTCCGATTCTTCATTTTCTTCAATGCATGTTCTACCTCATCAGGAAGAATATCGGGTATGTCGTATGTGTTGCTACTTTGCAATCCATCTTCCCCACTGCTGGTATCATTCCCTCGCTCCTTGTATAATTCTCTATAGTAGTCTTCTGCTATTTGAATTATGCCTTCTCTGCTGTTTATAAGTACACCATCGTTATTCTTCAGTTTCGGTATCATTTGTCTTTCTGTATTACTGCTCATGGCTGCTGATTTAAATCCTTTGTTTTCCCTTAATGCTTGTTCTACTTTTCTTGTGTTAAATCTTCTTATGTCCTCTCTGTCTCTTTCTAATGGCTTTGCATAACTCAGTATACTCAATTTTCTCCCTGTCAGTGTTTTTCTTGCTCTTCATTTGTCGTCTTTGGTTCATCATGACAAGTGTTTCTTGACTAATTTTTTCTTCTTTGGATTTCTGTTTCCATATAGGTTTCTTGGGCTTTATCACTTTCAGAAAGTTGTAATATTCCTCGTCGATATCTTGGTCCTGAGCAGTCTGCAGAAGCTCAAACTTGTTCTTAAGTTCCAGTACATACTGCTTTTTCTCTTCCTCTGTTATTTCAAAAACCTTTGTATTATTTACTCGAGTCAGTTTTTTCCTTTCCTTTCCTACATCTATATCAAGTGTATATCTTACCATTCTGTGATCACTTCCAACATTTACCTTATTCAGGACGGTAACATCATTCACAATATATCTTCTGTTAGTGAGGATGAAGTCGATTTCATTAGTTGTTAATCCATTTGGACTCTTCCATGTCCACTTTCTGTTCACCCTTTTCTTGAAAAAAGGGTTCATTACTGACAGTCCTTGAGATTCTGCAAATTCCACAAGTCTTTCACCTCTTATTTCTTTCACCAATTCCAAAATTTCCTATAGTTCCTCTTTCTGCGCTGTTTTGCCTTTTTCCAACTTTAGCATTGAAGTCCCCCATAATAATAGTGTAGTGGGTTTTCTGCTCATCTAGAAGACTCTCAATTTCGGTGTACATTTCTTCAACCTCATCATCATGGCTCGATGTTGGTGCATATATCATTATAATCTTTAGCTTGTACCTCTTAGAAATCTTGAATATTAGTCTTGACACCCTTGGTGATGTACTTTTGAATTCCAAAATGTTGTTTTTAAAATCTTTATGGACCAGAAACCCAACTCCACCTTCACTCCTTTCATTGTTTCCATTAGTGTACAGCAGATTTCCACTTGATAAACTTATAAGTGATTCATTTCTTCTTGTTTCAGCCAAACCGATGATATTCCAACTCACATTTTCTAATTCCTTTTCCAGCTCTAATATCCTGTCTTCACCGATGAGTGATCGTACGTTATAACAGGCCAAGTTCAATTTCCGTGCATGGCAGCCTGGTCGTACCCAGAGATTCTTAGCACCCTCTGCTTCCACTCTGATCCTGTCGCTGCCGTAAGAGGGAGAGTGAAAGCTGCTGGGGACTGAGGGCCATTTTTTTCGTCGTGCTTTCATATTGCTGGAGGGTTTGGTCTTTTCCTCTTCACGCTGACCAGGCGTCTTGAAGAGAACCACTCTACACGTTCGTTGCCACTTGAGTGACGTAACAGGGCTTACCATCGAGAAGGTGTGCATGAGTGGATTTTAGGGAGGCAGGCCAACCGGACTTCTCCTAAATCTTCTGTAATAGAGAGATATTGGATCCATCAGTGTTTTAGGCTGAGTGTCTGGTAACACACAGGATACCTGTTCCCCTCTAAGCCCCAGGCCCCGGGCTTAGATAGCACAGTTTTTTTTTTTCGTCGAGCAAAACATAAAACACATGGAATTTGAGGACAGTATATACGGAGCGATGTGACCTTAGTCGCTGATGCTCCTGAAACCCAGTTATAACAGCAACATATCAATTATGCTGGAAATATTTCAACGTTTAACAAAATTAAGATACTTTGTACTGTTTGGTTTTTATCTTAAGTTTTCATAGCTAATTTAAAAAAAACGAAAATTGTTCCACACTTTTAGGCGGGAGTGCATATCTTTTACTGCTTTTGGCCATCTCACTAAGCCTTATACACTGTCAGATGATATTTAATAATGACTACGTGCAGTCTTTAACTATTTGAAACTCATAAATTTGTTTGGATCTACTTAAAATATACGCTCTTTACATATGTTTATTTATATATTGTTCATACTTTAACGTTTTTTACGGTCTATAAATCCTTTTTTGACATTAGGGTCAAATTTTCATGGGTCACTGTAATCTTTTATTGCCTTTTTATAAAACTGTTTTAATTCATTTTCCCGTTACTGGAGCATTATAGCCTATGTTTCTGTCTGGTGCGCCAATGAACTCCAACCCAATACATTACGATTAAAGAGATCATCCGAAAGTACAGTCATGCAAATTTTGTCAAATAAATTTAATAATTAAATTTATTTGACAAAATTATTTAATAACTAAAGGAGAGAAGAAGCAGTGTGTAACTCTAATAATAAAAGTATCTAGCTGTCTGAATAGAAATAAATGAAGAAAACGTGAAACAAACACGATAAACCATCATCGAACACGCTGTTAAACAAAACGTTATAGCACAAACTCATCAGGTTACGAAATAATCATTATTTCATATATACATCAATGTATTACTTAAAGTTTCTAACACTAGAGAGAAAAATAATACAATATCCAGCAAAAAAAATGTTTCTTAGCATAACTAGTGAGATTTGCCTGAACAAAAAAAAAAAAAAAAAAAAAACAGTAGTAGTAGTAGTAGTGGCACATGATGCAAGAAAGCAAGTGTAGGAGCTTATGCAGCATCAGCCAAAAAAAAAAAAAAACACCATTCCATCCAAATGCCTGTCCAGTTCCTCCTTAAATTTATTTAACCTATCAACTTCCACAACGACAGATGGAAGTTTGTTCCAGCAATTAACCACCCGCTGGCTAAAGGCAAATTTCCGCACATCTATTCTACATCTGTCCTTCCTTAATTTGAACTTATGTCCCCGTAGGTTGGCAATCTGAACAAGTGGAAGGATCCCATCAGAATTCAGCGTGCTCAACCCATTCAAGGCCTTATAGACCTCAATCAGATCACCGCGCAGGTGCCTAGTCTCCAGCCACTGCAATTTGCAGAACTTAAGCCTCTCTTGGTAAGAGAATCCCTTCATTCCCCTCACCAATCGTGTTGCTCTTCTCTGTACACGCTCAAGCAAATCTACATCCTTCCTAAAATGAGGCCTCCAGACCTGTACGCAGTACTCAAGGCGTGGCCTGACCATTGCCTTATACAGAGGGACAATCACCTCCTTTTCCCTGCTAGCAAAATTCCTATATATCATTGACAAAACCCCATGACCCGCCCTAGCAGCCTGTCTGCACTGCTCAGAAAACTTCATATCTGACTGCACAATTACTCCCAGGTCTTTTTCATTTTCTACCACCTTAAGTGTAGTACCACACAGTTGGTACGTTTCTCTGGGGTTACTTCTACCCATATGCAGTACTTTGCATTTGTCAAGGTTGAACTACAGTTGCCACTTCTTAGCCCATCTGCCCAAATTTTCTAGATCCTGTTGCAGTAGCACACTGCCATTACTGTCATTAACAACCCTGCCAACCTTTGTGTCATCTGCAAACTTCGACATTAAGCCTGATATACCTTCATCAATATCATTGATAAATACACAAAACAACAGTGGACCCAACACCGAACCCTGTGGGACTCCACTAATAACATTAGTCCACGAAGAGCAGCACCCATTGATTACCACCCTCTGTCTTCTCCCACTTAACCATCCTTTTATCCATTGTAGCAACTTACCCTTAATACCATTCTGCTCCAATTTGTACAATAGTCTTCCATGCGCAACAGTGTCAAAAGCTTTCCTGAAATCAAAGTATATGATATCAAAATTATTTTTTGCATCCAGTTCCTTTGTGACCACATCATAATAACCAATCAAATTTGTCAGACAAGACTTTCCCTTAACAAACCCATGCTGTGTTTGAATTATTGCTACAGTCTTGTCTAGATGATCCTGCAATGCATCTTTAACCAGCGACTCCATTATTTTACCCGGAACAGAAGTTAAACTAACTGGTCTGTAATTACTCGTGTCACCCTTCGATCCACCTTTGTTAATTGAGGACACATTTGCACATCTCCAGTCCGTGGGAACCTCCCCTGAGTCCAAGGATGCTCTCATAATTATGGCTAAGGGTTTACTTAGTTGCTTTGCCGCCTCCTTTAATATAACTGGATAGATCCCATCCACCCCAGGTGCCTTTCTTGTGTTTAACTTCAACAATTTCTCCTCCACTTTGCTCTCAGTTATTACAAAATCATTAAGCACACCGCTACAATTTGATAACCTTCCATTTTCAAATTGTAATAATTCCTCACGTGTGAATGTAGATGCAAAATACTCATTCAGTTTGTTTGCTATCTGAGCAGGATCATCAACAGTCGAACCATTGATGTCAAGTGGACCAATCATATTCATCCCCTTCCTTTTAGAGTTTATATAAGTAAAGAAATCCTTGCTGTTTTTCTTAGCATCTTTTGCCAAAGATTTCTCGTAATCCGCCTTCGCCTGCCGAACCTCCTTTGTGACCTGATTACAGACTAGCTTATATCTGCCACAGGCTTCTGCGTCACCTGATAATTTATATGCATCCCATGCATTTTTCTTCTCTGTCACGAGTCTCATTAGTTCATTTGATAACCATTTAGGCCTAAACCTTGAACGATATTTCTTAATCGGTATATAAAGTCTAGTAGCTTCCACGATTAATTCTTGGAATGCTTCCCACTTAGAATTTACTGTTTGTAACATCGTCAGTTGATCCCACTGTACAGAACTTAACTTTCTGAGACCACTGTACTCCCCTTTACGGAAGCAAAAACCCTTTCCTTTACCCCTGACGGTAGTTACCTCTTTGAGTAAATCCCACTTCAGCACACTGTGATCACTGCCACCTAGTGGTTCCTTTATCTGCAAATTCTTAATACACGAATGATCACTACTGATAACCAGATCAAGAGTATTACCCTCCCTGGTTGCCTCTCGAACATGCTGCTGCAGAAAACAATCATCCAATAAATCCACAAAAGTCTGACTAGTGTGTGAGTGACCAACCCACAAGCTCCAGTCAATATCTGGGAAGTTAAAATCCCCCATTATAAGACATTCTGATTTACTGGCCCACTCTATTTCTCTGTACAATTGTTCATTGTACTCATTCAAGTCATTAGGCCTATAACACACTCCTACTCTTATTTTTCCTTTCGCAGTGCTTATCTCACACCAAACTGACTCAACAGAGCACTGTTCATCTATATTAACTGGGTGCACTTCCTTTGATTTGCTGTTTTTCTTAATTAACAGCATAACACTCCCTCCCTTTCTGTCCTGTCTATCCTTTCTGTACACATTGTACTCCCCAAATTCCAGTTCTGCATTCCTTATATCTTTGTGACACCACGTCTCTGCTATCCCAACAATATCCGCCTTTGATGTCTTGACCAACACTTCAAATTCATCAAATTTATTTACTATACTTCTAGCATTGGTATACATGCAAGCATACATGCTCCTACCTATTCCTTGTTACCCTAACACATCCCATATATCCAACTATTCCATGATGACTGCCATCCGTCCCTGAAACCCCCAACACCCCTCGCTCCAGGTCGCTTCTTATTCTAATAGAAGTTGTGCAAGAATCACCTTCACCTCTGCCTGCGGTTACTGTTAAACTATTAGTCTTTGTATCCCCCCCAAACTAGCAGTTTTCCGACCCACCTAACACTGCCTCGATAGCATCAGCAAATATTCTTGCACCCTTTCTATTTAAGTGTATCCCATCCCTGTAGAAGCAGTCTCTCCTGTCCAGGCTGAAAAAAATTCTACCCCTTGAGCCTTGCACAATCTTTCCAGGGCCGAATTGATCGACAAGGCTCTCATCATGTACTCCCTCCTATCGTGTCTGGGCAGAATTGCAGACACTTTCAAATTCAACCCTATTTCACGGCTTTTTTTCAACAGTAAAAAAAAAGCGAGGCAAAAGACATGCCCAATAAGTATGTGTCAATATTTAAGAAGGTACAAAAAAATCAGATTTCTATCGCCAACCAACAATTAACATGGATTCGTTATTTTCGAGATGGAGCTCACAGGTGTAGTGGTACCGCTGAGGGATTAATGAGCTAAGAATTGAATAGTAACTGGATTGCGCCATCAACTCATTAAAAATAAATTGAGATTAAAATCTTTAACATAGAGGTGATGGAACCCTTAGCAAAATTTTCAAATTATACGTGTGTGTGATATACACTGCCCTACCATTAATATCCAGACACCTGCCTTTAGAGAGAAAAAAAAACTTAATGTCATTTAATATTTTGTGCTGAAACCTTTTGCTTTTTTGAGGGCCTTCAATCTTCGTGGCATACTCTCAACTACCTTTTTATAAATATGTTCATCCACTGTGCCTTTAACGCAGCCACCAGGTCGGCCTTGTTCTTTGGGCGATCTCGATGTGCACTTACCCGACGATCCAATACATCCCAAGATGCTCGATAGGGTTCAGATCACCTCTCTGGGCTGGACAATCCAATTTTTGCACACTCATGTCCTCAAACCACTCTGTTACGACCCGAGCAGTATGGCATAGCGCGTTGTCATGTACAGGTGATGGGCCTTCCCCGAAGTATTGTCATAATGTTGGAAGTGCATAATTGTCCAGACTGTTCTGGTATTGCACACCATTCATAGTTTTGTTGATAACGACTAATGAGGCCCAAGCCAACCCATGAAAAGCAGCCCCATACCATGACACTGCCTCCACCAAATTTCATCGTCGGGAGGTTACAATCAGGTAGGAACTGTTCGCCTGCCATTCGCCACACCCAGGAACGGCCATCAGACTTGTAGAGTGCGAACCTCGATTAGTCTATCTATGAGACTGTTTTCCACTGCTCTACAGTCCAAGATTCGCGCTCCTTACACCATGTTAATCGGCGTCTAGCATTTGTTGAGGTAATTATGTGGAATGTGTCATCTTGCATTCCACTTTTGCAATTGTCTGTTCGAAGCCCAGTGTGCATATTTATTGCAGGTCCTGTTGCATGCTAGGACCTGTTTCCCCATCCATGGAGGGGTGTCCGGATATTAATGGTAGGGCAGTGTGTGTACACACGCGGTAATCTGCAGGTGATAAATTTAAATATTAATAATCTTATTTATTTTGTTAATATTAGTTTTAAAAAACCCTTTACCCTTATTCATATTAATCTTACTTGCATATAAGTAATTGGTAATTACACATGCCAGTAAGGTTAATAGTGATAATAAAACACGATTTATAATTTGTTCAATCTATGGCACGTATTATAGGTCCTTACTAAAATAATTAACAGCGTAAGTTTTAGTTATATTTATTTTTATTGATTTCAATGGAATATTTCACACATATTCCCAAAAATATAAATCAAGATACAATAAAAATGCAGAGCTTTTCTTAGCCAAAATCAATTTGAAAATAAGGTTTTGTATGTCAGAACAGAAATAGCTCAAAGCAGGAAATATGAGGATGTGATCATATTTTGGGAATTTTGCGTAGATAGATAAACAAATGTTCGTCCCATAAATGTAATGCACATGTAATTGAGAGACGATCGTATGAATCATGAAGATAAAAAAAAAATTGGGGCAACGTTGGGCATATTTACGTGTTTCACGAGATTTCTTAGAAGACATCGTAAGAGACACTGCGGGGTTCTTTGGAAAGGACGATACTATTCAGAAAATCGTTGACGACATACAGCAGTTGTTGACACTTTTATCAACAGTATAAAGAAGGCGGATAATCAGAAAAGAACTTTTTCGCTTACATCGTGGAAAATGTCTAGCACACTGTCACAGCAGAGTCCTACGTATAAGACGGCTAAAATATGTAAAGCAACAATAACAAAATAAATAAAAGGGTGTTTTGTGGTTTTAGACTATCAAAAATCATTGACTACTTTGACGACCGACAAAATTCATCTGGATCAGTAAATCCCAGAACCGCCTGTCATAATGTATCTCAGCTTTTAAATCTATGGCATATTACTCTTGGAAATGTCATTTGTTTCCAAGTAGAGCAAGACAACTTGTGGTCAACGGGGAAAAGGTTGAAGACAACTGTAAGCATTAAGACAACTACATTTATTAGGGCAGTTAAGCCCTGGCGGCCATAAAAATCCAAGAGAGGAGAAGAAAGTCTTATTATCATTGTTGAGGTATTCTTTCTGTTCATCTATCGATCTGACATCTTATGGATTTGAATCATAATCTCAACTTTGCACTACCTCAATATTGTACTACATTATGGACTTGAGTCACAATCCCAACCTGGACTATATCATGAACTTGACTTTTTTTTTTTGCAGATTCTGTGACCAGAGGAGACTGGGCGGGATTCTATCAGTACTAAAATTGTTAGAATCATAATAGTAGACTGTCTACATCCACGAGGCAGGAACAAAATCAATTGGGGGCATATTCTTGTCCGTGTTAAACGACTAAGGACTAAGAGATCGATCATTTAACACTAACAACACAGGCCAACACCACACAAACACATTTGCCACTTCGTTGATCAGCTTTGCTGAGTACAGTACCCTCGTATACCCACATAGTGGGGTTGCCATACTCTGTATCGGGACCACCTTCAACACAAGAAATAAATAAAAGATATGGTAAAATAAATGAAGACCTGGAGATTGGATTTGTCGTTTAAAATTGTCACTGCAATGTTCTTGAAATTAAAAGAGAGTACAGCACAGTGGTTAAACAACAAAGTGTATAAAAGCAGAAAAACTACTAGCGCTTCAACACCATGAAAGCCATTGAACTGTAGGGGAAAAAGTAGCGGCCAATAAGAAGAGATGAGGGGGCAATGTTAAAGAGAAAAATTTTACCTGAATTTTTGTTTATAAGATACTGTTAAGAGTTTTTCTAAAAACTAGAATAGAGATAAGCCATTAACTCACTAATTCCAGGGTTAGTGAATTAATGAGATTGAAATTAAACACGTCGAAGCCTCGGATAACATTTGTTGGCAAACATCTTACAGGAGGAAATTCTAGACTGGATGTTATCATAAATTAAAATTAGGGGAATCATTTAACAAAGCATTGACAGAAAGTGGGAAAGGGACCAATACATTGTGCACGAAGCACACACAAAAAAACTAATTACAATAGCAAACACAATTAACTGATAAAGTTAACAAGTGTCGTTAATAATTACTAAAAGTTTAGAATATACACCCCTTTAATCAAAACTGACAGTTCCTTTTTTTTAATTCCACTGTTCCACCCCTCCCCTATTCGCATGCTGTTCGTTGATTTTTAATCTTTGCTCACACCTTTTTAATTCCTTCGATTACTTGATCTCTTTGATTTATTCCTTAATTATCTCGTTCCATCCATTCGCGTTTCCCTCGAATTTAACGTCTTTCACAATCTTATTCTAACTTGATTACACGTCATCATACTCCTAAAATTCGCTCCGAGGCAATTAGGCAACAAGTAACACCACTTTATTTACAGATGAAGTTAATGTGCTTGCGCAGATGCAATTATAGAACTGTTCATGTTTTGGCCAGTGATTATACACGAAGTTAACTGCACGTGTCAATGAAAATACACGCATTTCTGTGTCAGAGTTATTCCAGCCTACCCATCTTGAACTTGACTGGAAAGACTGTCATGGGGGAACGCTAGCGAAGCTGAATTAAAGTAGTTATTTGTAATGTAGACTAAGTCCTTTCATAACCTTATGACAACAGATAACTTACAATCTGTCTATTCTATCTTACCCACAGTTAAAAACACGAACCCAAAATAAAGGTTTTATTGGTCGTTGATAGCCGTCGTAATCCTGTTATCGGGCTCACTTGATATTCTCTCACTAAAATTAACTGATGCAAATGCTAAAGGTAGTTTTTTATAATTCTTTACATAGCAAAATCCTTCATTAATACTCAAAGTAGCTAGCAGTATATACATAGATTCATAAAGCTATTATTCAAATTGTAGTAAAATATAGGGAATCCACACCACGCATGATTAACTGTTAAACCAGTTTTAAGTATGCGTATTTACTTAATTTCTTTAAGAAAATTCATTAACCTAATTTTAATTATTTAAATTTTTCAAGAATTTAAAATTTCAAAAAATCTGATTTTAATATTATAATTATTGATGAAACTTTTATTATTGATGAAATTAATATAATTTTTTTAATGAAGCATTCAATCTACGATAAGTTTAATACCATAGTACTATGGTAAGTTTTTAGTACCATAGCTTGACTGCATTAAGCTGATATAGTACTCAAAATAGGAACTTTTTGAACTCCTGGTTATTACATGTCATTAGTAACCCATTTATCATCCAATTTTATTTTCACGAAGTTCTTTTACTAAATTTTATTCAAGAGATGCAGATGAAGGATGGCAAATTATATAACTAATATTCACCGAGGCAAGCATCATCGCATTCAATTCAGACCCTGGATAAGCACTATCGTGATCATCCAGATACATACGGTTTAACTGCAATAATCAGAAAGAAACCTTTCAAGTCATGTGACATAAATCTAATCTAAAGTTCTAAATGTAAGTGAACCTAGCAGCGATAGGATTTTACTTAGTATCCCAACCATTCTGAATTTCTGTGGGATCGTGCGAAGCAAAAACTGGTAAAAGCGTGCTCGATATTCACTTTATTTTGGTTTCGTGTGGTGCTCATTCGAAACTAATGTTTGATAAGAATTAATAATTCAAATTTAGATATATTTCACTGTTTTAAATTTTATAGCAAATTATTAAAATATTTAACTTTTAAAATAAAATATTACTTATAATTAATACATTATAAAAATAATGTAATATTATCATTTTGAAGGTGCCAACAGTATAAGTACTAACAATTCCTGTATAACCTAAAGTGAGCGCACAATTCGTAAATTTTGTTTTAGGTGACTTTCTACCTACAACTTTCGGTAATTTTTAATGGTACCGAGATTAATAAATGAGTATAATGATTTATTTTCTTTACGTGAACATTGCTCGAAGCCTTATGTGAAAATCGGAATTTTTAGAAAGCATTTGGACGCGTGTCAACAGGATTACGTACTAGGAAGATGAGGTAGCTAAATACTGAAGATGCTTATCTCTACTTTTGCTCTGGATCTCTTTTTAGATCTCTCCGGTCCTTTGTTTATTAGTAATGCTTGCTTCTGTAGGTGCGTTTGGATCCCATCACACTTTTCACTGCCAAGTGTTATGCTACAAATGAACCTTGAAGAGCGTACAAGGTAGACAGTTAAGCTTATCTTATACAGACTGACTTAATTTGGTGACGCATGGCTCGAGAGTACATCGTTTCTCTGAGTACTTATCTATCCAGATTAATTTTTACTCCATTAATTTCTCTAAAAATTGTATTATTTAATAAAATTAAGCATTACTTTTCAGAGTAATTTTGAAAGCTTTACTTTTCTTCCATGGTTTTTAAATCAAATAAGAATTAAAGAAAATTATTCCAACTTTATACACCACAATAAGTATCGTACGAAGCGTTAGAATAGTATATTTTTTGATTGATATATATCACTGGCGAAGAAATATCTAATCTAAAGGCAATTAAGAATATTTTTGATGTAACCTGTGAAGAAGATAATTTCGGATTTCTGAACACTTTGATTTATCAACACCGATGTTCGAACAGCTCTTATCAATGATTGTTAGATTATGTAAATTCCTCTTACCCTTTAAGTTAACATCGTTACATGAACCTGATGAGAGAGAGGGAACAGAAGCTTTGGTCACAACCCAGTTAGAATGCATCACGCCACTAACAACTGTATTCCCAACAAGGAAACATTCATAAATCAGTACTGGATTATATCATCGCGATGCTTATGACATCATGTATCTAGGGGATGTCTTCCGGCCCTTTGTAAGTTATTTCCTCTTATCTTATTGCATTATAGACAACAGAATTTTGGTTGGGAAAGATACATAAGAGCGAAGGAGTTTTCAAAAGTTTTGTAGAAATGGTTAAAAGAAATGGTCATGCAGCTCAGCTAAAATCCAAGTCAACTGAATCTGGAGTCGAAGATAACTACTATTGTATTTAATTTCTCACCAATAAGCGAGACAATCTAAGAAAAAAACGACCCAGGATTGTACTGGGTGCGATCACGTTTTGCGATTTATAATTTGGTGCTTTTTTTTTTTTAATTTATAGTGCACCAAATTCTTCATTTATAATAAAAAAACAAAAATTGAAAATGCAGTTTTTAAATAATGCAAAACAATTTCCAGAGACATTCGTAAATATAATGAAGTCGAAAATTAGCTGACAAACTTGAAAGGTTGGAGGATATTTTTTCAGGAATGCTATAGACTGAATAAATGTTGAAAATCGTAGATAATTACTTCATCACTTATAAAATAGTTCTGTAATACATCCGCGGTGTTAAAATCCTACGCTGCCAGGAGATTTGTCATCCACACAGAGCAGCCTATTGAAAGGTACTTCAAATTGGAATATAACTGATCATTAAGTCGGCAGATTTTAGCTTTTGACCCGGACAGTTCCGGTATTTGAACTTACCGCCGAGTAAACAAATTAAGAAAATACTGTGCACGTAAAGGAACATTAATTTTATCAATTTACAAAAAAATAGCTCAGTATGGGAGAGAGACGGAGAAAAAAAAAAGTGATATTAAAAGAATCTTCTTCGTTTTCTAGAAATTTTTCGGCTAACTGTCACAATGGCAAAATGCTCATTTATAGTCCCAAAAAAGGAAATGGGGACTAATTATATTCCGGAATCATATACATGGTGTCCACGATTCTCCTTTACAAAATTTAAGCGTTATGTGAATAGAGCATATGATATAAACCTGGAACCACTTCCAGGTGGTAGAGGATATCTTCAAGATTATATTTACCAAATAGAAAATGTTCACGTTGCAATAGATGGCAGCGTAATCACAAAAGTTTAACCATGGTGGAATTTACCAACTCCGAAAAGGTGTAGTGCGTACTTTGGTGCAATCAGCTTTACTGTGCCACCCCTATTATGCGTGAATTTTGAACGCGGTTTAAAAATAAGCCACAGAGTACGGAAAAATTGATAAACGACGCCTGTTTGTGCAGTCATTCTGGTAACCATAAAAGAGACAGCTCGTACAGATGCTGTCGATCGACGATAAACCCACGTGAATGGAACTTTGTTGGTAAATTCCGCCATAGTTAGTTTTTGACGATTATGCTACCATCTGCCGCTACACTTTTTCCAGTTGCTGAATACAAACTTTAAGATATCCTCTATCACCTGGAAGTTTCTTCAGATTTGCATCATGCATTCTATTCATATAGTAACTGTTTTGCTTGTAAAGGACGTTTGTGGACACCTTGCATATATATAAATATATCTAAACTGAACTAACAGTTGGTAAAATAGCTCAGTACAAGGAAATACAGAAAAAAAATAAAATAAAATAAGCGTTTGGCTTCATATGTGATAACTTTTCATTCCGAGGAATGCTGATATTAAAAGTATCTCTGCTTGTAACACAGCGGGCTATTTTTATTCAATATTTCATATATTCCAAGGACATGATTCATGTTGTATCTGAGGCTCAAAGATTTCGTTGAAGATGGAGAAACTTTTTTATAGAACCTTCTATATGTAAAGCGATCACGAAAATATAAAAATTCTTTGCTACCGCGGAGGTGGTTAGTTAGATGCCACAGCTTCAAACATTGATGCTGCGTTTCGCTGCACCAGTAAATGTTTTGCTAATTCTGAGTCAAAAATTTAGTGCACATTGGCCTACAAAAAAACCATTTAAGAAAATTAGCTATGGGAGACTTGTGCATCACAACCCTGATAACCATACCGTAAATAGTTATGGTGGGGGATCCCTCGTCTTAATGAAAGAAGAAATACATAAGAAATGAACAGAGTTTTACGTGGTGAATATTTTTCTGCCCGATTATTTTAAGTTGAAAATAGCTCGTTCATTTAAGTTTGAAACCGAACTCACTGACCCCGGCAATGTGGAAGCTAAGAATGGTTATTTTTTATAATAGTATAACAGGTAACCCCATAACGGTGATAAAAATACCCCCTCGAGCTTATGCATGACTTTGTTCTGATGTTTGTGCATAGCGAGTAATACTGTTCATAGTTTTCATCGTGTGCAATTTCTATTTATATCCACAAAGAGAAGACAGGACATTAAAAAAAAATGCTATTAGATGCGAGCACGTTTACGCCATGCTGGAAATAATTGTACGCATATACATATTTAATTTAACGCAAGAGAAACTGCCTGCACTATATCTGCAGTATAATTTATACCAAGAGACGTTGAAGATCATTTATTCTCCCAAAACCTTGATTATTATTTTAAAAGTAATTACTGGCGTGCGATATATACCTGACTTACCTCCAAATCCTGGCCGAATCTGACGGTCGTAATTGTTTTCAGACAGTAAAGTATCCAAAAGCAAAGTTGTATTCGCCAATAGGTCTTTAATTACTGGTTTTGCACTTCCGCTATAAAAAAAAAGAAATAATGAGAAATCAACGTTTCCTATACAATAGTCTAATCAAAATAACACACTCATGTACAAAAGTTGAAATAAAAACGTTTTAAATCACCGTTCCTGTTTGAGGGCCGATTTTAAGTCTCATAACTTAAGATCTAATATAGTCCAGTTTACTTTAAGACAGTTTAGAGATTTGCCTCTCTGAAGCATCCCATGTATAGGGTTTAGGTAAAGTGTGTTTAGGGTCAAACGGCATCAGGGGGTTCCCCATCTCCGCGTTGTTTTCATTGTTCGTGAACCAGTTCGCTGGGAAATGCCAGAGATTTAAGTGGATGGATATTGTATGTGTGTAGTGTCATATACCGTTGTTCATCTGGTTGTTTAGCCGCTGGACACCTGCTGAGGCCCAACGTTGCCCCACTTTCGCCCCGTGGAGGCAGACCAGGAAACACCAGTAGACTAAGATTTACTCTGGCAGGTCCTGCTGCTTAATTTCCTGAGATTTCGGCAGCTAGGACCTAGAAGGAAAAAAATGATTTATTTATTTGGTAAATTCGATGAAGAATGACGCTAAGTTTTTGAAAGGCCGAGTGTATGGGCGAAAAACGTAATTTGGAGATGATTAAATCAATTCCAACGTGTAGGGCATTCGCTTGCGTATGTGCAGGTAGAGTGAGTAGGGAGACTAATCTTGGGGGGGGGGAAGACAGAAGTATGGAGTCGAGAGAGAGGAGGCGACCCCAAGTCAGTGGGGCATGCTCATGCCCCACCAGAAAGAAAAGTGGGAATGGGGAGGAGGCAGTAAGACCGTCCCCCCCGCCTGGGATAGGGGTATTAAAGATGGAGGCTAGGGCGCCCTCTTCAAGTCTCTAAATGGCGTTTGGCAGCTGCGCTGCGTTAAGTCTCTTTTCTTCAGTGTTGAGTCGATTTCAGTCCAGTCGCTCATGGGGTAAGCCCCGTCCTTGTGTTTTTCACTTACTTGTCTCAGGGTTTTTCTCTGTAGTAACTCCATTGGATAGTATTTTATGGTCTTGTACAGTTTTTAACTTGTGGTGGTCTTTCGCAAAACACGATTTATGGTAATTAGCAGTTTTCTCCTCTCGAAGGTCCTGCGCATATTGAGAAAGTGCTCTGTATTCCTCTTCTGGGTCAATGAAGTGGGATACCAGTCCTTTCGGAAGGTAGTGTATCTTTGTGATCAGGTGCCTCTGATATCTTCGTATTCTGGGCAGTCATAGACAAAGTGGTTCCAGTTCTCGACCTCCCCACACGTGCAGTTGGGGTCCTCAAGGCCGAACCCGAACAGCTTCTCCTTAAAGGAGCCATGACCAGTAAGGAGCGAAGTCAAGTACTTACCCGGAAAGTACCAGCCCAATTGCTTGGGGTATATTTTGCTGAGGTCAGGGAGGAATTTGTGTGATTTCTACATTTGTTGTATCGGTCCATCTTTGTTGCCACTCCCCGAGTAGATAGTCCTGTAATCGGACGTTTTCTGTTTTTGTACTACTCGCTGGGTAATTATGAAATCCTGGAAGGTGGCAGGGACTAAACTAGCGTTCAGGAAGTTCAAGCCAGCTTTTACAGCCTCTAAATCGAGGGGGAGCGGTCCAGCAAACACCTGCAACGCTGGCGTGCTTGCTGTTCTGCATGCTCGTGTGGTTGTTAATAAAATGGTCCTCTGTATCATATCCAGAGTTCTCCTATTGACTGCAAGCTTCGTTTTGCTATACCACACTGCCGCAGCATAAGTTATCGCAGGGATGAATGTTGCCTTATAATAAAACATTAGTGGTTTTTTTTTTTTTTTTTAAATCTCCAGTCTTTTCTCGTAACCCTCGCCACCAGTGCCGAGTAACGTCTTATCTTCGTCCTTATATATTGTAGGTGAGGTTGAAAGGATAAGTTTTTGTCTAGGATAACTCCTGGATATTTCATTTGGTTGGCAAGTTTAATGGTCACACCTATTTTAATTTGGGGTGTATTGCAGGGTTCCTTTTAGTAGAATAGATGTGGTTTTCGTCGGTAAAATTTTTAACTGGTTTCTTGTAGCCCAGTTTTGTATTTTCTGTAGAGCTTGGTTTGCGGTGGTTTCCAGTTGGGATCTTGAGTCAGCCTCAATGGTAAGAATAAGGTTGTCCGCAAAGGCCTGGGCCCCGATCAGGTTCAGGGTCTCGTCGAGGACCATGTTCCGAAGGAGTGGCCCCAAGACACTCCTGTGTACAGATCTTGTGACTTTTTGGTAGTTGGCATTTATTTCTACTTTCCAGCAAGATAGGTAGTCCTCCCATTACCCTGTATAGGTTGATAGGGACTGCAGCCACCCTTAGTCTGCCCAGGACGCTCGAACGCCCCTGCAAGATTTGCAATGACTAGTAGGTATTTTTTTCTGTATTCCTGTGCCTTCCGAAGCAGGTTTCTAAGTGCATCCACTGTGGAGGAACCCGGCTTAAATCCGAACTGATTCCTAGGCGACAAGTTTGCCCTCTCATAGTGGTTTTTGATTCGGTTGTGCAGCAGTCTCTCATATAGTTTGCTGACCACTGAGAGCAGTGCGATAGGTCTATATGACTCTGGGCAGTCCGGTTTTTGTTAGGATTTTTAAGTATTAACTTGGTGTTTGCCGTTTTCCATGCTGTGGGGAATTTGCCTGTTTCCAGGCATCTGTTGTATCGAGTAAGTAGTAAGTGCGGTGCAAATTCTGCAATTTTTTTTTCAAGATCTGTGGTTCAATCATGTCCAGTCCTGGGCATTTGCGATTTCTGATCTTCGTGGCAGCCTCACTGAGCTCAAGGGTGAAGGGGGTTCGACTGCCGAAGTGTTAAAGTTTGCGTTGTCATTGCAAATTTAGTTGTTCTTTCATGGTTAGTATTGTTGGTTCCTTGAAGATTTTGTCCAGTATGTTGCCCATCGACTGCTCCCAGGTGGTCATTAGGTTTCCCCTCCAGTGTCCTGGTAGTATTAATGACCTCGCCCCTGGAGAGCTTATTGGTTATCACCTTGTAGACCAGGGGTCGGTGTTCCCAGAAGTAGACACTAGCGCTCCGGGGAACGCTTCTTACTTTTTTTATGGTGTCTGTGTAATGGTTCCTAGCTTCTCTGTAATGTTGCCTCAGGACCTCCACCTCATTTTCGGGCCAGGTTCTGCGAGCTCTCTGGAAGTATTTTCTTGTTTTTTGCATCTATCGTCGTAGTACAGCAATTTCTGGTATCCACCAGGGTACTGCACCAGGTTTTGGATTTTTTTTTCTTTTTATCGCTCGATCACTGTTCAGTAATAATTTTGTAGTTTCCCTCTGAAGGTCATCCGGGTCGCTCCGGGGGTTTGTTTTCCTGATTGTGTCTAATTGCGTGGTGAGCAGCTCGCTATACAGTCTGCATTTGCGACTACATATCTGTTTTGTGATTGGTTTGTTTGGGTTATTCTTGTTAGTCTGTCTTTCAACTGAAAAAGGTTATTGCCCGATGGTCTGAGGTGGTCCATGCTTCCTCCAGTCAGTCACATGTCCGGCCATACTCCTGGTGGCCAGGGAGACATCAATTATGGCCTCCCAGAGGATGCTTGAAAAGGTCGGCAGATGGTGGGGTAGATTTAGTACAATTAGATGGGATCCTGCAAGGTAGTCTTCTAAGAGTTGTCCATTTCGAGTTCCTTGCCTGTCTGGGGTGATGCTGTGCCATGCCGGGGAGCGGTTGACGTCAGCTCCAATGATGACTCTGATTTGGTAGGGTATCCTGTAGGCATCGGAGGTAGTCGATTGCAAAGTCTATATCTTGTCCCGGTCGGCAGTAGAGTGCCACGACATATAGGAATCCTAATGCTGTGCCAAGTTGTGCACAAGCAGCCCATGGAGTACACAGCTGTGTGATTTTAGTTGCGCTGATGTTGGTGTTTCTTTCCAGAACGGCAGCCGACGGGGTTGTCGTCATCCGTGTGAATCACCTTGTAATTGTGTGGGTACCCCGCGACCCGCTTTGTGTATACGGTTCCTGGACTATAATGACATCCCAGTTTTTGTCTTCGACTTTGGTCCGTAACTGGTCAAGCCACTGGTCTGGTCAAGGTCACAACTGAAGGGATAGATGTCTTTACTCACTAATTCCTGCGCCGGAGGGGAATGCTACACATTCCGTTGTCACACAAGCCTCCCAAGTCAAGTGCAGGGCGTTTTCGTGGCAACCACTGTATAATTGTTGCCCATCTATAGCCCTGTTGTCAGTCGCATGGTGACCAGTACGGTCTGGCAACAAAGGATATAGATAGAAAACATAAATAACCTACAAGTTCCCAGTAAATAAGCAAAAGTTTCTCACCCTGAGATCCACTATAGTAGTTGTTCTAATTAGTACTTTTCATTAACTAGTAGGCACTGTAACCACATATTCAGAGACAAAATCCAGGAGCGCGGAAAACGTGCGTCCATACTGGTCCTACCCAGGGTTTAGGTCTGGGATTTGATAAACCACACCATTGTCTAGATATCTTCGCTTTCTAGAAGTTTATCAATCAACTGACTCGTGTCGGGAAGTGCGCTGTCTCCCACCAAAAAAGAAACTAGTACTAATTGACCCCTATGGATTAGAATTTAGGACTTTTCCACCCGGCGTGGGAGGACGGATTATAATCACTGTGCTACTTGCAAGGGCGATTCATCAGGGAACTTGATTCTGCTGTTCAGAGTCTAAGTTGCAGTGCTCTGTAATCTATGACAAACGGGCTGTCTTGTTGGATTAGAAGACCGCAAATCCAAATTTCCTAGAATAAAGCGCTCTTTGTTCATCCTTCCAATCTACACATCGTATAAACAGTATGGCCTGCAGCAGAGCTCCTATGCAATTACCGTGCAAAAAGTTGAGTCTGGTTGATAAGGTCAAATACCGGCCATTTTTCTATTATGTTGTCCGTGGATGATCTTCAAGAGTTACACATTTAAGATCTCTAAATAATTCGTCTGGAATTGTTTATATAGCCTTGAGATGACACTTCGGATACATTTAAGAACTTTGTCACCTCCATGTATAGTTGGTCCAACTCCATCTTCAATCGGATCTCTATTGCATTCATATGGCATCTTCTCGTCATTCTCAAGTTCTATAAAAGAAAACCGATCTCTTCGCTTCCGCAGAAAGAATAAAAGTTTAATTCCATTTAAGCTTCAGATCTCTTATGCGAAATTTAGAATGCGTCCATAAAAACAAACTTAATTTTTATACGCTTACGAATCCCCTGCTTTACGCACCAAATTCAGACAACATGTAACTTAACTTTTGGACGCGAGCGTATTTATTAATCATGGAAAACATTCCTATTTTCCAACTTTTGATTATGATTATTTTGGAAGCTATTCGAAGCGTATTTTGTAGATCGCAGAGTGTAAATTACGATCAGGAAGACCTTATCGATCAATTAAATTTTAAAAGTACCAAAATTCAAAACTGCTTTCGTGAAATCCCCGGGAGGAACAATTTAAAATATTTTGCGTCATTATGACGTAAAGAGCATAAAGTTCAGCGATGGGCTGTTAGCAGAGCGGACAAATAAAGAACGCTGGAAGAAAAGAAATACAAGGAAGCTAAATGAGCGCAGGCCAAATATATATCTTGGCATTGTTAACCAAGAACTGTAAGTGACGTTAAACATAATTACATACGCAAAATTTAGAATTGGTGATAAGATTCCTTAGGTATTACTTCGATATCTCCTTTTAATACGGTAGCCCACTGTTTCCCGACCTTTAGGCTACTATTCGCTGGAATACACTGGCATACATAAAAAAATTCATATTTAAATGCAAATTGGTAAACTTGTACAATTTTAGATTCTTATTACAAATATTTAAATGGTTGTGCTCTATCACGTCAGTATTTTGCACCAATATGAAAAATGTACCGCCCATAGCGAAATATGTATTTCAAATATTTATACTATGAAAAAATGGAAGTAAACTAGATGCTTGCTGATCAATACTTATTTAGTGGCGCGACTCTTTTTTTTTTTGTATGGGGAAGAATTAAAGCTCTCTTGAAACGTTGTGTTCATGATATGAATCCCTTTTAAGACAACAGTACTCTGCCATCACTGTCGCATTTCGTTTACCTGGTATATTTTGTTCATAATCTGGATATCTCGATGAAACATTTCTTCTTGCTCTTCACTCACTGCTCAAATGTGCTGTGGAAAGTAATCAAGAAGGCCATGCAGAAAGTGAACCTTCCCAATTACGTTGCAAACTAATTTTTGAAACCAGTAAGCATGTTGAAAAAAGTTTTCACTACACTCTTCAATGCTAACCAAGATTCCACTTCTTTCAGTGTCAGAGTTATGAAATTATCATCTTGCAGCAATTTGCTGATTTGTGGTCTGTCGATGGAGTTCTCCTTTGGAAAGGAAAGGAAAGAGTCTTTATCTAGACATTAAAAACTGTTTCACATGTAATAGTAGCAGAAACCTTAGTTTAGAGAACTATTTTAACGGCAACTCATCGTATTGCTGATATTCGTATTGTGGAATTTCACAATTGATAATACAAGAATTGTATTCGTATGTTATCAATCCTGTGTTTACGGCCGCTCTCCATGTTGTGCGGACTGAAAAACCAGGGATAACTCACGGTGGAAAACTGCACACCCCAGCCTAAACTTAACTAACTACAGTCTTGATTGAAGAGGACTTCAGAAATTCCTCCAGTCGTCGGTGAATCGGTGAAAAAAACAAATGTTGTTTCTTGTCGACTAAGCTGCTACAAAAGATTTCTTGGAGACGCGTCGTTCCCATTGATATTTTTGTTTCCAGGTGAGCGATTAGTCCACTTTGGCTAAGTCTTTCTGATTAAATGATCAGCTATACACCTGCGGTCACATTCGAACAGCAAGCATAGGAATACTGTAACCCGACTGTTATCCAAAAACCATGGTTAGCTCCTAAAATCACCACAAACTCTTTACTTATTATTACCGTATTTAATCTTTTATAACATGAATTTCAGACTGTCATAAATTTCCTTTAAAGTACAGTGTGAAGAACAGGCAACCGGAAAGTAACCATGAGTGTAACTTTTTTATCTTTGTAATATATAATGAATTCCTTTTAAGAACTGCTTTAGAGCTCTTCATTAAACTGTAAGTGATGTATTTTCTCTCCGGTGGATGATATGCAACGCTTTAGTGCATTGAAACTACATTTAAATTAGTACAGTACAGAACACACAAGAACCTTCTTTGAGTAGAAGGAATGAATTTTTTTACTCAATATCTTAACCATGCAAACTAAATGCCAGATGTCAATTCTCACACCAGTTGTATTTGAATGGTCTTTTAAAAATGTCTCATTAATGAGTTCCGCATACCTTTTTCTCATGTATGTGTGCGGTGATTATATAATTCAATCTTATTGCATATGAAATTCAATTTGGCTGAAAATATTATCTGGACAAGAAGTGATCTCTTCATATATGCTGCATTAATTATTAAGCATACGTTTATTCTGTAAGAGGCAGCAACGAGAATGTCACTTCAACTCCGCCTTGTCACGCTGTGAAGAACAGTATCACTGCAAAAGGCCCAAATACGTGAGTAGTTATGGGTTTGTGTTTGGCTACCCAGAAGCATCAGTCACCTGGACAGACGATTCTGGGTACTCGTCCACACCACTGGAAGTTGACTAGGTCCAGTAACTCTGTCTCATATCAGACTCTTCACCCAAAGGGAGTAAATGCTAAACCCCTAAAGGGGGTAATGATGAAATAATACTCTGGGACTCACTTCAGAGAATAAAAAAGGGGGAAAATTCCCGTGGTGTCAGGAGAACGAAAAAAAAAAAAAGTGTGCCCAAGAGCACAGTTAACTATGTACATATCACTAATTATATTTATAGTATAGGCAGCAGGATACAGTGATTTACGGGAGGTAAACACAGCAGAAGCATAGTCCAGAAGGAGGGATAGATTTTGTTTGGATTGAGGTAGCACATCTTCATGCCCAGGAGAAAGATCCCGGACAACTGTTTGTAGGATATTTCTAATATCTTCATAGCTTTTACACTCGAAAAGCAGGCCAATTCTCCTTAGCACCACAGAAATAAGTCCGAATTGTGAAGTGAAAGTTGATGTAATTTTTCGTTGAGAGAGACCCGTGACCTGTAAAGAGACGTCTAAAGTCCGAAAGAGAACAAAGATCTATTCTTATTTTCAAGCAAGAAGGATACATCTGGCAAGAACTTAGGAAAAGCACCCAAAGAAGTAGTGCCCCATCGTGTCTGCCATATGTTAAGAATTTCATTGAAGCATCTTTTCTTCACTTTAGGAAGTATGGCCAAATTTATCTTAATATCTAATATTTTAGTGAGTATCAATCACTTGACATGATAGCACTGGCCACGAAATAGATCAAGAAGGACAATCAGCGAGAATCTGCATTGAAACAATCCTGGAAGCACGATTAATGGAATGCAGCGTAGTTCTTTGAATAGAAATAAATTTAGACTGCAATTTTGAATTGACTGCCCTATTAAACCATGCTCCTGCAGCATGGACAATGGGAAGGAAAATGCATGGTAAAAGTTTCACGAGAAAGGACCATTCAAGTTATGAAGCATAGTGTTTCTTGTCAAGAGGCACCGGGGATCCCCTCCTAACTCCGCGTATTATACAGCATAGAACTGGAATCTTGGAAATGTTTTATTTTAGATTTTTATCCAAGTAACCTTGGATACGGTAGTGATGGACACGCCGAATATTTTCATCGAGGTGTTGCTACCAAAGAAGGTGGAAACCTAGTATGTTTGCAGACTATTGCTGGACGTTGATCAGAGGTGCTCCTGATCACCATAAAAGAAAAAAAAAAGCAAATAAGTAATTGTATTTTTAAGGAGTTTATTTTAATATTTATTAATTTCAATAAGCGTAATTTGCATTGCTCTCTAAGTTTTGGGGCACTGGTCCGTACTGACTTCAAATTTTGGATCCAGAATCTGAAACTCCATAAAATGTGCCATATTTTAAGAGGAAAAATTCAAAAGCTTAAATTTGTTGTCCCGTGTTATAGGCACGAGAAGAGTTAATGGCGTTTTTGAAAATATCTGTGTGGTAATATAACGGTAGGGATTTTTCGGTCATCTCATCGGATAGCAAATAAAACTGTACTCAGTTTTCGATCAGCAAAAATATATGTAGTATTTGGTAGGCTTTCGCTATAATTTTCTCTACATGCAAAGAAGGCACTATTAAAAACAACACACACTGAAAAAAAATTGAGCAATTACGATATTGGATAATTGAAAAATCATTCGGAACATCGACAACCAATTCAAATCAAAATAATATACAAGAACCCGATAAGGTCCGCAAATTGCAATCAAAAATAAAGTTCTTATTTTTGAATTTTTATCCAGTTATGACCATTCAATATTTATTTATTGAATTTTCCCGAAAAAAGCTTCAGGGAGATGGAATTTACAATCTATTTCTAGATTTCACATTTCTCTCACGACATTACGAACTGTTCATTCAAAATCAGCATCAAACTACATATTTGGGTTTTAATTTAAAATCAAAACAATTCCTAAAGATTAAATAACATTCCACCACTGATTTCTAAGGCAATTCAGTATGTCCATTTATTGAAAGAAAATGATAAAAGAATAAAGAAATAGAGCATGAACACCTAATTCATAGTATCTACTGAAATTTAAAATATGTTAATTAAATAAATATGAAAACTAACTTCCTTTGTCGCCATTGATTAAAAATTCTTTCGTTCTTAATTACTGTTATATTAAAACATTGAAATATAATTAATTAGTATTTCAATTGACAACTAAAACTATACATGTTTGTTTAATTAAAATCCGCCCGTGTCTAGCATCTATCAATCCGTGTTATTTGTCCGAAGCTATTTCCAATGCGAGAGAGACGCTACAAAAACCATTCGCTTACCATTGTTTTGAAATTCGTCCTGAATTCGACTATTCCTTTTACGATTTTCAACATGTTAATAGATTAGAATTTAGGAACGATAATACTTAGACTGATCTTCTAATTTCAGTGCATTTTTCTCATTCAGTTTTTATTTTAACAACTTTAGAAAATATTGCTAGTAAAGCTGACCCGCATTCGATAAAACATGGTTTATTCGAAAAGTGGTTGTGGATTAAAAGCTGTATAATTTGCTAATATAATCCATTTAAAATCCAATAACATATTCTGGTTAAGGATGAATATACTGTATAGAATAATTTTTGAAAAAATATTTTATTCTCCGAGAATATTATCCGCTGGCATCATTTATCATAACATGTTCTTCTTTCCAATTACAGATGCTTAATCAGGATCTTTATTCATTATCATGTTATGCTTCCTCTCTGGAGTGTTTCTTTTGCTGGTAACGGCTTTGTTTTCGGGAAGAAAACAGATTCATATAGCTCTTTTTAAAATTAAGTAACCGACATTTTTCATCTGTATAGCATTTTTCATTACCTTGTTTTAAGTGATGTTTCAGTCCACCGTTACAAAACTCTTCTTCTGGAAGAGTAGTTTATCATAAAGGTTTTCTAAGTTAGCTTAAATAGTTTTATTATTTCTTTATCGCTGACAGCAGTGTTTTGCCAAGTACTTCACCGGTGTTCTTAACCTCTTCCTTTGTTCCGCTTACCTAATTGGCTACACTGTTTTTCAAAGAAGACATGGATGTTGGACTACAGCCATGGATTTATGGCAGGCGTGATGAATCTTTTGACAAGAAAAAAAAAATAATTCTTGGTACTGCAAACAACAACATTAAAAATTTGCTAAGAATACGGCTTGGGTTTTAATAGCAGGAGATGACTGCCTTTTAGATTAACTCTTTTTTTTTTTTTTTAACATTTCGCTGTTAGCATTTTTCACGCGTCATTTCCAAATATTTAACTCTATTAAGGAATATATATTGGATCCTAAAATGAATCTATTCTTTCCATTTCTACTATAACCGATATACAATATTTCAAAAATTATATACAATAACTGATATACTCGTGAAGATAACGTTAGGTAGATTTATGACTAATCAAAAAAAAAACATTGCAGATCATTCAATCGCATGATAAACTTTCAGTTAACAGTAAACTCGAGATTTACTCCCTTTTAACAATTAACCTTTTTTAAATTCCTATTTTACAATTTATTGTAAGTTACAGCTTACAGAAGGAAAAAGCTATCTAAATAAATTACAATTTTTTTTAATTCATTTTCTTAAGAAAAACATGGAATATTTAAAATTACAAATTAACTTAAGGAATGCAATATTCTTAATAAAAAAAACTATAAAAAGCAGTGTTAATGCATCGTATTTGGAATAAACTTTACAATGTGTTTTTTTTTTTAATATCTGACTGAAAATTGGGCTTCGTCCAAGTCTAGCTGCACCACAGTAAATTACGAACAGGGATGCTAGTTCTAGTTTTAACCTTACTTCTGGTTGAATTTCATTTGTTTTGCCTTTTAGACTCAAACATGTTGTTGAGGTTCTGAAAGCCATACCATGTGTAAGTGTCTTGTGAGAGGGTTCTGTATATGCAAAGCTTTTGTTGATATAGTTGCATAGGGAACACAGGTTGGGAATAGCCTCAATTTTTATGTAGCTATGAGCAAACGGAGTCTGCTTCGAAATGTTGGAAAGTCCCTACAAATTAGAAGCAGTTCTCCAGAGGACAAGATATATTACTATCTATAATGCACACTTTTCTCCTTGGATGACTTGCTTTTTATTTGAGGTGAGGGTAATACCGAGTCAAACTAGTGCTTGAAGGTTCTCCATTATGAGATCTATGCATTTAGAAGCAAACTGAAATATAAAACTGAAAATTTTGTCCTAACCTCTACAACTATGTTCTGTAGTAGATCTTGTAGTATTTTAGCTTTGGCTGATTTTTTTTTAAAATTCTGGTTAGTTTTATTTCATTGGGATTTCAGGGATTGGCTATAAAACTTACTCCTTACATGTGCCTACAAAAACCTAGAGGAAGTTGTGTGTGTGTGTTTTTTTTTTTGGGTCGAAATCACAACTGATACTTTTTGGTACAAACTTGAACACTAATTTGTTTCTTAAGAAAGTGGCCTGTATCTAATCCAGCATGTTTTTTAGTGCTCGTCATCTAAATCATGTTTTAATAAGTTTCAAAAGTGAACAAGACAGCAGCATTATTTGTGAGAGTTAGATCTTACGATGAATAACTGTAAGTGCTCACCTTTAAATTAGTGTGCGTTTTTTTATCTCTCAAAAAATATAATATGCCGTTCTAAAAGAGGCGGGTTTTTGCCGCCATTGCATGCTAAGTATTACTGGCTTGCTTTTAAGCCCAGGTCAACCCGTACCCTTATACAGTGCTCTTACAGATATTTCCTCACTACTAGTTCTGTGGGTTGCTATATGCCTGAGAGTGCAGGAAGTTAACTCCCTGGGGTCTTTCCTAAAGATGCTGTCTCAATACAAATAGTATTAGCTACTTTTTGCTCTAATATTTCCTTTTCAGCTGCACTATAACGTCCCAGCGATACTCCTTCCATATTACCATGTAAATAATGGGACAGTAGGCATTCCTCAGTGACATGGAATGAGTGTGAAATCCAGCTTTATCTCTGCTGGAACGTTACGAATCCACGGAAAGCATTGAAGGAGACGAGATCCAAGTGACTACCCAGACTTTGTCATGACCATAAACTTTCGCTGATACATAGTATCCATCGGAGATAGTTTCTACCCCACGCTGCTGCTGATGACGGTCGACAATCTCAAAATGATCTAATACTGACTTGAATCAACTTACTGTGAAGCCATTTCATCTCGCACATCTACTACACATGAAACAAGTTCTTACACTTTCCATTGGAACATCACCAGCTCGAATAAGCCATTTTGCCTCTCCGGGGTTTGATATCAAAGATGCCTGCTATAAAACTGAGCCTTCCAACTGCTGCACGTCTTCTCCACTTCCACCTTATTATGATAGTTGTCGCATGTTCACTATGCTTCACATCTAACGTCCATTAATAGCCAAAATGATCCATACAATTTTTTGTCGCTGAAATAGACTTTAGCTGCACTATCCTTTCCGATGATAAATTCAACAATACGTTGGACTCAACTCCAAATTTCTGACAAATGTCAATGGTGAATTCCCCTACTTAACTCAGGACTTCTTTATAACTTCCATATAAGTGCAAGGTGGTCTACCTTACTCGGTGTTTTCTGCCTTTCCAAATTGTAATAGACTGATACCAATGTCAACTCGCTACGATTTTCTTGAAACAAACCATATTGAAAAAACTTCCACTTTAGCAACGCCAATATTAAACCTTAAATCGCTCCAGAAGCCATATTTAAGAGAGAGAGATGTCATAAAGGCTTCTTATCTCAATGATCTTCGGAAACGAACTGGGCATTAAATGTCTTTCTGAAAGTTAATATGGCTTCACACTGAAACCTAAATATGTGTTTGCAATACGCATCACTGGGGTCGGTGTTGTTCATTTAGTCTGCACAAGATCTCAATTGTAAATTATTTACAATGGATGACTATAGTCTAGAATTTTAACGTAAATATTTTAAATAATTCACTATATTAAAAAATATTACACGTAGTTGACTTTTTTCCCATTAATTCTACGTAAATTAATGGCTCCTGTAAACGTAATTCATATTAGTTAAGCCGTATCCAGGTACCAACCTCAGCGAAAAATAATTAGCATTGCACCCCTTTATCTCATAGATAAAGGGTAGAAAATGCTGTTTATTCTCATGACGGCTGAGGCAAAGTTTACATAGTGATTGTAACTGTATACATCTGTAATTAAGGGAAACCAATAATTTTCCAGTGCTAGTCCACAGTGGGCCATGGAATTTTCGTGACAGGGTATGGACTGAACTAACAGCAACCTTACTAGCGGCTGAGTACATCCACCACTTGACCAAAGCCAGTGAACATCCAAACTTATGAAATCTTGAACGTCCCATGATATCTGGACTGTTGTGTGTGTTAGAGAAGCCTTCCTAGAGACCTGCGATTTCCCAAAGCAGTTTCTAATATGCTTCAGACGCTGACCAGCTTCCATAGGCAATTCTGACCTCTCTCACAGTATAGTGGTCTTGCTACTTGTCATTCGTTTGAAACGGTTTGGATTAGAATCCTCTGGGAGACTGGATAAATTCTTAAAAGAATGTACAATCGGGGCTATAGATGGCCTATCTCAGAGCGAGGGGGTAAGATTTTCCCGTTTTCCGGATTTTTCAGCCCCCGCAACATGAAAATCAGGCCGTGAATCCACATTTGTAAAGATTTGATACACACAGCTCAATATCCTGTGATACTAATGTGCTATTTAAATAACATGGTCATAGCCCTAATCCTGTACTTTTAAAATGTTATACTTCGGACTGATCAGGACCCGAGGACCTCCATTTTTAACTAAATTGCTGATCCACTTGAAGTAGTGTATTATTACAGCAACTCTTTAAGAAGGCGGTAACTGCTATTTGTCATTATCTATGCCAATCCCTCAACTTCCCTTAAGGTATAAAACTTCTAAGTGTAGAACAGAAAAAGGTCTTGTGTCCAACTATTTATGCGGACTACAAAATGTAGGTTTGTGATGATCAAGATAAACATTATACAAGATAAACATTTTAATCACTACGGGCACATTTTAAACATTAAAAAAGTAACCAAACTTAAGGAACATTTTTTTTCAGAGCTAGAAACTGTGGTTTTCTTAGGCTGGAAA
Source organism: Mastigoproctus giganteus (assembly GCF_048544385.1). Classification (NCBI taxonomy): domain Eukaryota; kingdom Metazoa; phylum Arthropoda; class Arachnida; order Uropygi; family Thelyphonidae; genus Mastigoproctus; species Mastigoproctus giganteus. The sequence continues at coordinate 59,110,479 of NC_143577.1, forward strand.
TTACGTTAAGCGTAAGAAAAGTGGAGGAGCGAATTAAACGGCTTCCACTGCTTTTAAATATTCGCTTAGTACGATTAAAGCAGGATAATACTGTACATACTGAAATATTTCGATATTTGTGTTAAATATCGATATATTGGTAATATCGATTAGTTATTCAATATATCTTATGGTGTACCGATATACTCAACTTTCTTACCTTCCCTAGTAATCTAATGTTTATTATCTCACTACCAAACAGGTATAAGAAAAATATATGTAAATAAATATTTTTCAGAAATATCTTAATCATGAGCTTGTGCGATATTTATAATACCTGAATACGACAATTACAATGAATATTTCTGATTGTATTCACGGTGTTATTAATAAATTAGATTTTATAGAAAAGAAAGTATCAGAAAAAAAATTTCGCTTAAGTAAAAAATTAAAAAATAATAAACTTTAATGCTATCATTTTAAAGGACACGTGTTTAAGGTACCGCAGAATAAAAGCAAAAACATCTCTAATTATGTTAAACTAAATTGTAGCGTGACATTAATAGGAATCCAGAACAAATAGTAGACAACAGATAATGAAGGGGCTTAGAGGGGAACAGGCATTCTGTGTGTTATCAGACACTCAGCCTAAAACACTGATGGATCCAATATCTCTCTATTACAGAAGATTTAGGAGAAGTCCGGTTGGCCTGCCTCCCTAAAATCCACTCATGCACACCTTCTCGATGGTAAGCCCTGTTACGTCACTTAGGTGGCAACGAACGTGTAGAGTGGTTCTCTTCAAGACGCCTGGTCAGCGTGAAGAGGAAAAGACCAAACCCTCCAGCAATATGAAAGCACGACGAAACAAATGGCCCTCCGTCCCCAGCAGCTTTCACTCTCCCTCGTACGGCAGCGAGAGGATCAGAGTGGAAGCAGAGGGTGCTAAGAATCTCTGGGTACGACCAGGCTGCCATGCACGGAAACTGAACTTGGCCTGTTATAACGTAAGAACACTCATCGGTGAAGACAGGATATTAGAACTGGAAAAGGAATTAGAAAAATGTGAATTGGAATATCATCGGTTTGGCTGAAACAAGAAGAAATGAATCACTTATAAGTTTATCAAGTGGAAATCTGCTGTACACCAATGGAAACATTGAAAGGAGTGAAGGTGGAGTTGGGTTTCTGGTCCATAAAGATCTTAAAAACAACATTTTGGAATTCAAAAGTACATCACCAAGGGTGTCAAGACTAATATTCAAGATTTCTAAGAGGTACAAGCTAAAGATTATAATGATTTATGCACCAACATCGAGCCATGATGATGAAGAGGTTGAAGAAATGTACACTGAAATTGAGTCTTCTAGATGAGCAGAAAACCCACTACACTATTATTATGGGGGACTTCAATGCTAAGGTTGGAAAAAGACAAAACAGCGCAGAGAGGGGAACTATAGGAAATTTTGGAATTGGTGAAAGAAATGAAAGAGGTGAAAGACTTGTGGAATTTGCAGAATCACAAGGACTGTCAGTAATGAACACTTTTTTCAAGAAAAGGGTGAACAGAAAGTGGACGTGGAAGAGTCCAAATGGATTAACTACTAATGAAATCGACTTCATCCTCACTAACAGAAAATATATTGTGAATGATGTTACCGTCCTGAATAAGGTAAATGTTGGAAGTGATCACAGAATTGTAAGATGTACACTTGATATAGATGTAGGAAAGGAAAGGGAAAAAAACTGACTCGAGTAAATAATACAAAGGTCTTTGAGATAACAGAAAAGGAGAAAAAGCAGTATGTACTGGAACTTAAGAACAAGTATGAGCCTCTGCAGACTGCTGAGGACCAAGATATCGACGAGGAATATTACAACTTTCTGAAAGTGATAAAGCCCAAGAAACCTATAGGGAAAAAGAAATCCAAAGAAGAAAAAATTAGTCAAGAAACACTTGTCATGATGAACCGAAGACGACAAAAGAAGAGCAATAAAAACACTGACAGGGAGAAAATTGAGTATACTGAGTTATGCAAAGCCATTAGAAAGACTCAGAGAGGACATAAGAAGATTTAACACAAGAAAAGTAGAACAAGCATTAAGGGAAAACAAAGGATTTAAATCAGCAGCCATGAGCAGTAATACAGAAAGACAAATGATTCTGAAACTGAAGAATAGCGATGGTGTACTTATAAACAGCAGAGAAGGCATAATTCAAATAGCAGAAGACTACTATAGAGAATTATACAAGGAGCGAGGGAATGATGCCAGCAGTGGGGAAGATGGATTGCAAAGTAGCAACACATACGACATACCCAATATTCTTCCTGATGAGGTAGAACATGCATTGAAGAAAAGGAAGAATCAGAAAGCCCCGGGGGAAGATGAAGTTACTGTAGAGTTGTTAAAATTGGGAGGAAGAGACATAACACAAAAACTGGCAAGGCTCTTCACAAAGTGCATTAGAAAAGGTGTGACGCCTAAGCAGTGGAATAATGCAATCATAATTTTGCTGCATAAGAAAGGAGATAAATCAGAAATTGGAAATGATAGACCAATTAGCTTGTTATCCCACATCTACAAGTTGTTCACTAGGGTCATTACTAACAGATTAGAAAGAATACTTGATGAGAATCAACCGAAAGAGCAAGCTGGCTTTAGGACAGGATTCTCAACTATGGATCACCTTCACATAATATCACAGCTAATGGAGAAAGCAAATGAATAAAAAACACCATTATGCCTGGCATTTGTGGATTCTGAAAAGGCATTTGACTCCATACAGCATAAGGCAATGTTTCGGGCACTGGAAAGACAAGGCATTGATACCCCATATATTATGAAGAAAATATACGAGAGTGCTACCTCCTTTATTAGACTAGACAAAGATAGTAGGAAATTTAAAATTGAGAAAGGAGTTCGACAAGGAGACAATATCTCCGAAGCTGTTTACTGCTGCCCTTGAGGAAGCTTTCAGAAGATTAGACTGGTCGCAGAAAGGAGTCAATGTGAACGGAGAGTACCTAAAACCATTTACGATTTTCAGATGACATTGTGGTCATAAGCCATGATCCCAAAAAATTAGAGGAAAATCTTAATCAGTTATGCACAGCTAGTAAGGATTTTGGACTAAAGATGAATATGGCTAAAACAAAAGTAATGATGAACAAGTATGTCACAGAAAGGGAAATAATGATTGAAGGAGCAGTAATTGAAAAGGTGGAGTCATATACTTATCTGGGACAAGTTATTAGCTGTAATAATGATAAATGGCTGGAAGTCAAGAGAAGAATAAATTTTGGATGGATAGCATTCAGGAAATATAGTCACATACTGAAGATCAATATCCCAATTTGTCTGAAACGTAAAATAATGAACCAATGTATACTCCCCACCATGACTTATGGAAGTGAAACTTGGGCACTCACAAAAAGAATGGAAGAGAAGCTGAGAACTACACAGCGAAGAATGGAACGAATCATATTGGGAGTCAGACTGTTAGATAAGAAGAGAAACACATGGATTAGGCAGGAAACTCAAGTAAAGGACATTCGTATCAAAACTAAAGAACTAAAATGGTTTTGGGCAGGACACATAGCTCGAAGACATGATGACAGATGGACTAAGAAAATAACAGAATGGTATGCAAGAGGAGCTAGAAGAAAACCTGGAAGACAAAGGCGGAGATGGATAGATGAAATTCATGAGTTTTTGGGTAGTAAATTGATGTCCAGTGCTCAAAACAGAAGGAACTGGAAAGTTGCTGGAGAGGCCTACATCCTGCAGTGGATTGAAAATGGCTGATGATGTGAATGAAGATTTAAATGCTAGAGACAGACTTGTCGCAGCACTGTATTGTCAAATGCACATTTAGCATAGTGAATTTGTACCTGCCAAATATTGGGCATAAAGGAAGTATATATAATTCAGGGATTCGTGGCAACAGTGCTGTAAGTGCCATAAACAGAAGAAAAACTACTGTGGTTAATTCGGTTCTACAAAATGAACAGCATCAATTCCACTGTTGTTATTATCCACATATATTTTAAAGAAAGAAATTAACTTTTCTCATTCGTTCTCGGAGAGAACAGTTTATTGTGAATACTTTTGTTAGCTCTAAATCGAGAAACTCTGTTCTATGGTCAGTTTTATTTTTTATATCAAAAAAATACCCAAAGAGCCGTGTCAGAAGGCTTTCTAAAATTGCTAACGAAGCTGTCCAAAAATTTGCTAAGCAAGTTTCACTTTGAAGGCATTGGATTTCAACAGCTTTTCTCCTGAATGAATTATTTCTAAAACAAAGCATTCTAGAATAAAAATATTCAGGAATTTTATGACAGAAAAAAAGAACGTTAGCTGACTATTGCTCAATAGGACAGTTGATGCTCTATTTCTACAAAAAAGAAAATTGGGCCTCGTTCCACGGCATGATTGGTATTTTGCAGTTTCTTCTGTGTCTTTTGCTTTCAGTAACTCAATACTAGTGTCAAACCAGCAACAAATTGGAAATAAATTTAGAACGCGCCCATTTTTCTACAAAGAAATGAGATATAACAGAACAGGATAAACACGGTGGCAGTCGTAGATATCTTGTATTAGCTGACTTGAAGGAGCCAAAAATGTCAGGCCAGGTAATAATACCAACGATATTTTGAAATTAGAGTTAAGTTTAATCCCTTGTTTTGTTTTAAATATTAATTTTTGATTGACTTTAGAAAATATCCTAAAGAGGGGGATATATGGTGATTCCTGTACAATTTACCTTGTGGAATTTGCAGTCTTACATCCTGGAATCATTTTCAAGATTATATTCCAGCATATGTCTTCGTATGATATCCCTCTGAAAGGCCATTAATCAAAAGCACTTATGCGCTTTAATTAATCTAAACATCAAGCTTTGATGTGAATTTACTTCATGTAATTGCGATTTCCCGGCAGAGAAAATTCTGAAAGCTCTTCTCTTCTAATGTGCCTCCTTCAATTCATTACTCCCTTTATCTTTGTGATAAATCCATTAGGTTTCCACCTTGCATAATGGTTTCTGCTTCGTTATGGAACCGGCGAAAATAAATGGTAGATATGTCTGTTTGAAGAGTTAATTATAGGTAATTTTAGATGGTGTTCAATGCGATTTCTAAAATTTTCCTTTCAATTCATCTATCTCTTCCGCGTGCAACAGTTTGCTTGATGTTTCTCTTCATAAACGGCAGATATTTTTAGATGTCTTTCTAAGAATAGCGGAGAACCCCGATTTTCGGATCGATTTCATCTAAATGACCACTTTAGAGGAGAAGATAAGTTAGCATGTATGGAGCGAGCTGAAAGTGAAAATTCGCTTCCATTGAATACCTTACCAAGAGAAACATTTGAATCTAGATAGTGCATATAATACTGACAGTTCGCTATCGTGTGAGCTATCGATGTTCAATACAAAAAGAAAACTTGGAATGATTTAAATCAACATAACAGCGGAATATTAAAATGGTGAGTATTAATGGGTTATAGAAAAATGACAGACATTACCTCATGAGGTAGATTAAGCAGAGTTCCGATCAGCGTGTGTCGAAGGTTCTTCGCACTGGAGTTCAAAGCAACTCCACAGTGAGGAATAATTGTGGCGGATTGTCATTGGAACGTGATACATCAGAAGCAAAGTATTGTAAGATTGTACAAAATGTTTTGGTTTCGTTGTGTGCGGCATGTGAATGGATAACGATATTAGTATTGCATTCTCAGCAACCGCCAGACATGTTTCTCACCTGTGATGCAATAAAATGGAGGTGTTTTGAGTTGGTGTGTAATCAATCGCTACTTTTGTGTAATTGCCATTTTCAGCTGATTTAGTGTCAATGAACAGCCTGGATGAGCTGTCCCTCTTAAGTAGCACAGTTGGTATAATCACTGTCCTCCCAACACGGGGTGAATAAGACTAGTTCGAATCTCATAAATCACGTGAGAAGTTTTTAAGGGTCTCTTTTCCAAACGTGGCTGAGTTAGTCGGTCTCTGGCGAGGACTGCATGGTTTTTTATCCCAGAAACTCGGGTTTTTCGTCTAGCAAACAGGCAAATCGACTATAAAACACACGCAGCTTACGAACATAATATATGGTAAAATATGGTCCAAAACTACTACTACTACAACTGGACCAGCTGCAATTCCAGATGTCTTGATGGGATTAAGGAGCAGGCAAACCAATTGATATAGATGGTACCTTCATTTTCAAATACTGCACTGTGTGGTATACTCTTGTCACCCATAAGAATGAACACTTCGTCTACTTCTTCCAAACGCTGATGTAGGCGAAGGAACTCTTCGCCTACAACACCAGCATTGGGAAAAAGTATGGGTCTCCAGATCTTCTCTGGTGCGTGTAATAAATGTACTATCCCTGATGCAGACGTCTATACAACCACAGAAACTAATGCCGCATCACACCAGCAATCCATATCCACCGAACAGATTGTGTTCTTTTATGTACACAGAATATTTTAGAGTATTCTTTTTCATACCATACTATGATCCAACAAGAATTTGACTGCAGGCTGTACCTGGACTGAAGAGAGCAAAGTGCCATCCCTCGTCAGTTAAATTGCGATGTTCAAGTGCCTACATCCTTATGGCCCTACGATGTAGGTACTCAAATGAAACGGAGCTAAGTAATTTTATAATAATTAAGAGCAAAGTGGAGAAGAAATTGTTGAAGTTAAAACAAAGTCACCTGGGGCAGATGGAATTCATCCAGTTATAATGAAGTATGCAGCAAGAGAAGTAAGCAAACCCTTAGCCATAATTATGAGTGCATCCTTAGAGTCAGGGAAGGTCCCCATGGACTGGAGAAGTACAAATGTATCCTCAATTCAAAGGGGGTTCAAAGGCTGACGCAAATAATTATATACCTGTTAATTTAATTTCTGTTCCGGGGGAAAATAATGGAGTCACTGGTTAAAGAGGTGATACACGATCACCTAGACAAGACTGCAGTTATAGTTCAGACATGGCATGGGTTTGTTAAGGGGAAGTCTTGTCTGACCAATATGTTTGGATACTACAATGGGGTCACAAAGGAACTGGACGCAAAAAATAAATTTTATATCATATATTTGGATTTCAGGAAAGCTTTTGATACTGTTGCACAGGGAAGACTGCTGTACAAATTGGAGCGGTATTGCATTAAGAGCAAATTCTGCAATGGATAAAGGGATGGTTGAGTGGGAGACGGCAGGAATTGGTAATAAATGGACACTGCTCTACGTGGACTATTGTTATTAGCAGAGTCCTCCAGGGTTCGATGCTGGGCTCATTGTTGTTTTGTGTATTTATCAATGATATCGATAAAGGTGTATCAGGCTAAATGTCTAAGTTTGCAGATAATACAAAGGTTGACAGGGTTAATGACAGTAAAGACAGTATGCTACTGCAACATGATCTAGAAAAGTTAGGCAGATGGGCTGAGAAGTGGCAACTGAAGTTTAACATTGACAAATGCAAAGTACTCCATATGGGTTGCAGTAACCCACGAGAAACATAACTGTATGGTACTACACTCAGAGGTGGAGGTTGAAAAATATCTGGGGGGTAATTGTGAAGTCATATGAAGTTCTTTGAGCAGTGCAGACTGGCTGCCACAGCAGGTCATGAAGTGTTATCAATGATATACAGGAATTTTGCTAGCAGAGACAAGGTGATTATCCCTTTGCATAAGGCAATGGTCAGGCCACACCTAGAGTACTGTGCACAGGTCTTGAGGCCTCATTTTAGGAGGTATTTGGAGTTGCTAGAACGAGTACAGAGAAGGAAAACAGATTGGCGAGAGGAACAAAGGGGTGCGCTTAGGAAGAAAGGCTTAAGTTCTGCAAGTTGCAGCAGCTGGAGAATAAGCACCTGAGAGGTGATCTGATCGAGGTGTATAAGGCCTTGAATAGTTTGAGCAGGCTCAATGCTGACGGGATACTTCGGCTTACTCAGATTAAGTACCTGAGGGGATATAGCTTCAAATTGAGGAAAGACAGTTGCAGAATAGATGTGCAGAAGTTTGCCTTTAGCCAACGGCTAGTTGATTGTTTGAACATACTTCCATCTGTTGTTGTGGAAGTTGATAGTTTAAATAAATTTAAGGCTGAATTAGACAAACAATTGGAGTGACCGGATGGGTGGTGAAATGGCAATTTTTTTTTTTTTGCTGTGCTGTGTAAGCTTGCTTTCTTGCATCACATGTCTCTGCTAATGCCAGTGCTGGCTATTTCGGTGGTTTAGGTTGATACCTATATGTCGCTGCTCTACTACGTCTAAGCTTAATTCAACACAAAAATTAGTGATAAATCAACATTTATTTTATGATTAGCCGACAGTCAGACTTTGAAACCTATGAATGGTTTCAATTTTTTTGGAACTGATTGTACAACCTGTCGATGATACTTGTGACCCATAAACATGCCCAAGTTGTCATTGAATGTCTTGTCTCCAAGCTCCCTAGGACATATTGGCTTTTAAGGTGGCTGAATGAAATAATTCAAAAACGGCGCACCATCTACAGGGCAGTCCTATCAAAAACTTAAATGATAAACCTGGAAACACAAATTGAAAACAATATATATACAAATAAAACTTACCACGCTTTTTAATTGGTTAAAAAATCGAAAAAAGGTCTCCTGGAAATCTGTGACATAATTCACGTGCCAGAAAACCTAGCACCAGAACAAAAAAGAAACAAAAATAGCTGGAGTGCATTTTCCTGCGGACAATTGTGTTAGTAAATAAGCACCAAATACATTAAGAAGTTTGCAAAAGACAAAGGATACAGAATAATTGCTAAAGGAAAATTACAAGACAGGCATAAATAAAGATGTAAAACAGACTGACACGAACCGTACGAAAAAGTGAAATTAATCTGCATGTTGTTGTGATGATTAATAAATATAAAATAAGCACGACTTTGAGACCCAAGATGAACTCTACAAGGTGAAAGTTAAGAATAACAGTCTGACATATTAATCTAATTTATAAATTACAAAGAAAATGACGTAGTTAAACAGGGAAAATGAAAAATTCAACCACATTGTTAAATATGCAATAAAAGTAACTAAAAGAACTTGTTTTAGCGATAAATACAAGATACGATAGCTTGAACAGTGATCTACTAACTGCTTTTGCAAGTGTATTCATCAAGTTTTGCAAGTGTATTCATCATCTTCTTAATTCATCATGTTCACCACTGTTCTCAAAATTTTTCCATAAAGAAAAATGAGACAAAATCAAATGTTTACAATCAAGACAAATTGAACTCTCACACACCGATTCGGAAAAGCTTTGACTGAGCTAAAAACAGACTATTTCTGCAGGAGAGAAAATTCAAAACTTTTGTATTCCTTTATTTCTTAGATTGCTAGGATAAATACGTAGAAATAAAAGACTAAGGCGCATTTAGGGCTATAGCCTCAAGCTGCGAACAAATTTAGACTATGTATATAAAGTGCTTAGCATCATAATACACAGCCATTTCTGAATAAACAGAAAATTTTTAAGGTGGCATCGTTTTAGGTTATATCTCATATTGTGAATACCTTCACAACGAGTTGCCATGATATTGCACTACTTCGAATAAGTAACGCTTCACCTAAGGAGAAGACTAGTGTTACTTATTCTCAGATAGGTACCACCACCCAGACAGCACTGTTTCAGGGCTATTTGGCCCTTCGTCAGTGAGTGGGTAGGTACCCAAGTGATGCAATGATGGCAAAAACAGTTATGAAGTATAACTCCACAATATGAGAGATGCCTGATGGTGTATGATGTATTTAGACTAAGGCGCATTTAGGGCTAGGCTGTGTATTATGATGCTAAGCACTTTATATACATAGTCTAAATTTGTTCGCAGCTTGAGGCTCTAGCCCTAAATGCGCCTTAGTCTAAATACATCATACACCATCAGGCATCTCTCATATTGTGGAGTTATACTTCATAACTGTTTTTGCCATCATTGCATCACTTGGGTACCTACCCACTCACTGACGAAGGGCCAAATAGCCCTGAAACAGTGCTGTCTGGGTGGTGGTACCTATCTGAGAATAAGTAACACTAGTCTTCTCCTTAGGTGAAGCGTTACTTATTCGAAGTAGTGCAATATCATGGCAACTCGTTGTGAAGGTATTCACAATATGAGATATAACCTAAAACGATGCCACCTTAAAAATTTTCTGTTTATTCAGAAATGGCTGTGTATTATGATGCTAAGCACTTTATATACATAGTAGAAATAAAAGTTAAAAGAATTAGGTGATGTTGTTTGTTTTTAAGTACTACAGCATGTCTCTTTGCTGATAAAAGTATATACAACAGATGGAACACACGCTACATATATTAGTAGCGGAAAATAGTGGAAGAATGCAAGCTAAAACAGCAACAAAAAAAAAATTCCATGCCACCTGTCTATCCTTTCTATCAGTTTGTCCAATTCATGCATGAATTTCTTCAAACTATCCACCTCTGCAACACGAGATGGTAGGTTGTTCCAACAATCTACTACCCACTGGCTGGAGGCAAATTTCTGCATATCTACCTCGCCACCATATTTTCTCAGTTGAATTTATGCATCCTCATGTGTGTTGTAGTCTGAGAAAGAAAAAGGATTCCACCAGCATTGAATTTACTCAATCCATTGAAAGTTTTTTAAATACCATAGCCAGGCACTCGTGGGTAACACAGTTGGTATAATCACCGTCTGCATGTGTACCATTCATACCGTCCATAGGTGTAATGTAGCCTTTGTACCAAAAAAACATAATCGCCGCCCTCTTCGTGTAGGGTGAAGAAGACCCGAGTTCGAATCCCGTCAATGACACGAGTAACTAGTGTCATTTATTTTCACAGCGTGGGTGAGTCAGGCTAGGGTAGCCTGGTTTTTCTCCCGGAGTTTCGGATTTTTCGTCCAGCAAACAGAAAATCAACCACAGAACGCACACGCAATTTACATATTATATACACAATATGGCCTAAGTTTGCTGATGCGCCTAAAATCATAAAACTACATTAATAAATATAGAAAACAACAATGGGCCTAGCATTGAACCCCGAAGGACTCCGCTAATAACAGTAGTCCAGGAATAGCAGTGCTCATTGATAACTATTGTCTTCTACCACTTAACCATCCCTTTATTTATAGCAGTAACTCGCCCTTAATGCTACGTTGTCACCCTCCCTTTATGTGAGTTAGTATCAATAACTTTTCTGAAATCTTACGCATATGATGTCAAAATGATTTTTGACGTCGTATACTTAAATGACTCCATTATTTGAACAAAAGTTAAGTCAACAGGTCTGTAATTACTCATGTCACCCTTTGATTACCTTAGCGAATTGGGGATGTACATCTACAGTCTACAGGGACCTCCTTTGAATCCAAAGATTCTCTCATAATGGCTTCGAGTTTGCGTACCTCATTTGCTTTCTCCTTTAATATAACTGGATAGATCCCATCCATCTCAGATGTCTTTTTTTACGTTTAGCTTCAAAAGTTTCTCTTCCATTTTCCTCTGTTTATTGCAGAATCATTGAGCTGTCCATTGCAATTTAACACGCTTCCAGTATATCCTTCCCTTAAATTTTCCTCATGTAAATGCAAAATACCTATTCAGTTTGTAAGCAGGAACAACAGTAATACCATATGTAGGGGAACCAATATGATTCGTCCCCTTATGTATAAGCTTACAGCGAAGATAGTAATTGCCAACTAATTATGAACGGCACGTACTTCATTTCTTAAAAATAATTTTTTTTTGCATTAATATCGAATAACGAATTAAATATAGTGAAATAAAGATTCTCGTTTCCTTTCTGAAAACTGAGGGGAGGGATGGTGTTAAGCCATGTGTGTCACTTACGCATGTAGTATAATTCTTGTATTTCTACATTCGGAGTCAAAAGCAAATTAGTAAAATTTCTACACAGTTTGATATCACCGAGAAAGAATTTGTGGCGACGATTGCTGTCCTGCCAACGCTGCATGGAAGAAAACTTGAATTAGAATCTCCTCTTGATTTGAGGAGTTTATGGACCTTCTTTAAGGATATTTCACAATTTAATGCTGGAATCCATTCCAGCCAAAGCTTGGGCCTTGACGTCAATATAACCTCAATTGGTGGGCCATAATGAACTGAACTGAATAAGACAACTAAATACCACTGCGGAAACTCAGATATAGCCGAGTGATCAATTCAGAAGTATAAGTAGCAATCGTTTCAGCAATTTTACTATGTGTCCATTTTTCTACCATTCTTTCTCTATTGTATTACAGGTTTAGAATAAATAGAACAAAGAAAAATATTCCGTTTTTTTATCAATAAGCTAGCAGCATAAATAATTTTCTATAATTACAAATGCGGTATTTTTAATAATATAAAATATTAATTTTTGAAGAAGGTGTGAGACTGAAGGTCCGCTTAGGCAACGTTATATTTTTGCGCCATAAAATGTCTTAGGATTAAAAGTAAATTTGCTTCTACTTAAAATTTATGCTGTTTTCTTTATAGCTATATAAAGTGGAAAGCTTCTATCTGAAAGCTTCCAAATGAGATATCATACACAATACAATTCTTCAATTTTTAAAATTGATTGATAAGACATTAGTGTTACAAATTGCCATATCGAGAGAAATATAATGATGCCCATTATTTGATAATTTTGTTGCACCATTAAGTTCTATTGATGTTTCTTTAATGTACTTCTGCAATCTGGACAGAACATAACAGATCCTCTGAACTGTGGTTTGTGGATTGCACTGTATGGTCTAAGTATATTTAGACAACATTAGGAACATATCGCCGAGTTCAGAGTAATTTGATAGAGCTGCACATGTTATTTTCTTTCGTTAAAATTATAATTAGTAAGACAATGACGTGAGTAAAGTAAAAATGTAATTAACATTAATGGACATGGTTTAGACAAGCTTATTTATAAAATTCAACCTGGTGTTTTTCTTCTGCACGCGCAGATTCATTCAGGAGCAAAGAGAACATTAGCGCAAGCTAAATGTTTAAATATCTAAAATGATCAAAGGATTACAGATCTCCCCTCCCCCAAAATGTGTGTTAAACGCCAAAGAAACTAAGGCTATGAGGCAAATTATATTATATCTATAAATTGCGTGTATCCTATGGTCGATTTACTTGTTTGCTGTACGTAAAACCAAAGTCTCGGTGGAAAAAAAGACCAGTGACCAAAAATAAATTACTGATAGTGCTGCACGTTAGGGATTCCTCACCTCCCACTCCCCGAAGTTCTGAAAATTTAATATCACGTTGTGAGCATATAATTTCAAAAAACAAGTATTTTATACTTCGTCGTGCGTAAAAACCAGGTTTACAATTTTTTTTAGATATTTATGAAATTTGTTCAAATCCATGAGTGTATTCCCCATCTAATTATAAGAGCAGAATTTTAATTAAATGGTGAAGCAGATAGTAAGCACAGGCTTATAAAGGATCAGTCATGCTATTTCTATAATCCTGATTGATACCCGTTATTGAAGTTAAAAATGAAAATATGTAATTATACATCAATCGGTGTATGGTGCCTACACGGAGTGACCTGTTGATCTACAGTGAAGGAATCAAGTACGTTGATCACCACATAATTCATGAACCGCAGGGGTGGGGGAATCCTAAATCCAGAGCGAATGATAACCTAGACTTGAGGTGGTTAGTTAATAAAGGAACCCGAGATTCAAGCTCCCCAAACTGAATTAAGCAAACTTGTCCACTTATGTAACTGAAAACTCGCATAATTTAAATTTTTGTAGATCAAGACTTGAATAAATTATACGTAAGCTGATACATCAATAAATGTGGTGGATAAAAAGGAATTGCCAACAAATATTTAATTTCTTGATAGAATAATGAAATCAAAAAAATTAAATTAAATAGAAATATTAAATCCCATAATGTTTTAGTGATATTTTAAAAGAAAGCTCCACAAGTAAGTAAATTTTCGAGAAATAGCGTGTGTGTATGATTAAAACAAATCTTTGCTGACATGATCCCAGTGATTTTCGCAAAGCTCTTAACATTGATTTTGAGATAAAAAGGCAAGGTACTTGTTAACGTTCTGTTTATTAATTTTACTCACCTGTATATCTGAAGGACAAACGTAGTTACAAAAAGTAAAAACAAGCAACTTCCTCCAATAGGCAAACGCAAAACTAAAGCGATTGTGGTACGGGACGACGGGCGTCTGATATTCCTTAGTGGGTTGAACGCCAGACACCGCGTTGACGGCATGACAACAGAGCATTGCACACACCTGGATAGCTCAACGCGCGCTAGCTCAGTATGACAGCAACCATGTCGTGGGAAAATAAGGCACACGGTTAATTCAGAACCACTGAGATAGGAGGTGCCCGTCTTTCTTCTCTTCACCTGCTTTTCCTACCCATGACGTATCCGGGCGCTCGATGAGCAAAGAGAACAATTTCTAGTAAATCACTCATGCCTGCACGCGACACCACAACAACTAGGGTTGAAGTAAAGAACAGCACGGACTCTCTTCCTCCTATCCTCGTGTATGTGTGTAGTACCTCCCGTTTGAGTCCACGCTGCTACGTTTGTACCAACATACGCGCCAAGAAGCCCGATAGCGCCCTCAGGTGGCAAAATGTTAAAGGGAGATTTTTGTTCCGGTAGCTGGTTTTTCGAATTAACGGTGCACAATACGCGCATTAAAATTAAAATCCAAATTGTTTACGTAAATATTTTAATGACGAGCTGAGTGCATTTGTGGAAAATTCGTGGACTTATAATAATAGTTCGAGTATATAACGATCAGTATATTAGAACTTATTAATCGTTGAAGCTGAACAAAAGTACAGTGCGATACATAAGGCAGGTTCGGCATGCATCTAATGGCAATAGTTGGAGTTAACTTTAACAGAGATAATATAAGAATAAATTATCATAGAAACTAGGTAAACACGAATTGTAAGCTATAATGCTACATGTAACTGTTTGAGAAGATTTGCTAAGTACGTAGGAATGAAAGCGGTTCTGGCTGACTTAGAATAGTTAAAATAACAGCAACTTCCCTCCCACCCTTAAAAAAACAAAGAAGAACATCTTAAATTATTCAGTATGCGCAATTCACACGTATAGGCAGTATGCTAGCCGGTAGAAACATTCGATATTAATCAAATGTTTCTACCGGCTAGCATATACGTGTAGTCATAATGCACAAAAGACCGGACAGATTTTAATATTAAATTACAGAGTTATGCAAATGATAATTCATACACGGATATAACGGGAGTTATAATTACTTGAGTACAGAGAACTGAAGCAGAGTTATGTTTATGAACTTACGAAGGATTATTGAAAAACTATGATTTCTCAAAGTTTTATCTATCTAAAAAAAAACATGAACATCATTAGGAGCACGATGAAGATGAATGTATTTCAACGTGATCACGACTGAGGTGTCAAATGTTTCCTTCCTTCAATTATCGGGGACACACCGAGATTACCCACATTTCGAAATCGAGCTGTGCTTCAAATGATGCACAGCTCATTAACTTTGGCGTTTTTGCATCTTTGCAAAGAATAATATTGACATTTTAGATTTCGGCAAAGCATTTGTCTCTTGCATAGTTCGACAGGCTTAGATAAATTATATGAATGTTCTGAAAAATGGAAGCGGTGATTTTTAGGCAGAAAGGTAGCGTGTCAACAACTAAGGCTGTGAGTCATCAGTGTATTGTGCCTAATTACGCATTCTAATATCGGTTTATTTATTTTCTGCAAGGAAATCCAAAGTTTTCCAGGAGATTAAACAATGGAACCGTCACCTGAGATCGACTAACTCAGCCATCTTGTCAAAAAAGCGGATAAAAACTTTCCTCACGTCAAGATTGGATTCGAACCAGAGCATTTTATATACCGTTTAGGACTACGATCGTTACCATTGTGCTTGGTAAGTGAGAGTAGATAACTGGAAAATTTAAGGGAGTGCATTTGGGCGGTACCTTTTACTGAAGTAACGTACCACTTGGGTAGTTTAAAACTAAAGACAATTGATATGAACATTATCAGTAACTTGTAGCGGCCTATGGACAAAATGTGCATGCACCAAAAACACAGACAGAAAAACAAACTAGTAAATTGTGTTTTATTTTAAAAAAGTACATTCACGACAATTTAGACATTTGTTCCATCTGCACATCTGATTTTTCATATTCTGCTTATAAGCCTTCCAATTCCTGTTTGCATCATTGACTGCCCGCTTCTTTGCGTTTTATAGTTTGTGGAGCCAATGTTCTGTTTAGAGCGTGGCCGAGTTAGTCGGTCTCAGGCAGGGGTTATATGGAAAGTCGGGTTTTTAAACCGTTCAATCGACAACAGAATGTATGAATTTACAGAAAGAATATATTTACTCTTCTTATTCTCAGTTGCTTTGGCACTTAATACACAGTTTCCAAAAATATTGGAACAATTCCATCTGGCTACGTAACCAACTGTCATGCGCCGATCTGTTCTGATGATGTCTACGAAAATGTGTTTTTTTTTTTTTGTAACAATTTGTGAGCTTGTGCCTCGGTTAGAGTCACCTTCCAGAGTTTTTATTCCTTCACTCTAACGATGTGCTCATTCGTACACTTCAGGATATGACATGCAGTTGTCACCGTCCTCTTTTTTCAAGGTACTGGTGAATTTCCACTGGAGAAACGCCCTCTGTTGTAAGAAACTAAAGTCAATAACATTGCGCTGCATTTTCTTGGACGCATCCGTCGCTATGAACGCCATATTTCCTCTACTGCTACGCGTACAAGATTCTCAACAGGAAATGGGCCCACATAAGGCTACATTTTCACTCCTCGTGTATAAAGATAGCAACAACAAAGCAAATGAGCTCCCTTGTTCAGCTGAAGTATCGCCACCCTCTAAATTTACATCCATGGAAGTGTGTTATTTAAATGGTGTTTCCACACCGAGGTTTAGAAACACCATTTTAAAATCAATGTGGATCTGCTACAAAGAGTGAAAATAACAGCGACAGGATTGGTTTAGACCGCAAAGGAGTATTCCTATCTAATAACCTTGAATTTTGAAGTTTTTAAATTTTCTATGCATTTGTGGGACAGCCTGATCGAGGTGTTAAAGCTTTAAGAGGGTTGAGTAAACATAATATTGAGGACATTTTTACACTTAATGAAAGATCAATTTGAACTGAAAGAGGATAAGGTGACAAATTTTAACTAAGAGGGGATAGTTGGAATAAATTCTAACGTATTATTATAATGGCAGGAAATTTACCCAGTTGTAAACAGGATTGGATAAATATTTTAAAGAAACGAGTAAATGAAGTGAGGGCAGTTGTTTCCTCGGTGATTTTTTTATTTGCTGATGCTGAATTAGTATTAACAAAATGATGCATCACGTTTCTCAACGTTAATGAAGGAGAATTAGCACTAGCCATTTTGTCAAATTGCTGTAGTGTTTTGATATTTCATAAATTCTTTTCAAATGGCACAAAAAGGCTAAAAATGCGTTAGTCCTAGTTCAGGAACTGTTATTTAAATTGCCGCACTCATCCCATACTAGACCCATGGATTTAGGTTCTCGGATATTCTGTAAATGTATGCCGACTATTATATGATTTTTCCAGTTTCATTCTTATATTCATTTGAACTGGTTTAGCGTTGTTTCAGATAGGTTCTCGGCCATCTACAGATAATCAAGGAAGATATTCGTTTTTTCTGGGTTGAGGGATACTTTTAGATCACCTGCATACCCGCTAAACCAGGATACTCAGCCATGAGATTTTCCAGAACTACTAGAAGCCTGACGTAGCCCAGTGGTCAGGAGCGAGAGTGCATCGCACGCGTTCCTTGAGTGGACCGGGGTTCGAGCCCGTGACTACTAAATACGATAAATATTTGTATTGACGATTTATTGTAAACTCTACTGACTTGGTTGTCGTGCCGGAGTATAAACAGAAAATTTATTTAGAACTAAGATGATACTCTTTTGGAAGATGCCAAGAGGGAGTCAGTTTTCCGTTGTAGATCTATTTTGTAGGACAGTATGCAGATGTGAGGATCGATGTAAAAAGCAGTGATGAAATGTTTCTACGTGTATTAGTTTACTGAATATTTTTATGAGAGCACATTCAATGGAGATGGGTCGAAAACCTTTTTGGTGATGATTTAGCTCTTCGCTGTAGAGATGTTTGCGGTACCTCTTGATAGATATGAAGTAGGTCTACTATATAAGTGCAACATTTAGTGTAAGCAGCTGTAGCTCATCCGATTCCAGCATTGCCTTATTCGGCATAATAATTTGTTTCGTGTTCTTTCGTAATTACTGTCTCAATTATTTCAACCAAAGTGCTTTTCGTCCCATTCAAAAAGAACTGGATACGATGGAGACCATGTTTGCAGAAGATTTACACCTGGAAGCGTGTCGTCTATATCAAAATAGCATTAAAGATGAGAAACAATTATCCACGATTGCCATATGATTGATCATGTCAGTGGAGCAGCTTTCTCTTTTACCTGCAGAAAGTGGCCCTTTATTTTTATGGGCTTCTTAATCCGCTTGCATTCCTCTATCTTCATCTTCTCTCTGACATCTGTTTTCTTGTTGAGGCTAATTTCACTTTGCCGTTAAACCAGTTTTGCTATATACTGGTTTGTCGGCATTCCCGACTTCTTTGGGAACGCTGATTTTTAAAATAGACCTCACTGGAACATCAAAACTTCTGGTTGCGATCATCAACTGATTTTGAATGAAATCCGCCTATTGAAATGGAGATGTTAAATATCATAGCTGCACACTGGAGGAACTCGGTAGAGAATATGATTTCTATGGATGAATCTGCACTTTTTACAGCTTCTTTGGTATAATTGAGACTGTAGGTGATCCGACAAGAAAGAGAATGCATTGGAAAGGTGGTTAGTTTGCTGCTTAAGTTGTTTATTTTGTTTTCCAATTTTCGCCTAGGACCCTAAAGCCATGTGAAATAATTATATTCTACGTGTAAATTTTGCGTTTTAATAGATGTTTGCGAATGAAAAACCAGTCCCCTGAATGAAATGATTTTGTGTACCGATACTTCATTAATCCTGGACAACTAATTCAAGTTAATATATTAATTAGTGTGTTTGTCTGTCACAGAATTGGAATTAGCGAGGCTAATTCCAATTCAGTGAAACGTGGAATAACTGTAAGAGGAATCCTAGTCCCTCTGTCTGAGATCACCTGATCACAAACCCGATTTAAGAGTCCTATAAGAATTCCTTCAGTCTCCGACGATTCAAATCTTGGCCCTTTCCCCACTGGTGCAAAAGTAACGAAGCTATCCACTGTGCTATTCACGAGGAAAGAAAAAGCGGTTGGAGCAACTTGAAATCCGGAGACCAGTTGTAGCAAGTGAATCTAGTCTAGATAGCAGAAACAATAATCGGAATTTTTTCACAACGTGGCTGAGTTATGCCTTTTCCATTAAAGGTTTCATAGTTTATATCCTGGAAACTCCTATTTTTGATCGAAACAAAGTCAAAGCGACCGAAGAATATACTCTATGAAAAACGCGATATATTGACCCCCCACAGCCATTCGGAATCTCCCATACAAAAAATCCCAGGAATGACAATTACTGGGAAGTAGTAATTCCTGACTACGGAATCTGTTCAGTGACTTGCCCTTCTTCCTTAAGAGAAGCTCTAAAAGGTAAGCATTTTTGCATTGACAATGTTATGAAGAGCGCAGTAAAGAAATGGTTGAAGGTGCAGCCAGTTGGTCCTCCAACAGCAGAGTAGATTTGCTTGTGCAGCGTTGGGTAAAATGTGCGAACACCTATGGGGTTTTGCATAATCCAACGGAATGGAAATTATACAAATTCTGTTTTATTTGAATATCCCTTATTAATCCATTATATAGGAGTGGTTGCTATAGAAACAGGAAACCTTTTTGAACGTTATTCATTCGTTGTCATGGTATGCCTATGGTTACCTAGCAACGTACGATTACTGAATTGGCCGCCATGGCAACGAAAACGTGAACGACATTAAGACTGTGACCTCATACGATATTTCAGTGCTACAGGTTGTTCTATAATAACTAGCTTCACTCCGGACTCTTTAAAAATGCCTAAAAGAGATTAGAAAATAATTAAGAATTATTTCGCTTGTTTTGTGCGTTATCGTGTCACTCTTCTTCACTACTCCACCAAACAGAAAATTTACTTGCATTAAGCCCTCGTGGATAGCGAGTAGATTTAAATACCGTTCGCAAGACTGTTGCAAAAAAGCTTTAATTCGAATCCCATCAATGACTCAAGGAATTTTTATGGGCTCTTTTCACAACGTGGATGGGCTAGTCTGTCTCAGTAGAGGGTTGCGTGTTTTTCGTCCAGCAAATCACAGAATTAGGGACAAAATCAGAATATACTTACGCTTCATAGCGTTAGTTGCTTTAGCGCTTAACGCACATACCTATACGCATAGTTTCCATTAGAAAATTGAAAGAGATAAATCTTTGAAAGGCTGAACGATAAAGTTTAGGTGGAAGTTACGGATCGATATATGCAGGGTAAGACAAATGAAAATAAGATTTCGATTCTATATTTAAATTACGCTCGCCATTGCTTGTCTACTGAAGAATACAACACGTTGGCTGTCCTGGATATGCGTAGCAGGAGACAATATGGTGTTCAGAGCGACAGGTGCGTCCAAACTAGTGCAACGCAGCATTATTCATTTTCAAAAATGGAATAATTTACGAATAAGGGTTCGCACTTTGTGTATATTATATAAATAACCTTGTATAACAAAAATTGTTATTCTATTTTTTGTATCAGCTTCAATTGCTCATATGCATATCTGTGAAGAAATAAGCCTCAGCTCTTGGTTCTTCTGATCATATTGAGAGTTAACATAGAAGTCAGGTTTCATTGTGGGTCCTAGTGCTTTGAAGGGAACTATTGTGTCAAAAACAATCATTATCAGAGAATAATGCTCAGATAAGCGGTGTAGAACAAAGAGGATAGGTAGTATAGGAATTGATAGATACAAATAAAAATGACAACACCTTAGAGGTTATTAAAATATATTAATATATACCCAAAGCAGGATGTCGATTCCACTAAGATGAAAGGAAAGAACTAATAACAGTGCTTTACCATTGCGGTTTGATTGATGGTTATTGGTGACTTTTTACAACAGCATACAGACCTAACGATTGTGGGGAATATTCTAAAAAACTTTTTTAGGCAACTTATTCGAAAGAAAGACCGGTGAATGCCTCATTATGTATGCCTTGACCTTATTTCCTTATTGACTGAAATTCGTGATCAAACAATATACCAAGGCAGGGTTGGTTCAAAGATAGGTATTCAAGAAACATCAGAAGTTAGCAACCAGACTCTCATAAAATGGTAATGTCCAAGGAAATTTCAGTGGTCAAAATTTAAAGAGAAGGATTAGGTTTTAAGGGGAAGACTATAGCAATTTGACTGACTTCTTACACTGTACGAACTGGGGTAACAAATGGAGATCTATGGATGCGAATGCTCTGTAGGAAATGTTTCCACAAATTATCCTATAAGTCACAAACATACTTGTTCCATTGGTAAAGTATTGCAAAAGGAATATGCCTAAACGTATCTAAGGGAGTTGACAGATCATATAAAGCTAATGAAATAAGAATGGAACAGTTACAGATTATCAGGTGACACTGTTACATAAATGAACTGTAAGCAGATATGTAAAATAGTATGGTAGAACGGATTGGGTAAGAATAGCGAAAGCTCAGAATGAGAAATCGCTGGCGAGGGCTATCACGGGTAAGGAGTTCTTATCAAGGAGTCGATGGTCATGTGTGAAGTGTAGTAAAGCACATGTTATTCAGTGGCTCGTGATTAAAGACCGCTTTACTGCTAAATCCGATTAATGATTACATTCGTTGTAAATTCTTCTAACCTAATGGTTATGCCGGAGTATAAACAAGAACATATGGGTGGCCTTCAGGTTGGAAATGTAAAATTACAGACAATCCAGCTGGAACTGCAGATGAATTTAACAGGAACTTTGCACCCATTTTAACAACTGAAAGCACAGTTATTGCGGCTGAGAAAGGGTAATACTTATGGAGGATAGGGTGTATTCAGTTATATTTAAAGAATGCGACAAAGGAATGCATTAAAATAGAAAACTACTAAGACCAGCAGTAGTCTGTACTTATTGCTGTTAATAATAAAATTGCAATGTTTCATTTATTCATTAGGAAGGGACTCGGTGGAGAGTTAAATTAATTTCACTTATTTAATACGATAAAATCATTTATATACTATTTTGATATTGTGCATGAAAATTTTAGTCAAGTTTTTTTACCCAGTTTCCACTGCAGCTTCTACCCACATGGAAGAAGCTGCTGTACAAATTGGACAACCGTGTTGGTATTACCGAAGAGATTTTTAAGTGGATTGGATCGAAAATGAAGATTGATTCAGGGGAAGGAAATACAGGGTGGTTATCAATGGGCATTCTTCAGAACGGGCGAGCGTGAAGCGAGTGAGATCTCTCAGCGTTAAGTGTTGGGATCCCTCTTGTTTCTGATCTTCATCAATGATACTGTTGGGAGGTACAGTATACAGAGAAAGCTATCAAAGTTTGCTGATGACTGAAAGGGAGGTTGGATGGTAAATGATCGTTATCACGATATACTGCTTCAGAATGACTAAGGTCGGTTACAGATATGGTTTTAAAGATGAAGTGAAATTTAATACTGTTTTAGGGAAACAAAAATATATCTGGGGACAGACGCGGCCCTAGAATTTTTGGCGCCCCTAGGCAGAAATGTATTGGGCGCTCTTGAGATACTTCTATTAAATATAAAAAAAATTAAATTTCGCCCCCCCCCACCACCAGACGTTGTCCCTCTGCCTTGCTCACCACGCTTACCGTGTTCCGCTGGCCTTGTGTGGGAGACATTAGCAGACAGGGAATTAAGGTGGATAGGATGAGAAAGATTTAGTATTTATGAGAGAAGCAGCTATGAAGTGTTTCTTGCGGCGTAAACTGGCAGCTAAGGAAGACTCAGTGTATCATCAATGAGCTATAGGACCTTTGCTAGCAAGTAGAAGGATGCTATTATTCCACTTAATAAAACGAGTCTTCCGTGACAGAATAGTTGTTTCGCTAGTTCTCAAGGTTTAGGTTAGTCATTTCGTACACTCGAAAAAATTTTAACTTCTCTGACCTAGCGATCGCGCCGGAGGAATTCTTCAAGTCCTCTAAAATCGAAGCAGTACTTATCATACTCAGGTGATAAGTACTGCTTCGGGAATAGAGGCTTCCATGTGAGTTATTCAGAGTTTTTCAGACTCAGCTAGGGTAACGTGCAAATCGTCCGTGAACACACTCCTTGTACACATGGTGTAATATGGTCTAAGTCGCTGATCGGCCTAAAACCCTATAACAAAAATAAAGAGATAGCAAGGCCCCATTTAGAAGACTGTATTCAGGTCTGGAGCGCTCACCTAAACAAGAATACAATGTGCAGAGCTTAAAGAATACAGAGCAAACAGAATTTAAAAAAAAAACCTTCTGCTGCCAAGAAAAAACATTTCTGCTAATGTTTTTTCAAAAAATTAGTAGTAGATATATCAAAATAAAGCATGATTTTTATATATATTTTTTCCAAATAAAGTAGTGATTCTGGAATTTTATAAAACAAGAATACCTTGGCTGATTTTTTTTCATTTCTTTTCTTGCTTACAAGACCATAACTGACTTGTATTTTTTTTTTTTTTTACCTGAAGCTAACGAGAGAGAGACGAGCGCACGCTTTGAACCATTCCCCCATCAATTAAGTCACCTGTGAGGTCTGCAGTATGCATCTTGTAATGGTGGTTAAGGGTATTATAAAAATATTTTGATTGGCAGGCACAAACTATAACACGAGGACAGGGGATACGCATATAAACATTTTGGGACAAGAGAACATTAGATATCATGAAGTTCATCTGTGGGCAGCCTGTTTTTTGTTATTGCAATAAGTTGCATTCCACGGTGGTTGAGAATCTGATCAAGTACAAGAGAAACTGCCTAGATAATATCCAGTTATCCAACTCTCTTATTGATTTATTTTATTTGGGGGGGGGAGTGGAAGAACAAGTTTACTTTCTTGAATCGTTTGGCCTCGATATTTATAATAATTGAATGGTGGCCAGTTGTTTAAGGACAAAAAATACACTCCTAAGCAGCGTCAGTCCAAGCTACAGGTGACTGCATGGTGGTTGTTGTTGTAGTGTTTTAAGCCCATTAGAAACTTTATGCCATATTGAGCCTTACACAATGTCTATAAATTGTGGTTGATTTGCTGTTTATTGGACAAAAAACCTGAGTTTCCAGTATAAAAAACCATGAGATCGAATAACCTCAGAAAAGTTGTGAGAAAGACCCATAAATTCCTCGCACCGACGGAATTTAAACCGTCGGTATCATCGGTGATTATACCAACTGTGCTAACCACAAGTGTTGATTGCATGAGACGCTGATTTCGGAAGGTTCCATTTCAGATAAGAGCTTAATTTCAAGTCTTCATAGATTTTTTTTTTTTTTTAAATCCAGTTAAGATCGTTTTTTAATTTATCAAGTTATATAACTAATTAAGTCTAAGCGAATACGTTATCCATTAAAATCTTGGAGTTAACGAATTCGCCTAATGCGAATTCGTTAACTATTGTTACTATTGGTGCCCTCTCAGCGCTTTACCATCAAAGTACAGTAAAGCTATTACTTTACTCTTATCATCAGTACACGTTATATGGTTATTATTTATTTTCATAAATATTTTACGCAAATAGCTCAGTTTAGGGCCGACGTTGTTTACTGTATTTTGTTACAGATTACAATCATGACCAACGGCGCCTTTTTTTTTTTTTTCTAAGCTAAAAAAAAGCATAAATCAGAAATAATCTTTATTCTTGCATTATTACATTTTAAAGAGTTTTTTGTTCTTTCTACAAATATAATGCCTTTTTTAAATATTTTTATCTTCAATTTATTTGGCATAAGGTAAAAATCAGAGAGAAATACTTCAAATACAAATATACCTTTTTAAACCTTATATAATAAAACTACTTCATTTTTTGTGCTAATAATGCAGCAGTCAAACCTACACATAAATTGAGATCTTCCAGGCAAACCTTTCTCGTGTAGAGCAAATAGCGAGGCACAACTATCTATCCGTATATAAGTGTATGTTATTCTCTGTAATACTTTTAGAGTGCTCTTCGAAAAAGGCTTCAGGCATCTAATACTGTGTTCGCTGACTGACAAAATGAAATCTGTCTGCCGTATAGGGGATTGACAATAGCCAGTAAAACGTATCAGAGAGAGAGAGGAAACTTTTCATATATATACCTTTTTTTTCTTTTTTCTTTTCGCTTGTTAGGAAATACATGGCCCTGGCAGAGTTGGAAAGTAGCAACTAGTTCTTCAAATTTTCGCTCCTTTTAGCTATCTTAGAGATAACACCGTGTATATATATATATTTATTTATTTATTTATTTATTTATTTATTTGGCTACACTTTTACATACTTTATACTAATATTTATTATGCATTCTTGCTTACTTGTTTTATGTCTTTCCTGTTTTCTACTGAACAGTATTAGAGTATAAAAGCACAACCCAAAATTTAAAAAAAAAACCTTCGAAGGTTGTTTTTTTATGAAATTACTAGTAGATATATCAAAATAAAAGCATGATTTCCCCCCCCCCCGAAATAAAGTAGTTTCAGGAGTTTTATAAAATAAGAATACCTTAGCTGATTTGTTTTCATTTCTTTTCTCGCTTACAAGACCATAATTGACTTGTATCGTTTTTTCACCTGCAGCTAACTATGAACAGTTTTAGTGGGCATAGTTTTTTGCTTCCCCACAAACCCTAAAATTTGCATATATTGATTGCTTTAAGCATTCTGTCCTACTCGAGTTTACAAACACAATCTGATACATTAAACCTTAAAATTATTTTTGGCCCTTTTTCAAATCTTAGAAAACTTCTGCACGAGATAAGGAAATTTTTTTTTTTTTTTTTTCTAGCGATAGGCGCTTCCATTAATTCATTCATACTCTATGCATTTAATTTGGCATACAGCAAACTCTTGTAAAATCTGGAATTTTAAAATCCGGCACATTTTCCAAAAAAAAAAAAAAAAAAAGCAACATTTTATAATCTATTAATATTAAATTAGTTTAGTAGGCCAACTGTATTTCCAGGGAACTTTCTCTATAGAGCACTCATTCCTTTAAACTGAGTTACTTTCTTTATTGTTTCTTCTGTGATCTTCTCTGGACGTCTGATTCTGATAATTTTGTCATATGCCACTTACGTTTAGTGTGTCCGTTGTTACGTTTGACTAGGGTATTTGGCTTTATTTCTTGTACCTCAAGGCTAACAGTTGAGGTTAATGTGCAACACCATCTCGACCTGGTGTTCGGTTTGTGCGTTTTGTTTGGCCAGTTTTCTGCTGCCAAGATATTCTGAATCTGTTTAGGACTATGTAACTGCTCCGCATATAGTAACCGGATAAAGACACCTCGCCATATATGGAATTACTAACTGGAACTGAGTCAGTTCTTACTTCTTGTTTCATGGCTCTCTATGATTTGTATAAATTTCCCTTTAATTCTTCTATATGCATGATGAAAGGAAGTTTAGAGTCTCAAATAAGCCTAGAACCTTAAGGTGGTGAACCCTATTAACAAATCACTAATTGTTACTTGAAGGATAGTTGGCTTCTTAATTTGTGTCCGTATTATTAGCACCAACTTATGTATGTTGATTTTTATATTTAACCCCTTTAGATAGATTTCCACCTTTTTTTTTTTTGTATTGGACTACTATACTCCTGTAATGAAATGTATCGAAATAAGTAAGCTGTAATTAGACTTGAATGAACGCTTCTTTTTTATCGAAGATAGCAAGGTTGGTATGATCATCGTCCTCCCTATACCTGGTGGAAAAGACGTGGGTTCGAATCCTGTCAGTGATTCGAGGAATTTTTGGGTTTGTTTGTTCCACAACGTGGTTGAATTAGTTGGTTTCAGGAGAGGTTAGCATGGTTTTTCTCTCAAACTCTGGTTTTTCGTCCAGAAAAACAGAAAATTGACCACAGAACATACGCAATTTACAGACATTATGTACAGTGCAATATGACCTAAGTTTCTGATGAGCCTAAAACCCTAATTTTGTTGATTGGTTCCAGCCAACTATGGGAGCACTGCTCCTCTGTAGCAAACAATATTCTCCAAATCATTACGTCAGTTCCGAAAATTACAGATGCAAACATTTAATTCAAAACGAAGGTTAATTTATTTTCTCAACCTTCTTGTAATTGACTTATTAGACCTCGAAATACATAACTACTTGAAATAGCATTTTGAATCCGAATTTTAATTTTCCTTGGAGAGGACAAATTACACATACCATAGTTATTACTTGACGTGTATTTTTGATATCTTTAATAAGTGTTGGAAGCGAAGGTTATTTCAGTCAGTTTTGCAAAATTTTAATTCTTTCTATTTATTTTAGTATGTGATATATTCCCTGTGAACATTCTATCGTGAATATTCATTTGTATGAGCTGTCATGGGTAGCGTAGTACTTAATGAATGGCTGTCTTCCCTTTCTGTGTAGAAAAGGCCTGTGTTCCAATATCCCCTTTTTCCGAAAGGAATTTTTATGTGAATAGTTTTTATACGATTTTCCATTCAGCACAAAAGGCAAACCCATCATGGAATGCATTGATGCCTCATGGCCGGAACACACACAAAAAACAAAAGAGAATTTTGGATGTGAAAAACTAATATTTCGATTTTTAAATTAATTTCATAGAAAAACTTTTTGTTATTTATACCAAGTATAAATAACAAAATACACCTTTGACGACATGAGACGTTAATGTACTCTTCGATGAAACATCCAAAATTTGGGGAAAAATTCTTTATCTCCCTTTATAAAAAAAAATATATTAAAATAAAATTATTCCAAAGGTAAAAATTTTTTAATTTTTATATTAAATCATAGATAACTCGAATCTTGCCTAGGCTTATAAACAATACCCTGCACAAAAAATTCCATACGTGTATGGACAAAGTTCTTATGACAAAATAACTTCATAATAAAATTGATAAAAATAAATGCGGACAGACAATTGTGGTTGTTGGGTTTTTAGGAGCTCTAGTGATTAAGGCCATATTGCTCAGTAGCTATGTACTATTTGTAAATGGCGTGTTTTCTGTGGTCGATTTTCTGTTTGCTGGGCGAAAAACCCGAGTTTCCGGGAGAAAAAAAAACCATGGTACTTTGAACTGAGGCCGATTAACTCAGCCACGTTGTGAAAAAGGCGCATAAATTCCTCTATTCATGGATGAGACTTGAACTCTGGTCTTTTTCGCCTGGTGTTGGGAGAACGGCGATCCTACCAACTGTGCTACCCACGCGGGCACACGTTGGTTTAACTTTGACATCATTACACTCAGTTTAAAGCTTGACACTCTTTGGGCCGTAATGGCACTCGCTCCAGTGGACTGTCATTGCTTTCCACCAGCGAACAATAGACTACAGCACTTATAGTCCTCCATCCCTCCTGCAGAAAAGTGACTATTGGAGCTACCGATGTGGAGCGTGTTGGTCTGGTCTTCGCCCGACGTTACATTTCATCCCATTGTGTGCTATGGGTTCAAATCGGCACTCCATGAACGATTCTCAAACAGCACCGACTGTATGGCATGCGTCATTATACCCTTGAAACTAATATGAATCTGTGTCGAAGAACTGTTAAGGTCTGTGTTTACTGGTTTATGCTCACCAAAGGTCCTATCCTATGCCATGAGAAAGTGCATCACATTATAACTCCACTTTCTCTGATCTATAATGCTAGCATAATGCAATCTAGCAGCAGATTTTGTCCAGGCATCCTACTGGCCTACACGTGCCCATCAGATTGGAATAGGGTGTAGCGAAATTGAAAGGGTCCAAAACGTTGAATTTTCATTACTCTTTTTTGACAATTATGGAGTTCATTGCACCATTAACAGAACGGTAATTGAGTTTGATATTTGGCTAACATGCCGTCGCTCTTTCATGAAAAGAGCAGCTGTGGAGCTCCGTATGCAGTACGGTCGTATAGATCTCAACCCTTGTCGATGCCTTAAACTACTGATTGATGCTTCAGGTATGTCTGACGAGACTGTCAACTACCTTTCGGAGTACACTCTAGTCACGTGGCATAGCTCTCTATCGTCTTTCTTGAGTTTGCTGGACGGCAATGGTACTTTGTTTACATTTCATGATAACATAATCTACAGAGACGGATGGTGTAGGCTGTAAACAATTGCACAAAATTGACAAGCCAACAATATGTCCAGCTAGATGACCGATTACTTCACGTCAATCTTCTCGAGACGGTCAAGAAATTTACTGTAGCCATAGTGAGAATCTCGGAATCAGACTTGGGGTCTTGGCCGGAAGAGGCACTTTCTCTGCTACAAATCTGTTTCTTCCAGTTGTCGCTTATGGTTCTCTTATGTGGTTTGAGCGTGTTAAAACTGTCAAGTTTCGACCTAAATTATACTATCTTCAGCGCTCAATACGTTTTTGTATGCTACGTGCCTGCAGAACAGTTTCTACAGATGTCCTACAAGTAATAGATGGGACATTGCCGTTAGATCTTTATGTTATATTTAGATCGTTCTATTATCTCAAGCACGCATTGCCGATCGATGGAATTTGATAGTATTACTGCAAACTCTTTAAATGATATAAAGCAGGAAAACCGTCCTATCTGGTCGGAACTTGTCAACATCTGACAAGATCGTCCGACCACGTCAGTCAAGGCTAGAATCACCTGCAAGTTTATCGATAATTTACTGTTTGCTTGTGATAGGCCAATTTCATCTTGGTTCTCTAAAAATATCTACATGTCTTTTCTCATCACTGGGCACGGTTTCGTCAAATCGAAACTTGTTCAGTTGGGTTTAGAAAATAACGACACTTGCTTTTATCAACAGCAAGAAGACTAGGCGCACGTTGTCTTCCGCTGCCCTTATTATTGTGACTTCAGAAGTTCCATACTGGAAAATGTTCCTCAGTTCTCGCCTGACAATGTAAAGGTTTTGATTGAAATTCTCCAATTTCAACCATTTTCAACAGAAGGCAGTCACTGACAACTTTCAGACTAGTTGCAATGACGCATCATTATGAACAGACGCTTTCTTCTCGTATCCCGCTTGCCTTTCAGGATTATCCTTAGTATTACTGAAATTCACGCAGAATTCAATGACTTTTTCTTTTTCTCTCTCTAGTTTGGGCAACTAGAGAAATCTGCTGGCACCACCGATTTAGCACTGCCTTCGATGGTGCGGGATCTGCCCTTTTTGGGCAATTGTTAGTTCAGGCCCGCTTCCTCGTGCTGAGGACGGGTACCGCTTTGCTGCTGCTCGGTTAAGGTGGCACATACAAACCACGTAATTTACATTTGTCCAAACTGCAGCATTCTGTAAACAACACGATGATAACTGGCAGAGTTGAATTCTGTTCCAGGTGCCACCGCTACACTGATGCATACATGTTTTTCTTTAGTCTTTGAGTGCTTTATTGTTATTTATGAATTTGTATGAAATGGTCTGTAATCGGAAGGAGTTTCCCTGCAGAACCGGATGATTGTATAAGAAAAGTGTTTGTATATATGTTTAAAAAAAACAGTCACCAGTGACAATAACACCCCCTCTCTACGTGCCACGACAAGAACAATTTGTATAGCGTATACGCCTCCCTTATATACCACTCACTGACTTATCAAGAAAGGTCCAGTGGATTATGAAAACAAAAGCGCCAGTACTTATGGAGGATGCTGTATGTGTCCGACGAACTGCTAAAGGTGAAATCATATACATGGAACTAATTTTGTTGTTTGCCACTCACTAGACAGTGACTCTTCTACAGTGAATTCACAGAATATCTGCAAGTTTATCCTGTTAAAACTGTAGCAGTACTCTTAAAAATAATCCTATGGATATAATTAACATAACGGGTCATAAATTTATTCATACGGAAATTATTTCGAGTAAAATGACAAACGTTATGGAAGAAAAGAAATGGGGTCAATTTTTCTTTGTGTTTTATAAACTTGATAAGAGAGAGAGAGACGATTTCGCCCTTTTTACCAAGTGACTTTTGCATGTTTGGACGGTGTAACTTTAAGATTTATAAAAATATAAGTGAAAAGAAAACTTGGTACTTGAAGGAAAGAGCCACAAAAGCGAAGTATTAAACAATTGAAGTTTGTGAACGGCGTCAAAAGAGGCGTAAGGATGAAGGAGCACATTCCCTACTTGTTGTGTCATGCACAAATGAGAAGTTACTAGGCCCTTCTGAAATCATGAAGAAGGTAGTTTTCGTACCATTACTATATGAACAAAAACATTAACAGGAAAGACCCATTTCGTTGAAAAATTTCGAAGTTTATTTTTCATAAAAGAAAACATGTTTGGCACAATTTTCTTTTAACTTTTACGCACGCAATGGGCACAAGATTATGAAGTGACGTCACTAGCATAAAAGATTGGGTGTATGGAACAGCTTTTGGACTGTTTCATCATTATTTTTATTCTTGGTAGATAAAATCATTGCTGTTTATTTATTTCAGTAACCCGCCTTACTTTTCGTATGCATATAATTAATAGCTGTTAATCACTTCGCAGTGACATTTAATAATAATTATCTGCATACCATTTGAACACAACTATTGGAGAGAAGTGATAAGCCAAATTACATGCGAAAAAAATAAACAAATGAAACTTAAAACAGCAGGCAAAGTCCATTGCTTTGTGTGTGAAAATAAGTAAAAGGGATTTTTTTTTTTTCATTACATGATGCCTCATTTAAAACGAAAGCATATTACTAACAGTTTATGGCATTTTAAATAGAATGTTTAAATTCTTATATTTTTATGCAAATATTTTCGAACTTCAATTAATATACAATTTTATATATTTTACCGCTTTTCAAATGTTTTGTAGTTTATATAAAGTGGTTTTATGGCGACTTTCATGGTAATGCCGTGTTGGGATAATTAAATAACTTTATTTCGAGTTCTGCCTTGGCTACCAGTATGTTAGTTTGGAAATCTTTTTGTTTTTTTAATCTGAAATTTAATTAGTTCGCACGAAAAATGTTCACTATAATTGGTCATAATTTTAAGATATCTCTGCTAATTTTTTTTTTATGTGTAATTTACTTATACATAAACTCTTTTCTGATTTTAGAGAGGTGTATCTAGTGGTTGAGTGGTCATAGAGGATCATATTTCAGTAAATATTGAGCACGGATAATTGAACTTATCTACATCTGTGAATATTTATAATGGCCATCTTGTCCTTTCGTCTGTTTTTACGCGCAGTATTCTTTAAACTGCATGGTAAATGAAATGGTATTAATTCTTACAGCAGACCAAACTACTTGTGTAATACCCTAGTAAACAAAGTTTACCAGGGTATTACACCAGTTGCCACAGATATTTAGCTATGTTACTACATTGTAAAGAGATTTTGTAAAAGTGTAAACACGGCACCTCATATCGAACAAGTTGTTTACAATTGTCTTGCGTGTTATAACTAGACTACCTGCTCTCTAATGAGAGACCAGTTAGTCCTGAAACAGTTTATGCAGTCT
Source organism: Mastigoproctus giganteus (assembly GCF_048544385.1). Classification (NCBI taxonomy): domain Eukaryota; kingdom Metazoa; phylum Arthropoda; class Arachnida; order Uropygi; family Thelyphonidae; genus Mastigoproctus; species Mastigoproctus giganteus. The sequence continues at coordinate 59,143,183 of NC_143577.1, forward strand.
AATCTTTTAAAAAGATGGAACAGTTCTATGAAATAACTCTACTCTACGTTACTTTTTCTAGTAGATAATAGAGATGCTGTTATCTACAAAAAGTGTAACGACTACATGCGGCTATGCACTGGTACATAATAGGTGAGGACGGTATACAAATTTAACATCGGGCGGTGTTCATGATCATAAACTTCTGGTACATATTAAAGGTATTCCCTTTGACTCTCAAAATTCAGGGTATAATTATGGCCTACGTTACCGATTTCTCAGTTCTTCCTTCGAAACCAAAATAGTTCGATCCAAAATACTGTAGTTTTTCCTAAAAAAATGTTTACAATGAATTTTCATTTACTTTATTAAATTACACTTATTGTTTATTGAGAATCTGCCCGTATTTTAAGCCTTATTTAAAGAAAATTTAAACAAATTTTATAAAATTAATAAAATAAAAGAATATATTTAAAATCAACATATCTTTGTTAGTGATTTTTTCCCCACAATATTATTTTCAACAGATATCAAAATAAAACAAGCGCAATTTATTAAACTGCCCTTTATTGTACGAGATGAGCAATTAATTTGTACATAACAACGAGCAAACTTAGTTTGCTGCTATCAGAATTTTTAGAAATGTAAAACATTCAAAGTTTGTCTTATTTGTGATTATACAGCATCCATTGGTAAACTTGCTCTGTTTAACCACACGGATTGAATTAATGTGCGCACGAGAGAAGTCAGTAATAAATGGGCCGGTCTCATATTGCTATTTATTTAAAATGTATGCCATTATTTATAACGCAGTTTTAATTTGGGATTTAAAAAAATACAACTCGAAATCTTAAAAAGAAGGTAGTCTGATATAAAGCAAAGTCTGCAGACTAGAATCGCAGATACACATGACACAAGAAAACAAGACTTGAAAAAGATTTCTTTGAATGGACTCATACTGCATATAATACATCAAACCACCTGTATTTATTAATGGCTTACATTTTAAATAAATAGAAATATATATTTCTTGTTTGAGAAGTAGTGCAATACCAAGGCAACTCGCGGTGCAGTTTTTCCAAAATAGATAGAAATTATTATGTAAAAAAAATAACGCTTTGCCCTATCTGTTCAAACATGCTTTATAATTTTCCTAGCATGAAGTTTCAAACAGTCTTTTTCATCAAACATTAATGAAGTGAAACGGGGTTTAACAATCATTAATAATAAACGTTAATAATTATAATTCTCCGATATGAAAAGTTTTGGCAGAGAAGTCAGAAATATGGAAAAATCGGTAGTACGACTTCAGAATGCACAAAACTTCTTTGGCATTCATCCATGGTAACTGTAAGAGCCGTCACACATGACCCCACAACCATTTCCTTCATCGACTGCAAAAGTTACTATACAATCTGCGTATAAGAAGTTTGCTTGCTGTTTATATTACGCACTTGTAGATAGAGTAAGTTTAGTATATTTGATAAAGAAACTCGTTCTATGAATCTAGTAATTTCTGAATTTCTAATTCATCTGCATGCTAAATTTTATTTATTTAACTCAGCTTAGTTTTAACTTGGCCCTTTATGGCCATAACGGTTAGGGGAGTTAAGCTAGTATCTTATTTTGCAACCATTTAGGCAGGAGTTGCATTAATTTTTACCATATGCATTATAAAATAGACCTTGGGGCTTTTATATTGAAAAACACAAGTACATTTATTTTTTTATAATATTGTTCTTTTAACTTCTGCTTAAGTTTTATATTCAATTTTACGTCCTTTTGAACAGACCTTCACCGTTTTCATGGAAGGTTGCACAGCTATGGAGGCTTCCTCAGCTGTAGAACTTTTACGATGAAGACTGCTAGAGATCTAAAATTCTGGCTTCTTATAGCAGTGCACAGTTTGTTATAGTCCAGGTTAAGTGATTCCACAGTTGTAAGGTGTATGATCATGGGAGTTGATTAGTTTTCCTGTTCCCCTTCTCAAGAAGGGGGAAAGGAAAACTAACCAGCCATCGCCTAATACTGAAAAAAAAAACCTTATCCCGGTGGTAAAAGACCACATAAAAGAACTTCTCATCCTAAAACGAAGTGTTTCTCGATTTGTACAAGGCAGTATACATACTTACAAAAAATAAATAAATAAAAAAACTGATAATTCCCTTGAGTAGTTTGCTGCTGTATTTATGAACATGAACTGTTTATGCGGAGCTTAGATGAAATAAAGAGTTGCTTCATAACCAACTAAATGCAGCTTGCCGAGAATAGACAGCTTACATCCTTCCTAATGTCTAACCCAAGGACTGTATTCTTCTTTGGATATTCTGGAGGCATCCATCTGATGGAAAAGAAATGGATGAAGATTAATTTTTCTGTCTTGGCATCATTTCAGTGAAAGCAATATGTCATTGTGTAATGAGAGCTTTGTATTTGGCTTACTTACAGTATTTATACTTAAGATTGACAACTTGGAAACTTGCTTACATTCTGTGCTCAGTATGAATCTAATAAACTTTATGAAGGAAGAAAGAATTTTCACTTTACATCACATTAATCGGGAAATTCATTGTAATGAATTTCCCGATTAATTTCCCTATGACAATTACCACCCTTGCTAAATAGTTTACAAATTGCTTCATTACCTTAAGGAAGAAAGAATTTTAACAACCTCCGGAAGTTAAGTGAAGTAGATGGTGCTCTGTACAGTAAGATATTTGCGAACTTTGGGAAAAAAAAGTTTCTGCATTTCCTAGTTATTTCTAGTTAATATCTTTTCGAATGCCTACGGGTAAATTGCGACATCGAGAATACTAAATGGAAAACTACGATCCTTTTTGACATCCTAACAAATGCGGAAAGAACCAAGACAGAAGCCAACCTTGTGCTAAGAGATCTCACTGTATTGATTACTGCCCGAAGCTAAACTGTGTCGATAGCACGTGTGCAAAAAGAAAACCAAGAGATAGATCTCTATCTTCAGTTATCGAAATCAAATACACTCCTGGAATAAAATAAAATTGCAGTGGAAGGTATGATTGACAGAACAAAAGGACGAAGCTTTAGAAAGGCAAGACTAATCTGATATAATGTACTTTGTGATGTGGCTAAGTTGTTTACTAAATGAACTGAACGAAAATGTCAGCTCCCAGACAATTCCTTTTATAATGAAGGAGCATATCCAGTATATTTACCTCTAAGTATTTACAGTGTATTTCGCTGTAATAAACAACGCCGAAAATTAATCTAAGCATCAGTTGAAGGGTAATAAGAGTTCTAATGTTCGGCTGTTACCATTTTAGCTTTATTTACTACCTTTTGACATATTTGTCAACATACAGTTTGGATTATTAGCTTAAATTCATTATATTAACCGCAGTATTCTTACTTTCCTACTTAATTTTGTATTGGTATTAAGGATGCCAGCGACCAGTTCCTGTAATTTTAATATTACCTGTTATATTTTAATCCAGTGCTAGCGCTGGACCCATGAAGTTTATTTTCAAAAATAACAAGCCCGCATTATTGGTTGAAGATAAAACGCTGATTGTCTGTACCTTCCTAAATGTTGTTTTTCATTTCTTTTATCGTGTTTTCAGAGATCAAGCATGATAAGTTCTCATCAGAGAACTTATTTGTAGCCAGAACCTTAAATGTGTGAAGGATGATAATGTCAAAGTTATGGCAACGCCATCAGAAGATATGAGGTATCTCGAAGGTAAGTCCAAGGTCGGTTAATTGTTACATTTGTGGATCACTGCTATTGGCATATTGCACTGTGTATTATATCTATGCAAGCGTGATTCTAGGGCAGACCTGAATTTTGTGTACTCTGAAAAACCCGGAATAGCTTTGGAAGAGAAGTGCTTTCTCCCCGTTGAAATTGGCTAACTACAGACCCGATTGAAAAGTGATTGACGAAATTCATCTCGAACCTCCACAAGCAAGTGACAAGTGGTGAAACAGCTATCCTGAGACAGAAGACGTGAAGTAAAGACCAATGCTCTCTTTACTACAGACTGGGATTTTTAGATTTGAAATAAATTCTTGACTCCTCACACTGATTTCTCCACATGATTATTTTCTCATGATAACAGCATCAATTAACAATATACTCCTGGAATTTGCAAACTACCTCAACCAGTTTGGACTAAAAATAAGTCTGAATCCAGAAAAGTCTGAATTTATGAATTTATGATATTCTCATTAAAGAAAACGCCTTCCTATATTCAGCCAACACAATGCAATTCCCTTATTCCCATCATCAAGAAACACTGATTTGGGTGTTGTTTTTGATCCTAAGCTCTGCTTTGGTAACCACATGAAAAAGCTGCTCACCCAGGCAGCTCGACTCCGATGGATGGCTAAACAGCATTTGCATTATATTAATGAAGCAACGACCACCAAAAGAGATACAAAAAGCACAGTATACTCTCCGCTTCTATATACTGCAGACGTATGGGCATCTGCTGTCCTTAGCACAATTCGACCACTCTCTTTTCTACTGAGGTTTGGCTCTTAAAATGGGCCATAAACAAACATAAACTTCCTCCATAGTTAAGGACAACTGAAATGGCCAGTTTGATAAAAATTCGCAGGCTTCCCACGCTGATTAGGGTGAAATGTCTTACCACAACTGTAAAAATTATCACTGGCAAGATCTCGGCACCATCCTTCTGGGACCTGTGCTCTTGGAGAGTCCCTCAGAGCGACTCCAACTCTGTGCCCACATCTCAGCCGTCTCCACCTATCCGATAGGTTTCTGCCATTTCAGCTACTTTCATGTGCCCTGTCTTTGGATGCTGACCTTAAGTTTTCTTGTGATAGGGAGTACAGACGCCGCATCCTTAAATTGTACTTCCCTGATCCTTCTCCTTGAAGCTCACCTTAATGTCGCAACCAGCAATGACTTTTTTATTTTTATTAATAACAAGATACACAACAGGTAACCATTAACAGTGTATCTGAGATCAGAACAACAAACATAATAACAATAATATGAAATCCAACAGGACGATAAACATTGATATAGATTCAAACATTAAAATCATATGTACAAAAGAGTATTGTATTTAGTTTAAGTTACCGGTAAAACAAGTAATAATTAATCAGTTAGAGAATATAAAAATAATAAAACAAATAATCTACAATATTAGATGTGAGTTAGTCACTTTGTAGTTTAAGAGAAGAGGCAAACTTGTGGATGGAGTTCATCAGAAACTGGGAGTTGTCAAAGAAGTCAATGAGAGAGTGATTTGCTGATTCTGTTCCGTGGACTGAACTTCATAAAATCCGTGGTGGCAGAGTCAAGGCGAAACGGTGTAAGGTTCCTGACTTGTCTGCAAGGAGCATTGAAGTTGATTTTAGTGAGGATATCAGATGCTTCATAAGGTCCAGTGATTACTTTGGCTAGAAGGGTGATATCAGCAGTAACTCTTCTGGTGCACAGAGGCCTCAGGTGAAAGTAATCACACAGCGATTCATAATACACTGAGTGATAGAATAGAGGATTGCGGTACGTAAGGTAACAGACAAAATGTTTTTTGGACTGCTTCAATTTTGTTAGTTAAAGTCTTTGTGTGAGGATTCCAGATGGGTGAACTGAATTCAAGGATTGGCAGAACAATAGTTTTATAAAGGATAACCGCATATCTGTAGTTTTTGAACTTGTATGTGTTCCGTTTGATGAATCCCAGTGTTTTTAATGCTTTGCTGGTGATTTTAAGGACATGAGCATCGAATTTAGCACTGCTGGAGAAGAGAATCCCCAGGTCGTTAACTTGGTCACATCTTTCGATGATCACAGAGTTAATATTGTACTCCGTATTTATTAGTTGTGGAGATCTGCCGGATGAGAAAGATTAATTTGCACTTCGAGGGGTTAGCACACAAGCCATTCAGAGATAGCCACAGAGAATTTATTGAGAGCACATTGATGCTGTTGAGAATCGGTAATCTCCTTCACTGCTGAGTAGATCTTAAGATCATCTGCATAGAGAGCAACTTGAACATTGGAGGAGGTGTAGATGAAAGAAGGAAGATCATTTACGAAAACAATGAAGAGAAGAGGACCTAAGGTGGTACTCCACTTGGTGGTATAAAACAGTCTGAGTTCACTTGATTGATCATAACGCTCAAGGAACAATGCGTAATATAGCTGCGTAGCCATGACAGCAAAGGGTCACGGATACCATATAGCTTAAGTTTTTCCAGAAGTTGTTCGTGCGGGACTTTATCAAATGCCTTAGATATGTCTGTGTAGACTGCATCAACTTGTAGGTGGTTATCAAGAGCTTCAGAGGTGTATTGCCAGAAAGGAAGGTAATTTGTGACTACTGACTTGCCACTGCAGAAACCAAGTTGATTCTGATCAATGAAAGGCCTGAAGAATTCGAAGAGATGTTTGTGTACTGCTGTGTCGAAGAGTTTACCAGGCTGTTTTGCAAGGTTATGGGTCTGTAATCAGTTATATCATTTTTATCACCTTTTTTGAAAATAGGAACTATATTGACCTACTTAAAGTGCTTAGGATATTTCCCCAGCCTGAGGGACAAGTTGATCCGCAGTATGAGGGGTTTTAAAGTAGTGACAGTCATTTTCCAAAATAAGCCTGGAATGTCATCTGGGCCTCTAGTATAGTCATTTCTCATGCTTTTTAATGCCGAATTTAAATCTTCATCAGTGATAAAGAGGTTAATGAGGATATAATCTTTAACAGAAGATGGCTTACCAACCAACCTTGCAGTTTTCCACCTATATATTCTTTGTACATTGTGATGTTTATAATTGCATTATACTTTGAGTGTTAAGCTGTATTTACTTTTATTCGTTCACATATGCATTTTTTATATTTAATTTATTTTTCTTACATATTGTAATATTACTGTTAACCCCTGGCCTTGTGGCCGTGAAGGGTTTATTGCAATGTATCTATTTTTTTATTATTATTATAGCAATAAAGATTTCTATAAGACGTGTTCTCTTGTAAAGGACACGCGGAACAGGCTGGTTCTTTCCAGGACCTCGAATATATTTGTCTTTGGGATTTAGCGTTTCAATGCTACTAGTGCTTTGAATTAATCAGATGTAAAATAGTGATGGTCTGGTTTATCCGGATTGTGGTTAAAAGGTCCATTTAACAATCGCAAAGCAGAGTGTGAAGTTTTGTGAATGCTTTTTGACTGCATGGAACATTTTTGCTAGGCTGCTAAGATCCCTCTAAAAAAAATCGATTGTGCTGTGCTTTTTTTTTTTTTTTTTTTTTTTTTTTTTATAAATTCATTGAGGGTACCAGAGGAGGAGACCTACGTAGTGTTCCTATATCAGCACATTAACTTCAAAATTATAAAATAGTCAATTCTGTATTGACCTCTTCGAAATTATGAAAAGTGAGATGACTTTTTGTCGTCTGTTCTGTTTTTGCCGAGGATGGTATTAAAATTGGCTAGCTACTGTAATGCTCAAATCAAATTCACTTTAACCATGAGTCGCGTTTTGGTATTGCACCAATTTTAAGAAAATGGCTTATCCTAAAATTTAATCGGCCTTTGCAATTTAAATTCTGCATGGGCAGATCTAATTGTTGAAATACGGAAGGAAATCGCAAGATAGGACATGAAAGTTTTCTACTTTTCATGAGATTTTAAAAGGCCAGAGTAATATTAGCTACGTCATAATCCTGAAGCTCTAGTTCACATCCCACATTTCGTACCGAATATTGAGGAACTCGTATCACTATTTTGGCAAGTTCAAGTTTGAAACTGGAGACCACTTCCTTAGGGGATGAGTAAATCTGCAAACAGGCTATGATTGGAGCTTGGCTTGTTCTATTTCAGACAATATCTCTCGTCTCATGCTATTTCTCTTTAATATCTACAAATTTTGTTGTTTTATACTATTAGAGGCTTTGGGGGTTATGGATTTACACATACCAAAATTAAACGGGTTATCACAGCAGAGTATTAACAGAGGATATTCATGTGTTGTTGTGGAGGACCCCAGGGTCCGCCCCCCATTAGCCGCTATTGTTCTTATGTTGAAGCTTATGCCAAAACCGGCCATTTGCGTGTAAGTGTTGTGTTCTGTAGCAGAGTCTTAACAATAAAAAATTAGTGCAGCACCAAGGCAACTCGTGGTTAAATAAAGTTTGTTCTTCTGGGAGAATTATAGCCATTGAATCAAGGAAGCAGTGCTAACAAATTTCATAACTCTTTCAACTTAGTCTTCTCCGGATGTTGTGCAGTCTCTCAGTGTTGCAAAAAAAAAAAAAAAAAAAAAAAAAGGCAACGAGCTTTATGCGCGAACCGAGAACATTCCGTTTCTGCGCATCCCCCACATTTTCCCTTCATTCCTTCAACCAACGCATGGCAACAAGCATAATATCCACTGCTTCAGTTACAATATGCGGTATAAAGATGGCGTATGTGATATGTATGACAAAACTAAATAATTGATGGATTTCTAGTGGTCCGATTTTATGAAATTTGGAAAAGACTGGACAAATCTTTCTGAAAGATCTAAATATAAAATTTCATGAAAATCCATCCACAGAGTACACTTGTTAAATGAAGACAAAATAAATAAATAATTTTCAGATTTTCGGATTTTAATGAAATTTGTAACGGCCCGACAAACCTTTTTTTAAAAGATCCAAACAAAAAATTTCATGAACATTTTTTCACTTGTTATAAGGACGGAGAGACATAAGGAGGACAATAGGCACATTATGTAACGCACCTAAACAGTAATGGTGTTATGTTGCGTACTGGTGTTTCAATATGCGGAAAAAACAAGTGTAAGCAATATACCTTATAGTTTGGAAGTGGCATGATTAACAAGAACTAAAAGGATATACTGTAGTTTTTTTGTTTGTTTATTTATAGTTTTTTGACATTTTAAAAATGTGGAGATTTATGGAGCGTTTTAACCACCAAAATCTCCACATTTTTATACCATCCCACGGTTGAGTTGATTGATGCTACTTCACACTTACAAGATGAAAGACTGCACCACTTTTATTCCATTTTTCTTTTCATTTAAATTGTACATGTTTGTTGTTCCACTTAATAATCGAGACAAGTCAATTTTTCTACTGAACTTTCATTCACTGCTTCTCCATTGTTAAATAACAAAGTGTAAAAAAAGTGCACATAATTACTCCTACATACATAGAAGAGTAGCAGTTCATTTTAATTAACATTCGTGTTAGACTGTTTATTGCAATAATATTCAAATATAGTCTGGTATATTCTACTGTATGATCCAAGACAGAAACATAAATAAAAAAGATATACCTATATTAACAAAGGAATTTCTTTCATATAAGAATGAATTAAAATTCATTCAGTTATTTCAGCTTGAAGCGTGAGGAAGACATCAACAAGCCATTATAATCATACCATGCTCAAGTCACTCTCAATGTAGTAATTATCGTCAAATGGTGAAAATCAGTTACTTGAATACGTGGCATGGTGAACATTTGTACTGAAAAATATCAGTAACAGAAACAACTGAGAAGTATATCTGAATAAATCAAATTATCGGATTTTTTCCTGTATTTATATGCAGATATATATTATCCTTAAAAGCACTGTTATTTAATTTGTCTTGTAATACTGTACATATACATTTGTCATTGGAGTTAATTCTTGTAATGTATATTATTGAATAAAAACTTAATAAATCTACCTTTTAGTTTACATTTAGGACAATCACAGGAGAATAGGTTTCGATTTTCTGTTTAAAACGGAGCATCGGATTCAAATGAGAAAATTATGGAACCAAGGGAGGGCAATTCAAGTAACAGATGAACTTTAAAAAATCTGCGAAGGATTGATTTCAAAAGCACATTCTTTTAAATATAGTTTTATGATGTTTTTAATTCATCGAAAGGTTGTAATCGCACCAAAAAAACTTCAGGTTACAGTCTCTATCGGACGAAAGGTCAAATTCCAAATTTAAACCATTGAAAAGAGGTCATACCATTAAACTTTTATTTTGCAAGAATACAAAAAAGCGACCTCTTGCGGTAAAATAAAAATTATACTTGTCCTTTCGCTTTGGATAAAAACGAAAGGAAACTGAAAATAATCCGGACACGAACATAAAAGAAAATTGATCGAAACATAACCGATAAATTTAGATATAACACAAAGTGCGAGGTCAATTTACTGTGTTTAGTGGCTTTCGTTTGTGACTCTACAAGCAAATTAATATAAGTGATCAAGTGAAGCATCTTTCGCAGTGAGTTTCTCAATTGGCACGAATAGTTTCATAAATTCTCGAAACAATATAGAAATTAATCATTTATTTTAACACGATGCTTTATTCTTCCATGAAGTTTTAATCCTGACATGCGCAACATTGATTGGAAACTATGTAGAAGAAACATCCTCAGCTCACTGGATGCTGAAAGAGCCCAGTTCTTGTTCTAAAGTTTGATCATAGTTCGTCTTGTTTTTACCTTATTTGATATCCATAATCGAAATAGCGAACCCCTGCACTCTCTGCGAATTTGCTTCTTTTCAATACTTCGAATAGATCGAGAAGTAGCTCAGAGAGAGAGGAGTGTATCCGCTAAAAGTGTTTTCCCTCCATCCTACCATTCACTCCTCCATCCCGTTTTTCCAGTACTGAGAAGTAGCAGTACGAATCCTAAACACCTCATGAGTCTCCTAACGTTGATTGCAGCTTTCTTCGATCGAATGCTTACTTGTTACGGCAGGCAGGGAGCGCACCACGCTCCTATACATAAGCCGCCTGCAGGCGGTATAACACGAGACTCCAGTTTTCGATGAGTGCGCATGCTCAAGTATCTACTACATCATTCTTTCAGTTAGTGGAGTTCGCCCGGATCGACAGGGGATGCAGGACGTGGTTTTCACTACTGGGGTGGAATCATGGAGTTCCTATGGCTATTTGCGGCTTGCTTGGGAATTCTTCCAACCTTATGGGAGCAGGGGTAAGCGTGTTACGTTTGTTATCATGTCAATCATGTCAGTCATTTTAGATGCACGGAAGAAGATAAGTAGGGTAAAGAGGAAGCTGACGGTGTGTTTGTGTGTGTATGGAGGAGCGAAATAGCTTAACACTAACAGGAAACATTTTTCTCTAAGAAATGGGATGAAATGTAAGAGAAAATGATACAGAAGAGTAATGTCTGCATTGTTTTCGTTTTGCAGTGGCTGTCAGTATCTACGGGATCCTCTGCAGCTGGATAACATCACCGATGTCTTGAAGATGATACTAGACGATTATGACATTCGGCTGCGACCCAATTTTGGCGGTAAGTAGGTCAACGCATGCAGCTATGTACTTTCATCGCTTGTCGAGAATGTTTTCGGTGTCATAACTGTTTCAATAATGATTTACTGTTCGTCAGAGTGTTAATGCTGATTGCCCATGCAGTTCTCTCTATGGGAGCTTATTCGAGGGGAGAATTCTTCTGTTCCTTGCTGAGACGTGTTTTCTAAGATTGCACCACGTGACGTTCGTGTCACCTGGAGGCAAGACGTTATGCAATATGGCGTGATTAATAAAATTATGGCAATAATTCTGTAATGTTAATTCAGCAATAAGATCCCACCGACAAAACAAACTATATAAAACAATTATAAGACCATTATCTGTAATTTATCCAGAATACGATATTTTTTTTAACGTGCTATTTAAAGTCTAAAGAGGCTTAAGAAATTCGAATAATATCCAAATACGCGTTTATTAAACGCGTATTTGGATATTATTCGAATTTCGTTTTCGCAATTCGTTATTGAAAGAGACTCGAATTGCGAATTTTAATAAACCCTTTGATAAATTACAACTAATGTTAATCCACTTATAAATAAATACTTCACTTGTCACAAAATAATCAACATTTTTTGGGGTCTAGATAATAATTTCAATTAAAAGAGTTATTCTCTAATCAGGATGTTTGAATGATTACTTAACATTTAATTTTCTTCGGTAGCTGGAAATTATTTACTGAAGTATTAATGAAGAAACCAAGAAAATATATAAAATAAGTTAAGTTTACCTAGAGTCATTGAAAAGGTTTGTGTGAAGTGGTGACATGAAGAGCTGTCGTCGTCAATCCTAATTAAATACATTGATTACAATGCATTTAATTAGGATTGAGGGGTAAATGGTGGTAGTAGTAGTACACTACTGGCTAGGTTTAACTACCTGAATTCTGAGAATTTTCTAGGACAGCTAAAAATCATCAGAGATATAAATTTAAGGAAAAAACAGTCTTTAATTTCGTATTTAAAATAAAATACTACAAAATAAAATATACCAAGGAAATTGTGCTTAGAAAAAAAAAAAAAAAAAAAAAACTTTACTAGACAGTCATTCGTATTCAAGTACGGTAATGCCAAAATAATAAAATGATTTTGCGTGATCAAGTCTTCATATTTCATTGCTTTTAGAATATCAGTTCATATACTTTAGTTATAGTTTCAAAAACATAGCCTCCTAACATTTCTGATATCGATCTAAAATAATTAAGTAAATAAATTTTCATTCGGCGTAATAAACATTGACTGTGGGATAAATGTAATCGTTTCTAAAGAGACTGAGCTCAATCTCTGTCACCGTCACTGGAGAAACAAAAACATCCTCAGACAGTCAACTGAAAATCTTGCTGAGAGTAGTGCTATTTTGCAGAATTATTTCATTTCATAAATACTAATAGATCAGGAATTATAACTGAAATTTGTTAAAGAAGTTCAAAGTTTGCTGTATGGAAAGATGATTATTCATTTCTTTCTATGTGTCATACATACGAAAATAAATTCCGAATAATGATGTTTTTTTTAATTTTTTTATTTTTAACGTAACTTCAGGTTGATCTTTTAAAGAAATAGCTCAATTTTTGTTATTAGTAATAGTGGCCAACAAAAATTCCAACAAGGCAAACACGTTGGATTTGTTAATACTTCCTAATACTATCAGTTGTTCTACTTTCAAGTCTGAGTTTATATTTATATGCTCCATTGCATAAATCTTATCTTGATGTGAGCCGCACATCATATTTTTAGAGAGAAATAAAAAAATAATAATAAAATAACTGCAATCAGCATGATTTACGCGGAATTTGAAAATTTCAACTAGAAATAATAGAACTATATATATACAGTTTCCGATTGAACTCTCTGGCATATATATGCAGAGTTAAGAGTTTTGATTTGTAACAGAATTTAAATCAGAATTGCCGATCAAAAGTCCGTGGAGTTTAAATTCCAGTTTCCATAGTTTTCCTATGAAAATATATGTTGTGGTAGCTAAGTGAGGACTCTGCACAAAGAATGAAGGTGAAAACTTCGTTATTCAAAACTGTGCTCTACGGCTTGGCATTTACTTTTAATTAAAAATACTGGACAAAGGCCAAATGAGCGTAAAGTGTTTCAGACTATAACGGAACCTTGACAGTTGGCACGAGACACAGTCTAGGTCAAACCGCTTCTTTGATGACCTCCATACCTAAACCCTGACATCCCATTGGAACAATGTCAAATGGGATTCATGCTGTGGTAAAAAAGTTTTTTTATTCTTTAGCAATATTCTTCATAAAATAGAGGGAAGTAGTTCTAATTAATATGAATGTGCATATGATAAACATGATCACAACACGCAGCTAACATTTTAGTAAGTAATTACAGCTGTAAAGTCAGTTAAGCAGGTCACAAAAAAACAATCAGTAAAACGTATTTTATTTACATGAACTTTTTGTGTAGATGTTTCAATTTACTCTCCCCCCCCCCACCACTCAGTAGATCTTCCCAAAGTCAAAATTCATTATATCTTCCTCTTTGAAACACCGACTATTAGTTGCTAAATCAAGAGCGGAAATATTTTGTCTCTATGAATTATATCACATAAATTAATGATATGTAACAGTAAATTATCTCCACACTTCCAAAGGAAGAAGCGAACTAACACGTGAAATATAAAAATGGCTATATTCTTTTGATTGAGTGCCATGAATCCTTGTTTAATGAGAATTCATTTAACTTTTGATAATAACAGCTGATGATTTCTGTCTCTTTTTTGCTTGAGATATATTTCGATAAAATTATCTAAATATGTATTTAAAAACGTGTGACAAATATTTTTAAAGCTTAATATAAGTTTTTTATTTTATATATAAGAATTTTTGAAAATCTTAGTTAAGGACTTTAAAGATAAGAACTTTAAACTACCGACGTTGGGCTCTTTTATACTGTATTTAGTGAAACTGGGCTTCTGTTAAAAGTTATGATTTTTATTAGTGTAATTTTAGTCTTAAGTGCCCATTAGAGGATTTTTGGGTATTTTATTAAAATATGAGGTTTATTTGTAATATTAACTGTAGGTATTTATAGTATGAGCTCAGAAAGGGCTAAATATTCGTGTTAATTCTTTATGAAGAACAACGAAATTATGGAAAGCTCGTAAACGGTTCAGAATATTTAACCATCACTTCCTACGGATAAAAATTCGACTCGCTGATACTCTTTTTGATTAAAAATTCTATCATTAAGTTGCGATATGCTGTATTTTATTTTATTTTGAGATATGCTGTGTTTTTTATTATGAACATTTAAATTATGTAATTCAATAATATTCCTCAACTGATAGATTTAGTTGTGTACTAACTTTAAATCTAGTTTTCCCGCTATTAATACCATAAGAAATTAAAATTAAAACTGTTTTCCATACTTTTTGCTACAGAAAGGAAAGCAAGGTGATCTTTTTATTACCTTGCTTGGAACAAAACAAAAAATAGCGAGCAAATATTTCTAACTTTTAACTTATTCAGCAATTTTGAATAAACTTCACCTATACAAGAATCTGACAGATGTCTCCAACTGTTTTTTCAACTGGTAGTTTTCGTTTAATCTTTGGCTTTCTTTATGAGAGGTTCTTCCTGCACTTTTAAACTGCCTAAGAAGGTAACTGCTTAAATTGGCTTTCCCTTCCAGGATTATAAGTTTTCTCTCGGTACGTTTTCTTTTCTTGGACGGACTTAAATTTTCCTTTGTGTGTACATCTCTACTCGTATTACTATGTACGAGATGTATTAATAGAAAAAGGTTCCTAATTGTATTAGTCGCTATGATAACAGAGAAGATAACGCATTTTGTTTCTGAAGATCCGTTTTCTTTGAAAAGCTTTCATGCGCATCAAATGAAAAGTGCGATGAGACATACAAAATGAGATGAGTCTGTCATATCAAGAGGAAGAATATATATAAATCCCACTGTAAAGAGAATGTCTGGCGATATAAATCACACAGTCTTTGAACATATAAAGAACGACCGTCCGTACTATTCCATAACATCGATTTGCGTTTCGGGACGTAAAATTTAAAACCTGCACTTTTAATCGCATAGTCTTCTTATTGGAGAAGTATGAAATTTTCATTTTAAAAATGTCAGATTTTTTTTTTCTTTTATTGTATCTCTGCCATTCGCAGGAAAAGTTTTTAAAGGTTACTGTTTTGGAATATCTAGAATCCATTAGTAAATACAGCCTTTGTAAAGTTTTTCTATTTTTTCTAAAAATTTAGTTTTTTGTTTCCCTAAAAATTCTTTACCTCTGTATGAAGTTTGCATTCAAGAAATTAAGAATATTCAACTACTACAGAAGATAAAGTTATGAAAGAAGTATTGGTCGTTTTTCATTGTTTTTAATAAAATATTTTTTTTCCTTTTAAAAGATCTTCGTTGAATTGACACCAGTATGCAATCTTGTTTAGTAACGATCATACTATTCTAGAAAAAGATTTTATTGATAGAAAAAGTTTCTTCTTTAATTTTATTAGAAATAATAATTTTAATTATTTAGATTTTTGCTTGCTAACTTTACTCAAACACCATTTTTCTTTTTTGAAGAATGACTTTTGTAATTAATTTCAACGTACATGTGGGGCAAAGACAACTTAGTTGATTTCAACCCTTCTAAAACTCAATCTCGTCTTATATCTCGCAAAAAGGATTCTTCTGCTCATATGCTCTAATCTCTCTTGGCACAAGCACATTACAAATATTGCTTCCTCTGCATCTAAAAAAACTTGGTTTTCTCTTTCGCTCTCGGCGTTACTTTTCTTCCAAACAGCTGCTCACTCTGTATAAATCGCAAATCCGCCCTGCCATGGAATATTGTTCCCATATCTGGGGTGGTGCCCCCAAAACCTCTCTCAGGCTTCTTGATTCCATTCAGAAGGGGGCGTTAGGTTAATTAATGATTCATCTCTAACAGAGTCTCTCCACTCGCTTTCTCATAGACGCACTGTTTCTGCTGCATGCCTCTTCTACAGATACTTCCATGGGCACTGTTCTTCTGAATTGGCTTCTATAATTCCCGCTCTCTCTTTCAAAACAGTCCGAACACGTGCCGCCACCAGCCAACATCCATTTACTGTCCAACTTCAAACCCACAGAACCAACTTTTCATCTTCCTCATTTATTCATTCAACTGCCGTTTTCTGGAACAACCTTCCTTCATACGTATTTCCTGAAAATTACAATCTACAGAAGTTAAAGTCCAATATCAACAAATATCTTCTTTCGTCTTCTCAATCTCCAACCCAAGCACGGTACTAAGTACTATAGGTTATAATACCTCTCGTGTTTGGGGTTCTCATAAAAAAAAAAAAAAAAAAAAAAAACATATCTATATGCGAATTTTTCATAGGATATCATAGTTTAAGTTCTTTTGAAGCATGTAATCGATGTAAAGTTTTTTTTTTTTTTTTTTTTTTTTTTGTTTCGATTTTATTACAACTTCTTCATTTGTTGTTTTCTTCATGTTAATCTATATTATAATTATTATTCTTTGTTATATTATTAACATAATATGATAATATAATACCTGAAAATATTTTTATAGTACCTAGCCATTAACATATTCCAGTGGAGTAGCTAAAAATAGAAAAGCCATCCAAAAACTGTTCCCTTTCAGATTTATTATTTTCTGTGATATTTATTAAAGTATTCTTCACCTCCCCACCGAAATTCTGGGTTTACTGAAGCTTTCTTGACGTTTCATGAAATTCTTAGTAGAGATGAACGAATGGATATAAGAGTATCACCTTCTGTTCTTTGCGTTTTTTGCTAAAAGAACTACTCATAATCTGCATTAACGTGCCTAATCACTTGAATGAATTCATTACAAACTAATTTATAATTGCTATAGGATTCACAGTGCCTGCTGATAATTTATAATTGTCCCTACACTTTTCTTCTTCGGTCCTCGTGAGTAGCACAGTTGCTAGAATCGCCATCCTCCCCACGCCGGGTGGAAAAGACTTGATTTCTTGTCCCGTCGATGACATGAGGAATTTTTATAACCTTTTTTTCACAACGTAGGGTAGTATGGTTTTTCTCCCATGGAAACTCGGAATTTTCGTCCAGAAAATCGACTATAGGACACACTCATTTTACAGACAGTATGTAAGGAGCAATATGGCTTAGTCGTTAATACTCCTAAAACCCTACAACTACAACTTTCACAAAGATCATCAGTTCTTTTGTGTCATCCATTTTAGTAATATCTTTTTGTTAGTATAAAAAGTTTAGTAGCTTTCATGAACCCTCCAGTGCTCTGTTCAAACCTACAGAAGCTGTCAACCTTCAAGCGGCATTTTCCCAACAGCATAATCGGCGCACTGAGCTCAGCCGACATTGATTTTGATCTGTAGTCCAGTGATTTGGCATACAGGGAAAAAACAGAAAATCCATCTTCACGTGTGCAGTCACCATTCCTGTAACCGTCATTAAAACTGACTGACTCCAAGTGAAGATGTCCTGCAATTATCGAGAACTCAAAGCTGTTTAGGCTAATCTTGTGTTGGAGAAGCCATATATTCGCTATGATTCATGTATTCTCTGAATGTTATATGTATTTTATTGTTGTTCTATGTATTATATGGATGTTGTTTGTACCCAATGGCTGCAGTTTTCTATGCAATTCTCTGTTTTATCAGTTTGTCTGTAAATATAATTAATGTCACCAATTAGATTGCTTGCTAGATTCCTCTGGATACCTGTAACGGGAATCGTATACGTGTAAAAATTTTGTGAATAAAGAATTTCATTATTATTATAACAACTTTCTTAAATATTTCCTATTTAGATTTGTAGTTTTCAAAGTCGCCTTTTGGTCCCAGAGAAAATAACTTGTATAATGTTTAAGACTATTGTAATCTTCCCCCTTTTTTTAATTTTAGCTTGTGTATGGAGGGCTCTGAACGTTAATTCACCTTCGCCGTGGTTTTCTATGATGATATAAAACGCTCTGTAAATGGGATTGAAGTATGAAAAGTATAATGTTTGTGTAGTATGTGTGTATTATTATGTTGAAAGTATTGTTTCTAGCCATTTGGTTACTAGGAAAGCTGCTTCCGTGTACTCATCAATGCCAAGAGCGGGTGAATAACTCCCCTTACTGTCTTATTCAAAGGTCTGTATTTATTTAAATTCTGTTGAATTTAAATTCAACAGAATTGAGTATTTATTGAGAATTGAGTAAACAGAATTCAATATTTATTTATTGAGTTGCCATTGCAGCTCAATCGATGTTACGAACATAAAAAAACACTTGTTTAAATTCGTTTTAGACAAGTTTTAATCACACGGAAACAACGGAACTAGTGGTTCAATCCCATATTATTAGGATCTAACCTGATGACATCAGAGAAGACCACCTCCCGTAAAAAAACAGAGTAAGATATAAAAGACAAAAAAGAAAAAAAAAAAAAAAAAACTAAATGAATAAGGAAGCACCAGAAGACAATTAAC
Organism: Mastigoproctus giganteus; assembly: GCF_048544385.1. Lineage (NCBI taxonomy): Eukaryota > Metazoa > Arthropoda > Arachnida > Uropygi > Thelyphonidae > Mastigoproctus > Mastigoproctus giganteus. Next base: position 59,161,941 of record NC_143577.1, read on the forward strand.
ACAGTGCTAACCTGCATCCAAGGCGAGGGGGAAGACGGCAAGATTCCTTGAATAGCAAAAATTCCTTATCAGGCGCCTAAACCGATATCATCAGAATAAAATCCCGGCCCAAGGAGGAACCTGCAAAGATCTTGCCTCAAAACATGGAACCAGAGAGAAGGAACACTCCACGTACACGATCAGACGTGTAGTAGCAATAACACAATTCGTGAAAGTTATTTAGAAATGGTGGTGTCAGGAGGATCAGCAGAATAGCTAATCTTCCTGACACCACCTCTACGAATTGTGTTATTGCTACTACTAAGGCGAAGCCTTACTGGTCAAGTCCTTGAACAGTACAAGAACTCCCATTGTGAGTATGAGCCTCTCTTTGTCTCTTTATGATAACAAAAACCTCTCCCTTTCCTTGATAGAAGTTACTTCTTTATAGATCCCACTTCAGTACACTTCGTGATCATTGCTAGCTAGTGATTCCTGTATTTGAAGATTCTTCATATCTGATTGATCCTTACTGAAGACCAGGTCGAGAATATTTCTTTCCCTTATGGCATCTCTAACATGATTATGTAAACACCAGTCTACCAGCAATTCCAGACCTTTAGGTGAGAGACCAAGTCACAAGTTACGGCCAATCTCTGTAAAGATAAGTCTCCCGTAATAAGACCAGCAATCGACTATTCCATTTGTGTGTAAACATGTTCATTATTCTGTATTAATCCGGTCTACAACACACTCCCTTCCCCTCGCAAATTTGTTTCCCCAATACATATGTCACCCCGCACTGATTCTATATAATACAAAAAATTCAATATAGTAATCTAATGAATATACTTGCCTTGAATCTGTATTCTTGGCAACTGAAAGCATTATTCTTTCTTCTCAACTCTCAAATTTATCCGTTCTTCATACATTGTGTTCGCTATTTAAATTCCACATCCAGTATATCCGAATGACACCATGTTTCTGATATTTCTGTGATGTCTGCATTTGTGTGCCAACACGGAATTCTCTTTTTATATCACAGAAAAGGAAAATCTTTTCTGTGATATAAAATCTGCGAGGGGTCTGCCCTTTTATGTTACTTGTAACTATGAAACATTCCATGTAGTTACTTATACAACACTTTCTCTAGGAATTAATTTTACTTCCTTTTTGACTTTCCATTTATTTAAAATATCGAGGTCATTGGTACATCTTTCAACTATCATAAGACTCTTTCTTGTGGAGTGCTGAGCCTCCATGTTCTTTTGAGAATTGATCTCCATTTCAGTGCCGATTAAGTGAATTCTGAAAGTATTGAATGCACTTCAAATATTTCTCTTGCTCTTAAAATGTTCATCTTATTTTCGATTCTCTTTGCGATGCTGTTAGTTTTTACCTCTAATATCACTGGTAATACAAATTTTCTTTAGATTGAATGGCGATTATGTAAATATGAGTAGATTTTTTCCCCTTCAAGATTTTTTTCCCTATGAATAGAATGTGTTTCGAGATTTTTCTCCTTTCTAAAGAGCATGAAATCCTTGTATCCCGCTGTTGCCATGCAGCAGCTGAATAAAAACGCTCTTTAGAAACTTCTTATAAAACCGTACGCAAACACATTTTAGCAAAGGTTCAATCGTTAGGTGGAGACTCGTACGTGGCCATTGAATCTGATTGTGTGCTACCATGAAAGGGAAATAACTCACGAAAAGAATTTTAACTTTTCAAACTTCTTTTCATTTCATATGTTATACTAAATAAATAATTTAAAAGCTTGGCTCTTCAAAAAAAAAATCATGCGCATTTCCCGTTATCATTACTAAATAATGAATCTACATAAATTCTAAAATGTGTTCCAATAAAACTAAATTTCGAATAGGAATACTGGAATTTTAGATGACATCTGCAGAAAAAAAAATATATATATACATATACACACTGAGTGATCACTGAATTATGACAACCCCTGTGAAAACTGAATGCAACCCGTTGACCACATGAAGTACGATGGTGCGGAGTTAGTGGACCTATGTAGCATAGATAAGGTGTCAGAGGTTCAGTAGGTGGTAAAATTTCGAGCGTGATGGGTAAAAGGAAGGATTTATCGGACTTTGATAAAGGACAGATTGTGGGTGCTCGACGAGCTGGTGCCTCGATTTCGCAAACGGCTAAACTGGTGGGGTGTTCGAGAGCCGATGTAGTTAAACTGTACCAGGACTGGCGTGAAAATTGTCAAACAACGACCAGACGGCAAAACTGCAAAGGTCAGCGAAAGGTTGATGTTAGAGGTGAGCGCCGGGTCCGACGACTCGTACAGGCGCAGCACTGTTGAAGAGTTTACTACCCAATACAACATAGGCCAACACAGAATGACCTGCATGACCATGCAAGTCATTCCGGGTTGCCCATGTTGTGCATGACCATGCGTTGCACGCTCGCACATATGGGCTATACCAGTAGACGACCCCTACGGCATCCTCTCCTAACCAAGGTTCATCGGCGTAAAAGACTCGCCTGGTGCAAAGAGCATGCAAGTTAGACGTTAGAAGACTGGAAGGAGGAGTGCTGGTCGGATGAGTCACGTTATTTTCTCCACACCGTGGATGGTCGTGTACGGATTTGGCGTCAACAACATGAGGCTCTTTATCCATCATGCATGGTATCAAAAGTGCAGGCTGGCAGAGGCGGTTGTATGGTGTGGGGCATGTTTCACTGGCAGGAACTTGGACCCCTGGTGCAAGTGGAACAATCAGTGGTCTCCCCCTCGTCAACTGCTTGCTGTGTACACCTCGCTATGTTACTTTTTCCCGATGGCGATGGTGTCTTCCAAGGTGACAATGCGCCGAGCAGTCGAGCACTTGCTGTGCAGGAATGGTTTGAGGAACACGGTTCTGACTTCCAGCATATCGATTGGCCTCCAAATTCCGCCGATATCAATCCCATAGAGCACTTGTGGGACACTATGGAAAGGCATATCAGGCGTCTGGATATACCATTCACCTCGATACCCGCATTGCTGACCGCATTACACACAGCTTGGTTGGCCATACCTCCTGAACGCTTCCGATACCTTGTTGAATCAATGCCACGTCGGATAGCTGCTGCTGTACTAAGGGAGAAAGGAGGACCTACGAAGTATTAAGTAGGTGGTCATAATTCAGTGATCACTCAGTATATATATATATATATCCCGGCAGTGTTAATGCTACACTAACCTGTGAGGTATACATCTCGTAAATAATGAACTTGCATTAATTGTCGGTTGGGGATAAAAATCTGATTTTCTGTAGCTTCCTAAATATATAATAATGATGTCACACTAGGGCCACCCGAAATATTAATTCATCTGCTCAAGGGAATTATGTTCGAGAATTACGTGTTTTCTTTGGTCGATTTGCATATTTTACTGGACCGAAAACCGAAGTTTCCAGGGTTTGGGGCCCTTGCTAACGCAGAGACCAACTTACTCTGGCACGGAGTGAAAAAAAAAAAACCATAAAAAGATCCAAGCGTCATTGAGGCATTCGAGCCCGGCCCTTTTCCACCCCGTGCGGAAAAAAAGAGTGACGATGTAACTGTGCTACTCACGTATACAGCTGTCTAAATATAGACAAGTTTTAGTGTGTATGGATTTTGAATTGTTTTGTTTTGTTTGTTTTTTTTTCCCAGAATTACAATTATTTTACACTAGTAGGTAGAGCGCTACCGTTCTTTTTGCAGTTTCTAACTGGCAATAGCATAACTCAGTTCTGCTACGAAATATTTCTCATGTTTATTACTGGCTGTTTGCGTTATTTTCTAGCTTTAGAACTGTCAAATTGATATCATTTTATTTATGTGAAAGAATCATTTGGAAACACGTGATTTCCTGTCTTGGTCTTTTTTATGCTATTTCAACTTTCTATTTTACAGTATATTGGATATTTTATCTTGTTTCATTCGGTTTCACGTTTGCTTCAGTCATTCATTTCAAATGGCTAGATGTTTTCTAATGTAAGTTCGAGCCTGTTTTCTTTTCTCCTTTATGATTATTTATGTATTTGAAAAAAATATATGTATTACGTTTGAATGATTACTCAGAGTACATGAGTGCACTTAGAGCATTATAAGTTATCAAAGTAAAAATCACAAATTAGATATAGATTCCTTTACAAAGTAAAGCACTCTATGTAATTTGATTGTTTTCAAGAAATTAATAAATTGGAGAGGAATCTTTTAGCCAGGCCATTTGTTTGGAAGTAGTTCAATGCTAGTGCAACTTGTTCTGCTATGAACACAAAGAATAGTGCAATAAATTGTCTATGGTAAAGAATTCCAGGTATTCCACAGACATCAATAGTCTTATACGAGGTGTTTTTGAAAGATTAGTTGTCATTATTATTTTTTTTTTTTGTTATTAGTTTTCAATAATCATGACGAAAGCACAGAAGGTACCACAGAAAAGAACTTGAATGTTGGGGATATTAAGACGATTCAAATTTCGTCAGTGTCCAATTTGAAATACGCTATAAAATATTTGAAAAATGGAAGTAAATAATACTTTCTAATATGTTATATAGCTTTTAAACTAGTTTCGAATGTTTTTAAAATGATTTAAAATCCATTTTAGAGATAATAAGCAGAAATATGTTCACGTTTAAAGTTTTACGCAATTAACGGTTTTTAAAACTAGAAAATGGAATAAACGAGCAGTTTCACCTTTATTTTATGTTTATAATGATTTTTCTTTAATTTCCAACAGAATTAATATTTTTTATAAATACCTTTTTAAAAGTTTAAAGTGTTTTAATAAATACTTTAAAAAATCATAAGTATTGTAATCCATTAAGAAGATACGACATATTGATAAACTCCAAGCAGAATATAAAAGCTTTTTTTCTTTTTTTTTTTCTTTTTTGTACCTGTGAGGTGTAGCACCAATGTTTATATAACAATTATGGACGCAACAACCGCCGGAATATATATACACTCATATTTTAGAAATTTTCCCGGTCTTTACACTATTTTTCTGAAAGTATTTTCACAATATAATGTATATAATATTAGTATTTTAATATATTCTCATGATGTAATATATGTAAGTATATTAATTATATATGTACCTAAAGCATAGGATACGAATTATAAATTCACTATTGAACGTTCAGTGTAGATACACCATATTTTGTTTGTAGTGAACTCGAAAGTAGTTGAAATGGCATCGATTTAATTGTATCTCATATTGTGACTACCTTCACAAAGAGTCATCATGATATTGCACTACCTTGAATAAGTAACGCTTCTCTGACCATTGTTACTTATTCTCGGCGCATACCACCCAGAAATACGTTATAAAAATACGTTAGCTATCATAGCTATCACCATTTCAAGGCTTGTTGGCCTATCATTTAATTGTATCTCATATTGTGAAGGTAGTCACAATAAGAGATACAAAAATCAATGTCATTCAACTACTTTCGAGTTCACTAAGAACAAAATATTGTGCATCTATGCTGAACGTTCATTAGTAAGTATTTTAATGTAATTTTAGTATATAATTCGGTCCCATCTCAAATATTTTAATGATGTTGATAAATGATATATCGATAATATAGAATAATCATCTTAATTTATTATTATTAATCTTAATTAAAATTAATAAATTAATTTATTAATTTATTATTATTAATTCTGTAATTTTCATTCATCATTTCTGACATTTGTTTTATTTTTGGTTTTCTTCAGGTGCCCCTCTTTTCATTGGAATGGACCTTGTTATCGCTAGCTTCGATAGTATATCAGAAGTCAATATGGTTAGTCTTTCAAAGTGTGTTCACTTAATTTCATTATTAATTTCAATTATTAATATATTTTGTTGGAAATGAAATACTAGATTGAATTTCACGTAGTTCTTTATCTGTCATTTAATTTGATATTGAACTGTAAAATCATTTTAGGAAAAAACGGACTTTTAATAAATTTATCTTTGTTAGCTATCTTTGAAAATTTGCAGTTAGTTATCATCGATCACAATTAATACAAAGTATCCAGGGCTTTTTAATTTTTTTAACTTCATTAAAATGACCTTTAAACAGTAACCATGATTTTTTTCAGAAAAAAAAAACCACCAGAAAACATAGATGTAAGGACGTACATACAAGAAAACTTATTTATATAAAATAAACAACTGTTCTCATATATATTATTCTTGGTATTAAGAAGTTTCGCAGCATATTGAAATTAGCGGCCACTGCTACTCCACTATTTCTTGCAAAATTAACAGAGGTGTAGTAGCGCCCACTAAGGTTCTACATAAAAGATAAATGATTTTATTACTTTGTATGGACAGTTCTACAACATTTGTTTACATATCTTTCTAAAAGCTTTCTAAAATATCTCTCAACATATTTAAAAGCATCATCACACATAATTATCTGTCAGTCTCTGCTGTTTCAATAAACTGTTCACCACAATGTCATTGCTTTTTCCTCTTTTTTTTCTCCCAAACAAAATGCATTTTCTATGAAAAAAGTGCCTTATTTGCACTTCGTATAGAAAAGCTTTAAATCCTCTTTCGGAATTCTACGTATTGATTTAGCATTTATTCTTGTTCTTTCCACGAGAGGCAAGAACTAACTTGAATGAACAGTACTCTGCGATTTTTCTGGTGTTCTTGGTATTCGCGCACATTTTCCTTTACGTGTACCTCCTACGCATGGGTATCCAAGTCGATAGTACATGATCGGCTAATCATTAATGCTTTTTCGTAGCTGACAGGTTTGTTTCAATAAACAGTACTCCTGATTTCATTAAGACTATTTTCGAGTGACTTGGCGAGCACACATAAGAGTACGGTTTTGTTTTTTATTATATATTTTATAAATTAATTCTACTGCGATCTCAGAAAGGTGAACTTTATATTAATAAAAAGATTTTCCATTTCTGTGATAGAAAAAGAATTCCGTGCTGAGATTTAATTAAAATGTGCTTTAGTACTTAAAATTCGTGGAATTCGGTATTATTAAAGGTTCACAAAGAAATCAAACAAGGTCAATTTTTGCAATTATAAAATAATTACGTTACAAAAAAAGTAATACTAGATGTGTTCTATTAGAATAAAATTAGCCATAATAATTAAAATTAGTAATTTTTCCAAAATATATTGCCATTTTGTGTGTCACCATGTTACAACATAAACTATTGGATTTATTTTTATTCATTTGAAGCATTTTAAGTGCTGTATTAAATTTACAGTTAGCAAAATAAAGTCTTAAGTTGATAAATTTAAGATAAGCATAAATCTTGTTATGGAGAATTTATAAATTAGGTTTATATACATTTATAATTTAGGGTCTTGCATTCAGAATTTAGGTCACTGATTTTAGCGGTAATATTAGTTATTCACTGATGTATAGGCAGATTTAGCTACATATTCATTTAAATTTACAATGCAGCATATTAATCTTTGTCTTAACATTTTGCCGAACAATGTTATTTGGCTTATGTGTTTATTAAATTTTTTTACCAAAGGAAAAAAATAATTCTTATGAAAATAAGTCCGTAAAACCTTTTCAAAATTTTTCTAATCAAATATTTATTACATTTGTTTATTTATATACAGTTTTACACAAAACACCACACAGGTTCAAAATGTCTACCTTCAGGGTAGATTCATCTCGTATCGACAAATAAATGAATCCTTCAGGCAGTCAAATGCTGTGAGACTTAAGACTGAATTCTTTCCGAGTTAACACCTCACTCCTATAACAATACTATTAGGTGTCCCTACAAGAAATATCTATGCAGTTATTTATGGAAAACAGAAGCTGCATAATTGGTTCCACCGCTAACACAGCCCAGTGAAAGAAATTCCTTTAGTTAAACCCTACGCTGTTTTACAATCAAACATTATAGTTAAATTCAATTTACGGTGTACGTATAATTTACACACCCTAACCTTACACCTATCTAATGTATATTACGTACAATAAAAATATATACTATGAGTAAAAGTTAAAAATTGTCTTTCTCTTCTATCTCCTACCTGAAAAATTTTAAGTTACAAAGGAACATTTCTTTTCTTTACAATAATGCCTATTAAGTATGCGCACAAAGTGCCAATTATAAAAGATCTTCTATCCAAAGTTCTAAAGGGGCTTTTTAAGGACGAAAAAATACTTGAGATTAATTGGAAACTACTTACATTGTAAAATCTTCCTCGCATTATTTCTTCGCTCAAATTTCGAATTACTTTCGATATCTCTTTCTAGCAAAATAAGTATTTTTCAAGAAATCACTCTGTACTACTTTTTCTGTGATTCTCTCAGAAGTTATTCAACAAAAACGTTCCTTTGTTACCGCTAAAGCGACACACCTCCTATCGGCAATTATATATATTAATTATTCAGATTATTATTATTATTAATGAATTGCAGTACATGCACTTCTTTTCCCATTAAATTCATAAATTTATATGTGAATCAATACATAATGGCGCCTTCTTGGCGCAATCCGGTTTGATGCATAGTGGCTTTTTTCAAGGTCTAGGTCTGTGTCCTGTAAAATAGTCACCATCTAGACGTTTGCATCGTACACTGAGCTAATTGGTGTCACGTAATGGAAATAGAACCTTGCAACTCTAGTGTTTTCCTAAATAACAGACAAAGCTATCTCCAGAATACAGATTTCGCATGTCTACTGAATAAGATGCCAATTGGAGCATCTTATTCAGTAGACCCATTATTTCGTATAAAAAAACAATGAGTTTCAGCTTTTCTGTCCTTTAATTACTATGTGATAATACTGTTTGAAATTATGTGCAATGTTTTTTAAGCAGTTACTAAAACCCTTACTTTTTTTATAAAGTAAAGGTTTAATTCATCTCGGGGATTTTATTTATTAATTCAGCTTCAGGCACGGGCTTCAATCCGGCAGATTGTAGTAGAATTATAAAAAATTACAAGTAATATTTAAAATTATAGATAAAATATAAACAACTAACATATAACAGGATTACCGATCTTCATTTTTACTTCAATAGATTTGATCCGGACCATTAGATAGATATTGGTCCGGATGCTGATTCTGTGTTCTTCTGTCCGAAACCTTCCTGGATCAATTTTTAAATCTTTGAAGGTGTGCAACTACTGCAGTACACTGGAGAATCTAGCCTATGGAGAGGTTAGCATATTACGGTCGCCGCAGTAGGCCCACTTCTCTTCTTTCCAAGTGCGTGAACTGCTAAAAATCACCATATTGAGGGCCAGTACCAGCAACTTCCATGTGATCGTTACCAAACAACATGTGGTGATAATATCCAAGCTACTCTGTCATTGCGGCCTGGAAATTGTGAATGGTTCCCTTGCAGGTCACTTTAGCCATCTCACCAAACAATATTTCAAGTTTGGCTGCTGCACCAGATGAGATGGAGAAAACAGATCACCGGATAATACAGAATTATAACGACCACGCATCTCAGAGCATATTGGACAATGAGTCTACATCTGCGGAAATATATTTGGGTTTATTTTCAGTTCAATTGAAGACTGGAATTCATTGTTAATCTGAGAGACTCTTATTGGATCCAAATTTTCGGTAATTCGGTTATCCAAAAATTTCGGTTATAAACTTTCGGCTAAAGTTTAACATTCATTAGTTAAAAATCTTATTTCTTAACTTATTGGTAATCATCATTTTCTTAAACACTCAAGATCTCCAGGAAAAAGAGATCTGGTTCTGAAAAACGTCGTATGAATTCACACCTGCTGAAATGTAAACATTTTATGATGGATGTGGCCAAATTATTTTTTAATTAGACTTTTTCTGGCAGCGGTGGTTTCCTAAACGCAATTCGTTTAGTACAGGTTCATGCGCTATCTGTTGATAAGTTGAATTTTCTTAATTCTTATTTCCCGTATTGGTTGTAATTAATTTGATTTGAGTTTTAATGGCGTATCGGAACATAGGCCATAACAGGTCAAAATTCTGGTTGAGACAATTATACATTCTGTCAAACTACTGTCAGCTGTTTCTCCTGATTCTGAAAACTGTAACGGGAATACATGCTCTGAAATTTGATAATTTATTTTTGGGCTTTTATACTCTTTGTCACTTCTAATATTTTAATTCGCCTATAACACGATTGAAAAAAAAAATGGAATCTACTCAGCAGCATTAGGCTACATTTCAAAGTCGGCAAAATGAATTGTTTTTCTTTTATATATATAATCAGTAAAAATTCTTTCAGATCTAAATTATAACGAAATCCAAGTAAATTTATTATGTTAAAATATGTTATTTGTTTTGATGGCTTTCGAAAATCGCCAGACTTCTCAAATTGTTGCCAAACAGTCCAGCACTTATTTTTGATTGATTAATTCCGCGATTATGAGTCAAGTCGTTTTTGTATGATTTTGTGATCGTTACCAAACAACATGTGTATAACTTGATAAAAACAACATCCCACACTAAATCTCCAGTGCGCGAAGATTACCAAGCGTTTTATAAAACGTTTGCTTTTCTTAATTTATCATTATTCCACAATGGAAATTGTTTTCCTTATATTTTGCTTAAATGGCCTGTTTATCCATTTCAGTACACAAAAGATGGTTTTTCAAGTTGCTGTTTTACAGCTGAAATATTAAGTTCTAAAGCAAATTTATGTTTACCAAAACTGAGCGTATCATGAGGTTTTATTGGCTGTAATCAAGTAAAATATCAACTCAGTTAGGCAGCTGTAGGATAAAAGGCACCTGGAGACCACATGTAGATGGCTCGATTAGACTGCAGGATTAATGGTACCTAGCATCTAATATTCAGCGCGGAAAGGGGTTATGCGGGGAGACGGGGGGTGACTTTGATTCCTTCACCTTTGATCTATGTGGTTGTTGGGCCCGAGTACAAACTACTTTATTTTTTTAAAGGCCGACCATAGCCGAGTGGTGAAATTTAAAGTGCAGTGTTGGCATTCCAGCCTGTGATGCCGGGCACAGTGTATTTTTTGTTTTCTTTTAAGAACGTATAAATTAGTAACTGAAGTCACAATTAATACAATAGACATTAAGTTTTACATAAATAGAGTTAATGCATTTTCATTTAAAGAAGCAAATTACAAATTGTAATCTCCAAAATTATTTTAATTATTAAAATATAAGTATTAATTAGTGAAATGTAAATTAATTCTATATTTGATAACTGCATAAGTGTGAAGGATAAGAAAATACTGTACGGTTGATATACACAGCACAAGACTAGTCATTGCGCATCGCAAGGGATGCATTTTTCTGGCTGAAAACGTAGAGGAAGCCATAAGAGTTTTTTCTTAAGATACCAATCCATGTAACACGATTTGTTTTCATTCTATTGCTGCGGACAAAACATTTAAACTTATTCACTTACGGAAGTTCATTGTCAACGCCTTTCGTGGTGTTTAACAGTAAAACATTCAAAGCTTCAGAAAACGTAACGAATGTATTTATTTATTGTATTTGGCACCGTTATCAACAGTAGCGTTTCTCAATAAACACGGCTCGCATATAAATCACATCCATACATGTATAAGTCCTCCTAGTGGGTAGCAACAGTTAGTAAGATTGTCGTCCTCCCCACACAGGGTGGAAAAGACCCGAGTTCGAGTCCCGAACGATGACGTGAGAAATTTTATGAGCCTTTTTCACAATGTGACTGAGTTAGTCGGTCTCAGGCGAGGGTAGCATGATTTTTCCTCTAGGAAATTCTGGTTTTTCGTTCAGCAAACAGAAAATCGACCTCAGAACACGCAAATTTTAGACAATATATATGCGGCAATAAGGTCTTAGTTGCTGATACTCCTGAACCCAGTCTTGGAAAGTGTACTTTCCAAGAACCTGCTCTTGGAAATATATTTTAATAATTAAAATATATATTAATAAATATAACTAATTTAAACGTTACTAGCTTAAATTATAGTGACAGTGTATGTTTGATACCTGTACAGTATTGTGAATAGTTGGACTGGAACCGACTAGTTTAATAAATAAAAAAATAACTACGTTTTTCCTTCTATTTTTTATTCCAATAGAAAGACTAGCCCTATTTTATTTTTAAAATAATGCACACGGCCGCAAATTAGAAAAAACAAAAACTGAGAAGAATATAGAAACTAACCTATAGCAGTAAAATTGAACGATTGTGAAATGACTACAGTGAACTAGTTGGCAGAAAGCAAAGGGTCGTATGAGGTTAAGAAATTCATTAGTCTTGTCTGCAGGAATATTACAAAATACAAACAGCGCGTGTAACAGATTTCAGATAACGGATTCCTTTTTGTTATCTGACTTAGGTCGTAGAGATGCCTGCAAATCTGTATAATGTAAGCCATCATTAATAAATTTCGCAAAGGTGAGGGAAAATATCGCTAAAATTTTCATTCAAGGGCACAAAAATTTATTACTTCAAGACAATACATAAGTACATCATATTTTGTTGGTCTTAGCGTAGTGATTAGTGTGAGTGTGTGCCCAAAAATAAGGAGGACACGAGTTTGGACCTGCACAGGCCATCAAGGAACTATGTTGAAAAAACCTGGCTGCCTTTAATTGAATGTGTGTGCAGTTACAATGAATATGCAAACTTCTTTAGATGCGGCTGTCAGGAGATTATTTTTACGCTTATAATGTTATAATATTTTAGTATTTGGCTGTTTCTCCAAAAGAAAGATTAAATGGTAGCAGCTATATTGTAGTAAGGAACCAACTGGACTGATTTTAGTCACAGCCAGCCGGGTCTTAAATTACACATTTATAGCTTGCTACTATTTTTTATTTACATTATCTTTCGTGTGAGGAGTGCGGTTGTTATGCCTTAAAATGGGGAATGTTTAGAATATTATCTTTAGCAGAAAACGCACCCTGATGCTGACACTGTTTTACATTCTATATTTAGCAACTGCGTATGCCATAGAAACAAGGTTGCGTTCATTCAGTTAAAAAGAGAACAGGAAATGTAATTCTTCCTCCAAAAACCATATTCTAGAGACGCTAAAAGAGAAACCGTTTAGGGGGTGGGGTTAAATAATCGAAAACACTTTCTGCAATGAAAGTTTGATTGGTGACCGTGTATATACATTTAAATTTCATGAAAGCACATTGTTTTTAATTCTAGCATGGCTAATTGTAATCAGTAGTTCGTAATTTACTGTTTGAATAAGAAAAATGCAGGTTTCACTTCCTCATGGGGACAGGGGGATGGAGAAAGGGTAGCATCTAATATTTCAAAACAGAGTATTCTCTGGTATTTTATTGCAATTTCTTATTGTATTTTTTCTTGATTTTTTTTTTTTTAAATTCGTAGTTCACAGTCCATATTAAAGAAATAGAGTAGTGAAAATTCTTGTTTTTAATATTCTATTTTAAACTAATATTCCTTTTCATACAAGTTGCAGATAAAACATAATCAAGTAATATTTCTATGAAGTTCGTATCTCGGATAAATGCAGAAAGATTAAGTTTAGTGGCCAAGAAAATTAATCAAAAAGGAAGTCAGGTAAGCTAAGGCAGATTATGAGAAGTCCTTGGCACATGACAGGCAAAAATCAACACAGCAAAGACTCCTTTACTTATCAAACACTAGAAGGAAAGAGATGAATCCACTTGATATCTAAATTTAACTGTTGATGATTCTGCTCAGGTTGCTGACAAACTAAATAGGTATTTTGCATCTACATTCACACAGGAGGAATTCTTCAAGGAAGATGATACCTGAAGTTTAAGAAACTCTAACAGGGTGCTAAATGGTTTTTTGATAACTGAGAAAAAAGTTAAAGCTAAACATAAAAAAGCACCTAAGGTAGATGATTTATATCGAATAATATTAAGGGCGGAAGCGAAGGCGGTAAGAAAGACCTAAGCCATAATTATGAAAGTATCCTTGGATTGAGATGTGCGAATATATCCCCAGCTCATAAAGGGAAGAAAAAGTGATTACAGACCGGTTAGCTTAACGTCTGCTCCCGGGAAAATAAGGCGATACTAGTTAGAGAAGTAATGCAGTGATATCTAGACAGGAGTGCAGTTATACTTAAAGCATAGCATGGATTTAAGGGGGGCCACTTTGTCTGACTAATTTCATTCGATACTATGATGCAGTAACAAAGGAACTGGGTGCAAAAATAATAATTTTTATATCTTATACTGTATTTCATGAAAGCTTTTTATACTGTTGCACATAATACTGTACAACAGTAGTCTTTATGTGCAATAATATGGAGCAGTGTGACATTAAGGACAAGTTACTGCTATGGATAAAGGGATAGTTGAGTGGGTGAAGACAGAGTGGGTATCAGTGAACACTGCTCTATTTGGCCTAGTGTTATTTTAAATATTTATTTATAATGTTCATGAAAGCATAATGCCTAAGTGTGTAGGAGGTTACAAAGGTTGGCAGGGTGGGTCTTTAATGACAGTAATCAAGGTAAGCTATTGCAACAAGATCTATAAAAATTATACCGATGGGATCAAAAGTGGCAATTTAAGTTTAATAATGACAAAGGCAAGATACTAAAGATGGGTATCAGAAATCCAAGATTAATATACTAGATGTGTGTGGTATATTAATCTTGGAGTACTTGGCAATGGGAATTATTTAGTCAGATATGAAGTTCTCCAAGCAGTGCAGACAGGCTGCCAGGACAGATCATGGGGATTTGTCGATGATATACAGGAATTTTGCTATCAGTGGTAAGGAAGTGGTTATCCCATTGTACATGTAATGGGCCGCATCTTGTGTACTTTAGAAAGGATGTAGAGCTGCTGGAACGGATGCAGAGAAGGGCAACGAGATTGGTGAGGGGAATAAGAGGGTGCTCTTACTAAGAAAGGCTTCAGTTCTGCAAACTGCAGCGTAGACTAGATAGCTGAGAGGAGGTCTGACTGAGGTGTTTAAGACTGAATGCATTGAGGAAGTCCAATGCTGATGGCATTCTTCCTGTTGATCAAATTATTGAAATGAGGGAAAATAAATTCAAATTGGGGCAGCATGGATGTACGGAAGTTTGCCTTCAGCCAGCGGGTAGGGGAGAGTTTAAATAAATTCAAGGAAGAACTATTCCAAATGCTGGAGGGATGAAAGGTCATGGGAAGTTTCTTTTTTTTTTTTTGCCTGATGCTTTAAGCTTGTTTTCTTGCATCATTTACTAATACTGATATTATAAATCAGTTAACATGTTCCTTCCCCATTTGAAATATCACTGCCTTACACAGTAGTGGAGGCAGTGATGCTTTTCTCTTCCGTTTACCTGTCCAGTGTCATAAAATACGAGCCAAGCTGTCACTCGTTATATTCACTAGATAATTCGATGATACATTATTTGTGAACTGATTAATTCGAGGTAAACAGAAACAGACCAAGTACATATAACTGAAAATTTGGATAGGAATGGCTAAGTGGGTTTTACAATTTTCTTTGTTAAACTTAATATTAATTTCTTAAGCTAATGAAAGAAAATATAACAAATTTATTTGATTAATTAAAAATCACACCCACACAAAGTAAACAGAAACGTTTACTTGACCCATTACTTTAGCACTGATGCAAAAATCAACAGAACATATGACGTTATGTAAATGAATGAGTTTCATTTTTTTTTTTTAACTGAAATGAAAAATTAACGAACTAAACTTAATTTATATATTTTTGTGTTGATAGTAATACGAATTTCAGTGAATGCACAGGTATAACTTTCTTCCTTCTTTTTCTTATTGTGACTCAAATTAACGAGATGCTACTCTAATTGTATTCAAGTGTAGAAAAACGCTGTGGATGGATGCATTGATCCATCATAAAAAAATAACTCTGCTATTTAAGAGCAGGCATTGTTGTATGTTTTCCCCTGCTTAATAGGAGTAAACACACATCACCGCCAAATGTACTTGATCTGTGGTGACGCTCACGTAACCACAGATCAAGTGACTTCCGCTGGAATCAGGGGACCAAATGTTTTCATGCGTGCAAATCGATGCATATATGAAGGGGCTTAAATATAGACTGTCAAATTTACTTAGCCATCGAAGGGAGATCTGTTGTTGCTATTGAAGTAGGGTTTTAGGAGCATCGGCTACTAAGGCCATATTGCTCCGTATATACACTGAAAGGACAGAATTCATGGGATTTGAATTCATCCATGCGCTTGGCAGGTATATAGGTAGACTGCTTTCACGCAGACGGTAATTCGATGTCAGTATGGATAACGTCGTGAGTTAACTGACTTTGAAAGAGGCATGATAGTGGGTGCCCGGCGCATGGGTCACTTTATCGCGGAGATGGTACAGAATTAGTACTATCCCCGTTCGACAGTATCAAGAGTGTATCGAGAATACACCATTTCCGGAATAACATCTCATCGTGGACATCACTATGAGCGTTTCATTTATTTACACTCAAATATTATGTACAATCTCAAGAAACATATACAATTTTATGTACATTTTCATTCTCCTATATAATTATCCTAACATATATATTTTGTTCAGAATACAGTTGAGGAAACATAGTACAAAACACGTGTGTGTCCTGGTATCAAGGGTGATCCCTAGGCATAGCCCATCTCCACCTAGTGGATCTGTATTGAAGGTAGGACCTCTGCAAAGGAGCAGAGGTCCTACCTTCAATCCCGCACCCACTGGAGGTAGTGCAATACCAGTGGGTGCCAGCTATCCAGCTCACAGGCTGCCCAGGCCTGATAGCCCCCCCCCCCAAAAAAAAATAAAAAACAAAAAGACTGGAGCTCCAAAAACCCATTGAAGTCACACAGCGAAAACAAACATTTTTAAAGAACCCTGCAGTTTTCAATAGTATTATATATCAGTTACCCTATTAACTTTAGCATTAACAAGGAAATAAACTGTTGACATTGATTGCACTATTTACATTCCAGTGATGTTTACCACGCTCTCTGATCAGTTCTAGCAACAGAATTTGTAAATTATTTACAGTCGTTTTTACAGCAATATTAGTTTTGTTACTTACAATAGTTACATGTATTTCTGTTTTATACAATTGTAAAGACTGTTCAGTAGTCTAACTGTGTTCAGGAAATATAGTCTCATTTAATTTCTTCCCCGGTAGAATGTGAGCTTGTAGAGTAGGGCTATAGAAGTTCCTCAAGGCGATTTCCATGTAGAAAGTTCACATAGTATTCCTGAGCTTTGGCAGGAGAGGAAGTTCCAAGCACGCACTCGCAGTAGCACCACTGAGCGTTCTTGCAGAAGGTTTTCCTATACGTGTAGCTATAAATTATCAGTCAGAAAGCAGAAATTGGAGTTTCTTGTGTTCAATAGGCTTGATGGCATTTCAGATTATTGCAGGATTCATCTTATGGGGAAAAAGATCTTCCGATATGTTCTTCCCAAAAGTTAGTTAATCTGGATCATTATGACTCCGCAGTAGTTTCTAGCCTCAAGTCTTTTCTTGAAAACTGCCGCAGAGAACTGTTGAAATGTATCGAAGACATCAGAATTTTTCAATTTCCATCAAAATTCATCAGAATTTTTCATTTTGCTTATTTTTCAATGAGAAAATGTACATTTATTTCCTGAGAGATTAATTATTTTATTCAGCAGGATCTGTCTTTCATTCAAATAACCATTACATTCAAAGAGAACGTGCTGCCATGTCTCAGATGCACCGCAGTGACAGAAAGGGTCAGGGTCAAGGCCCCTTTCAAAAAGTTTAGCCCTAAGCGATTCGTGGCCAGTCATTAAATATGATGTAGTCATGGTAGGCAGAAACCATTTTGAGACTGTGCGTAATGATGCGAATTCAACATTTGAAATGTATCTTCGTGTAACCTCACCATGTTCACTTTGAGCCCATCTTTGTTGCTAAACAGCAGTGAGTTCCTTCCAGTCTTCGTTTTTCCTCTTTTATTCTGTTCGCAGGGTCTGTTACAATGTTAAAGATATTTACAGAAATTCCTTTTGTGAGATTGTAGATCATACCCCTGTAGGAGATATAAAGATCCAGAGGTAGGGTTCTTGCTAGAACGTGTAGAGCATTATTCGACACCATCCTTGGAGCTTGAAGAAGAGTGAGCAATACCGAACGCTGTAATGAAAGAAGTTTAGTCCTAATCTTAGTTTTTGAGACTCTCCAAAACCAAACACCTGCTGCGTACGCAGCAATCGGTAGGAAGATGGTCTTATAGTATAAAGACTGTCTTTTTGCTAAGGTCCCATTCTTTTCTGGAAATCCTTGCAATTCCAGCCGTGAAGTTTTTAATTTTCTCAGAAATTTTGGATACGTGAGTATGAAAGTTTAGCTTGTCATCGATTGTAAGTCCCAAGTACTTGGTGTTGGATACGTACGGGATTTGTGAACCATTTAAGATAACTCGGGGAGGCCTGCCATAATTGAATTGCTTTCGAAAAACCATGAAATTAGTTTTTTAGGGGAAATTTTGAGCTTATTTAGATTGGTCCAGTTGGATTAATCATACAATATTGTTTGGATCTTTTGTTCCAAGATTGTTCTCGACATTCCAGTAACGCCAACCGCCAAGTCGTCTGCATATGCAATTTTAAGGCAATCCCCATTTTCCTTTGTCAGCCATTGGTCTAAGACTGCATTCCAGAGGAGAGGCCCCAGGACTGAACCCTGCGGGCACCCTCTGGAAGCAGTCGTGCTGTAAGTCAGGTGTTTGGCACAAACCCTGATCTGTCTGTCTTGAAAGTATGATCTCATAATTTGGTAGATATGATTATCACACATGACTGAACGTAGCGACCCGAGGGCGCTCTCCCACCAGAGGGAGTCGAAAGCGCCCTCGAAGTCCACGAACACCGCCAAGACATACTTGCTGTGAGAATCCTGGATGTATTTCAGAAGAGAGATTATAGCGTCATCGGTCGAGTGACCCTTTTTGAATCCGTGTTGATGGTCTGAGCACAATTGTTGGTCCGATAACATGCTTGCAATTCTGGGAGAAATTAAACTCTCAAAAAGTTTCCCTAAGTTAGCCAGGAGGGATATTGGTCTGTATGCCCTTGGGTTTGTTTTGACTTTTCCAGGTTTATATAAAATTTTCAGTAGAGCTAGTTTCCAGGGTTTGGGAAAAAAGTCCCCCGAGGAAGCATTTATTGTACATATTCAGTAGGATATTGGGAAACAGTTTAAAAAATTTCACAATTACCAAATTCTCTAGCAAGTCAATGCCAGGGCATTTTTTCTTATTGAGTTTAGCAGTAGCAGCTTTTAGTTCCACTAGAGTAGAAAGGCAAACATTGGTAGATCCAACATAATACTGGTTTTTCCTCCTGATCTCTGCCTGTTCTGGAGTATCACAATGAGGTAGATTTTGGCAATAAATTATCAACGATCGTTCAACAGAGTGCCAGGCTGTTGTTTCTAGGTTATCACTAATTACAGTCTGATAGATATCTCCACTTATCAATTTATTCCTCATTATTTTATATATGATCCCCCAGCGATTGGTATTCCCAACATCCTTGACCAAGTTTTGCCAGCAGGTCCTCTTACTTTCAGATATGGCTCGATGGAATAATTTTCAATACGTGAACAACGATCACAGGGTTTCACGTCCCAGTTTCTAGTTTTGTCTTCCATCCTTATGGAAGTTGTTGTTGTTATTTGGTTTTTAGGAGCATTAGCAACTAAGGCCATATTGCTCCGGGAATATGCAGTGGTCATTCCCCGACCTTTCCGCATCCTCCATATTTGGTGGTGACAGGCTCGAACCCCTGTCTAATCAAGAAGCGTGTGTACTAAGCACTGCTGCTCCTTCCCACCTGGCTACGAAGGCGCCTTATGGAAGTAAGTGCGACGTCAATGTTTGCTTCTCCGTTGGTAGTGGAGAAAGTAAATGGTTTATTTTGTACATTTTTAATACAAAGACTTTTTTTTTTTATTAACACACAACTGTATATACATTCTCAAGATATATTAATCAATTTATATACAATATTTATATACAGATTTTATATACATAATCTTATATATACTGTAGTCTTTCTGTACATTTGATTGTGTGTGTCCTGATATGAAGGGTGGCTCCTAGACATAAGCCCATCTCCACCTTTTACTCCTGTAAAATCTCAGAACGTGTGCAAAACAGGCCTGAAAAAGAGTTATTTCAGGCCATTTCGCCACCAGGGATTAATCAACACCTGGATCAACCATTCTCGGAGTGTGCTGTAATGCACAAATCCTGCACCTACCGGAAGTAGTGCTATACTGATAGGTGTCAGCAATCCCGCCCCCAAGGCTGCCCAAACTTGGAGGCCAGCGAAAAAAAAAATAAAAAATAAATAAAAAATAATAAAAAAAAAAATTCCAACTAAGAACAATGTATACTTGTTGAAACAAAAGCAACACTATACAATTATTTACATGTAAATAGCAAATACATACACTTAGAATGACATTAACTTAACAATAACACTTAGAATGACATTAACTTAACAATAACACTTAGAATGACATTAACTTAACAATAACACTTAGAATGACATTAACTTAACAATAACACTTAGAATGACATTATCTCCATTTGCAGTACCCTGTGGGACTGTGTGTGTGTAAGTAAGTGTGTGTTGTTGTCTTACGGCACCAGGGGTTTCCCCCATCTCCGCGTTGCTTTCATTGTGGTGAACCAGTTCACTGGGAAATGCCAGAGATTTAAAAGTGTGCGGGAATTGTTCATGTGTTGTGTTCTGTACCGTTGTTCATCTGGTCATTTAGCCGTTGGACCCCTATTGAGGCCCAACGTTGTCCCACGTACGCCCCGTGGAGGCAGACCAGGAACCCAGTAGCTGTAGATTCACTCTGGCAGGTCCTGCCGCTTAATTTCCTGGGATTTCGGCGGCTAGGACCTTAAAAAAAAAAAAAAATAAAATAAAATAAAATAAAAAATAAAATAATAATAATAATAATAATAATAAATAAAATAAAAGAAAAGAAAAAGAAAAAAAATAATAATAATAAATAAAATAAAAAAAATAATATTTAAAAAAAATAATAAAATAAAATAAAATAAATAAAATATAATAAAAATAAAAATAATAATAAAAAATAAATATATATATATATATAAAAATAAAATAAATAAATAAAGAAAAAAAAAATAAATAAATAAAGAAAAAAAAAATAAATAAAAAATCTGCGCTGTTGTAGGGGTAATGTCGCTTTGGTTTGCTAGGCCGAGTTTTGGGCGTAAGGTAATTTTATCATGTTAAGTTTTTGACGTGTGGGGCTTTCGCTATGATGAAGGTAGAGAGGGGAGGGAGACCGAAGATTGGGGGGGAAAAGACAGAAATATGGGGCCAATAGAGTAGATAGCCCCAGTTTTCAGTGGGGCATGCCCATGCCCCACCAGAGTAGAAGTTTGGGGGTGGAGGAGAAGGAACAAAAATGTCCCCTCCCCCCAAGGAAGTGGGAATAATAGGTGAAGAGGGCTAGGGTGTCCTCTTCAGATCGCCATCAAGCTGTTTCCAACTGTGCTGCGTTTTGTCTGTTCTCTACTGTCTGTGCTGCATTCCCCCATCCTTGCTTTTCTCTTCCGTGTGATCAGCACTCTTCTTGTCCAAGTACTGGTCCTCTGCGGGGTTTCAGTTTTTTGTCACATTTGGCGCCAATTTTTCTCAATCTCTGTGTACATTGCTGTAGATAGCTATTAGTGTTTTTCTCCTGGTGAATAGGTCTTGCGCATACTGGGAGAGTGCCCTATATTCATCCTCAGTGTCCAGGAAGTGGTGCTCCAGCCCTTTTGGGAAGTATCTTAACCTTGTTATTAGTCGCCCTCTGAGGCCTTCATAGTGTTGACAATCATAGACTATGTGGCTCCAGCTTTCACTTTCCCCACATATGCAGTTGGGGTCTTCAACGAGCTGGAAGCCAAACAGCTTCTCCTTGTAGGGTCCGTGTCCGGTTAATAGTGTTGTCATATGGTACCCTGGGAAGTACCACGGTGGCTGCTTTGGGTATATTTTCCGGAGGTCTGGTAGAAATCTTTTTGTTACTTCGCCTTTTGTAGTCTCTGTCCATCTTCTCTGCCAAAGATCTAGGAGGTGGGTCTGTAGCCTATTTTTTTCGTGTTTTAGGTTGCCCGCCGGGTCAGTTGTGTATCCTTGTGGGTGGGTGGCGGCCACTCCCCTGGCCAGCAAAAACAGTAGCCCCGCCTGAACTGCTTCCAGGTCCAGAGGGAGCGCTCCAGCAAGTACCTGCAATGCTGGGGTACTTACCGTGCTGCAGGCGCGCGTTGTTGATAGCAGTATGGTCCTTTGGGTCATTTCTAGTGTTCTTTTGTTGACTACCAGTGTCGTTTTTGGATACCACACCGCTGCTGCATAGGTGATTGCAGGCAGGAAGGTTGTTTTATAGTAAAGCATCAGTGCTTTTTTCTTGAGACCCCAATCTTTCCTTGTGATTCTGGTTACCAGTCCAGAGTATCCTCTGATTTTTCTTCTGATGTATTTCAGATGCGGCTGGAACGTCAGGTTTTTATCTAGGATAACGCCCAGATACTTCAGTTGGCTCACAAATTTGATTGTTACATTGTTGATTTTAATTTGCGGGGGTCGTCGTAGTTGCAGAGTCCCCTTTAGCAGGATCGATGAGGTCTTGTCCGACGATATTTTCTGCTGGTTCTTTGATGCCCATTGCTGCAGCCGCTGCAGTGCCTGATTCGCCAGCGTCTCCAATTGGGCCCTGGAGTCTGTGTGTGTGTGTATACTGTGTCGGGGTGGTTCCCAGGCATATGCCCATCTCCACCTAATTCTTTAAATAAAACAGATAACTGTAAAGTGGGCCTGAAACATAGCTAAGAAATTGAATATTCAAAACAAGAGCATTTTTAGATATAAATTACACTAATTATATCTAAAGAAAAATAGTCAAATTTTGTATAGGAAAGGTTAAACTTGTATTAAAGAAATGTTTATGAACTTAGTATGTTGTTTATGTCAGGTCACTCTGCCATCAGGAAACAGCTGATATCTTCAGCTGTAGGCTGATGCCCGACCCTGGGCACGTGGAGCCGGACCTGTCTCTACTATTGTATACTGAAGTGCAAGGCACTAACCTGCACCCAACAGAGGAAGTGCAATACTGTTGGGTGCCAACATCCCTGGTCTCAGGCCGCCCAAACCCGAGAACCAAGGAAAAAAAAAAAAAAAAAAAAAAACCACCGTAGTGGTACATGTTCAGGAGCCACAGACCGGACAAATAGCTTCCCAGACTGAAGCACCCGAACCCAGATGCAATCATGCATGATTCACATATGCTGCCAACTCTAGATCTGAAAAGTTCCTTATGATTGTTCTTCTGGCAAACACAGCGGCAGCAAATCTCTGCAGAGCCCGGAAGCTAGATGCATCTTGTAAAAGGATCTCCACGTTATCCTCAGTAAAGGGAGAAACCTCGTCGAAAAGTCGACGACGCTCTGATCCATAAAAAGGACAAACAAACAACACGTGCGTCCAAGTTTCTGCATCACCACAAGAACACCACGGATCAGGCTCCAATCCTTTTGAAAATAGTTTGTCACGAAAAGATCCGTGTCCGGTCAATATATAACTTGTAAACATCGTAGGACAAAACCAAGAAGACACTGTCTTTGACATAGCAAAATCCGCCGCTGGAATAATTCTTCTTGTTGTCTCGCCAAATGCAGAAGAACTCCATCGAATCCTCCACATGGCAATGAGGGAGTTCCAAATTCTGACTTTTTCCTCTTTAATGTTGGCAGTCAGGTCAATAGAGATGCCCAGGCACTGAGCCGAAATTCCTTTTCTTAGTGCATATAACATACCACGGTACAATACATATAAATCAACTGGAAGAGCACCTGCGATCACCTGCAGTGCAACCGTCGAGACAGTCCGAGGAGCATACAGCAATGCTAGCAACATAGATCTCTGCAGCGACATAAGTTGATTTTTAATTTTGACCTTGATCACAGCATTCATCCAAACTCCCGCAGCATATGCGACAATCGGCAAGAAAATGGTCTTGTAGTATAATAGCATCGTGCGTTTATTAAGACCCCACTCTTTCCTGGAAATACGCATCACGAAAGAAGTAAATTTCTTTAGTTTATCCCTCAAATGTGACACGTGCAGATGAAAACCCAGCCGGTCATCCAAAATCAAACCGAAATGCTTAATACTAGACACAAAAGGAACCTGCCTTCCATTCAACAGTACTCTGGGCGGGCGCTTGTAATCAAAGTGCTTTTTAAATACCATCATCCTGGTTTTCTTAGATGAGATCTTTAATTTGTTCAACACAGCCCACTCTGAGAGATTGTTCAAAATTTCCTGAATTTTCAGCTCCAATATGGCTCTAGAATCCCCAGCAACTCCCAGAACCAAGTCATCCGCATAAGCCACCTGCAAACACTGAGGAACCTGCAATCTGTTTAGCCATTGATCAAGAACCGAGTTCCAGAATATCGGCCCAAGGACAGAACCCTGTGGACATCCCCTGTTAACATACTTATCAAACATAAGGTGTTTTGCACAAACTCTCACAAGCCGATCACTGAAGTAAGAACGGATAACTCCATAAATATATCTATCACAACCAGAATCCCTCAGAGACATCAGCACACTCTCCCACCAAACAGAGTCAAAAGCACCTTCAAAATCAACAAAAACAGCCAGTACATACTTCTCAGGAGAAGAATTTATGTAGTTAATTAATACTAGAATTGCTTCCTCTGTTGAATGACCCTTTTTGAAGCCAAACTGAGAATCCGACACCATGTGACCCTCCGTTAAGCCTCCAACGATTCGAGGGACCAACAGTCTTTCAAATAATTTCCCAAGATTTGCCAACAAAGAGATGGGTCTATATGCCCGAGGATCAGCCTTAGGTTTCCCAGGCTTGTGAAGGATCTTGAGCAGTGCTATCTTCCAGGATCTCGGGAAGGTCATCTCGAGAAAGCATTTATTGTACATTTGTAATAATATTTGCGGACAATTATCAAAGAACTTAATTATCATTTTATTTTCAATCAAATCCAAACCCGGGCATTTTTTAACACTTAACTTAGCAATAGCAGCTTCAAGCTCTGACAAGGAAAAAAGACTTGCCTCCGCTGGGCCCTCGTACATGACATTATCCATACGTATTCTGGATTGTTCCTGCGTATCCAATTCAGTCTGATCCTCGGGGAAAAGATTCTTAATTATTTGTTCCACAGTATCATACCAATTATCAGTCTCCTCTCCCTCAGACACAACAGTATTATAAATGTCTCCGTGCATAAGCTTGTTTCGGGAGATCTTGTAGATCAGTCCCCAAGGATCCGAATTGCCTACCTCCCGAACCATACTCTGCCAGCAATCAATTTTTGCTCGAGCAATTTCCTTGTGGTACTCACGACGCAGTGATTTATAGTTATCCTGAAATTGCTGTACATCCCGGTCCGACAAATGCCTATTACGCTGCAACTCTTTCCTAGCTTTAAACACCTGAGATCGTCTTGTCGACAACTCCCGAGACCACCAAGGAACTGGAGTCACTTTAAGTTGCTTCCGTGTAGTACTCTGTATCATTGCTTGATATAAGTGATACTCTACATGGGCCACAAATTCCTGTGCATTAAAATTATTCAAAGTAGATATGTTACGGTCACTGTATATTGATTTGAGATAATTGCCAAACTTATCCCACTTCATTTTTTCCATTGAGAATCTTCTCAAATTCCCAATACTAGACTTCTCCTGCACAGGTTCTGGCGCAATATAGAAGGAAATAGCATTATGATCACTGTTCACCAAACCTGGGCTCACATCCCAGTGAAGAATCCGTCCCTCATAAGCCGATGAAACAATGGTCACATCAATGTTCGACTCGCCGTTACAGGTAGAAAAGGTAAACGGCTTACCTGGTAAATTCTGGACACTCAGATTATACAACAAAATCAAATCCTCCAAAAGAGACCCACGAACATCAAGAACCCCACTATACCAAAAATGAGATTTAGCGTTAAAGTCAGCCGCCAAAACCAATCCTCGCCCAGCATACCTCGAGCAGATTCTATCTATGTGATGCAATAAGATCTGGAAATTTTCCGCAGGAGAACAGTATGCCGAAACCAAACAAAAGGAGAAGTTCATCAGTGACACAGAGACACACGTAACACAGGCAGAAGACAAACCAGAAATAGCAGTTAATACAATATCCTGGTTTATTACAACAATAGCCGACTTAGGAGGGACTTCAGAAACTGCAATTATTCTGCATGATGTTGGATAACCTGCTATTATGTGATCATGTTTAATTTGCGGGGGTCGTCGTAGTTGCAGAGTCCCCTTTAGCAGGATCGATGAGGTCTTGTCCGACGATATTTTCAGCTGGTTCTTTGATGCCCATTGCTGCAGTGCCTGATTCGCCAGCGTCTCCAATTGGGCCCTGGAGTCTACAAAGTACAAAGTACAAAGTATGTTGAGGGTCAAACGGCACCAGGAATTTCTCCCATCTCCGCGAGTGTTCGCTGTATCGAGGGACAGTACTCTGTCAAGACCAGAGATTTAAAAGTGTGTGGATCATGTGTTGTGTAGTATGTTGTGCCCATTGTTCTTCTGGCCTATTGGCCGTCGAGCCCCTGATGAGACCCGACGTTGTCCGTACTATGCCAACGAGGAGGCTGGCCAGGTGTACCTTGAAATTTATTATACTCTGGCAGGTCCCGCCGCCTAATTCCTGGGATTTCAGCGGCTGGGTCCTATAGAAAGAAAAAAAAAAAAAAAAAAAAAGATAGATAATCGCGGTGGTATAATTGCAAAATCGCTATTAAGTTAGTATGTGGGGTTTGTTCCCCGAAATTACCATGGGATTGTACGCTAAAATGACAAGTTCTAGAGGCCTAATGGGGCGGGCAATAATTTTGGTGCTAATTTAAATTTGGATGCGTGGGGCTTTCGTGGTGAATAGTCAAAGAGAAGGGTAAGGAGACTGAAGGCTGGGGGGAAGAAAGAGAAGTAAGGGGCCGATAGGGTAGATGGCCCCTGCAGTCAGTGGGGCATGCCCATGCCCCACCAGAGGGAAAGGGGGATGGCAGGAGGAGGAGGAGACAGCGAGCCATCTCCCCCCCCTGCCAAGGAATAGGAGTGAAAGCAGGCTGGTTAAGGTTGCCAGCCCAGATCGCCATATGGCTAGGTGGCAGCAATGTGCTGCAATCATTTCTCTGAGCCCTTGCATGGTAGTATCTGGGAAGGTTTCCGTGGTTGTGTAGACATTCTGCTGGCCTGCACGGCATGGTTGTTTACTGCAGTGGTTGAGGCTGTGGGAGCGTCCTTCTCCTTGTGAAGAGGTCCTGGGCCAGCTGCGCGAATGCCTTGTATGTGTCAACTTCAGTTATGGCGAGGTCTTCTTGATTACGGAGGTTAAGCTGTGTTCTAGTAATGAACCTGCAATAGAGGTCCTCATATAGTGGGCAACTGTACATTAGGTGCTCCCACGTTTCACGTTCACCACAGAGGCAGAACGGTGTATCACTCAGTCCAAATCCTTGTAGTTTGTCTCTAATGGCCCCGTGTCCCGTCAGCAGGTAGGTGGTGTAGAGTCCTGGTGAGAGCCACGGTGGATAATTCGGGTATACCAGCCGTATGTTGGGTAGAAATATTCTAGTTATTGCACCTTTGCTGGAGGTCTCCCAGCGGGCCTGCCAAGTTTGTTGGAGGTAAGCGGAGAGACGGCTCCTTTCTACTTTGGGATCATTTGACAGATCTATGGTGTAGTCGAGGCATGTTGCCGTTCTGCCTTTGGTCAGTTGATAGAGTAGCCCATGCTTAACAATCTCCAGGTCCAGAGGGAGGGATCCCGTTAGAGCCTGGAGTGCGTGGGTACTTACAGTGTTACATGCTCTCGAGATGGTTAAGAGTATGTGTCGCTGTGTAGTCTCCAATTTTTTCCGGTTCACTGCAGTGGTAGCCTTGCGATACCATATTCCAGAAGCATATGTAATCGCTGGCAGGAAAATAGCTTTATAGTAGAGGCTGAGGGTTTTCCGCCTCAAACCCCATTCCTTGCGTGTGATTCGCGCAAAAAGTGCGGAGTATCCTCTAATTTTCTTCCGTAAGTGCACTATATGTGGTGTAAAGCTCAGGTTTTTGTCTAGTACGACTCCAAGGTGCTTTAATTCGGTGGTAAGCTTGATTGTGTTACCTTGTATCTTGATTTGAGGGGGTCGTCTGGTGTCTAGGGCTCCTTTTAATAATATAGATCTTGTCTTCGAGGATGAGATCTTCAAGTTATTGTTGTTAGCCCAGTCCTCTAGAGTTTCTATTGCTCTGTTGGCGGTGTTCTCCAGTTGCGCCCTAGATCCCCCAGGCAGCATCAGAACCACATCATCCGCATAGGCTAGGGGAACGACGTCGCCGAGTTCCAGGTTCAAAAAGCCATCTAGAACCAAGTTCCATAGGAGTGGGCCCAGGATTGAGCCCTGTGGGCATCCTCTGAATACTTCTCTTGTTACTGAACAATATGGTGCTCTGACTGTCACGAACCTATTCGACAGGTAGGATTTGATGACTTGATACAGATTTGATGGTAGGTTGGCTTTCCGGAGTCGGGCCAGGACGCTTGGCCACCATAAAGTGTCAAACGCCCCAGCAAAGTCTATTGCTATGACCAGAAAGTATTTCTGATCTGAGGTAGTTGCAGCATTTGTAATATTTTCCAGGACATCCAAGGTTGAGCATCCCTTCCTAAATCCATATTGTCGGGGTGACTGCAAGCCGGCTGCAGTGTAGTGGATCCCTATTCTGTTTCTTAATAAGTGCTCAAAGAGCTTGCTCAGGACTGATAACAGTGCTATGGGTCTGTATGACCCCGGAAGGTCCAGTTGTTTGTTGGGACTTTTGGGAATGAGGCACAAGTTTGCAGTTTTCCAGGCCTGGGGGAACAGGCCTTCTTTGAGGCAGTGGTTGTATAGATTAAGAAGCACCTCTGGAATGGTTTCGACGGCTTTCTTGACAATCTCTGGCTCCAAAAGATCAGAACCAGGAGACTTCTTGTTTCTAATCCTCATGGCAGCTGTTTCCAGTTCAAGTTTGGTGAAAGGTTCTTCTGTTGCAGTCGTGTAGTAGGTTTCATTGTCTGCACAGAGGGTTATCTGCTCTGGGGTAGAGGGGGCAAGATGGTCTTGAAACATGGTATCCATGATGTTAATAATTGTTTCCTGCCAGGTCCGGGTATAAGTACCCTGCCGTGTCCTCGTCGCTGGTATGGTCTCACCCCTGGGGAGTTTGTTTGTGGTTACTCTGTATACCACACCCCAGGGGTTATCATTCCCAGTGGTAGAAACAAGGTGTTCCCAACTGCGCATCTTACGCTGGCGAATGGTTGCCGTGTATAGGTTCCTTGCATCTCGGAAGTTCTGTCTCAGTGCCTCCACTTCCGCTGCCGGCTGGGAGCGCCTTGCCCGCTGGAAGAGTTTCCTTCTCCTGTGCACCTCCTGCCTAAGCCTCTGTAGCTCTGGAGACCACCAGGGTACAGCCCCCGGGGTTGGGTTTTTCTTTTTGATAGAGGTGTTGGCAGCTTCAGTGATGAGACCAGCGACCGTCATCTGAGGCTGATCCGGGCTGAGTCCAATGATGTTCAACGATTGGGCTGCTGTGGTCAGTGTGGCTTGGAAGAGTGGCCAATCCGCCTTCTCTATGGCATATCTTGGCTGTGCCTGCCTCACTGCTTGGTGTCGACTAAGGGAGCGCTGGAGCTCAAACGTGATGGCCCTGTGGTCCGACGTGGTCCAGCTTTCTTGGACGGTCCACGATGTTAGGTGGCCAGCGAGGGATCTGGTAGCCAGAGAGACATCGATTGTGGCCTCCCCCATCGAACTAGAGAACGTTGCCAGATTGTTTGGCCGGTTGAGGACTGTGTACGGACTATTTGCTAAGTAGTCTTCAAGTTGTTGCCCGTTCTGTACTCCACGTCTATCCATGGTCTCGCTGAACCACGCTGGGGACCTGCAATTCACATCCGCTCCCACGACAATTTTACTGTTTGGGAAGTCTGTCCGGAGGCTCCTCAGATATCTGGTTACTGGTAGTATATCTTCACCTGGGTGACAGTATAGCGATACCGCATAAAATTCACCCAGGGGCGTGATAATATGGGCACATGCAGCCCAGGATGTGCAGTAGTTGGTTAGTTTTGTTGCCGTTATATTTGGATTCCGAATCAATATGCAGGCCCAGGGTGTTTCTCTGTTATCCTGCACTATCTTATAGGCCAGGGGGTAACCCCTGACCTCCTTGCGATATGCATATGGCTCCTGGAGGAGGAATATGTCGAGATTTGCCTCGTCGCCTTCTTTGTGAGCTGCGCCGCTACTATTTTGGACCGTTGTGCGTTCAGTTGTATGAATTTAACCCTGTTGATGTTATAGGATTTAGGGCGTGTGGCCATAATCTAGTCTCATTTGGAAAGTGCTCTTTGCTTTACAGTACACTGGACATTCGTTATCCCTAACTGAGTGCTCTGCTGGTAGTTTATGGAATTTGCAATTTACACAGGTCGGCGGCTTGTCTTTATTCGGACACGTGTTGAAGTCGTGGCCACGTTCTGCACAGTGGCCACAAGTGGGTTGGGTTTGGGCACAGGTATGAGTGGTATGCCCAAACCGGCAACATCTGAAACACTTAGGGACAGCAACGTGTTCCCTAAAGCGGTGACTGCCCCAGTTTATAAACACTCTGTCGGTCTGGCTAAGCGTGACCCAGGCCGCTGGTGACAACTCGACGACCAGTGGCAAGCATTTCCTGTTCTGGCTTTCGTCTTGAACTTGGGAATAATCAAGTTGGCGGGTTCTTCTTCCGGATGTGCGTGCTGGAGGTTTCTGTAATACAGTTCCTCCTGGAGAGCAGTTGGTGTCAGATCATTGTCGAGGTTATATATTCTGATGCTAGGTCCTTTGCGTCTAGGGTGTAGGGCTTCAAGTCCGAGTGTTTGAATCTTCTCATTTCGTAGGATTTTTGTTGCGTCCTCTTTTGTTTGAGTCTCGATGATAATCCCTACGTTTCGGGTCTTCCTTACCGATTTTATTTTGGTATCTCTGAAGTCGTCTGCCAACTTTGTGACCACTAGATTTTTGACCTGTTCGCTGCTACTGTTTTCGTCTGTGGAGGTCGGGCGCAGTATTACCAAATGTGGTGTTGGCAGGAGGGTCCTGCGTTTCATCGCTGTAGTCGCAGTTGCAGTTGGGTCAGCAGTCGGTCGGGTCCTCAGCGCTTGCGCATACGAGGGAGCGCGCTGTGGCATTTGGTCTGCTCCCACGGATTGGAAGGCCTCCAGTTTCGCTTTAGCTGTTTCGCACTCTAGGTTGGTTTGTAGTAGGACTGTCTCCAGCTTTGTCCAGATGGACACTATTTTTCCTCGAAGTCCAGTAGTTATTCTGTTGCTGGTATCTTTCAGAAGGTTCTCTAACGTTGTTCTGAGGGCGAGGGTCTTTTCCAGTACCGTCCCCTCTGGGAGAGTCGGATCTAGCGACTCGCTATTTTCGTCCTCCTTTACATTGTTGGTATTTTCTGCTTGAGAGCAGAGGATGTTCTGACTTCCTCTTGTTCCTTGCTGGCTTCTTGTCTCTCTGTCACTCTGTTCGACGACCTGTTTTTTATTATTTTTCCGCTTGGGTGCAGAGTTCGTTTCCTCTGTATACTCAAGCTGCACAGTTTCCAATAGAGTACTGCCTGCTGTTTCCTGCGGAGCAGTGTTTATTTGGGCGGTGTTGCTATCAGTTTCTTGTGGCATCTTGAACCAAACTTCGGATTACCGAGCTATTCCAGATAAACGAATGTAATGCGTATCGTTGTGGAAAGTGATTCACAAGATTGCAAATAGCGTTGACTACAAGTTCGTAGCACAAGTCCAAGCCGAGATATGGCGTGTCAAAGTTTCAGCTAACCCCCGCAGGTCACTGAGGAAGGGGGGGGATAACACCAGGGAGCTGGGACTACCTTTAGTAGGTTTTGGGTCAACAAGTACAACGGTGGTGTTAATTCTGTCTATGGTGCATGGTTATCAATCGTGTCTTTAACATTTTAGGTTCCACGTGGGGTGGGTGGTGGGGGAAGCACATTAGAAATTTAGAAATCATTGTTCAGTAGTGGTAGTGAACTTCTTCCGTTCGATGACTACAGGAGAAAGTATGCAGCAGTGGGTGGGAGTGGGGGAGAAACAATCACTAACCCTGTCGCCACCTGACCTTGCCAGGAGCTTAAGTGACGTGTTGCCTTTAAGCAGAATATCACTGGGTTCGGCTGCGTTGAATGAACATTAAGCTTGCTGTTGGTTTCGACTGTTAATTAACTGGAATATACGAATGCTTAAAATTTAGATTAAACATATTTTCCTTAGCAGACACTACAGGTTCTAGTTCTCAAAAGCTTTCTGTTAAATTGTGATTCAATATATAACACAGGGGGTCACCCTCCCCAGTCAAGAGTGCAGTTCAACCGCGGTGGCAGGGAAATAAGTAGAATGCCACTCTCTCCAACGCTAGAACAATGCCGCCATGGTGAGCTGACACATTGTTGCCAGCGTTGAATCAAAAACGAGTTGAAATGCACTACCTCACCCAATAAAACTGAAAACAAATCTCACCACTGTGATCCACTGATGTAGATAAATCCTTCAGTACACAATTTAATTACCATACTAAACTTAAAACGCATAATCCAGACACATTTTCACGGAGCGATGAACAGCACGTGTGAGTAAGAAGGCGGCCATTTTGGCGATCCGGCCCTGGAGTCTGTGAGCCATAATTAAATCTTCAAATTGAGCTCCCCGAGGATCAGTGAAGCCATTGTTCCAGAACGTCGATTTGGCGTTCAGGTCCGCCGCCACCACCAAGTCATTATTTGCAAATTTTAAGAGGGGAACAATATAGTGAAGTTAGGTAGAAAGATATGGAACTAGAGGATACAGGTAGTATTCGCTGAGCATTCTCCTGTAATGGCAGTAATAACAAGTTCGTTATTAAACACAACAACTGCAGTTTTGGGTGGAGGATCACAAGTTGCTATGATTCTAGTGGAATTGGGGTAGCCCATGATTTTATGCGCTGTTCCACCTACTTGGGACGAATAATATGGTTCCTGTAGACAGACAATGTCATAATGTTCTATGGCCATGTTTCTGATCTCGTTAGCTGCGGCTCGAGAGCGCTGTGCGTTTATCTGTAAAATTCTAATTGTGTCTGTTTTGAGAGTACCCAAAGTTATTTCTACTTGTAGTTGTATTATCCATCAACGATACGCTTATTTGCTAATTCCATCGCTTTTAAAAACTCGGGGCACTTCCCATCCCTGACTGAGTGATTGAAGTCCTTGTTCTTGTTCGAGGTGAGAAGGAATAATCTATTAAATTTTTGAAGTAAACAGTGGAGAAGTTGAGGATTGAATCCAATCACCCAGTTAGTAATACTGTTGTCAGAACCAGAGTTGAACCTGAACGTTGTACCCTCGTTTACATCCTGTT
This sequence comes from Mastigoproctus giganteus, assembly GCF_048544385.1. Classification (NCBI taxonomy): domain Eukaryota; kingdom Metazoa; phylum Arthropoda; class Arachnida; order Uropygi; family Thelyphonidae; genus Mastigoproctus; species Mastigoproctus giganteus. The sequence continues at coordinate 59,195,379 of NC_143577.1, forward strand.
GTGAGAAAGAATAAACTTTGAATTTTTTATGATACAGGTCGTCCAAGATATCTGCCTTACTATAATCTTTCGGAACTCCATAAACTAAAATTGTGGGTTTGACATTTTGGGCTTTTATATTGAAAGTCCTGCATTGTTGAGTGCAGTCAAGGTACAGATTTTAGTGGCACCAGATGAGTTTGTAGTTTCTACTAAGAAACCCTTGTTCCGGAGGAGTCTGATGTTCTTAACTTTCATTTCTTTATACTCGGTTTTGAGAGTGTTTGTCACCGCATTCCTAATGTCTTGGCTGGACTGTATCACTCAGTCAGCAGTGGGTCTTAGGATTACTATATTGCGTGGATCACCAGGTCGAGAAATCCAGGGGGTTTTGGCAGGCTCTGGATGGGCTACCATTCGTGGTTCATTTGACATTTCTGTTGATAGTTCTCTAGGCTTTTTTCCCCGTCTTCCGGAATTACCTTTCTCCAATGGATGGGATCGCTCAGGATCAAGTCGGCTCCAATTTGATTTTGCAGCCTCTGAAAAAGTCTTTTTCATCAACGATCGATTTCCTCCTGGGGAGAGTATATGTTGATCAAAAAGATCTGCCCGGCATTCCATGCTGGTCGTCTTGGCCTTTAGCCTCTCATTATCTATTATTAGAGACGTTGTTCATGCCTCCATGTCAGCCCAGAGGCTGTGAATGAAGTTTGATGCAGTTTTCGTAACCATACTGGTATCTGCTCACATAAAATCACCGAACGCCTTCTTTATTTGTATAACTGTGGTGTGTACAATAGTTGGATCCAAAGAAGCTCCAACATCCAAGGTATCGGTGAAAGACGTGCTTTGAACCCCTGTTGTCTGGGAGGGGATAATGTTTTCAGTATTTTCTGGATTTGTTGGTTCAATTTTATTACAGCCTGTGTCAGTATCTTGCTGTACTGTATTTTTAGACTTTGAATCTTCCGGATTAGTGGGGACTTTTTGGTGCGTTCTTCCATTTTCGTGGTCTTCTTTATTAACAAAACAGCAAGCGGCCCCTAGCCAGAAACTGGCAAATTCGCTATGTACATACATAGATATATGTACAATGATTGATATATACATTATACATATAATGATTGATATATACATTATACATATAATGATTGATATATACATTATACATATAATGATACAATATATATATACATATAATCGTGTTAATTACAATGTTATAAGTGTAATAAACATGTAACATGTTCACACAGCAAATCACATCACGCAACTAATCAGAAGTATAAATTGTGGCACAGTGTGGGGGTGGCGTTTTAATGATAAAACAATCTATCTCTATTTATCCCTAGCTGGGTCGCCAATTGTGGGGGTGGGGTTTCTTCTTATATATACTTTTATTTTACTTTTTATTTTGTTATTATTTGTTATTTATATTCCCCACTTTGCATCTGACTGGTTATCTCACAGAAGAATTCCGGTTCTGAGGGAGTTTCTATATTAGAGCACTCCTCCTTTGGGTTTTGCTGTGTGTTCAGAAATGACCAAACTCCATTTTCATTAAGTGAAATACAATCAGTTTATTATACATACTTACAAATAAAAGATAAGACAAATCATTACACATTATTCACTTCATATATAGGTACAAAGCATGGATCACGTTCCTGGTCATTAGGCTCCCCCATCCATCATCTTCTTCTTACTATAGGCCCACTAACATCTCGTACAATCAGTTTAATTTAACTCTTTCTTAATTACAATTGACATTTATTATTTATCTATTTATATCTTTCTTTTTCATACCTATCTAGCACAATCCTACATTCTTCTTCATGGTTGATACAATTCTTCTTCTGGAATTTAATGTCCACTTTACAAACTATTCTATTCTATTCTCTCCCCAGCACTTTAAAGTTACATGTAAATGAAATATACATGGGATTATTTATTTCTTCATTCCCTCAAGTAAACTCCAGCATTTAGCGACTAATTTCTCTACATCAGTGACATTATGTAAGTAACATACATCTGTACCTGCTCTATAGGCTAACCCGTCCAAAATTATTACTTTTACTCCATTGATTAATCAGTAAATAAATCATAACTGTAAACCATCCTTCATTAACTATTTCTATGATATTTCCTTACTTATCTATACCTTAACTTAACTCTTAACTGTATGCTTCCCTAAATCTCCCTTAATATTTATCTATCTTCCCTGCAGTCCTTTGCAATTACATAGAGGTAACTTCGTTGTTTAACCACTTACTTCTGGGGATTTGGATCTTACCGCTAATACAACGTATGGCCAGTGACTTTCTACTCTGCATCGGGTCCTCCATTGGTTTGGGAACGTTCATCTGGAATGCTAAACTCTGCCAGGGATACTTTTCTCTTTGCCGATCATACTGGTCTCGTATCCTTCTTTGCTGTGCCGGATCATTCAGTAGGGGCCGCTTCCCATCGCTTTATTTCCACAGGACGGTACGGTGTTCTTCTCGCTGTCCTCCTTTCAAATATATCTCTCGGTGGACGCTTTCGGACTTCTGTGATTCGTCTCGAGAAAGTTCCCCTTTCTGTAACTCATCTATACTTCATTAAAACTATCAGAATTTAGTGAACTCACCATAACTGGTTCTACTGGTGGATCGCTTCCGGGGACTGTTTCCTGGGCCTATCTTTCCAAAAAATCACTCTCGAAGAAAACTTTATCATCTTCCGAAAAACTTTATTATCTCCAAAAAAACTTTATCACATCTCGAAAAATCATCTCCGAAAAACTTCATCACATATCTAAAACATCTTATCACACATTTTCACACCCTTTTGCACGCGCTCTTCCCCTTTTATTTCCCAAAACCTAGTAACGCCCCTCCTTTCCTCGACCAATCATTTCTATCTGACCATCATCGTCCCCTTCCGGTGTAGAGATAACTTCCGTTTCTAGAGAATTCTCGAATATTCTGGAAATGACCAGAATTTTCTGGAGCTCGGTACCCATCCGGAAATCATCTGCGTCCATTTTCTTGATTCGTCTCGCCTTATTATAAAATGACCACACCTGCTCTGTTTGCAGTAAACAAGAGCGCCCCCGCTGGTACCCCTATTGTCATCTCTGGACCAAACCGTCCCTTGCCATACTATCAGTTGACCCCCCACTGTTCCGTCTTGCTATCTTCCCTTGCTGTTTCCGGTGTGGGTACTGATCGTATATCTGTTTCTAATGTTTTTCTTCAAGGTATATCTGCCTGTACATTAAATTTAACCTTCTCTTAAATTAATTCCATTAGCGCGAGACCCATTATCTTAAACAATATTAGTGACTTTAAGTGTTTTCTTTTGTGGTTTACAATATCACTATCTAGCGTTCTTTCTTAAATTATATTTAAATTTAACTTGTAAGACTTTGTGTCTTACAACAGGAACCACAAGACAGTAGTCTTTTTCTGTCCTAGGATGAACGAAATCCATACCCCCTGGAAGTAGTGCTATACCAATGGGTGTTAGCTAATTTTCTATCCACAGCTGCCCAAACTGGGGTACCAGCTTAAAAAAAAAAGTAGATGACAGGCAATATCAGTTTTAAGAAATATCGATAGACATTGCAGGTGTTGGTTTGGTTCCTTGTTGTTGATAAACTTGAGAAGAGTTGCTTTCTTTTAGTGAAAACAGCAGAGCAGAACTGTTGTAGAGCTGAGAACGATTGAGAATTTTCAGTCAGCGCCACTTCATTTCCTTCAGAGAAGTTGCTGACAGCAGCTTGTAATGTATTTCTGTCATCGTGGTACAGGTTGCAGCGATACAGAATGTGCGTCCAGGTTTCCTCAGCACCACACAAGCAGAGATTGGTGTCAGACAAGGCAAATTTAAATAGTTTGGAGTTGATGGAGCTGTGCCCAGTAAGTATATACGATGTTGTTAGGCTAGGAGAAAACCATTGGCGGACGCTCTTGTTGAGAGGGAAGGTAACTGCAGGAACAAAAGAGTGGGTAACTTGACCAGTAGTACTGGAATCCCATCGTGATTGCCACACACTGATAAGTTCATTCCAGATTCTCCGTTTCTCGTCTTTGATGTTAGCAGTTAAGTTGCACGAGATGCCGAGAATCTCGCCGGGAACTCCGTGCTTTAGACGATAGCATAGTCCTTTGAAGATGACATGCAAGTCTAGTGGTAAGACTCCAGCAAGGACCTGCAGGGCAGCAGAGGACACTGTCCTGCAGGCCCGGAGCATGGCAAGCAGCACAATCCGTTGAATGGAGATGAGTTTGGAACGGAGTTTAACATTAACGGCTCTATGAAACCAGACTCCCGAAGCATATGTTGTTATTGGTACGAATACTGCTGTATAATATAGTAAGAGAGTCTTCCTATTTAGTCCCCAGTCCAATTTGGAAATTCGGATAACTGCTGCAGTGAACTTCTTAATCTTCGAAGCGAGGTGATTAATATGAGAGAAGGTTAACCTGTCATCTAAAATTAACCAAAGATGTATGAATTCAGGAACACTGTGTGAGTGCCGTTATACGGGCGAAAGGTGGGTCGACCCGTTACTAGGTAAGTAACCCGTGACTTTTGTCCACTCTGGATTTTCTGTTTGCTGGACAAAAAAAAAAAAAAAAAAAAGTTCCAAAGGTCATCGACGGGACTCGAATTCAAGTCTTTTCCACCCTATGTGGAGTGCATGGCGATTCTACTATAATCTACCAATCGATTCTACGATCTGATTGAGATGTATAAAGCGCTAAGAAAGAGCCAGGGTGGTATAAATATAAAATTTCAGGGAATAACAGAAGAACGGTCTCGTTAATTTCACCTATGGGCAACGAGTTGTCGAACACTGGTACAACTTCTTTTCTAAAGAAGTAAAGTAATGGGAGAAGTACGAATACTGTATTATGCTTATTTTATATTTTTATTTTTTTCGTCAATTGGCCTTACTATTACTAAATGTCTGTTATTTGCTGTAGCACCTGCTAAATGTGCACTGAGAATTACCCGTGTTTGGAAGTCAGTGAAATTTCCAAGTCCGATCCTCATTACCGCTGAGTTGGTTTAGTCATTATTATAGGGGTTATGCTGCTTTATAGAGCTTTCTTAGTCAAGTCATTCACTACAACCGTTTTCAGAAGGGCCTTTTGGGAAGTGCTTTCTCAAACTAACGATTGCATTTGCGGGATAAATTTTACTTGACTTTGAAGTCTATAAGAATATCTTTCTTTCATCAGCCGTATCTCCTTTTGTTATTTAAAAATTCTCTTAAAATCGAAATGAAAGTAATCTATACCAGCCACTTTTCTTGAAAATAGTGGAGTAAAGTTTCTTTTGTTTGTTTGAAATGCTAGCACACTGTAATGTTTCGCAGTGTGTCAGATATTAAAAAAAGAAGATTAACTGAGGAGGTTGAATCTCTCTAAAAGGAGAGCGAACTACGAGCCAGTAGAACGAAATTATTTTTTTAGTTCTTCTTTCATATAGTGGTGGACTGTTAATGAAACTATCTTTTGATTTACTTACAAGTAATTTAGAACTAATTGATTAAGATTCTTTAATATAATTATTAATGAATCTTAATTAATATAATTTATTGAAAAATCAAGCCTAATCAGTAAACTTATTCGTTTAATAATGAATAAAAATAAGAGGAAATGGGTACTTCACAATTAATATTTCAGTAATGTTTGAAAGACCCCACAGGCAGATTTACTTCACCCGTTACCACAATACGTAACGAATTTTTTTTGGGCTGATGTGATTAACTTTCATGCAGATGAAATTAAGAGCCATATTCAGAAACATACCAAACGTTTCTTTTTTCGATTAGATTAACGCAGTTCCTTTCTTTTATTAAACACGTTTATATTAATTTTAGTTTTTATAATTCATTGTTAATATTATGAAAGTGGTGGAAAGATCCATGCATAAGGTACCACGTTGAGTTTAAATTCTATGTGTATGACACCTAGACTAATACGTGATCGCCCATTGTAAGTGAAAGTCATTTAGGACCAGTATCGGACTATTTTTTCCTACCTTTATTTCATCAAATTCAAAATAATCAGTTCATTGGCAAATACAGATACATGTTATTGTAAATCGGAGCAAATACTACGATGAAAAACAATTAATGTGACCTTATAAATAATGGAAATTGTTAATCGTATATTATTGAACAGTACATGAAAGTATAATATAAAACAACTCAACGTATACAATAGTATAGTATAAAAACAGTATGATAAACAATAACACAGAACGAAATTCAAAAGTACTTACAGTATGCTCTTTACAGTGATATTCTTTAACTATTTGCTATTAATTATTTACACTAGTTTCAAAGAATATAAACAGAAATACTTGAGGGATGTATTATACAAACGAGGCAATCAAATGATTACAGCGATTATAGAGCAGTAATATCGGGCGATGTTCGTGCCTGCAGGAATTTGTGAGTAGAATCCAGCTTGAGTTACCTGGCAAGGGGAGGAGGAGAAAAATCTCGGTTAAGAAAGCTATTCTGATGTATTTAAAGTCGAGACATGGGAATATGAAAGGCACAGAATTAATAGAAATAATATTAGTATTTATTTGTAGTTATAAATAGAATTAGAAGTTCAGTTTGGTGGCAAGCATGCGTTTATTCTACGATCAACTTTTAGTGAATATTGCAGTTTATATAAAAGAATATTAAATAAATGGCTTTTAAGTATATGCGCAGACTAGCATTCTTTATTCGTTTGAAAACAGTGCACAATACCTATAATTCATGGTATAATAGTTTGCTCTATTTAAGTACTAAAGACCATTGCATGTTATATCCTGACGCTATAATTGTCAAGTATATTCATTACGCAAGCGATATTTATTCCTTCTTCCTTCGTGCTAGCTGTCAACGGCAACAACAAAATTCTCTATCCCATCTTGACTCCTTTCAGAAATTTTTCTTAATTTTTCTTATCCCTTCAACATTCATTAAAATGAACAGTAACGGTAAAAGTAAACCAAAACCCACAAGTTTAGAAATATTAGATAAGATGAATAAAACCAGCCACGAGTAAGTATCTTTATTGTCAAATTTATATTAAAGTTATATTATATTAAAAGAGGTGCCTTAATTTATAAGTGGCGTTTTTTATTTTAAAATTTCTAAAAACACAAGTTCTGGATAAAGAATAACAAAAAAATATTATAGTTTAGTTAAATTAATTAAAAACTTTAAAGTTATATATTCGTATTTACCTAGCTATTAGGATATGAATGGTTGGTAAGGTTATGGAGTCTCAGATTAAAGATAATACAGGACCATCTCGATGAAAATTGTACTCTTATTATTGGATCACAGCATGCGTTCATGAAGGGGTCGTATTGCCTGAATAACTTAGCTAATTATTATAACGAAGTCATAAAACATTTGGATGCAAGAAGCAGCTTGGACATTATTTACCTTGACTTCAGTAAAACTTCTGATACCGTTCCCTACGAATGGCTGCTATATAAACTAGAACAAGTTGGGATTAATCGCACGATCCTTCTTTGGACTAAGTGCAGGGGAAGCTGTCAAAGTCTGCTGATGATTTAAAGTGGGTTAATGACCGTAATCAGACCATTTTGATTCAAAATGACTTAGATCGATTGCATAAATAATCTGAATAAATCTCTCAATTACTGAGTGCCGGGCACTCAGGATGAAGGGTCCGTAGTCACGAATACGTTAGAATAGTATCTCAAATAGAGCTTTATGGTAATTGAAAAACAGGTTTCTAGTACCCCGGCTTGGCCTAAAACTGAGGAACTAACGAAAACGTTGTCTATTTGAGTCTTTTCAGTTGTGAATGGCAAGGTTGGGAGAAGCGACTCCGACTTCTTCCTGGAGAAGCGATTAAAGTCTTGGGGGAGATACGACTGGCAGGTGAGGGCCCTGAAAGACTCCCCACCACCGCCTCCTCAACACTGGCTCTCTGAGTACCTCCTTGCCGGGACAACTCCAGCTTTGAAATTGTTAAAAAATGCTTCTCATTGCAAAATTAATAAATGACCTTTATAGAATTATTAACTAACTACTTAGCAACCTTTCTGTCACCAAAAGGGGAATTACTTAGTACAAAGAAGCGCGCTATCCAAGTGCAATAAAAATAGTTTTTTTTTTTTTTTATTTTAACACAAAAAGGAAATGATAGATTTCAATCGGAATAGTATCCCTTGATAAGCATCAAATAACGCATAGCTAATGTGATTTTTTAAATTTTAGCTTGATTAGCGACGGAAATAGGGGGGACACGAAAATTACTCACATTTTCCTGTCTGGCGCCGTCATTTTTAATTTTAAAAATATTTTAAAATTATATTTTAAACCTACTCGTTGAGCTCTTTCCAACAGTGTATAATGAGCTATAGGCTGTCGACAACTTTTTGTCCCCCCCCCTCGTTCTCAGACAAATTTTTGTCAACAACGATAATTATGGCGTTATGTTGTCCCACATGATGTACAAACCCATGCAAAATTTCAAGTCAATAGGTTCCAGAGATACAATGCTGTGACGCACGGAAAGACACTCCAGTGACATTGTAAGAGTCCTTCGTTAGACTACGGACCCTAAAAATGGAATCTGAAGTTGAAAGCTTCTAATTATAACGTTTTCCACCTTTGGAACAGAAATTCTCTTAATTAGAAAATGGAGATGGGTTGAAAATGGTCCATGTGAAATTTTCCATGCAGTGTAAGCAGGCGGTTATCTAGACACATGGTGCCTTGTCTATGATGTGATACAGACGACTTTCGCAAGTACAGAAAGGCTTTCATTGTCCATTTGTATAAGATGATGGCGAGTCCACATTTAGAATATTGTTTAGGTTTGGGGGCCACACTTCTAGAACTAAAATTTCTAGAAGTGTGGCCTCCTTTTATTTCTAGAAGTGGGTTGGAGAACGGAAACCAGAGTGGTACTGCTTGATTCATATGAACAACTTCCTCATGAGAATTTCTTCGTTCACATGATCGTGGCTATAAAGAAATTTATATCTTGAATTACGATTCAATTATATGTAATTTAGGTAGATTCCGTTGATTAATGAAGATTCACTGAATACTAATTATATTTTTCGATATATCTGGTATATATTAATAAGTACATGTATATTATATTAATATGTAATTTATAAATAAGTATATTAATGTGTAATTTATAAACAAGTATATTGAGTATATTAATATGTATTTTAAACAAGTTTAAAATACATATTAATTTGCTTATTAACGAATAAAATTCGGGGAATGGAGGCTTCACCACTAATGCAATCTGAATCAGTAATGTGGCGAAATGGTCTAAAAGGGGATCCACTTTTATCGATATCCCAGCATGCTACGAACTTCTCTTAACGATAGTGGGTTTCGATCCCACGCAAATGAACTGAAAGACAACATTTATCAAACGTATAAGGTTTGCACAGTTTATATTGAAATACTCATTTTTGATGTTTAAGCATTCATTTAATAACATAGAATCATTAATTACAAGCTACTGTAAGTAATAATCACTTTTTCACTATTCTGGAAAATTATATACAACTGGAAAAAATTCACTGTTCAACAAAAACAAATCCTTTGAATTTGTTTCCCTTTTTAAAATAGGCAAACTTTACTAATTTTGGGTCGAGAAAAACAAATATGACTTCAGAAAATTATTAGCTCTAGTTTTTGAGATACAGTACTTTCGCTATTATTTAAAAATATAGTAATTTCAGTAACAGTCGGAGTTCAAAAGTAATATAAAAACAATCTCATATTTAATTTCCTTGATACAACATAAATCAGTTGTTTTTAATTAAAACATAAAAAAACAAGAACACAAGAAAACTGCACAGGAACCGAAAGTACTTTCTCAAAATGTGCCTATTCACGACAGCGCTTTCTTTTCGCTTGACGCTTATATTCAACTTCTGGGGCAGCTCTTGCTGACTACTGTCACGAATGCTTCTATGCTTGCTGAATACTGTCAGCAAGCATAGAAACGTTTCACCTACCCTGATATCTTCTTTCCATTGCTGAAATGTCTTGGTGGAATCGCTCAACTTGCTTGTCCCTCACTGCACCACAATTTTCAGGGAAGAAGTCCAGATGAGAGTCGAGAAAGTGGATTTTCAGTTACATGTTGCAGCCTAATTGATGACACTTTTCTAGACGGTTGTTCAGTCTCAACATAGTTTACAGATCTTTGGTTTCCCAGGAAGTCTTGCACAACACTTTTAAAGGATTCCCAAGCTGTTTTATCATTACCCTGGAGGACTCGCTTAAATTTTTCATCCTTTAAAAATTCACGAATTTGCTGACCAAGAAAGATTCCTTCATTAAACTTAACATCAATCAACAGTGGAAATTGTCCTCTCAAGTACTTGAAAGCTTCTCCATTCTGGTTCATCCCCTTAAAGTTCTTCATGAGTTCCAGTTTGATGTGTAAAGGGGGCAGAAGATTGTGCTAAATATTTTTCCCCGCGGCGCAGGTTTTCCCTTAGAGGCCAGACTTTTTTCTTGTAGTGTGAGGACCTAGCCCGACTGTCCCACTCACACAGGAAACAGCAGTACTTCGTGTATCCCAACTGCATGCCCAGCAGTATTGCAATCACCTTCAGGTCTCCACAGATCTGCCATTGGTGGTCTTTGTACTTCATTGCTTGCAGAATTAATTTCATATTCTCATGTCTCCTTCATGTGGACAGATCAAATTATTATATTAGGGCCATCCATTATTTCTAATATATATCCACATATATATTTTTGTCTGTAAATTGCGTGTGTTCCCTGTTTTTCTGGACGAAAAAAAATCCCAGTTTCTGGGGGGAAAAAAACTTTGCTATCTACGCCTGAGACCGACTAACTCAGCCACGGAGTGAAAAAGTCCCTTAAAGTTCCTCGCGTCATCGACGGGATTCGAACTGGGCCTTTTCCATCTGGCGGGTGGAGAACGGTGACGATACCACTGTGCTACACGTGAAGACACTTCATGTGAACATTGATATTTATTACTTAAACCGATCCCAGCCAACCAATAGCAACCCCGCTGTCAGTTACACATAATTTAGCAGTACTCTTATATACTTCCTCTCCTGTTTGCCCAAGTACAGGGAGGAAAAAAACCTACCATGACCAAAAAAGATTGGTATGAACAAATTGAAAAATAATCGAATTACATAAAAAATAAAATATACATATAATTAAATTTCAGACAAAGTTCAAACTTTATTGGAAAGATCTGCATCTGTTCACAGTCTGTTTGAAAGCCAGCAGCACTAGGAGCTGCCGAGAAGATAAATACCAGCGCTAGGAGCTGCCGAGAGCAGAAATTCCAGCACAAAGAAGAAGGGCTGCCGAGAACAGAAATGCTAACACAAGGAGCTGGAGTTGCAGTGGACATAGCAGACTCAAGCCTCCACGATTTCACAGAATTCTAGGTAATTCGCCATACACCATACCGCATTACAAATCCAAGGCTTCCAGATGCAGAAGAGTCAGCATGGCCTAGAGGAATTGAACGAAGACTGTTGCTATTGTGGGGCAAAACAGCTTTTAAACTTAGCTTTGATGAGTCTATGAATAGCCTCCATTCTTGTGGGTTTTGCTCCACATTCAAAGCTGTCGTCTAACCATTGGCATCGCAGCAGGCAGCAAGGTTGTTTTTACTTTTAAAACATGGAGTCAAAGCATCCTGCCTGCTCCTATACACGGACACCTTGACATTTGGTTGCAGAAGATTCCACTGTTGGAGCCTTGATCCTAGAAGCCCTGCTTTATCTTTCGATAGATATAGGTCTCGAATTAAATCACTGAGTTCACCTTGAGTGATTCTGTGTGACTCACTCGGCGACTCAGGTGATGTTGAAGGCCCAGGTTGACCATCATTTCTCACACTGTCCCCATCTTCATCAGACTCCAAAGTGTACTCTTCTGGAGAGTGAGGTACAGGCAGACCATCCCCATGTGCCACTGGTCGTTGGGGGGATGTTGAGCTATTCCACAGTCCACTTACTTTTTTTTTTTGGCATGCCATGCTGAAGAGTAGGCACCACGCAGAAATAAGTCATTTACATGATTTGAGGGCTCCCTCAAAATCATTAGGATGGCAAAAGGCATTGAACGTCCTTTGTTATTCAACCATCCACGGAGATTTATAACACGTGTATTTCAGCAAATATGAGGTGCCCAGGGGTTTTTCTTCATCACCTACCTTACAGCCAAAATAACAGTAGACTGTCTTTACATGTGGAATCAATTGGCGTTTCTGAATTGAAAATGTCACATCACCACACACACACACACACACACACACAACAAAAATTATCAACACTGTTAAGACATTTACGTGGCATTCTGCTTTTTACGTAATTTTTTTCCATAAACCTGAAGGGAAAAAAAAAGAAACATCACTCATAAAATCACTTGCAAGGTAATGCACAGAAATAAAGAAAAAGTAAATAAAACATGGCGTATCAGTTCCTGTTTCAGTCTTACCAACCTATCTATTCACTAGACTCAAATTCCGTTGTATTCACCAATATTCCCCTAAATCATAAGAGGGGCTATATCGTGGAACCGAGAGCTAACTAAGAGTTTTAAATGTTATATTCGTTTTTCTCATGCTGAAATTGAGAATAATTGACTATTTTCAAGCCAGAAACATTTTTGGTGTTGACCAGTGTATAATCAATTACATAGTACACACAAAAAAAAATCACAACGCATGAGAGACAGTAAAATGATTTCTAGACGTAAATGTATTAAAGTTACACTTAGAAAAAAAAAAGAAACGCGTTTTAATAATTTTCTGTTTAATAACTTTTGAAATTGTTATAGCACCAGGTATAGTTAAGAAACAAAACTTAAATATAATTTTTCACGTTCTCCTTTTGACAAAAATTGTCTGAAAACTAATACAGAGATAACACCTTTTCTCTCTCACAATATGCAAGTAATAAAATAGATAATTTTTTATTTATTATTATTTTAGGGTTGCCCGTAATTGAATACATTAACCCGTATTTGGGTGTATTCTGTGGTCGATTTGCTTGTTTTGTTGGATAAAAAGGAAAACCTTGCTACGTACGCCTGAGACCAACTAACTCAGCCACGGAGTGAAAAAAAGCCCATTAAAGTTCCTCTCGTCATCGGGATTCGAAACCGGGTCTTTTCCACCCGGTGTGGGGAGGACGGTGACGATACCACTGTGCTACCCACCCAGAAAAAATATAAAATAGATCATGTGAACAGTTTTAATTCTTTGGATTAAAAGCTACTTAAATTTACGAAGAAAAAGCATATTTTAAACAGAATAAATTCGCCAGAGAAGAATTTGTTAATTGTCTCGAAGAATTAATTGGATGCTCAATGAAATTGCAGCAAAGCTCTGTTAATGACTATAACTAATCAGATTAACTCTGTTAATCTGATTAGTTATAGTGAGGTTATTAGTAAAGTCTTGGTTGGAAGAAATAATTTTGACATCATTTATTTCGATTTCAATAACGTCATTGATGGTCCCATATGAATGGTTATTATATAAATCAGAGAAATATGGAATTAGTAGCAAATTATAAATGAATAACAGAATGGATTAAGTGGTAGGAGATAGTGTAGTTATAAATGACGACCACTCTTCGTGGATAACATGAGTGGGGTTTTACAGTTGAGTGTTGTGCCCCCTGTTGTGTATCTAATATTTTTAACAGAGCTCGACAAATACGGTAGCCATGACGACAAAGTAATTCAGCTTGGAAATTGCTATTTTGCAGTCTAGCCTAGAAAACGTGATGCTGAAGTGCCAGTTCTTTCTTTTATGGTCGCTGCGGTGCGTGTCTTTCATTGGCACAACTTTCAACAAATATACAGTACTATATATTCTTAGTATACACTCCACATTATACATAGCTATATAAATTGAGTTGGCTTTGCATTAGTAACACTTACCTAGTACCTATAGAGACACTTTTCTCCTATAATACAGCCCGTACAGGTCTTGGCATGGACTCCACAAGGTGTTGCAGGATATTCTGTAACATTTATGCAATGCATGGTAGTTCTATCCACGCGTTGCATAGTGCGTTCATTAATGTTTCCACATTTCCATGTGGATGGTTGTAGCATCGAATGTCCAACTGGGCTGAGAAGGATGAGTGAGTTTTGCAGCGATAGGAGGACGGAGAATTCATTATTATATTCCTGATACCAGTTAGCAGTCTCTGGGCCTTGTGGTATGGCGCGTTGTCTTGTTGATAGACGCCGAAGTTGTTCGGATACACTGTCATCATGAATGGGAGTATGCTTGGTTGACGACGATAGAAAGGTAGGCGTTCTCATCGAGCCTTTGATTAACAGTGGTCAGAAGACTCGGGGGTATGTCACAAAAACAATTTTCTAACCGTAACTCTAACGCTTCCAGCCTACAAAACACTAACAGTCCATTCAGAAGACATGGCCTCATCTTGATTTGTCCAAATATGGATACACCCATAAGCACGATAGAATTGAATACAGGATTCATCAGAGCAAGCGACAGATTTTCACATATCGGTGGTCCCGACGTGCCTGTGCAAGGTGCACTTCCTTCTGTTTCGTAGTGAGCATGGGTACCCGTAACTGCGATCGATCGATTACCATAGCCTATACAAGCTAATATACGGCGCATAGTCCGTGTGGATATTAGCCTTGCTGTTCCTACGTTGTATTGGATGGTCAACTGGGCCACTGTGCTGCGTAGCTCCTGTGTTACGAGAGGAGACACACGACTACCCTCACCACACATGGCTGTTCCACGTGTGGTCTTTAGCTGATTGTTCAACCGCTGTTGAGCCAGTCACGGTGGACTCGTGACATCACAAAGGAGGATCACTTAACCATGTCGGTTGTAGTCCAGGTGCTGGCACCTGCACAACTTGTCCCCACAATCATTCGCGGTTAGAAGTCCGAATGATCTCAACGCCGATCCATTATTGTTCGCAGACGCCATGTGTGCGAAGATCGCACACATGGCGTTCGCACTGCGAACTATAATCATATCATCCGTTCCCGACTTTGAGCCTTCACCAGCGACACAGACAAATACTTTCCTACCCAAAGGTAAATACAATGCCAACACAGTGTAAATTCTCTCCCTGAAATAATTCTACAGAAAACGTACTTTAATGGTTAATGGAAGGTGGCGAAGAATAATAGCCAAATCAATTGTACCCGGATATCGTTATCATTGAGCAAAAATTAAAGTTATCCGGAAATATTTTTGTAATTAGTTTCTCATTTACCATCGGTAAGCCAAATTTATTGTTAATTTAATTGGGCTTGGCGCATTATGGCCTGATTTGCCAATGTGCTATGAAAAAAAAAAAAAATGAAATCAAAAAAAGCAAACCAAACCTTATTTTAATTAATCAGGAAAACAATATTCGAAAGCTGTTCTTTCATGAAAACATAATATTATCTGTTTGTTCGCATGAACGGTGGTCATAAATCGGAGAGTGGGCCAATAATTTAGCATCTTCTGTGGTCACTTTGTGTTATCTCGGTACGGTGACGATGATTAAAATGTCAGTTATAATTAATTTTATATATATGCTTAAAAGTAAGTTTTATTTAAAAAAAAAAAAAAAAACAGTGCAGACCCATTCGCCGCCTACCCATGTACATGAAGGATTTGAACTCTTCCGAACAACAGAAGAGAAGAATGAAGACAGCTTGTATGTATTACTTTTCGATCTCAGCACAAAGTAAATAAACTGCTGTTTTGATGATAGTCTCAATAGCACAGATCTCTCTCTCCCTCTCTTCTAAACCATGGATTTGATCTATTCTTGCACTACCACGGAAGAAATCTCTGCCTGAAATGGGAATTACATCATTCATGAAATCAGCAATGAAAGTTTTCGAATTACAAAAACTACTGCTGGAATCGTCGTAGGCAACGATATCCCCTGAAGAAAATGCTATTTCTATTCGTAATCCACCAGTCTATCCCTTAGCGAATGACCAAAGTTTCCTCTGAAAGACGTTTATTCATCTTCAATGGACAAGGGAAAATAACTTTCCATCAAATACAGGATAGCAGGTCTCTGAAAAAAGCATAGTCGTTATACTCAATGGAAATCCGTATCAGTCAAGATTTATCTTTATGATGTTATCAGTGTGTTTCTAAGTATCGAAGGAAATAAGAGTATGGATTCTTTCCTATTTAAACACCAATTATGATGCGCTTAAGTTTGTTTGAATTAAGAAAATGGAAAAATTCTAAAAATTTAAATAATCATTAAAACAGCCTCATTCATATGCACCTCCTAGACGGTTACTGTTTGCAGTTGTTTTTAAAGCTTTGTCTCGCTGAGGTACAGCTACAAAGTTTTAGGGACCACATCTTCTATGGAAAGAAACGATCATTAAACCAAACTTCCAAACGTAGCACCAAGCACCACAGTTTTCTTGTTTTTCTCCATCTTTATTAGAATGATTGCAGAATAATGACGTTCGAAAATAGATTCAAAATATAACATGTAAAATGCGACTTGATATTTCACCACAGCCAGAACTATCATCGTTATATATGTACACTGTACTTCCAAAAGTAATCAGCTACCCGCATGTTTCAAAGCACCTTTTATTGATACAACATTAAATATCGTTTCTGCCCACTTTTGGCCTTAAATACACACTGTATCATCATCAGCTTTTGTCAACAGGAATGGAATTTCGTTTCATTTCTCTATTACCAATTAATCTTAAACTAAATCACCGTAGACTGCGCAATATTAAATTGTGTGTTATCATGCAAAAACAGAAAACAGATCGCTTCATATCGCTGCCACAATCTAGGGATAGAGGAATTGTTCAGAATATTAATGTTGCATGGCATTTATTGTTCCAGGACCAATGACCAAGGTCAAACCATGAAATGCAACCGCAGATGGTAACAGCTTCCGTCACACTTTACAGTTCGAACGATATAATCTGGTAATTTTTTCCAGATATGCCCCAGATCTCAACGCGGCCATTGAATCGGTAAGCCCTCCGTTGCACAGTCTTCCAATGTTCCAGGGACCAATTACCATGGGTCATATACCAGATAAGCCAACTGTGTGTTGCGTGCTGGGATGTTTGGTGTGTGCTGCAGCTCTTCCCTATACTGTATTTTGATTCGTTGCAATTCCCTATGTATCGTCCTTATATCAGTTTTGAACCCCGGGCCTTGAATCCTAGTTAACAGCATTCAATAAAGAATGCCAGCATTTGCTACCACTCTTCTGAGAACTCGCCTTGTCTCTTTTCATCAGTTCCTGCTGTCTATCCGAAATTACTAGCATCAGTAGGCGTTTAGGTAGTAGCATTATGATGTTTCCATTAAAAATTATAATTTTTTTAAAAAGCATTATAGTTCCTAAAATCGAGCCAAAGAGGTTACGTGCATAACTGAGAGAAGTAATTTCTTTCCGCCATCCTTTTAAAATATTAGGGTTCCTTAATGCCATGTCGCCTTCCATAAAAGAGTTCATGAAGAGTTCCTGAATTTTCTCTATAATCTTACGATTCTTTAAGATGTTGAAGATCACTGAACAAGCAAAATTAATGTAATTTGATATTTTGTACACTTAAAGTTATTTTTAATGGTCTTTACTTTGTCCTTGAAGTTAAAATTTTAAGTGTACTGACGAAGTAAAGACAGAAATAAGTTTAAAATGCTTTTTTTTTTCAGAAAGTAGAAATAAATATAATTTTAAAATTTCTTTAAATTTATGATATAAAATTGAAATTTTAAGGAAACTGAAACTGAGGAATTTTATTTACTATGATATAATATCCTTGAAGGCGATGAGAACATAATTTATTTTTTGTTCGAGTTAGAGGTACTCGATAAAGTATACAGCATAAAAATGTGTAATATCCAGAAATAATAAAAAACCCCCATACAATGTTAGTTATCTAGAAATAAAAATAACGGCATAAAATTAGATGATATCAAAATAATAATAATAAATAAATGTAAATTTTAATACTCCTATGAGAAATTATTAAATATTTAACCATATTAAATACTTCTATGCGAAATTTTAGTGATTCCCCATACTTTTTCAAATTAAATACATGTTTTTAATTAGAATAATCACTACTGCACGAATAAATAATGCGTAAGAATAATATTCTTAAAATGGGACAATGTTATTATAGGTCGTAAATAATTATGCTTAATTTAATATGCATATTTTGTTAATTTTCTATATTTTGGTATACATTTTACAATATTTATTTCGTTTTCCGGTAAACTGCTTTCTATTTCAGAGAGAGATGTTAAGTTTCCTCAATAGATGGCGCGACGTTGAAGCACACATGGAGGATAATGTTTAGCGCTACCCATCTTTAGACCCAAAATAAATCGAAAATTTTTTAATTTTCCTTTTCCATTGGGTGGATTTCGGAGTCGTGCGTATACATATTTATTTCTTGTGGAGATCTGATCTTTTGTTAAAACAGACAGTGCATTCAAAAATGCAATACGTGATGGTCATTTCGATTTCTTTTCAATAACGCACTCTGAAAAAATGTTATACAAAGAACAACAATACTGTCCTAAGAAATATTTATTATAAAACTCCAACCAGCCCGAGATTGGAATTTTAAGAGTGTTCACTGAAGTGAATAAATTATATTTTGGTGCATCTACGCAGGTTTAAACTAGACGAATACCAGAAGTAGATCGGCCATTGATAACTATTGTTTGAGAAAGCAACTGGAGTAGAAGCATTAATATTTCGGAGCGGATAGTTTACCTCTCATTTAGCGAACTTTGACGTAAAAGAAGTCTGCCGTTATTACCGTGACGGTGAATGAGGTGCGCAGTCTGATTGAAAGCTTCTTCTGAAACACATTATGCAGAATATCATTAGAACAAGACTGCTTAACTACGCACATAATCTTTCAGAATGGTCAAAGGTATTTAAATAACTGGTGCTTTAGTTCCTTTTACTGGAGTTTTTGGATCGGAGCGTTAAAAAATGAAATAAATGTTCACTTCCTAAGAAAAAAATGCAGTGTACATTATTAAAATAATATATATTTTAAAATATTTTATTTTGATAAAATATTAAAACAACAGAAGACGTGACTGAGTCAACTCCTCTCAACGTATGATATTTATATTTTATTAAGAATATATAGTTGTTAAAAGTTTATACCGGTTAGCTGATTTTTATTCCAAGTATTTCAATATTGTTTTTAAAGTTGCTATGATCTTCTACTAGTTCTTAATAACTTAATTTTCTCTGAAATGAACTGATGGAAAATATAAATATTTACCATAAATTAAAATAAATTTCGGTTCATTTTAAGGATAAAACAAGCTAAAATTAGCCATGTGGGATCAGGCGAATTATGAAGCAGCGTATTTGGTCTCAGGACCGAATGAATCATTTGGCAAAAACAACTGAAAATATTGAAAATCCCCAGAGAAACGTACCAACTGTGTGGTACTACGCTCAAAGGGGTAGAGAATAAAAAGGGAGTAAATTGTGCAGTCAGATATGAAGTTTTCTGAGCAGAGCAGACGGGCTCCCAGAGCAGGTCATGGGGTATTGTCAATGTTATACAGGAATTTTGCTAGTAGGGAAAAGGAGTTGATTATCAGGTCACACCTTGAGTACTGCGTACAGGTTTGGAGGCCTCATTTTAGGAAGGATGTAGAGTAGCTAGAACGAGTACAAAAAAGACAACAAGGTTGGTGAGGGGAACGAAGGGTCTTCTTACCAAGAAAAGTTTAAGTTCTGCAAATTGTAGTGTCAGGAGACTAGGTACATGCGAGGTGATCTTATTGAGGTGTTTAAAGCCTTGAATGGTTTAAGCAGGCTTAATGCTGGTGGGATCCTTGCTCGGATTACGAACCTGAGGGGGCATAAATTCAAATTGAGGAAAGACAGTTGTAGAATGAATGTGCGGAAATTTTCCTTTAGCTAGCGGGTAGCTGATTGCTGGAACAAACTTCCATCTGTTGTGGAAGTTGAGTCTAAATAAATTGAAGGAAGACCTGGAAAAACTTTTATAGCGAATGAATAGGTGAAAAGATTTTTTTTTCCTGATGCTGTATAAGCTGTTTTCTTACACCATATGCCTCTACTAATGCTAAATCAGTGTCAAAGTTGTTTAGTGTTCCAGCAGGGTTTCAAAATTAAAATGTTAATTGATCATTTTCAGCGTCTTCATGAGCTCCTGTATTTTTAGTATTCCGCCCATTATGCTTGGCATTTATTTATTTATTATTAACATAAAATATACAACAGGCAAGTGCCCAGTTAAAGTATACAACAGGAGTAAAGTACACGAAGATACAAAGATTGTAAATAAATAAATAAAAGAATAACGCACAATTACAATGATAGTTCTATTTAGACGGGAAAAGTCCAATTTAAGGAAATCAAAGGAATTCATGACATCATTAATCCAATATACTGAAGAGAATCTCAGAAAGCAGGCAGTAGCAGGACACCACACACACACACACAATTAAAATAAGAACTTCCACCTTGTACACATTCGTAAACTAGCTACCCTGCTCCAGATAGTTCTGTGAAACTCTTTCTTGTCTATTGCCATATCCAGATCATATTTGTTCATTAGCGTCAAAATTCTTTTGAAGGAGTTCTTGGAAATCTCTGTCCTAGAGTGACCGATGTGGAAACTAGACCTCTGTCTAGTAGCCACCGCTGGAACGTGAAGATAAATATGGCACAGAAGATCAGGCAGGCAGGTCGAACCAGTGAAGATGTGATAAAACTGCTTAAATCCGCAACAGTTCACCGCCGAGTTTCCAAAGATTGAAGTTTGAAGTAAGAGCAGAGATTCGGGTAAAAAATCTGGTGGTAAAACATGGGATTACGTCTTGAAAGATATTTGAATTTCATTTGGGGATTCAATTTTCTGTATCAGATGTGTGTAGTGTGGGTTCCATATGGGAGCAGCGAACTCCAGTATAGGGAGCACAGTTGCTTTGGATAAGAGCACACAGAGCTGAGGATCTCTAAATCTGTAGGTCTACCTTTTGATGAAGCCAATTTGTTTTTTCGCGTGATATAATATATTTCTGATAAGTTTTTCAAACCCACACCCAGCTCTAAATGTAAATCCCAGATCTTTAACTTCAGCAACTGTGTTAATCGAGAATATCCTTGATGTAGTACTGGTTTACTAAAATCAGTTTTTCTTGAATCAGCAAGTGAAATTGAGCTATATTTACTAGGATTAACCTCCAAACCGTTTAAAGCAACCCAATTATCAAAAGAAATGAGATCAACTTGAAGGTTATCTGAATCAGCTTGACTGTTGATCCGTGAGTAGTTTCACATCATCAGCAAACATCAAGATCTAAATACCACTTTCTCTAAAAATTGCGGTAGGTCGTTGACAAAGATGGTGAATAAAAGAGGCCCAAGAGATGATCCTTGTGGCACCCCTTTAGATGGAATAAATTCCGTTGAAATTTCCTGTCCGATGTTTTCTGTTTTCTATTCCAAATGTAACTTAACAACCAGGAAAGTAGAGGGTCAAGTATTCCATACTAGCTTAGTTTCTTAGCAAGATGACAGTGCGGAACACTGTCAAACGACTTAGTTGATCACGTCAACCAGACCTCCAATCACGGTGGTTGTATGGTTTTAGGCACATCAGCAACTTAGGCTACACTCGCCATATACTTGTAAATTGCCTGTATTCTGTGGTCGATTTTCTGTTTTCTGGATAAAAAATCAGATAAAAAATTGAAAGCCTGATTGACCAGATGGATATAAATTGTCGTGCTTAGGCTACTCGAGAACAACCTCATCCATTCATATGTATATGTCCGAAATTTGTTTTTTCTGCTCAGGTTGTCTGTTTTTCTGGAGAAGAAAAAAACTCTAGTTTCTGGAACAATTTAAAAAAACTTGCTGAGGTGGACTAACACAGCTACGGGATTCGAACTTTTTCCAACCGGTGTGGGGCGGATAGTGAGTACATATAACCATTATGCCGCCCCTCGAGGGGCGGCACAATGGATACAGCCAGTTTTTAAACAGAAGCAATGTTGAATAAGGAAAGTTTTGGGACTGGACCAGTATTTTTAAATGTACGAATGATCGAATTTAAGTCGGTTGTGATTTCAAATTCTAAGAGCTGAAAAAAATTAAACAGCCATACACCATCATGGTATCTAAATTTTCAACTCGGGGTTGATAAGACCAGTTTTGGAACGGGAAGCCTCATAGGAAATCTATTGATTCTATTGAAATACGTATTGAACCATTTGGTTATAAGGGCATGGGACAATAAGTATATAATGAGTACTTTTAATAATGAAAAATGACAAGTCATCGTATTTATTGATTCCCCCTTGTTATATTCAGATAAAAAAAAAAAAAGATTACATATTGATTTTGTTAACACATAATTATATTTTTGTATCGGAATGTAGGTTCTACTGTTTCAAATACGCGTGAGAACTGAAGCAGAATCGTATTACAGCGAATTTAAGTCGTTTCTTGGCTAAACCCTACATTCAGTTGGCAGCTGCAAGGGAATAAAGACATCTCGCACGATGTCACTAGCGTCATTTATTTATGCCTTGTAGTTTAAATCGAGTTAGAAGACGTCGAGATGTCGATGACTCGACTACAGATATTGGTGGTAATAGCCATTGTAATAATGGTGTGGTGACTATGATAAATAGACGGGCCTAGCGTCTGTTTCTCGTGACGTTGAAATGTGGCCCAGAAGGATGTGCGTGATAGAAAAAGCAATTTAGACCCCGTGCTGTTGAAGCACAGCCTGTAGCTCCGTCACGGGTTTTGAGAGATTGATTTATTTTCCAAGCCACTGCAACGGAATTTCCCAGTTACACAAACTTGTACAAATTCAATATGCCCGCGGACTTCAGTAAATATATTAGACACACGGAATTGGTGTAAGTAAAAATTCAGAATTCCAGAAGGAGTTACGCAGTTTCGTAGTAATTCCTAGGAGAAATTTATCTGCATGTTTTCCATTCTGTTTACTTTATTTTATTATTTTTTTTCCCTTAACGTATGTCGATAAATACGTTATGAAAGTCAGTACGAATCTTTCATTGCGTGAAATTGTTTGTTTAGATTATAAATTCCTTTGGGATTTCTATTGCTTTTAAATAAATTCGCTTTCCAGATTAACTTGCTAGGAGATATTGTAAGCGAAATAAATCGTTGGTATGAGCATTCATATGCACAGAACAGCAGTCCGATTGGATTTTTGTTGGTCACGCAGGAACTTTTTATAAAGAAACAAAGATTAATACTCGTCATACATTTTCTTTGTGCTGTGCTGAGATGGAAGAGACAGCTGGGTTTTTTATAAAGTTTGTTATATTCAATATACTAAAATAGTCCAGTAAGAGAGTGCACTGGCAGAAAAAGAAAGTCTACCTTCGATTTCCGATAGAGTATCAATTAAAGCTTTTTCGCCTATTCTGCCACAGAATTTCTTTGCGAGGCTGAAATGGTATAATGATGTCAGGAAGCTAACTTATTCTGCATCTGATGAAAAAATATACTATTCAAATCGTAAAAAAGTGCCTATCCAATTCTTCCTTGAATTTTAGCCAAACTCTCTGCCTCAGCCTCACACCCTTGCAAGCAACTTATTACAAAGTTCCAAAACGCTCTGCCAGAAGGCAAACACCATAAGATATAGTCTACTGCTCTTCCCAAAGATCTTATACGTATGCCCTCTGGTTCTTACTCGCTCACCAGTAAGAATATTTATCCCTCGTTCATTTTAGTATACACGCCCTCAGTGCCTTATACAATTCAAACAAATCTTCCCTGCGGTGTCTAATTACTGAGCCCTGCAGACCACATATTTTAAGCCGTTCCTCACAGGGATAATGCTTAGCACTCTTGACAATTTGTTCTCCCTCCTTTGAACGTTCTCTAAAATTTATATCTTTCTTTAGATGCTGCCTCAAGACCTGGATGCAATATTCCATCGTCTTATAGACAGGGATATTGACCTTTTCTATACTTGAATCATTACGTTAAATCAATAATGCAACAGCATGTACATTTCTTGCGGCCTACTTAACTGCATGTTGAACTTCGTTTTTCTTTGTCGTAGTCCCAAAGCTTTTCGCATATATCCTTTAATTCCTCTCTCCCTGTAATTTTTAAACTACTCCTGAATTTCTGTTCTCCAAATGCACCAATTTCCATTTGGAAGCTACTGTATTTAAGCAACTTTTCAATCTTTAAGTAAAGCTTCCATTGTAATTTCCTCACCAAGAAATAAGAGAAGTCCAACCACTGACCACTCCAGTCCACATTGAAAAATGGCAATTTACAACCTGCTTCTGTCTCCTCTCCTTCAATCAACCTACTTAATCTACTGATGGATCTTCCCTGTTATCCTGACCCGCTGTAATTTATATAATAACAACCACTCATGAGGAATTGTTCCAAAAGCTTTTCCAAAAATCCAGACATATAATATCAGTTGTTTCTCGCCATTTAGGTACCATTATTGTAGAGGTGGTTCTGTATTGTGGTTTTAATCACAACTTCCATATTCTTACCAGAAAAATAAGTCAATCTCACTGGTCTATAATGTCCCATAGTTGATCCGGTTCCTACCTTATGGATTAGGGAGACATTGGCAATTCTTCAGTCAAAGGAAATAATCCTATGAATCTAATGATAATCTTCCCCATGTGCCATTAAAATTGGATACACCACAAGTCTGTGGAGCTTTACACTCTCCCAACCTCTAAATTTTCAGATATCGCTTTTCTGATATCATTGTCATTTGTAGACCTATTTAATTCAGCTTCATTAATCTCCTTTTGGCACTAGTGTAGTTTCAATAATAAAAATTGTTTTAAAATACCCGATGAGGTCGTCCGCCATCAATTTTAAGCAAAATCCCACTTGCAACGAAACTCAGCGAGTTTAGTTCATAAACGTAGATAGAGAAAAGTCATTGGATATTTTATTGTGAAAACGATTTCGATTGGAATAGATTTTGAAGACTTAAGTTCGCAAAAATGCGAAACTGAATTGCCAATCGTGCTTTCTGACAGTCAAACGTGTTTCCTTACAAAATCTTTACTACACCTGTAGAAGACTCACTCAGGCCTTCAGGGGCGATTGTAAGAGCATTGCCTTCAGGAGAGATTATAACTGCGATTACCGTACTTGGGGTACATCGGGATGGTTTTCATGGAGGATCTTCAGCGTTACGATAATGGCACCATTCTCTGGTAGAGTAGACATTGTTAGAATGACTTCCGGGAGCTGATCAGAGTTTACGCTGTTTCAACCCGTGCAGGAATCTGAGTCTGGCAGCAACCTGAAGATGCTTACAACCGGACAACAATATTCGAACTGTAGGATACAGTGAACGATGGACTAGGAAATGGACATTTAGTTTGCAGACGAGACCAAGAGTGCATTGTCCTATCACAATAGTCTAGGTAAGGTTCCACTTCGTGCGCTGAGGGAATTTTATGGTCGAAGATGCCGTTTCAGCAGGGCAACGTTCCGTGTCATAAAGTTCAGTGTTTTGTCATCTAGTTTAATGAGAAGGGCATGCATCCACTGAATGGTGGGTTCAAGTGCTCCAATCTTAATCCATTCCATTGAGCATCTATGGGATGAATTGGTGAAAGGTGTACGAAATCGACTGTTCAGACCGACTTCAAGCTACATTAAAAGATTTCCTTCTTGAGGAATGGTGAAATATTTCTATTGAAATTTGTCAAAAACTGGTGGAAAGTGTTCGGAGTAAGTTGCCTACTTTATGGAAGGCGAATCTAGACCACATCCAATTGCATGTCACTTATATGAACGTCTCGTGGAGTTTCTATAGGTTTGATAATAATCATTTCTCTTAGTGGAGTACTATTTATTTGTTGTGCGATGTAGTAAACCATGGCGATACCACCTGGACAAAGCGCAAAAACATTTCTTTCGCGCAAAATTTCTTTTTTAGGATTTCTGAAATATGCAAGTTTATTATCTCGCTAAGTTCAAATTATAATATTAGTGTATAGAGGTATATATCATGTAAATAGGACCTCTCTCTTGTTTAAAAGTCTATTTGAAATTGTAATATACTGTTATTAAATATACATCTGATCGCAAATAACAGCAAAAAAAATTGTTTTCTTTATGAAATTCTGTTGTGCGTCTAACTGCATCTACAGAGTATGTTCAGGTGGCGCCATCTCTTGACACTTAGAACGTTCAGAGTTGGAGTCTATACTTAGTTGGAGAATCGATGTTGGCTTTAAATACTATTTACCAGCTGGCTCAACTTTTTTAATGTGAAAGAGGAGCATTGGAAATTGAGTTATTATACAGTTTTTACTGTTTTAGTTTAATCTTCTTCAATACTAAGTTGAGAGTGAGCAGAAGCCTCTGTATCTCTACGCAAGTAAGAGAACGTTATTAAATAAAATTTAATTCAGACAATAATAAATAAGAGAATGTTCGTTTTGTTTGTAATTATTGTTAGTAATTAGTTTTTATCATATAATTGTATGGAATTAGTAGGAGCGTGATAACAGTATTAGTTTAAAGTTTACCATTTCGCTATCGGAAAAAATATGAAAATTAGCATTTAGATATGCGCAGTTCTGAATTATTAAGTGGAACTGCGCATATCCGTTTTATTTTTTGATAATACTGTATTATTACACATAATTCAAAAAACAAACATTGATAATATGAAATAGCATATGCGAAATAGACTTCACAGATCGATTTTTATGCTGATATATGATATGCAAATTTCACAATTTATTATTTTTGAAACTTAATCATTATGTTAGGAGAGGGGAGCCTACTTCATGACAGCTACCACCTACACAGAAGGATCTCTGCTATTTCTGATACTTTGTTTATACATCGGATAATTGTGCGCTCGCTTCCTAATATTAAGCCGAATAACCGTTCGCAAAGGTGCATGTCCGCTTAATGTAGATGCGAATGAATTTCATTGCAAAAGTCAGAGCAAGTGCGTTGTTTATATTGCGCTCCTGTTTGAAGATTTTACTTTTAATATCCAAATTTTCAATTAAGTTGTGATAGTACCACCTGCTAAATTTCCTATTTAAATTCAAAACGATGTCTCGTAATAAGTTCATAAATATGCCCAAATAATGACATAGCATGTGGAAAGATTATTTCTGCTTCCTTCAGTTATTGCCGCGACGTAGACGCAGCTTTATCAAAATTACTTTCATCAGAAGAATCTCAACAGCTCTTCTGTTGTAAATCTCTTTAGAATTTAAAATTCCTTATGCAAATTAGCAATATATATTGATCAAGCTACCGATTTTTACTCTTATCAGAATACAGCTTGCATATATTAATTACATTTCTTGAGATCTTACTATTTGATTTTATATATACAGAGCCCTACCATTAATATCCGGACACCTGCATTGATACGTGTGTTGGAACCGTTTTAGCTTTTATGACATTTTAGTCTCCGTGGAACACTCTCCACCAGCTTTTTTATGTAAATATCCCCCGATATGTTCCATCATTCCACTTTCAAAGTGGCGACCAGTTCAGCTTTGTTTTTTTCCTTGGACACTCTCCCCTCACATGCCCCCACAGTACGGTTCATTCCAGAGGTTCTCTATAAGAGTGAGGTAAGTGCTCTAGACGATCATATCCTCAAACAAGTCTATCACAACGCGAGCAGAGACACGGAGCGTTGTCCTGATGATGCACGTATGGGCCTTCCCCGACGTGCTGCCATAACGTAGGTAATAGATTATTGTCCAGGATGTCTAGACAACCTCAGCATTCATGGTTTTGTCCTAAACAACCAATGATCCCATGCCAGATCATCACGCTGTCACCTCCAAACTTCATTGCCTAAAAAATAGTCCGGCATGTAGCTTTCTACGGTATCTGCCATAACTAGGCAGGACTGTCAAACTGGTAGACGCGTATTGTGAATAGTCAATCCAAGCACAGCTTTCCATTGGTCTACTGTCCTAGAATATTAGGCATTAGGATTAGGTGGCATCTGGCATTACACGGGGTGATTAGTAGCATGTGTACAGTTGCATGACTATGGTAACTCATATCATGCAACGTCCTGCGCACTGTATTAGTGCTGAAAAATGTCCAAACTGTCTTACGAGGGATCTGTAATGATGCAACAAATGCATCATTAGATGCAATATGACGCATTTATAAAGGATGGTTCTGCTTCGGCAGGGTAATCATCACATTCATTGCTACCGATGTTCCTGATTTTCCTGTTTCATCAATACTTCGGCTACAATCTTATAAATATTACAAATACTTGATTATCCAATGAAGAATCCAGTTTATTTTCCTTAAAACATTACCTTCCTTTTCCTACAGTTTCCAATTTCTTCCAACAACAGCAAAAAAATGTTAACCAATATACATTTTTCTGTTTATAATCCAGTTGGCATTGGGAATACAAATGTATCTTGACATCAAGGGCAACATTTAAAAAAAAAAGGAAAGTGCCTACCTAATCCAAACAGAAAAAAATCAATAGAAATATAAAAAAGAAAGATGTGATAGATTTGAATGAAAATAGATTCAAACAAAGAATCTGAGAATAACGCAGAATCAGAATAAACTGACAGCAACAATTGTGAAACGCGATTTTACTACTAAAAAAACAGATCAGTGTTTCAGAAGTATGAAAAGTGGAAAATGGTTTCATGAAAACATGTACACTTTACGCAAGTTGATGCAACTTATATGAAAGAGAAAATAATTTAAAAAAAAAAATGCCAAAACATGTACGTGCGTGTGCTTTCTTTTAATTTTTGACTATTCAAGTACTTAATTTATGCTTCATTATTACTTTTATTATAAAACAAATAATTATTGATAAATAAAATTTATTTATTTATTATTATGTAAAGAACTGAAATGGACTTGGGCAAGACACATAGCTCGAAGACATGATGATAATGGATAAGAAAATTACAGAATGGTATCCAAGAGGAACAAAAGAAAACGTGGAAGACAATAACGGAGATGGGCAGATGAAATTCACGGGTTCGTGGGTAGTAAATGGATGGCCATTGCATAAAGCAGAAGGAAATGGAAAGTTGCTAGACAGGATTGAGTCCTGCAGTGGATTAAAAAAATGTTTGATGATGATATGCCAAATGTTTATATTTACTAAATGATTTTTACTTAGTGATTTCCTAAGTGATTTATTATATTTACTAAGTAATAAAAGTTATTTTTGCATGGTCTGGAAAACTGATGTATCAAGCTGCCACCTGTTGACCATGGGCTGTATTAGATAACATGATATAAGTTGTAAAGTTAAGATAACGTTTAAAAAGATAGCTTCTAAGGTGAAAAAGGCCGTATTATCATTCTAAAGGCGAGATACTCTGTGTTCTCTGCCTTGCATCCTACATTCTCTTTAAAAGCATGGCGCTTTCAAGGTAAATTAGATACATCATCTATCCTCTGAACTGGAAAATTTTAAAAGAGCAAAATTGTGTCAAAGCCGAAAAGAAAGTAGAACACTACGAAAAGCGAAAAATGTGTCGATAATTTCTCTGTATATTTATTATAATATTCTGTAGAATGCACAATTCACTGACTGTAGTTATTGGTCGATATACTTTACGACTATTCTTGGTGGATAAATAATACACGTCAGTCAATTTTTGAGAAATTATGCAAATTCATTCTGTATGTTTAGCACAAACAACTTACAGCCATATATAAATAATCTGGTTTGAATAGAATACTCCGCAGTACTCAGTGTTGATAGTCAATATCTCATTTGATCGATTGACCTCTTTTCTCTGCAGGACCGAATATCATAAAACCTTGGATCAGAACCCAAAAAAAGCCGTATATTCACATTACAGTTCATGTCCCTTTAGGGACAGAAAAAAATATATGTGAAGACTTTCTTCTTCTTTTCATCTTCAAATCGCAGTGCATGAATCTGTTAATTTATAACATCTTCTGTATGGGGAAATTCCTATTATATATATGTACATACCCTCTTACTTTTATTGCATTTTGCATTCATCGAGCTAAATTCAGATAAAAAATATTTGAATAAGAGACATATTTGATTATATTATGTAGAAAGTGAACGATTTAGGTTCTTCTATACACTGTTATAGAATCTACATAGCAAAGGGATGTTCATTATTTTTAAACGGCTCTCTTTTCATGTAAAGTAGAAGAGATACAGTATACCCTTTAAAGCATTTGTAATAATTTATGTGAGCAACAACAAAAATACTCTAATGTATAATGGATAGGCTTATAGACTCGGAACTGAACAACTTTTTTTCTACAATTTTCCTGATCCTTCAAATTTACCAACTAATTTTCCAAAAATTCTAGCTCATTTTGCCTTCCTACGCAAGTTGTTTGAAAATCATTATAAGAAATATTTTAAACGAATGTCACAGGAAATTTCATTCTTAAGAGGTAAAAAAGAGCCAGAAGCAAGATTTCTCTTATAAATTTTTAAATAACGAGGAATAAAAAGACGTACTTTATGCATTAAATTCTTATCGATTTCCTCATATTTTTAAGTTCTGCCACATGCACACACAGAGGTAATCTGCATTATTCTTAAATCCTTATCTCTAATTCAGATGTTTTCTTTCAATTAGGATTATACTATTACACTCTATCTGAATCAGTACTGGAAAGATGAAAGACTTGCATTCAGCACTGATAACTTTGAGTTAACTTTGTCTGGAGATTTTGCTGAAAAGATTTGGGTGCCTGACACATTCTTTGCTAACGATAAGAATTCTTTCCTTCATGAAGTCACTGAAAAAAACAAAATGGTGAGGTTAAAGTCCGATGGATCTATAGCTTATGGAATGAGGTAAGGATATATAAATTTAACCAAAATTTATTTTCTTTATACAATACAAATGAGTTGTATATTAAATTTGAAGTTTTAGTTTGCTGGCTAAGTATAATACAAGGTGTGGTTAAAAAGAAACGAGAAATATTTTTTAAAATAATTTACTATTTTAAATACAACAATTTCAGTGTTTATCCCCTTCAAAGTACTCTCCAGCCGCGCCTGTGCAGCGCTCCATTCGCAATTTCCAGGATTTAAAACAGCAGCGGAAGTCCTCGGAAGATACCGCCTTTAATTGCTGCGTTCTGCTCTTCTGAATGTCTTCTGTGTCCTCAATTTTTTTCCCTTTGAGGTGGAATTTTAATTTTTGAAAACAGAAAAAAGTCTCAAGGAGCCAGATCTGAAGAATAAGGCGGGTGCACCAATGTTGCGATCTTGTTTTTCGTTAAAAACTGCCTCACTGCGAACCATTCGCGCGCACAACTTTCTCATGCCCAACCACTCTGTCAAAATTGTTGTTAGTGTTTCTTTCTCAATGTGTAACTATTCTTCGACGGTCTTGGCGCACGATCTCTCGAATTTTTTCAACATTCTCATCTGCCGTTGAAGTTGGCGGTCTTCTTGTCTTCGTGGATATCTCCCCGTTCCTCTCGGAACCGTTTGTCTTTCGTACACACATGGCTGACTCATGGTTTCATCACCGTATACTTTCAGCAACATCTCCAACGTTTTTATACCATTTTTACCTAGTTTCACCAAAAATTTAATAACAATTATGCGCTCTAATTTAAGATCACTAATTTTTTCGCTGAAGGGTTAAAACACTGATTCACTTAAAGAGGCACAGTTTAATCAAAATTTAAATAGATTGCAACGAAACAAAAACTGATCTGTACAGGAAAAAACAAGCTACAGCACAATATGAATGTTTTTGACGTACGCAGTAAGTTCATTATAGAATCCCAACAGTGTGTTTGGCCACAATGAAAAAATATATTTTTGTCTTACTCGATGCAATTTTTAAATATTTAATAATCTTATAAAAATAATTTATAGTATTTAATTTTATCACTATTTTAATTAGGGTTGTCACCTCTTACAGAATTAAACCACTATAATATTGCTTAGCGAGTGGTCAAGGTGAGGGTACATAAGTGCACGTGCTTTGAGTGACAGGGGCGTCAAGCCCGTGACTGCTAAATACAGTGCTGTTTCTTGTATTCCCTCTGCCTCGTGAACTCTTCTGACCATGTGGTTTTCCCGAAGTATAAACAGAAAATTTATACAAAAATATTGTTAATAATATCCAAACTTAGAATTGTTTATTTGCGAATTGTAATATCATAATATTGGTAATTGTAATTATGGCAAATTGTAATATTGGTAATTGTACTCAAATTTGTAACCCTTCCTATTTTTGTTCCCCCAACAGCACTATCTGATGATGTGTATCGGTAAGATACCTGAAACGTTACCTTAATGTATAGTATAGTTTAGGCGAATAGTTTAATAAATTATATTATTAATTTCATGTGGTGTAAGAGTGGTATTAAATATAGTAGCAATCTTAATAAACAGAAAATAGTATTTATAATAATATTGTAACAGAAATTAGGCTTAAACATCCATCAAAAAACCTTAATCAATAAATAAAAAACTCTGATTTCGTTTTAAAAAGGGAAAAACGTTCAATGTTTTTTCTTTTTAACTATCTATCGCATCAAACCTAGTTTTGATTTTTAAAATACTATAGAAAAGTACCTTTTTATGTCAAATTATAATAAAAGCTCTTTAATATTGAATCTCTTCTGTCTATAACAACGATGTATATCCATTATGAAAAACTCCTATTCACTAAAATGAAGAAAGAGT
Source organism: Mastigoproctus giganteus (assembly GCF_048544385.1). Classification (NCBI taxonomy): domain Eukaryota; kingdom Metazoa; phylum Arthropoda; class Arachnida; order Uropygi; family Thelyphonidae; genus Mastigoproctus; species Mastigoproctus giganteus. The sequence continues at coordinate 59,228,110 of NC_143577.1, forward strand.
CTTATCAAAAAAAAAAAATAATGGGCTATCGTAAAAATGATGCAGATTTAATTCTTTTTTTAAACACCTACAGCAGCAGATATTATTTTTATTAAGTCTTCATGCTGCTTTATAACATTTCAGCTGAACATCGTAAAGCATACTTTAATGCAAATTCTTATGGCTCATTCGTCGTTGATAACAGGGTGCCTTCTTCTAAATTATAAATCTGAAAGAATTTCGTTCAGCGTAATTATCGCTGTGTAGATGCTATTACAATGTGGAGTTTAGATTATAGTGACAGATAGAGGGGGTATTTTTTTGCGCTTTATGCAATTTAGATCTAAAAATGACCTTTTTATTGTAATACCGATGGCAGATAGTTTCATCTAAATTACTACGGAGGGGGCAATGGCAGTCTGTTTGAGCAGGAGTATGCAACTTTTAACGCCATCCTAAATTTAATGTCATTCTCTTTCATGGGCGCCTTAATGCATAAACATAACGAGCTTTTTCACACAGCTCGCGTTGCCTGTATTTATTCACAACAAAAAGGTCCATTTTTATCCAATTCGATATAATTTTCACGCGTATGTGTTTAATAATCAGTAAAGATAGCATTTAAGACTGTTTTATTCTCTGAGTAACGAAGTGTGATGTGTATAGAGAATTCTTTAATTCATTTATAGAGGCAACATTAAATAAAAGTACCGTGAACTGAATTTAATGCATAAAATAAATATCCTGAGACATCCTCTACATATTGAAGGTAAAGTTTGCTATTTGGCATGTATCTAAATTTGGGTGTGAATTCTGCAGAGTGAGCAGAAATATTTTTCCGTCATGTTTGATAGATTTAATGTCTAATTCAGCCCAAATTAAAAAAAAAAAAAAAAAAAATATATATATATATATATATTAATTCCTCTTAAAAAGAGCATTTGAAGAAGTTAAAATATTCTGTGAAATCGAAATTTCGCACATACATCGAATTCGTAATTGATTTTATTTTATAGACAGTTTTACATTTTAATTTTACATTTTTATCTTCAATTTAACTATCTGGGATTTAGTAAAAAGTAATTTCTTTTCAGATATAATTGTAATAATAAATATGAAATAAATTTTAAAGAATTACTTATCATATAGTAATGTTACGTGACTTCTTCAGAAAATCCCTTAACTCTGGCGAATTTGCCACCCTTGTAGACCTGTTGGTCTACAAGGGTGTTGTGGTACTTGTAGACCTGTTGAAAGGACCCGAGTTCGAGTCCCTTCGATTATTGAAGGAATTTTTATTGGCCTTTTTCACAACGTGGCTGAGTTAGTTGGCCGAATTACGTCTCAGGCGAGGGTAGCATGGCTTTTTCTCCGGGAAACTCAGGTTTTTCATCCAGAAAAAAAGAAAATCGACCTCAGAACACAGGCAATTTACAGACAGTAGACGGAGCAATAAAGCCTTAGTCGCCTACTACAACTGGCCAAGTTACGAAAGGTAGTACACAACGATTAAATCTACTTTGAACTTCAAATCTGTATTTAGACTTCAGTTTCCTAGTAAATTCATATTATCTTAACTTTACGAACTGAACTTCATATCAGTTAAACAAATAATCTCGCAACCTTTTTGTTTAGGAGCAAACTGAGTTTAAGAACAGGAAAGGACTTAATACATCTTGTGATAGCATCATCATTGACAGCAAGAAAAAAATAACTTTCTATTTCAGTGAAAGAATTACATTTAGACCTGTTGACATTTTTGGTCTCTCGACAATAACCTTTAGTTTAACTTTTGTAGAACTGTAGTATATTAATACTGTAATTATTACTTACAAAGTCCGGTTTGAAGTTTGCAAAAACGTAGGTTGAAAAGATTTTATAACTGAGTTTGCAACCTGCATGATTAGGGAAAAACGCTATCTGAACCCTTTAAAACATTAAATAAACACAAATACATCCATTAAATAAATAAAGACCACACAAACGAAGCTGTTTTATGAAGTAATTCACACGCTCTGTGATTTATATTCAATGAAACGCCCACCTGAGGACTAGATAAGGCGTTTTACTGAAAGGTGATCAACAATTTAAATTCAAATGACAAATGCATATGTAATTTTATTGCAATGAAGCATGTGCAATAAGCAGTTTACATCAGGAAAGTGAAAATCCTATAATGGAAGCGTACGAAGGATTATTTTCTCCTCCCACAAACTCGCACATTGAGTGAATGAACATACTTTTCGAAGATATTACCGAATATCCCGAATTAATAAATCTTTTACAGTGTATTATCACAAAATCCAGAAAACAATATGCTAAAAAGTTTAGAAAAGAAATTCAACAAGTTCATAGAAATGAATATTCGGAATTCATTTATTTTATACGAAGGCGCATTTTCCCTCCTTCCTCCAATTAAGTGATATTAAAACTATTTGAAAGAAATTCAAATAGTTTTAATATCACTTCAGCGTTGAATAACTTTGATCAAATGGTTAGTGAAAATAACCATTTGATCAAAGCTAGAACTTCATTTGACATTAGCCAAGACCTGGTGATAGATAATTTGAATAAACTATTTTTTTAAGGAAAGAGTCAAGGGAGATCAAAGCAACACCACGGAAATTAAGGAAATAAAAGCATTTGAAATTATTCTAAATTAAATGATGAACCAGTTTCAAACTGAATAGAATATTTAACTCGCCACAAAACGTAACTTTGAAGAGAAATATTTTCCAAAGGAGGGCATGTGCCCCATCTCGACTAATTGCGTGCTATATTTAACAAATGTTAACAGATTTAAGAATTTGTTACAGAAGGGTGTTAATAAATAGGGGTTCTGGGTGTACAGAATCTTGGTTGGGTGATAAATAGATATATATGTTGATAGATATTGATAAATAGATAGATCTTTGTTGATATGCACTGGTTGAGGAAATCAACGCTTGTCCAGCGATAAATATGTTTGTGTAATGGATTTAGGGTTATGTTTTTTGTGTTCAGTGATTGGCCTGTGTCACCATCGCTATCCTAAAGTCACAAATTGGTTGTCAAGTCGAAGTGTTCATCAAATGTCCAACAAAAATGTCCAAAGCGAATCCCTTGACCCGATTTGCGCAATAGGAGACTTGCATCATGTATTCATATTCCGGTCACTTTACGAAAATCAGATGTATATGCATATAGCCTAATCACTATCAAAATAGCAGGTAAAGCATTCGTAGCTTATCACAATTAACCACACATATCCTAAGATATAAGGAGTCGCATGGATCTTGCATGACCGCATAGGGACAGCACAATGAGCCGTCCATTACCTTAAGCTTGTGCAGCACAAGGAGCCACACAACTAACATATCTCCATCTTATTGAGCTTGGCTGATGCAATACATCCTGACATAGAGACTCCATCGGCCAATATCCACCGGCAGAAAGTCCTAAAAAGTACATTACACTTTCAGCCATGGCTCCTTGCAGAGACCTACTTCGCTAGAGGAGCCTCCCCCATTTTTCTCCTTTATCCGAGCCTTCTCCAGCTATTTAAGCAAACCCCCGCATAGCTGTGAGATAAGCTGACCATTTTCATCAAATCATTATTAAATTATGTCAATTTGCTCTCAGTGAAGATGGTAGCTCCTCCTTGAATTCTGTGTTGGAGTTTGCTGTAGAACAAGATAAGAAAACATTCTAAGCGAAATTTAATGTTGCATTATGATTTGCTCATATTCTAATAATATCGGTCCTCATGAAAAATTGCCTATGAAAAATGCAGGTTTGTCCAAAGGTCTTCCTTTGCCTTGTCCAACAATGTAAGCAAAACAATATATTTTCATTATTTGCCACATTCAAATCTAAATTGATTATCCGGTTTTTTAAGCTACCTATTGTTTCTTATTTTTTTACCTCATTCGATTTCTTTGGATAATTATACACTTACGTTTAGCCATTTTAAATGGTAGTTACCCTAGGACGCTTTCCAAGCGTTTCCATACTACAAGCATAGTATATCTTTCTTAATATTTCGGATTTAGCGATGAAACTCCGGTCTCTGTTTTTTTTTTTCTTTTAAATATTATTTTTTTCTACTATGTACGTGACATTATTTAATGCAGTTTCAAAGAAGTTGGGTCTAGGATACTATGATCGTAATAATCCAGATGTTCTTAAAGCGATTAATGCCTGAACACTTGTTTTTCAACGTAAAAGTATAACCCATAAACAGCTAAAATACTTATAAACAAACCTAAGGAACGTTTTTTATTTTTATTCTCCGTATATTGCGCTTCCTACGATACTGTTTGAGGTAAGCTACATAACAGATACAATTTTCTGTCTTGCTCATCGATTAATTCCATTAGAATTGGGCTAAACTCGAATCACACAGTTGTTGGTAGTCATCAATGACATGCCTACATCAACAGGAATATTATTGCGCGCCTACAGGAGAGAATGATTCGAGCTAACTCTCCTCATACATCAGCCAACCATTCGTCATTAGGGATTAGTAGAGGCTGATTGCACAAACTCATCTTTGGAATGTGTGACAGAGATTGAATATATGAAAAGGGCGCAGGTGGAATAGAGCATGTTGAATGATTTTCGCAGGACTTTGGGAGATCCGTTAATGTTCTGTTTGCTACTCTGTTTAAAATTATGGAAATCACTTTGGGACACTTTTAGCACGAATCTCATCCAACAAAGCACAGAATGAGGCTCCCAAGAGTTGCCATTCTATGTGGAATTCGTTTCTGTATGAATGAACAATGTTCCATACTGGCTCACGAACTAATGTGCCATGTTTTGGTCTCCATGGTGAAATAAATACCAAAGCACATTAAAAAAATCAATTATAATGTATTTGGACTGAAAAGGGGTATAGTTTTACTGTCTGCAACTATATTAATTTAGTTTTTATTTAAGCTAGGCAATGGTGTTATTGTAAGCATGGATATAAATTGACGAATTTTGAGTTTTCAAAATGTGTCATCATGTGTTTATTAAAACTATTTAACAATATAATACAATACAAGTGAACTGTAGTAAATTTTCATAAATACAAGAGGATGTTGATTTTACTTTGAAAAGTAGACGTCGGTTTAGCGAAAAAATGATCTTGAATATCATTATTTTCCAGTAATACGCCTTTCAAAAGTTAATAAAATCTTATTTTAAGATTTATATAAAGTTAATAACAAAGTGGATAACTCTTGTTGAATGCGCTCTCTATGTTATAAACGGCATTGCGGAATATAAACGGCATTGCGGAAAAACTTTGGAGTTTTATTTATTTTTATTTTTTTTAGCTTTGTGTGGAAAATAGGCACTTAATGATAAATTGATCTCAGTATTGCATGTTCTAACATTGTATATACACATACGTATATAAAAAAATATAATAATAAATAAATAAAAAAAAACGTATTAGGACACTAACAAAAAATAGTATTTTTTAGTAAATTGTTGGTTATTTTTCAGAGGGTAGTGTAGAGTTATAAATGAATCTGAAAAAGATAGTGTTATTTATAATCGATATTATTATCCGGGAATAGTGGTATATCATCCCATCACTTGGCCAGTATTTACATAAAGCGTATCTATGGTTAATTTTTGCGAAAAACTGCAGACAGCATCGAAGTTAGTAGAAAGCCCATCTACACGGCTGGAATTTTTATGAGACAATTTTTGCACTGTAATGCTGTTTATCAGGATAGGGTTGTACTATATTGTTGTGATCTGGAAATGGGTGTAGTTTTACTGTGTCTGCAACTTAGTTTCACAATATTTTGCTGTTTCCTTTATGAATCGAACAACAAAACAAGAGGTTCCCATTATATTGTCAAAAATTGGTCATCTCAAGCGAAATACATTCCTGGAGAGAACGTTCATCATCTACCACTAGTTCATAGAGTAAAAATTTTATTGCCACCTCTTTACATAAAATTATGCTTAATGAAACACTTCATAAAATCATTGGAAAAAGAAAGATGTAGTTGTTTCCAATACTTGAAACTAAATTTCATGGATTTATTGACACGAAGATAAAAGAGGATATTCATAGGTCCATAAATCGAGATGTTGAGGATTTTTTTTACGACGTCCTCAATGATGTATGTGAAAAGCCAGTGTGTAATGCGTTAAAGACATTTGAAAACATTTTAAGAAATCAAAGCTCACCAAAAATGAGGAGCTGGTTGACCATCTCCTGCTAGTATAGAAAGAATTGGGTTGTAATAAGAGCTTAAAAATTCATTTTCGACTTTCGTGTCTTGATTTTTAACACCGAGTTTAGGTGATGAAAACGATGAATATGGGGAAAGATAATTTCTTGCATAGAAAAACAGCATGGAGGCAAGTTTTCGTACCACTATACGACCTGAAGTCCTACTTGTTTAAGAAGAAGTTTTACAGTGGATATAGACACGGTAGCCACTCTTTTCCTATTTAAAATAGCTCGTAATTTAGAGTCTACACTCCTCACTCTTCCTGAATGATGGGTACAATAAGTCGTCGACTGAGTTTAGGAATCAGTGTTATATTATCTTGTGCTTCCGTTGTTATGGCGATAGTCCTGCTCGTGGTTTACCCTTTAAACTGCCAGTCTCCATGAATCGTCGAATGGTAGTTTGTACTCCTTTAAATAAAACGCCTAGTTTTTTGCAATACTCCTCATCATGGAATGACTTTCTTTATGCAGAATTATAATAGGACTTCTTTTTTTCAACGCCCAGTTCGATTTTATAAGTTTACAGCTCTTAGTCCTCAATTTATATTATTGCAAAACATCCTAGGATCATCTACAATATTCTATAATATTGAAACAATACTCCCACTTTCTAGAATATTCTAGACCACCTACAACGTTCAGAAATCTACAATATTCAACCATATTCAGGAATCTTCCACAGCTTTCTGTAAATTTCTTCAATCTTATTTCAGTTTTTTTTTTGTTTTTGTTTTTTTTGTACATAACAGAAAATGTTTTAATAAAAATTGGTGAACAAGTTGGTCCTTTCTCAATCAAAACTTTGAAAATTAATTAAAATGAAACTTGATCCCAAACTTGTAGGTAGGAGTGCACTTTATACAACTTTGAATCCATTTGTCTCATGTTGTTTTATGTTATTTGGTTATATAAGGTTATACATTTTCAAATTTCTTTATTCAGATTTAGCCATGTATAAATGATTGTAATGATATTATAATTAAGTAATGTAATGGTATTATTATAATTTATTATAAAAATTCATAGAACCATAGAAGCATATCAGCCAACATCATATATGCAGTGATAACGAAATGGGAGAAATGAACTGAATGAAATGAAACTATGAACTGATTCTTAATTTATCCTAAAAGTTAAAAGTATAATAATTATGATTAGTACATGATTATTCTACTTTTTGGCATGCAGGATAATTTAAGCCAACGTTTCAATTATTAAAATCATTTAATGTGTATTACCTATATCGTTTCATGTTTAATTATTTATTTTTTTTTTGAATGAGTTTAAGAATCACCTATTTTTATAATAATATTCATTTTTTGTATTAAAATGGAAAAATACAGATATAAAAGCTTAATATTGATATATTCGGGGTTTATAACAGTAACGGATTTCAGCATCCGCATTTGACTGTCATTATTCCGCACACATTGTTAGTTGTTCACGTTTTCGACAACAGAGGGCGGTACCTGCTCGTCACCCCATTTGTTACTTCCTATGCCGTAACAGTTCCGCTAAATGCGGAACGGAAATGCGTCATGCAAAGTGCTTAGCAGTTCTGTTTATTTTGGTGAGAGTTTTTTCTGCTATCCAATATGTATGAATATTAGTTTACCTAACCTAGGGTAAGAATTAAAGTACTTTCTTTGTATATGAATTTATTTTATTTTTTATAAAGAATGCTAAACTTAACTATAGTACTAACTCCTGACATCTATCAGTACACATTCTCAAACAAGAAAATGCATTTCCGTTTATTCTCTAGAGTCTAAACTGCTGAGAGCAGAGAAGTTTAAAAATTAATTGTGACCACATTGAATTATCAATGGCAGCTTTATTTTCAACACCACAGTCAGAACGGGTAGCACATTTTTTTGTGTCAGCGTACGGGTTCGAACCCGCAACCTCTTTACTTGACCCTAAATTTCCTTCATTCTTAAAACTCTTTTTTCTCTTAAATTAATAAGAGAAAACAAAGTCATTTAAAGATAAGAATTAGCAATGTCTGTTATTAAAAACATCTTTCGCTAGAACACCTTACTTTATAAAAAATATCAAAACCTTTTGATAGAAAATAATTTCTGTGTAGGCTTTCCTTTATGAAGGTCTCAGTCTGCCTTGTAATACGTATTTGTAAATTAAATTGTTGATAAATCTTTAACTGATCCATAATATTTACTCATATCTTTAATTGTATATGAAGTTTTACCCTTGAGGTATGGATTGTTACGCTTCACAGTGAATGATGATTTAATTTGTTAATAAATGTTTTTGTGAAGTCGATTGTATTCAAAGATATTTGAGAATGTGTATTTTAAACGTTAGGAGTTATTAATATTGCGCGTTTATTATACGACATCAATTATACAGAGCAGCCATTTTTACTTTACATAGAGGTATTGCGGATTCTGCGATCCGCTTGGATCTCATAATCCGGAATATCTGCGAGTAAAGTAAATCTGTGTTATTTTTGATAATCTAAGTGGATCGAATAATGTCGTGGTAGTTAGGTATTAAGCTTAAAAATAAGGTTCCAGTTAAAGTTTTCAGTGGTTAGTTCATTTAATCAAAATTCGAGGCCAATAGCCTAAGAAACGTATTCAAGAACAGTTTTGATAACGTATAACAGATAGCTAGTTACAACCACTGCTGCAACCTGGTGCCCTTCTCTGCCCTTCGTTTTATTCCTTCATTTTAATTTCGAATTAATTTCGAATAAAGGAGGGCACGAAATTCAGGTTTCTTATTTTTAAGATTTAGTAATAAAAATCTTTTGGTAAATTGAAATATAGTTTTAATTTAGAAATTTATTTCAAATTATTTAAAAAAATGATAATATTTACTATAAGATCTACTGCATAATTATGATTATGCAGTAGATCCTGCATAATCATGATTATGCAGGATCTACCACTTCGGTACTGAGTACATTTCTGTGCTGATAATACTGCGTTCGTTTCTTTCTAACCGCTTTGCGGGAGGAAAAGGGGGTTTTAACCGTACTTGGAAGAATATCGACTTTTAGTGAGATGTATCCCTTCTACACTGTCTGCCACTTTATTAGGTACACCCCTGCTGTGCACACAAATGGTTTGTCCCACAACATTGCAAGTCACATGACCAGAGTTGTGGATATAAATGCAGCAGAACAACCTTTCTAGTATCAGTTAAGCGTACAAACCTTAGCAAGAATGGGGAAAAGGAGTGATCTAACGGACTTCGAACGTGGCATGGTAGTAGGCGCAAGACGTGCTGGGACAAAGCATCTCTGAAACGGCAGTTGTGCGTGAACTTTTCACGCACAACAGTTTCAAGGGTGTATCGAAAATGGTGCAACGAACAGAAAACATCCTCAACGTTGTTGAGGGTATTTTCTGTTCGTTGCACATCTCTCATCAACAAGCGATTTTCTTCCACCTCCTGTGGAAGAAAATCGCTTGTTGATGAGGGAGGTCAGAGGAGGATGACTAGAATTGTGCAAGCAAACAGACGGGCCACAATGTCACACATCACGTCGGAATATAACTTTGATGCGCAGAACAAAATATCGCAACGGACCACTAGTCGCACTTTGTCGCGAATGGGCTACAACAGCCGACGGCCACATGGAACAAGAGCACGCCTCCTGTGGGCATAGCAACACCAGCACTGGACTATCGAGGATTGGAAAACAGTTGCTTTGTTGATGATGGAAGTTGTTGATGGAAGGCTCAGAATCTGGAGAAAACAACATGAATCCATGGATCCGTCATGTCTGACGACTACTGTGCAAGGTGGTGGGGGGCAGTGTTATGGTGTGGGGAATGTTTTCTTTGCACACGTTGGATCCATTGATACCCATAGATTCACGTCTGAATTCCACATCGTACCTAAACATCGTTGCTTACCAAGTGCATCCGTTCATGTTGACAGTTTATCCTCAGTCATATGGTTACTCCCAGCAGGATAATGCGCCGGTGCACAAAGCCCGAATCACTATGGAATGGTTCCAGGAACATGACAATGACTTCTCTTTGCTGCAGTGGCCCGCTCAGGCCTCGTATCTCAATCCTATTGAACATCTTTGGAAAGGGCTGTTCGCTGCATGCCTACACCTCCGTCGAATCTCAAAGAACTGCGTGACACCCATGTCTGCATGGTACTCCATTTCTGCACAACGTTATTCAACATTTTGTTCAATCCACGTCTAGACGAATTCAAGCTGTTTTGAAGGCTAAAGGAGGCTCAACACGCTACTAGGTAGGTGTACCTAATAAAGCGGCAGCACAGTGTAAATGTGTCCCATCTATTTAATTTTTCATTAAGTATTAAGAATTTGATTGCTGAATTCTGAACCAATTTTTAAAGTATTAAAACGGTAGTTCCATTTTTTCTTGAATTACTTGTAGAAACATCGATTTCTCCAAGTAATTTGACAAAACATTTTTGAACATTTAACAGTACGAAATTCTTCCAACTTTTCATACTATGAGACTCCTTCAAATATCTGATTGAGCTCAAGATCGAATTATCTGTAGTTAGCTGCATAGCTTTCAAAAGAGTACTGGTGCATAAATTCAATATTACAGTTACCACTGCGTATTGTGCTTGCAGTAGATTCGTTCTCGAAGTTCAGAGACTTTATAACAGTGGCAGAGGATGCTATGGAGTGACAAGCCTCGCTACACAATGTGTCATTCAAGTGGATATTACCCGGAGAACATTTCCTGTAGGAGAGCATCCTTTTTTCAACAAAGTTTGCTGGAGGCGGTCTGATGATATGGGGAGGGGTCTTTTCAGTTGATTCGGACATTGTACAATAGCGGAAAACAAGTCCGAACCTCAAAGTCCGTGACCTACTGGGACGTCTTGGATCACGCACTACCATATATTATAGAACATGAGAACGGACTCAAAGGCCTTTACCGGATTGGTTTTTGGACAATAATGCAAAAAAGTTGGACTAGCTGGTTCACCGCTTGAACCTCAGCCCCCCCCCCTCCCCTGAACACCAACGGCATTAACTGGAGCACAGGCTATCAAAACGGCTTCTTCTGAATCGGTATTGGCCGAGCAGTCTTTATAACAGTATAAAATCTTACCTCAGCAATAGAACAGTGCAGGTAACCACCAAATACCAAACAGTCACCAGGAATATACTGCGAGGCTGTCCTCAGGGCTCTGTCTTTGGGCCATGTCTTTGGTCGAGTTCTTGGACGAGTTCCTGGGGATGGATCTCGGCGAGGTCAAGCTCCTGGCCTTTGCCGATCTCGTACTGGGGCGCCTCCGTAGCCAGGTGGGAAGGAGCAGCAGTGCGTAGCACACGCTTCTTGATTAAACCGGGGTTCGAGCCCGTCACCACCAAATACGGAGGATGCGGAAAGGTCAGGGAATGACCACCGCATATCCCGAAGCAATATGGCCTTAGTTGCTAATGCTCCTAAAAACCAAAATAATAACAACAACAACAACAATCTCGTACTGGTTGTTCATTCTAATACAAGAGCCACATTGGAAGTACGAGCCAACTTTGCATTGGGAAACTGCAAGACTGGGCTGCCATGCACAAACTAACAATTTCCACCGGAAACACAAAGTCAATCCTTCTAAAAGAAAGCTCCAAATCCGGAGGCCACCAGTGATTAAAATTAACAACACCGCAATCTGTCTCTACACAGAAATCAAGTATCTGGGCCTGTATGTAGATGCCAACTTATCCTTCCACCCCTACTTAAAATACCTGTCAGCAAAAATACACAAGGCGGATTGAGGCCTAAAGAATAAAGCTCTGTCATTAATATATAAGGTAGTATATGTCCCAATTGTGTGCTACGGAGCCTCCATCTGGTGTGAAAAGGCAATCCTGGAAAGGAACAAGCGCAAGCTTGAATCCATTCAAACATTTATGTTACTATCGGTTATCAGGGCGTGCTGTACTGTCAGCACCCCTGCATTACAAGTCATTGCAGGATATCTACCTCTCTAACTGGAAGTAGTCAAGAGGGGTCTCTTCCAGCGCCTGAAGGGAATTCCAACACAATTGTTGAACCTGAAGTTGGACCATGCAAATGACCCTAAAAAGGAAAGAAGAAGAATTGCAGACTACCTACAAAACTTCTGGCAAGAAACATGGGATACGACGCCGAAATGAGAAATCACCAAAAGGTTTATTCCCTGAATAAGTCGCACTTCCCCAAAGCCTCCTCCCTGGTACTCGCCTATATTGCTAGTCACCTTCCTGCTTACAGGCCATGGACCGTTTCAGCAAAAATTTACAGCCATGGGAATAGAAAATAACCCATATTGCCACTGTAGTGAAGATGATTCCTGGGAACACCTTATGTACGAGTGTCTCACTTACGGCAATGCCAGACTTCAATTACTCACCGAGATACAAGGAAACCTCCGCAGTCAAGAGTCAACTTTACTTCAAAAAGATGTCACATATCTAGCCTTAACACGCTACGCCCAGGCTGTATTCAATTCTAGAAGAGTTAGACTTGCGGAACTCAGGACAGAACAGAATAACGTGCCACCCCTGCGAACCCCGACTGGGATAGGATAATGCAAGCACCCAGGGTGCAGGATATCAAAGGCAAGTTGCCTTGCTAACCCGATAAGGATAGGATTCACGCTAGCACTCCTCAGAATGCAGGATATTCAGAGAGAGTGAAGCGCTCACACAGGAGAATCTGCTCCCGTGACTTTCAACTCCCTTCTCCATCCCCTACCTTCGCCTAACTTAGAATGGACTGCCTTCCCTATTGGTCCACTCCAATTTCTGTTCCCCACATTCTGACCTCTTCTTCTTACTTACCCATATTCTCTCTTCAAAAAAACAAAACTTTTTTTATAGCCTCTGTCAAGAACTGAGGCGACCCTGGCAGAGGCCAGCCAGAGTATAATGGGCAGCCCGGCTCACCTCCCAGTGGTTGTGGCGGGCAACGTAGGGACCGACTAGGGGGCCCCGCGGCCAAGCAGCCAGAGACAACGACAGAATAAAGCACAATTCTACATAAACCAGACATTATTTTTCTGGCTGTGCAGTAATTCTGAATTCCATCACCGAGTATATACGGCGCGGATGTACGAAGCCACCGGTGGCGCCTAACCCTAAATGCTATGCCACTATTTGCCGCTACTTTTTCTGGAATGGAGGCGAATCCAGGCCAACGTCTACTGGAAGTTGGTAGGAATTATGCCCAGGAGGAGGAGTAGGCTGTTATTCAAGCTAAGGGTGGCCCTAATATGTATTAGGTTTTTATTAAAAACCTAATGAATCATAATCGTAAGACTGCTTACTCGAAACTGAGGAGCAGTCCTGCATAATTCGTTCTCGTAGGATTACAATCAGGGTCTTTCTGATTACAGCTTATTTAGTCGGTCTCAGGAGAGAGTCACATTCTTTTCTTTTTTGAAAACTCGAATTTTTCGTCCAGCAAACACCAAACTGATCGAAGAATATGAATATGCACATTTACAGACAGAATATAATGATGCCTGATAGTTTTAGTCTCTTTGGGCTTTGGACAGTTTCAAGACTGAATCTCGACTCATTTGTAAAGAAATAATCATCCATTGGTCTCGGCTTTAGGGACCCTGTCTGCACTAAAACATTCTTCTATTGGAGCGAGAAAGGTTTACTTATATTTTTGTTTTGTTTTGCTATATGTGTCGAGGCATTTAAGCCATGAGGTGTCAGTATTTGTATCTGTACGCTACGTGCATTCTATAGTCCATTTGTTGGATCAGTTTTTCTGTGGGGCTGTAAAATCCTCATCCTAGCTGACTAACTCCATTGTGAAACAACAGTAATCATAAAAGTTCTTACCAATTGCACTATATTCACGGTGAAGTTCCTTGATAGTAGGGTAATGATCTAGATTTGTTTAGCCGAATCTAGACCCATTGTTTGTTGTCGGGTTTTACTTCATTTCTTGAAACAAAAGAAATCATACGACTACTCGCTAAGTATTTAGGATATAGATATTCTAAATCCTTAACGATATTACACAGGGTAGTCGATAACGATTTTCTTACAAACTTTGGTTATGATAGAAATATTTTGTTTAGAGTGTACTGGTAGGACTACTGTGTTGATTAAAGTCTGTAGTGAGCAATCAAATATAAAATTTTACTTTGCTCAACCCATATCTCTCTCTTGTTGGTGTTCTAATGCACCTTGGAGGCTAGTGTATGTATATACACAATATGATGTTTCATTCGCGATGTTGTTTTGGCTCTAATGCAATATAATATTAGTATACCTTTTCTGTCCCTTTGGGAATACAACGGTTATTAACAAGGTCTCTGAATACCAACGTAAACTAACTGGCTAAATTAGGATTGACGAGCAAGAGGGAATTGCTATTGCTATCCTATTTCGCCACTTGATAGGCCTATTGAGATACCTGTAATTTGAACGATTATAAGGATGTTCGCAGTGAGCATGGCAGAAACTGTAATTTAGGAGTGACTGTAATTATTAGTGTCTATAATGATTCTGTTGACAAGAGAAGTGTATAATTCCTCTGCTAAACTTCCAACTGCAGTGTTCCGCATTCGTTTTCTTGCCGGTGTTTCCCGAACGTGTAGCTAATATTGCGAAAGGAATGGTGTGATCAAGAACACCATAGACATGAATCATTTGTCAAACTAAAGAGCCGTTATATCTCTTTAGAGTTAAACATACTCCTTAGGGTGTTAGCTAACTCCCTGTGTCTAGGGAAAGTAGATAACAGTAGTGCTCTTATTGCACGAGGTTTAATCCCTATGTTAATTGGCTGCAATGGAAACTATTTGAGTATATGATGGAGTTTTATGTGATGGAATAAAACATCTTCAGATTTCAGTTAACTTTAAGTTCACACTTAGTTGCGTTTTATTTTGACATCATGATTCCAGAAGTTTCTACAATAAGAATTAATTATAACTATGTTAATCCCTAAGGGTAATTAAGGATTTTAAAATTTTCATTTGAACTTCTCATTAGTTTGTAATGTGACTGGTGTCTTTTACCGATGTTTTACAATTATTCAAAGTATTATCTTGCATTATTTATGGTCAAAACAAGGTAATTATTAGGCCCACTCCAAACCAAATTATATCTTTCAGATGTTATTGTTGGATTTTAGTGACATCAGGTCATTTTAGTGACTTCGATCATATTGCGCTACTGTATATTATACGTGTAAAAAGTCTAGGCCCACTGACCGATTTGCATAATGTTGGGAGCTGAAAAACGTGGAATAAACTGAAGGGGAATTAATTAATAATTATTTCATCTGAAATTGGCTAAACACAGCCCCGGTTGGCATCTTTTAATGAAAATATTCTGCTTGATTTGCGGAATTTTATAACATGCGAGAAAATAAATAACATATGAAGAAGAGTATTTCGGTGCGACCTCTTGATAGTGCTTTTCCTTCATCTTATTTGGTGGTTGATATTTTTATAATATGAAGGCTAGCGAAAAGTGTCTGCACTAAATTCAAACAGTTTAGAGGTGAACAACTTTAGATCTATTGAATCTATACAACTATTAAGTTTAAAAACCTATTTATAAAATAGCCAATATCAAAATTAATTTGTAAGAAATTTAGTTATAATAAGAAAGGCAGTGAAGGTTTTCCATTGTGAAATATTGATGGCTTTTATATTTATTTCTCAAATTTGAAAGCGACTACATATAGACTGTCCTACCAAAAGTATTCAGAAACAATGAAAAATTGAGAAGCGAAAAAGATGTGTGCAAACCAGGAACATATTCAAAAGTTTACAGGCTAGTATAAATATCACACCCAAGAAAATGAGTCGCATCAAGGCGTTTGCAGTGCCTCAAAGAAACTAATCGTCTGATGGCTTATAAGGAGCTTTTCATTGCGCGTGACAGTTATTTGTTTGGACTCAGAAAAGTCGATCATTGTAGATGTGATGAAAAGAAGGAAGAACGTGCGCAAGCGGCTAGATATGACTTAAAGCTGACGGATATAAATTCCACCAAGAAATTGTTGAACGCGAACCTAGAAAACTTCTTCAAAAATGTTACTCTGGAGTTGCAGATGTCCACAGCAGGTTTTCGTGGCAGAGCTATTTTTTTTTTATAAACCTCGCATCGCACCAATCAACGCCAAACGTTGTTGGTCCTTTGGTATTTATTATGTCGTATTTAGACCATGTAACAACTTTTATAAACTGTTCGCATTAGAGCCCCCTGAGAACGTACTGATCAGCCCATGTGTAATATGTTTCCATAAATCGCATGCGTTGTCTGGTCTATTTGCCTGTTTTATTGGACGGAAAATCCTGGGGATTGGGGGGAAGGGAACGTTGCTGTCCACACACGAGATTGACTAATTCAGGCACGGAGTGAAAAAAGCCCATAAAAGTTTCTCGCGTAAGTGACAGGATTCGAACCTGGACTTTTTCAACACGATATAGGGAGGATAGTGATTATAATCATTGTGCTATCCTCATGGATTCAACCATGGAACAGTGGAAACAGATCATATGGAGCGGTAAGTCGGTGAGATCAGACAATTGAGTATGGGCGTGAAAAACTGCCTGGGAAACGTCGTCTTACTCAGTATATTGTGCCCGGAGGGAGTACAGAGGAGGCGTGGATTATGGTGTGAGGGCTTTTAAAGACCTTTGCTTGCAGTGCAAAAATCATCAGTGGTGAGTCGCATACCGACATCGCAAACAAATACCCATACTGTGGCAGTTTTATAGAGTAGGCATTCCATTATTCAGCACGATAATATTCTGTCCCATACGACGATCCGTGTAAAACCTTACGTTGAGAAAAACAAAGTCCGGAACTTTCTTGGTACTCCCATACCTGAATCTGACCGAACACTTTAGGAAGCAACAGTAAAGAAGGATCAGGGTGCAGCCAGTACATCCACTCTTCCACTGGCAACAGCACAGTAGAATGACACAAATTCCTTTTCCTTTCTAGAAAGAACTGATGGAAAGTGTTTCAAAGAATCGATGCAAACGCTGGAGCCAAAGAGGAGCTTACACCTTATTAATTTGTTCATTAACATACCAGTTACCAATCATATTTAGCGTCCGAATACTTTTGGAAGGATAGTACATAAAAATGCTTAAGTACTAACTTTCTAATTCCTTAGGTCTGAAGCTGTTGTTCTCTAAACGATTTGGGTTTTAATTTATATACATTTTATACGCAATTAAATCAAATTAATTAAAATATAATTACAGTTTGTTTAATTAAAACAGAATTTAAATAAATAAATATCGTGAAGCAGTTGTCTGTTTTTATGTAAATCTGGCTACATTTTTGCAAATTACTTTTGGATATTGGAATTGTTTTTTATAAAATAAACAACCACTTTGAACACAAAGTTAAGGAACTATAGATAAAAACATCACCGTTCGTTCTCAAAGTATGTGAAACCTGAACATGTCAGTGCAATTTTTAGTTGTCTTTACAGCAACATTTACTTAATGCTTCGGTTTCGTTCAAAAAAAGACAAATCCTTGCCTCCTGTGGAACAACATACATTTATAAGCGTACACACTGGAGACCAACAACACACTTATTTTCTATTTGCCTGCTATTCATCTTCTTTTGTACTTAAGAGTGCAATAGATCTTTTATGGCATCTGTCGGTGTTTTTCAGAGGTCCATTATGTTTTGAATTCATTTATTTCTTTTAACGTTTCTAGGGAATAAAGTTATTTCGCAGAACTAAAAACTAAAGGTGTAATATATATAAAAATGCAAGTATTGGAGTACTGATAATACATAGCCTTTTAAAGATTCATTGAAAGACTTTAATTGCGATTTTCAAATAACAAATAATAAATTTCCAGCTTATATTGTCACTTAGAAAACTTGCATTAAACTTTCAAAATAAAATAACAACGTCAAGTAATTAAATAATCAGAGCTGATAGAAAATTTAATTGAATTGGAGAATGTTTCATTTTGTGAGGAGAAAAAAAGCGTACTTCACGTGTAGTATGTACTAACAGGATACTTCCACGAAAAGTACGTTTTATTTACTGCAGATTTACTTTTCTGTCAGTCACTAGAGTCAATAGAAGTAATGGACTCAAATCCTCTCTCTGTGACCATGATGTTCTCGAAGTTTGTTTTTTGTTGAGTCTCACTAAAGCGGAACGCGTTATCTGTTTGGTACAGAACAAAAAAATAAGAGCAAGAATCACTTTTCCTTAGCACACAAGGTCAGGCAGGTCTCGATAAGGAAAAGGGAAGAAATGAAGTAGAAGTAAATCGGCGAAGCAGTAAACCAATCAGAAGAGAAACAAAGTGAGCAGCGTTTTGGTTGCCTAACGGACGTCACGGAATACAAAGGTAGCGATACTTTTAGTAGGTTAGATCCATAGATTTCAAAGGGATTAGCAGACTAGAAAAAGAAAGAGGATAACTCTTGGTGCTTTCATCTGGTTATGGGGCAGAGGACAGTCCGGATTTTATATATAACATGATTGAGAGAAACATCGTTTCACCTTTTGCAAGGAGCTTTCTAACGCAAGGTTCATGCTCCTGCCCTAGTATACCATGGTGGGCAAATCTATAAATAAAGGATACTTTTTTTTGTTTGTTTACATTTTTGAGAAAAATTGTAAATCTAGTTCTGGTCCACGAATGTTCGTGAAAAAATTCTCACTAGACAACATATTAATACAACTTATAGAAAAGTATTATTATGTGAAAAGTATTATTATGTTTTGTAAGACAAAATAATATGCATTTGCTGCATGCTTTTATAAGACTTAAATAGCTAAATCCAAAATTATCATAAATTGTTATTATAAAGAAATAACACAATCATACATAGAGGAATTTATTGTAGCTTAAACACAGAGCGTACAGATAAAGCAGAAATATATGAGCTTTCGGCTATATGGTAGCCTTCATCAGAATTAAAATACATGAATGGCAGTTGGAATGAAGATGTGCACTGGTCAACACTTTATGTCACCAGGCCATCAGAGAATCAGATCTTTATTGTACCCGACAGAAACGTAAGTTTTGTAATTTGATTAGTGAATCCCGTCAATTGCGCAGCCAATGTAATACCCCTCTCACTAATTCCACGGACTTCGTATTGAACCTAAGCAGCAAACAGTTATCTGCGGACCAAGTAAACTTATTGACTCTTGGCATGACGTTTGCCGTTCTTCCTAAGCACCCGCCGATCACCGACATCGCCTTAGGTGTGGAAGCGAGCTTATCACGCCTCCCAGAAGATGTAGCCAACACAATCCGCTTGAAGACTGCAGCAGTTCTACACCGTGCTCGCCCCGTCTCTTCTAACCTCAACCGTACACAGTTCTCTGCCCTCAAGGCATTGAAACAGGATTCGTCCATCGTCATTCTACCGGCAGACAAAGGCCGCCGTACGGTTGTAATAGATCACACTGATTACATGGCGAAAGCGCTACTACTTTTACGGGATACTACTGTATACAAACCCCTGACCATCAACCCCAACAGCGTTTTAGAACGATGGGAATCAGAGGTGAATATCCTCGTCAACAGTTGGCTGAAACAAGGGAAGATCACACAGTCAACCCGTAATCACCTCCGTGCTTCCGGATGTCAGATCCCACGGTTTTACGGCCTACCGAAAGTGCACAAAGAAGACACACCACTGAGACCAATTGTATCCTGCTGTGGATCACCGACTTACGAGCTGTCTAAATTTGTCTCGAGACTTCTTTCTCCTCTGGTTGGCAAGACCACCCACACCGTTTCCAACAGTGTTGAATTCATAAAGAGGATTCGCACTGTATCCATCTCGCAGAATCAAGTTATGGCATCGTTCGACGTCATATCGCTCTTTACCTCCATCCCTGTGGAACTTGCCATTTCTTGTGCAAAACAACTCTTGGACAATGATAGAACCCTCAACGAAAGAACTGGTCTCACACCCGATGACATTTCCACCGCCCTCAGACTGTGCTTAACAGGGGGTGCGATCATATTTAATGACTCAGTCTACCAGCAGATACATGGCACGGCCATGGGTTCCCCGGTCAGCTCAGTCACAGCAAACATCGTGATGGAGGAGTTAGAGGGACGTGCGTTTGCACACGCACCTGATCACATCGCCTTTTGGTGTCGCTATGTTGACGATGTGTTCGTGGTCATCCCTAGAGACTCAGGTCAGCGACTTCTATCATACCTCAACTCACTATCGCCCTTCATAAAATTCACGATTGAGCTGGAGTCGAACAACTCTTTACCATACTTAGACACACTTGTCCGACGTGAAGGCACATACCTGAGGACTACAGTTTATCGTAAGCCCATGTGTGCTGGCCAGTTTACCAACTTCCGGTCAGCACACGCGCGAGGCCACCTCCTCTCCACGGCCCGAACCTTGCTTACTCGCGCCTGGACACACTCCAGCTCCGCTGATGAAAGACGCAAAGAGGTCACTAGGGTCAAAGTAGACCTTACGAGGTGTGGCTACCCCATTGACGTCCTCGACAGGTGTGATCTACAGACACGTGACATCGTGACGACCAGCTACAACACCAACAGTGACGAGCCATCCACAAGGGCATTCATCCCATACTACCCCAACCTGTCACAACAGATCGGTAGAATCCTGAGAACGCACGGAATAAAGTGCATCCAGCTCCCAGGCAGGAAACTGCGTTCTTTCATTTCCAACGTGAAAACACCTGTCCCCACCCTTCTGCAGAGCGGTTTAGTCTACCGCATCTCTTGCCGTGACTGCACTAGCTGCTACTTCGGAGAGACTGGACGTCGGCTCGAGAAACGTCTCTCGGAGCACAAAAGAGCGATCCGTTTAGCGGATATAGAACACTCAGCTATCGCCGAACATGTCTGGACAACCCACCACGACATCGACCCACACCGCGATGTCGTGGTGGTAGACAGATCCCACCATTACCTAAAGCGTACCTGGTTGGAATCGTTAAATATAAAATCTTCGGATAAATCCTTAAACAGGAACAGTGGTTGCCAAGTCAACCCGATCACAGAGTCAGTAGTTCTGTCATTGGACAAGCGCTGGCCACGTCATCATGCGTCACAGCCACAGACGTCAACAAACAATTAAACCTCGCGTCTCTCGCACCTGGCAGTGCACATCTTCATTCCAACTGCCATTCATGTATTTTAATTCTGACGAAGGCTACCATATAGCCGAAAGCTCATATATTTCTGCTTTATCTGTACGCTCTGTGTTTAAGCTACAATAAATTCCTCAATGAATCCAGAGCGCGTAGGCCTGTTTCGTTACAATCATACATAACTCACGTTATGTTGATCATTTTTTACTGTTAAACGTATAACAGCAAAAGGTATAACTAGTGTTAAGAATTTATTACAAATATTTATAGAAATAAGACTATTATAAAGTTATATTAATTAAATTATGATTATTATGAATTAAAATTTTATTTCTTTTACCATTTTTTGTTAACTAGTGTTCGCCTTTAAGTGCGTAACACTGTTAAATTACCAATATGTGTTCGAAATTTTAAAGCTGTATGTAGCAGAGCAAGTATATTGACTATTATTACATTTATGATACGCCTCTTACTTAAACATTTTTATTTTTTTTTAATAATTTTAAAAAGAAAAAGTAAATGAAAGAAATTATTATTTAAAAAATAATAAACTGTAATAATAAAATGTATAATATGAAAAATAATAAAGAGGAAAGTGGTTTTACTACTTTTATTGCATTTTCTTTATTTTTCTCTCCTCTTTATCTCTCCTATTTTTAACACTTAATTTTCGTATGAAATATATGGTAGAAGAATGTAATATAAAATATATTATAAATTATATCAATTAAATTATAAGATTATTATAAATTAAAAATATACATTATTATATTTATTATAAATTATAAATAACTTATTATAAAGTAAGATTTATAACAATATATTTAGTTAAGAATCTATTACTATTAAAAGGCTCTAAAAAGAACACTTTACATTGTTTCAAATAATCTCAAAATACCAAACTAACAAATTGATATTAAATGAAATAAATAAATTCTAAAATTTACCCAGATTAGCTGAAGTGCTTTCCTTTCAAGTATTTTGATAAGGAACAATTTGTACAACGTGCGATTCAAATATTATAAAAGGGTTTTACCAACAAAGCACGATCATTCTCAATAACAAGTTGACTTTTGCTTGATGTGGTTCACATCCAAGATGTACGCGTAACTAATTGTGCTGTGAGGTTTTCTTTACGTACTGACTGTCTGCAATATTATATTGAAAATTGTAAATTTGTCTTTCGTTTCGCATGATCTACACTCTAGGCCAATAGTTGTTAACCTTTTTCGGGTTATGAACCCCTTTGAGAATCTGATGAAGGCAGTGGACCCCCTCCCCAGAAATAATGTGAGCATAAAAGCCATTTATTTAATGCTACGAGCGTACAATTACGTTTTAATTATAATGTACTTAACTTTGAACTATTTATACTTAAACTTGTATTTCAAATTTTACTTGCATGTAGGAAACGTCTGTTTTTCTGTGATCGAAGGAAAACATTTTTTGGGGCTGGTTCAGGGATTTCTGAAACCCATTCGCGGACCATAGGTTAAGAACTGCTTTCCACTGCTTTCATCATAGGTCTGGACACCGTCTATTCCAAATTCCACTTGAGCCATTGGTTGTTTTCGAATTAAGGCAAAAGTGACTTTAATTAACCACCTTTCTGTATTTAATTTCAGCGATATATCGTCCAACATCTTATACTGTTTATTACATCAAGGTGCAGTTTTTACATGTTATTAGAAATGTATATTTTTAACCTGTTATTTGTGTAATTAATTTTTAAACTGATAAGTGTTTCCTTCATCTGTATTAATTTTAAAATGTTTCACTCATTATGATCTGACTGAGACCTTTTTATTAAATATTTTTCTGAATTGGATTGATCGTGCTGGCGTCGTTCTCAGTCAGTTTTTGTATTTGTTTTACTTGCGTCCTTAAACGAAAAAATTTCCAAATTTATATTTATACAAATTGTAAGATTTTAATAACCCGGTTATCTGTGCTTTAGTCTCACAGTTATAGATAAATGCATCATAATTTCCTTGGAACGCATTATCAGAATTCCAGATGTCGTTTTCTGCCTATATAATTATTTAGGGGAGTTTCGGATGCATTTTACAACTTTCCCTCTTCCATTTTCTCCGAAAGAAATTTTGTACCATAATAAGTCATCCGATGATGTTTTCTAGATGTGCAATTAACTTCTACATAGAAAGTTAAGCTCTTTCTGCTGAACATTAGTGTTTTCCATGGTTAATGCGCTTTTATTCCTGATTGTTTTTTCTTATGTAAATAACTTCAAGCACCTAAACACTTCAGAGAAAGGGGCATCAAAAACAAGCATGAGTTTGAGATGGAAATGCTACATTTTTATTGATCCGCACATTTGTTTTCTATTCTGTAATGTCTGACATTGTTTCTAAGTATTTTCAGCATCACATTATCTGCTTCTTGACAGAAAATTTGATAAATTATTATAATAAGAAATTCTTAATGATATTCAAAAAATAGAAGGAAGTAAATTACATAAACACTTCATGATAATAATGCGTAGAGTAACTTCTGTTATTTACCATCTTATTTTAATTAAAAATATTATTAATAAACACAAATTGAGAATTGCAGACTTTCTAGTAACCCCAGTTAAGCTAAATACAGTAAACTCGGTAAAATCCAGCCCATTTCATAATCCGAAAAATTAAGAGAGCAATCCGGTATTCACACCAATGATCGCATTTGTGTAAGAATCCATGAAAAAAGAGTAACATTTTTTTTAAGGATATATCCTTAAATGTGTTTTCTCGGCCAGCACGATTTGAATTGCAGAGATAATGCAGTGGTCTTGATTATCGCATCAAAACAAACTTGCCCTGGTATTACGCTGCTTTCAAACAGATAGCCTCTATAAAAGCTTAACTGGCCCTTTGTTTACAATATGAGGCTGCTATGGCAGCTGTTTCAGGCCTAACTGACTGTCCCTCCTCAGATAGGTGGTCTCTGGTGACACCATGCAGGCAAAACATTTGCAAAGGATTGTTCTATGTTTTGCTCAATATGAAATCAGGTTTCAAAGTTGTAATATAACTACTGCTATAAGTTGCAAATAGTGCAATATCAGGGCAACCCGTTATAAAGACATATGCTGCTGTGAGAATTAAGACCATGGCATTATCCTTGCTGTTTAAATCCTGCTGGAAAAATAGATGAAGGGACAAAATAAGCATTATAAATGTTTATAGATGTAAATAACTTCAGCTGTTTGAGCTCCTCTAAAACCAGATATTTTTAAGGGCTTGCAATTTATATCTCCTAAAATTAAGAAAGAAAACTTATATATATAGAGTTTACTCTCTTTATTTAGTAGATTTGTTACTACACAGTTCTTCAATTTCTTTACACACTCTGGTCGCCCGTTTATTTTATTTTATAAATTTTCTTTGTTTAATTTTATTCTGGCTGGCTATGCCAATTGTAGTCGCTCAGCCACGCATATATACTGTATATATTTTTTTCTTTAAATTACTTATTGTTGACTTCCACCCAGTAGCGGATTAAGGTCGGTTGAGGCCCCGGGCGCAGAAGAAAATATTGGGTCCCTTTAAGAGAAAGAGACAGGGAAAATAAAAATATATGTTAACCATTTTTTTAAATAAATAAAAAATATTATGTACTATTAATGTTTTATTTCCAATAAAATTTGAATATAATATGTATAATATAATTAATAATGGCATAATAATAATCACAAAGTTTTGAACTAATAGTTGAACATATGTAAAAGTATAATTATAATTAATGGTAGTATACGTATAATAGAAGTAACAATCAAAAATTTGAACACAAAATCAGAATTTTAGTTGAAATTAAAATTACAAATGTGAAAATATTTAAATAAATTTTTTTCTTTATTAATTTTATCTTAATATAATTTCTTAATTTTATCTTAATATAATTTCAACAATATACGATATACGCGTATTTGCGTGTATCGTAAGTCTGCACTGCAGGAGAACCTTTGTAAGTACAAAGTAGCAAATACGATGATTCTATTGCTCCGATGAGCGGTAGTGCAGCCGCGGGGGGCCTATGCAGCGTAGTAATGAAACAATGAAAATAAGCGAATATAAACATACTATCAGGTTTTACTGCCGATTGTAAACTTGTACGTAATTAAAATTGCGCATATGAAACCAAACTTGGTGTCATTAGAAAAAAGTGTAAAGTTGGGGTTTTGCGGGGCCCTTCAGAAGTCAGGGCACGCGCCCGCCGTTAAATCCGCCTCTGCTTCCACCCTACTGAAGTTCCAGGCGAACAAAAATCGCTGACTGCAATTTTCAGAAAATTCCAAATTGTAGGGTGTGTAAAACGGCGAGATAGCAGAGCATGAAGACTACACAAAATTTACATAAAAAATAATAAGCTTTATATAATCAAAATGTATATATAAACATACAAATTTTAAATTTACATATATGGGAACTATGATACAAGAAAATTCTCCATCTCATACACCTCAACTATTCTCCAATATTCCTCATATATACATAATTTAAGTTGACTAACATAACCTTTTCTTTCCTTATTGGTAATCTCTCTCACAAATTATAAATTCCAACTGTCGGTTAGGAAAAGGTGCCGCTATCAGTTATCTCTTACTCACCAATTTCTATCAAATCAATTTCTATTTCCATCAGCTTACATGAGTAGTACTTACTACAGATCACCTGTTTCTATAAAATCACCTGCCTACCTACCTACCTATCTATCAAATCAATTTCTATTTTCATCACTTTACGTCAGTAGTGCTTTCTACTACAACTCACCCACAACCACCTTTGTTACTTCCCTATTCTGATACAGGGTAGGGTTCCCCCTTTTTTTTTCTGAAGGTCTCTGAATAAAATACATTTTTTCTTCCTTTACACATAAACACATTACCTATAATCGTATCTCTTGTATTATCATCTGTTAAAACATTGTCTGGAATAATAATATAGGTTACCAGATTCTCATCCGACGAGCCTATGATTTGTGCTATTATAATTCCCTTATATATATTTTTTTCTCTACTCTTTGAAGTGCTCTCTGCATCATGGTTATAACTTAATCTATCATCTAACTCAACTTAACTCATTTATACATTACAAAAAATAATTCCTTTTGAAAGAAACTATCAAACAATTTCTCAGAGTTTAGCTTAGGAGACTAGGAGTTCGGGCTTCAATAAAACTGGAACACACTTACGTTCTGAACAGGACTGCTACTTTCCATTCTTTTGCACTCTGGTTTTCTTCCGTGGCAGACGACTCCTCACATCCATTTCAAATCGTTCTGGTGGTCCATCGCTTCTTCAGGGCTCTTAGACTGGATACTTCTTCCACATATATTTCTCAACGGGACCGGATCTAATTAACTTCATAAATACGGCATGTGATTATGTTGCTAGACCCGCCGATCGTCCGACTGATGGCCAACTCCATCTTCACTTTAAACGCACATGTTTCTCACTCGTCCGCAGTCCCCCCCTCCCAAATCACATTCAGTCCGGACGTTCTCGCGTTCTTTTCCCTCACTACATCTTTTTTTCCCTTTTTCTTCTTCATCTTAGATCTCTCACCCTTCTCTCTTTCCGAACTCTGACTCTAAAAACTTCATGACCTCGCCTCTCTGTCTCACTACTTTTTTTTTCTTCTTCGTCTTACTTCCACGATTTCCGATCTGGAGCTCTGAAAACTCACCTTCTCACTCAAAAAAACTTTTTGAACTATCTCCCAAACCTTTTTTCCTCGGCAGTTGGACCTCTTCCCACAGGACTCTCAACCAATCCCAATACCTTACCAATTTCGTACCTCATATTTGCTGCAACATATGTGCGTACTTCTCCATGGGTGTTGGAGGTTGAATAACAAAGGACGTACAATGCCTTTTGTCATCCCAATGATTTGGAGGGAACCTTTAATGATGTAAATGACTTATTTCTTCATGGTGCCTCCTCTTCAGTATGGCATGTCGAAAAAAAAAATGAAGTGGACCGTGGAATATCCCAACATCCCATCAGCTATCCTACCAGTTGCACATGCGAATGGTCTGCCTGTACCTCACCCTCCAGAAGAGTACACTATGGAGTCTAAGATGAGGACAGTGTGAGGAATGTTGGTCAACCTGGACCTTCAACATCAGAGGAGGCTGATTTTGTTCCAGGACCTGAGTCGCCGAGTGATTCACACAGAATCACTCAAGGTGAAATAAGTGATCTAATTGGAGACCTAGATCTATCGAAAGATAAAGCAGAGCATCAAGGCTCCAACAGTGGAATCTTCTGTAACCAAATGTCAAGGTGTCCGTGTACGAGAGCAGGCAGAGAATGCTTTGGCTCCATATTTTGAAAGTGAAAACAACCTTGTTGCCTGCTGTTATGTGTCAATGGTTCGATGACAGCTTTTAATTGGTAAGCACAATCCACAGGACTGGAGGCTATTCATAGACTCAGTAAAGCTAAGTTTAAAAGCTGTTTTGCTCCACAATGGCAACGCTCTTTCTTGAATTCCTCTAGGCCATGCTGTTGTCTTTTGGAGAATACCGGCGATGGTCAATCTCTAGGATTTGATGCTTGTGCTCACTGTGAAAGTCTCTTCATCGGTTTCTGTTGTAGCATACTTGTCCAGCTCGTTGTGATGATCTGTGTCTAGAATGTGATGCTTGTGCTCATCTGTGGACAGTGTATTTTCATCGGTTTCTGCTGTAGTCTACTTGCCAGGTTGTTGTGCTGTAGTTCAGGGAATGACCATTGCACAGTACAGTTGATTTGTAATGTGAATGTGAAATTTGTATTGTAAATAATTGTATACTGTACTATGCTATTTCTATATGTATGGCGAATTTGTCAGTTTTTTTTTTTTTTTTTTTTGGCTGGAGGAAGCTTTACTCAATAAATGAAAAAAAATGTCCAACTGAAGGAGACATATGAAATAAAAGTACAAAGACCTCCAATGGCAGATCTGTGGAGACCTTAAGGTGATTACAATACTGCTGGGCATCCAGTTCCTGTGTGAGTGGAACAGTCGGGCTAGGTCCTCACGCTACAAGAGAAAAGGCTGGCCTCTACGGGAAAATCTACGCCCCCGGGGGAAAAATGTCCAGCACAATCCTCTGGTTGATCGAAGCAAAATTCTTCTGCCCCCTTTACACATCAAACTGGGACTCATGAAGAACTTTGTTAAAGGGATGAACCAGGATGGACAAGCTTTCAAGTACCTGAGAGGACAACTTCTACTGTTGAGTGATGCTAAGGTTAAGGAAGGAATCTTTCTTGGTACGCAAATTCGTAAATTTTAAAGGATGAAAAATTTGAGCGAGTCCTCCAGGGTAATGAGAACGCAGCTTGGGAAGCCTTCAAAATTGTTCTGCATGATTTCCTGGGAAACCGAAGAGCTGTAAACTATGTTGAGACTTTGAACAACCTTCTAGAAAAGTATCATCAATTAGGCTGCAACATGTAACTGAAAATCCACTTTCTCGACTCTCATCTGGACTTCTTCCCTGATAACTGTGGTGCGGTGGGTGACGAGCACGGTGAGCGATTCCACCAATGGAAAGAATATATCAGGGTAGGTGGAATGGTGGAATGAATAGGCCACATCTTGAGAAAGTACTTTCGGTTTCTGTACAGTTTTCTTGTGTTATTGTTTTTTTATGTTTTAATTAAAAACAACTGATTTATGTTGTATCAAGAAAATATAAATATGAGATTGTTTTAATATTACTTTTCACTCCGACTACTACTACTCAAATTACTACATTCTTAGACAATAGTGAAAGTACTATATCTCAAAAACTAGAGCTAATACAACATCTCTGAAGTCATATTCGTTTTTCTTGACCCAAAATTAGTAGTTTGTCTATTTTAAGAAAAGAAACAAATTCAATTTTTTTTTTGTTGAACAGTGTTATTTGTGACCTCCCTATTTCTAAATGCAGTATTTTCAAACCTTAAAATTCACCATATTGAAACCTTAATAATTCCCAATTTTCTGTGCCCTTCATGCATTTAATTCGGATAAAAAAAGAAATATTTTCGTTATATTTGTAAGAGTGTACTCTTACAGTTTTGGAATATTGTACCTCTAAGAGCATAATTTATAAATTATTATTAATAACTGATCATTCAAATGATACGAATATAATCGAATGTAACTTCCGAACTATGAGCATCACTAGTTGCTAATAAGCAATATTTGAACAGGCGCACTGTAATTACAGGAAACTGTGAAACAGTCTCTGCCCATTCATTTTTGTCCAAATATAAAACCCTCCACATCTTATCACACAGAAAATCGTTATATAATTGCTCCAAATAATCTCCATTCCATCCTTAATGCCTAGAGATTACCAACTCAAGTGCTCCTGCATGCTAATCGCCTTTGAGATCCTTTTAGTAATGGTAAAAGGATATTCAGTATGCAATATTTTCCTTTGAGAAAGGCACTGCATTCTATTAATTATCAATGTTCCCGAATTTTATTCTCCTTATATAATATAATACACATCACATTAGCCGAAGTAAGCACAACTACTACCTTTCCCGGTGCTCTTTTATTGTTCCTGGTGTATTTATCGTTCGCATCCTGACTAAACAATCATTCACCACCAAGAAGGAAGAACTTATGGGGCAATAATATCTGATATACATTAAGGTTGGTATTAACATAAGATCAGTGCATCTGCATAATTGTCTAAAAGTGTACTTCAATTAGCGTCACTCAAGCACAAAGACTCTCCGGATATTTTTATGACTGTCTTTAGTCCTTTCTCCATAATTGATAGACTATACAGCTTCTCATCTGGCAGTTCCCGCTGTTGTTACTTCTATTAATGACTTCATGTGAATACGTCAGATCCATAATATACAATGGAGGAAGTAGACGAACAATCTTTTCATAAATGATGCTTTGAAGAGAATGTCTGAAGATAGAGTTAAAGAATGAATGTTTATCAAGAAAGCATTCCTCTAGTCAGAAATGGAATACATACAAGGAACTGGGGTTTCTTAGTGGAATAAGTTTATTATTTGGGTTTGCTTATTGATATTTGCAATGCTGATCGGAATGCTTCTGTTAGGTTCTGATTTTTTCGCACGATAACTTTAAATTACATGTATTTCACGATTACGATCCAATATATGATCAATATTTATGATCTTCCCTCATTCGATCAGGACCAAACAAATGATTATTTAAATCAGTCAAGGTACTAAGCAGTCTTCATTGCTGCCCTCTGGCGAGTAATTGAATGTAGATCCCAAACATTGGAATTTAATTGTCAGCACTTTCGAAGCACGTTGATTATCAGTGCAATCAGATATGGAGGTCTAAGAAATCAAATGCTTATACATGTATTAACTATTTTTCATAATTTGTTTATAAAATATTCCGGATTGAAATTACTTCACAAAGTACTTAAGGTGGCAGTCTTAACGATTGTTCATTTGGCTGTATAAATTCTAGGTATTTTGTTATTGACTAATTTACTTCTTAGGCTGGCCAAGACATTCACTAGGTGTGTTCGGGCTGTTTAAGAATATTTGCCTTAGTTAATTAAGCCATGCAAGTATAAACAATGACTAGCTCACACTCCAACATCACGTGAGATACTGCAGTGCGAGTTTTGAGAATAATTGAAGAATTCTACTCAGGGTGCAAAGCCTCAGTAATGAGATCTGGAGAAGCAAGATGAGGAATATAATGATATGCGGGCTACTTCTCTTGGCTTCACTTGAGTCGTCATCGAAATCTAATCATTTCTATGAAAAGAGCCCCAGGTCATTTTCTAGAATACCAAGGGAATTAATATTGTTAAGTTTCTTTAAGTATACTTATACTGCGTTAAGATCACAGCATTAAAAGACGGGTTAAACAAATTATAATTTTATTTTAATGACCTCCATCCACAACGTCAATTATAAGTATATAAAGTGAAACAGTTGAAGGATTTTTTCAAAAATAAATCTCTAATTCTCTAAGTTAATTTCAGTTTCAAATTAATTCTCGAACGAATTACAGGTTTCGACGTTAACTGTTGCAATGCTAATTATCACAATGGCAACGAAGTTGAATTATCTGTTTATTGATGCTTTTACATCCGACAGCCCGCACCCTCGTGTAACAAAAGTGCCTCTCTTTGAACCAAACACACGCACACAACTCTTATTCCCTTCGAGTAGTGCACTTAACTATTGCTTCAGAACCGTGCATTTAGCTTATTTACCCACTCGTAAACTAATTAGAAGTGAGGCAGCTCACGAGAAAATTCGCTGGTGCAAACATTATAGGTTTTACGAGATCCTTCTATCAGTCTTTCTGCCCGGTTTGACACTCTACGGCGTAGCAACACATTTACGCACGATCATTAAACGAAAGGAGAAGGAAAAGGGTATAAAAATTTCCTTTTTATGGCTTATCTAACATTCAATGAATAGCAAAATGTTCATTGTACAGTTTAGTATTCTTCCGGTGGCATCCGCATGTTACTCGAGACTTCATATTTGTGCCAGTTTTCAAAACATATCACTAATACCAAAACTACAATTGATGGCTGCTTCTCGAAGTGTTTCAGTTCTACTTAGACACCTCTACAAAGGGTTAAATTAACTGTTATTACAGCATTAGATAAGTATGCTGCATATCGCACACAGACCTTGGCGTTCTGTTCGACCAAAAGATGTCCTTTGTCCACCAGATCGACAAACTCAGTACCAGATTTTCTCGTCTACGGTGGATCTCAAAGCAGCAGCTGCTACACGTCCGACATCCTGCCACTGTTAAAAGGTTCATCACCTCCACCGTCTACCCTGCCATTCTCTATGGTGCAGAAATATGGGCCTCTGCTGCACTTACAAACCTTAAGCGGGTGTACACTGCTGAATACTGGCTACTGAAATGGGCGAATAACAAGCTTCGGCTACCTCCCGCTACCACAACTACCATGATGGCACAAGCACTCGACATCCCGAGGTTGAAGTTCCTGATCGTTGAAAAGAGGCTGGTCTTCACAGCCAAACTCATCTCAGGCCAAATATCATCTCCAAATATTTGGAATGCTTGCTCTTGGAGGATTCCACAGCCAAGCCTAAGGTCGGTACCAGCACTTGTGGCTCACCACAACAGGCTTGTACTCACCGAAAGATTTCTGCCCAAGCAGATGCTCGCTGCCCTCAACCGTGTGGACGCCGACATCGACACCATAATAAGTAAAAAGAAGGACAGACACAAGTTTATCAAAGCTCTTGAAACCTGAATCACTGCCAACTTGTATTTGTTTTTCTTTATTTGTGTTCAGCTCCTTGTTTTTATGATGTATTTGTATTTCTTTTTGCATTTGTAATCTGTATTTTGTAGCCGTTTGTATGTGTTCGCTATATTTTGTAGCCATTTGAATTTGTACTTATGTTATCTATATGTGAACCCCTGGCGCTCGTCGCCGTGATGGGATATTGTGCTGTAAATCTACTTCACAATAAAGATTTATTTATTTATTTATTTATTTATATATCATTGTAGTACTGTTTAGTATACATTCTCTTGCGAATTAATACACAAAATCAAGTGCATAACATATTGCGTGTGATGCTGATGATGATTATAAAATATCTCTTTTTCGATTTATCATTTATAAAATGAATACATGAGGAAACATTAAAACAACATTATCCTTATTTCGACCATGAAATATTAGGGATTCATTTTATAAGAGGAGATTTTGGTGTTATAGTTCTTGAAAGGTCAAGAAGACCCATTTCCGTTAGAATTCCCGAAAACAACGATAAACAGCAACTTTCTTATCATCAAATTAGATTTAAAAGTTTGCTGAGATGCTGAATTTCGTATTAACTTGTTTTAAATATTTAAACAATTGTACATTATTGTTGCTTATTATCAAGTTGTCTTTATGCAAAATTTAAAGCGATAAAAAAAAAGTCACGTCTAGAAAAGGTGTCAATTCCTCTGTGCCAATTTTCCAAAGGCAGATTGACCAGTTGTTATGATAACCAAGGGACAAAATGTTTAAAAGCCTAAAACTGAGACAAAAAAAAAAACGAGGAGAATGAGATTGTCGCCATGTTTAGGTATTATGTGCTCCAAAATGAAGCAGAAATATCTATAAAAGATAAAATATGGTTTAAAATGTAAAGTAAATCAGTAGCCAAAGATTTTTTTTATTTTATTAACTTCTTGCTGAAATTACGAATCGCATTTTGATCAAATGTTAAATTTTTAACGGCCTTCATGTTTTGACCCCCATACGGTTTCGAGCAATAAGAAATAGCATTTCTTAAATTTTATAACATTTCATAAATACTTATTTTAATTAAGTTGGTGTTAAAACTGTATCCTATAAAAAATAAAGTTTCCGGCAAAATTTAAATAGTTTTTAGTGTAATTGATAGTAGATTACACATTACAAAATCCTTTAGATGATTTAATTATTACTTTTTTTTTACAAATATAATTTGAGGATTCCGTGTTGGTGTGGCAGTCTTGGGAGTGTGGCCGATTATAATAATTTTAAATACTACTTAATGAATTAAGGAAATCAATATTTCCAATATTTCCGACTGGCAAACAAAGCCAGATAATTTTTCGATTTCCAAGATTTAATCCGGAATTTTATATTTAGTAAAGAAGAAATAATTACCATAAACCACAACAAAATGTCTTAAGCCATAATTTCACTCTTAACTTTTCTAAAATTAAATTTTAAGGTGTAGTTTTTAAAAGCATCCACTCCGTAAATTTAAAATTATTGCCCATTCAGTCCATTTTTCTAAGTATTCAAATTGAAGTAATTTTATACATATAAAATAATTTATTCTAAATGAAATAATTTCTTCGGATCTGTCAATGAGCACCGACTTTTATACTTAGAAAATTTCACTTTGGAGAAAACTCCACACCAAAATTTTTACCAAAAACACTCCTTTTGCAACAAAATTTTCTCAAGTTTGGAATTGATCCTTTCATTGAATTATGCAGTATTGAATTAAACGTTTCATATAAAATAATCTCTCCTAGAAACTCAAAAATATCGAAACTAGTTAGATTTTCCACGTTCATGTTATGCTAAGCTAAAGATTTCCTCGTTTTAAATATGCAGGTATAATTAATTAAGCTGTATAGCTTATGACATTTTTGAGGCAGGAATTATGTTAAAATTTCTATAAACGCTTATTACTCCCGTAAACAGTAAAACTGCTAGAACTAATACACACTTAAAAGCATACAAATTCTTCGACAATAAAGCATTTATCTGTGTCAAATACATAACGCAGAACTCATTAAAGCTAACCACAAACATCAGTAAAACTGCTTTAATTACCAAGTTCCCTAGAGGGCTTCCATTCTTCTCCACGACATAATGTGTTTCGTCCCTCTGCCACTACAGTTCCAAGCTAACTCTTTCCACTCGGTATTTAGCCTAAAAGCAGTATACATCGTTGCATAGCTACATTAGTCAGCGAAGTGACCATATTTTTGAACATGTTCCATTAACAGGTCTAAACCATTACAACTACCGTATTGCTAATGTTTAAATTAAGCTATAATCCAAGTGCAGTGTCTCCTCCTAATTTAGGGTTATGTCTAAATTAGTTAAGTGGTCTTCTTTAAGTAAAATTATACATTCCCCATCATGCACTGTGGCGATATGGCATTCACTGTGGTTTAGGTAACGTTCCCATGACGCATTGCATTATTTACGAGTAGGACCAACAATACCACTGAAATGCATGATGGGAAGATCACGTCTTTGTATTTATAGATTTTTCTATATTCATAGTTATCTATTTATTACGATGATTATTGCATAATGCCAATTTCTGGAGATTCTTTTAATAGCAAAGATCTTAACGTATTTGTATCCGAAATCAA
Organism: Mastigoproctus giganteus; assembly: GCF_048544385.1. NCBI lineage: Eukaryota > Metazoa > Arthropoda > Arachnida > Uropygi > Thelyphonidae > Mastigoproctus > Mastigoproctus giganteus. The sequence continues at coordinate 59,263,263 of NC_143577.1, forward strand.
AATAAAAACTTGAAGCCCATAAAATGGACTGCATTTGTTGTTTTTTCCTGCCTGTATCGGGTTTGTAAAACTCAGCTCTCGTTTCATACTCATTGATTCAGTTCCTTAACGCCTCTTGCCCTTTGAATACATTTTACTGAAGTTTGGACGTTATTTGTGGTGGCATGTCTTGATTTAAAAAAAAGTGCCTATCTGTAGTCACCTTATAGTTCCTTACACGCCAACAACAGTCTCTCTAATTAGGCTGCTTCAGAAGAACTATGTCGCTTAACTGGCTTTTACTACAGAAGAAATCTTATCTATTATGCATTAACTTTCCACTGGACACCGTCATGCCTCCCTGCACACACCAGAACAGACGCAAGAAACGTTGCTAGGCAACCGTGAATTGAGAACGTTTGAATACTCCTTGAAGAGGGAATTCTTCCACGGTAACTAGGTCAGCGAATGATGGGCCTAGATGATTAGAAAGGGTTGTCTTTAGAATTACTACAGTCTCTCGAATCTCCCGATTATGAATGAATCGATCAGCCATGTTTGTCTGTCCAAGATAAACTCGAGCAGACATTTCTTGATATTCAAATACATTGGATTTTTATCGTTTAGAGATCTATTCAATTTCGTTCTGATTATAACCTTGACATTAATCTTTTATAATGCTATTTGCAACGGAAGCATTGCTTGTGTCTGCACTGAATGCTGTGATTATTGCATGGTTACCAATAACCAAAAAATTATATTTTTGCACATTTTACAACAAATTTGAATATAATGAATTCCTTATAATTACACGACTAGATGGATAGCGTTAAATAATTATCAGGATATATTCCAACTGGGTGGAATAAGCTGAAATTAACTACATATAATGATATAGCGAGATGGAAGATTGAAAGGCAGCAGTGATCCTTATAATCGACCCACAAGGCTCTCGGAAATTGTACTCAGAGGCAGGCATTCTCTGAACTGACAGTGAAACTAAACAGAAACTGTAATCTCTAGATCTGACGGAAACATTAAATGGGTTATCAAAGGGCAATATCTGTAATTGAACAGCGTGTTTCATCAGTTTAATTTTAAGTAGTTTCTAACGTATACCTTTAACAATGATTGCACAACGGCACCTTCAAAGATCCAAAGTTCATGGAAATTGTGAACTTGAAATGCTGTATTTAGTAATGAGGCTATTTGAACTCATGATGATCAAATAATTCAATAATGGAACAGATATTCTACTAGAGAACAGACTCCAGAAATCATTCGAAAATTCTTTTGGTATTTTTAGTATTTTCCTATTTTTTTTCATCCAGTAGAGAGACGAACTACCCGTAGCGTGTATAATTTCTAAATGTGATTTGCAGACACCGCAGGACATGGTTGCTTGGTGCTTTTTTTATTTGTTGTATTATACGGTACCTGCCAAAGTTTGGCAACACCGCTGTCTAATATACAGATAATTTATATAACTCTAATACACTGATGCCCTTGTGGGTAGAAAAGTTTATAGAATCGCCGTCTTCCTCACACCGGGTTGAAAAGACCCGAGTTCGATGACGTGAGGAATTTTTGTGGGCCTTTTTCATAACGTGGCTGAGGTAATCGATGTCAGGCGAGGGCAGCATGGTTTTTTCTTCCAGAAACTCTGGTTTTTCGTCCAGAAAAACAGAATCGACCACAAACCACACCCAATTTGCGGACAGTATACATGGAACAACATAATCTTAGTCACTGATACTCCTAAACCCTCCTACAGCAACAACAATATATAAATGATTTCTATAACTCTAATATACTTCCTCCCCTGTTTCTGCCAAATTACAGAGTGAGAAAGACCAGACGACGCAAAAATAGATACATATAGAAAGCGGCCTAAGTTATAAATAATTGTAAGCCCATTTCAAAAAGTATGGAGTCATCAATTAAAATAGTCATGGCAAACCATAGTAAATCATAAAAAACAGAACCTTCCAAAGCTGGCGTGTGCCTCAATCTACACATTTTTATCTCAGCATCAAAAGGAACTGCTTACCACAGACGCTGAATTAGGAATTTCTCATGACGTCAAAGAGCTCTTCAAGAGTCTATGTCCCAAAGTCTGTAGCAATCAGCAGCTCTGCTGAGAAAAGCCTGTACCATAAGGAGCTGCTGAGGACAGAACTGCCAGAACAAGGAGCTGCAGCTCTGTAATATCATGAACCAGCACAAGGAACTGCTGGTGACGATCATACCAATACTGATAACACCATAAAATGCAGGGAATGTCAAGTAGAAACAGAAGACGTCGATGATGTGGATACGGCAGTGGGAGTGGACCCCCATTCGAATTGAGGAAGAGAATACTCTCTTTGCCCGCTACCACCAAAACGCAGCACACAGCCAATCCTTTCATTTATGAACTGTGTAAGCTTGCTTTGTAACTAATACTGCACACATCTTGCATTCGCAGCTCAGTTCCAAAGAATTTAAAGATGCTCACTTATAGATCACAAGAGCCTAATCTACAGCGGTGTCATGTTCCACCACCATGAGGAACCACCAATTTTCCCGATTAGTAGACGTATGCAAAATACCATAACCGTAAGTCCAGTTCCTTTACAGGGATATGACCTGTATGTTATGACTAGTACAATAACTATGATTGCCACTTTTTAGACCGTTTGGAATATCTGGATTGCGACACCCTTCTGGGAAGTGAGAATTTGCTTTGGAACGCGCTTGGTGAGATCAGCAAAGAGCATCCCTACGAGGGTGCGCTTCGAATATGGGAACTTCTTTGAGATTTATAAGGCTCTGTGAGGAAACCGAAAAATAATGAAGGCGAAATTTCATTGTTATAAATCATAATGTTATGTGTAGATTGGTCCTCCTAACTGAGCAGGTAGCATAATGCATATAAGCATCGCCCTCCCCAAAACCTGATGAAAAAAGCCCTGCTTCGAATCCCATCAATGACCGTGGTAACTTAAATGGCCTGTTTCCTCTCCTTGGCTGAATTAGCGGCTTTCAAGGGAAGGATAGCGAGATTTTCTTCTAACTAAAGAGCACACATGATTTATGGACATAATAACAATGGTTAGATGAGGTTGTTCTTTGGTAACTCTAATATAACAATTTTTATTTTTGATCATTGTTATAATTGACACCAGAACTAGTCAATAAATCGAAGCCCTCGTGGGTAGCACAGTTGGTGGGATCGCTGTCCCCGCAACACCTGGTGGAAAAACCAGAGTCCCGTCGATGACGGGAGGAGAATTTTTATGGATTTCAGCCTAATTCAGCCATTTTACACAAAATGGCTGAATTAGTCCGTCTCAGGCTAGGGTAGCATGATATTTTCTCCCGGAAACTCGGGTTTTTCTTCCAGTAAACAGAAAATTGACCTCAGAACATACTCAATTTACAGACAGCATTCTTCTTCTGCAAGACTTGAGTTTTTCGTAAACCATAAACAAAGAAACCATAGATTACACGTAATTTACATACATAATAGATTTATGCCTCAAAGTCTTAGGTGCCTCGTTCTTTTTTACGTGAAGAATCCAACCCTTTTCTATGTATGCACAAGTACAGGTAATTAAAAAAAACTTAATTCTTTTCTCTGTTTTCTACTAATGCTTGGAGATATCCTTAGAGATTACTTCTGTAATAAATGGCTTTTCTTCGGCTTTCTTTCAAAACTTTTGTTTTTGTTCCTAAGAATATAGTAAAATTCATTCTTATAATGCAAATATATTCCACTTGATCTTTCTTCGGAGACAGTTTCTAATCCAACCTTAATGATGCAAAATTCTTAGAAGAAAGCTACGTTGGGCAGAATTATTCCGTTGGTATTTGCTTTTTCTTGAAGCTAGTAAAACTTTTAGAGCTAAATTTAATTGCTACCAGGGACTGTTCAAAAACCCTAAGCATCTGATTCTTTTTTTTTTCTTGGTGTAACCACGTATTCTTAATATTCTACATTTTCAGGTAATCAGCGAGGAAATAAATCCTTGTGGAATGAAAAGCGCATTGCTAGGAAGCGGATAAAGGAACACATCAAGCCAAGGAAATTCCGTGTGGAGAAAATGCGGTTACAAAAATATTTAAAACAGCCTAAGCAGCGTTTTCTTTTATTACCAGAAGAGATCTGTAAGATATTGCAAGGTGGAATAGAGGGATCGCAGTGTCTCTCTTTATATTTAAAACACGCAGGGTATTAAAAATGTATTTCGTGTTTTTAGTGGACAAGAGAAAGAAAACTCAAGATGCTTATTTCGGTATTAGAAAAAGACTCAGAGATTTAAATGAAAGTGCATTCTTTCATCATCCGGCTTTTTTTTTTTGTTCATGAGATCATTAGAGGACACAGTTTGTAACTTCAGTTTATCACATAGAATATATTTTATCTACCTATTGTAATTGTTCGAAAATGATATAATATGTTGAAACCCCTTTAAGATATTCTTTAAGCGAGCTAATCGTTTGAATTTCTTAATGGAGAAAAGAAATAAAATTTAGAACAAAACTTAATGAATACATGAACTACAAAACATTACTTTAAATAAAGTAATGTTTTGTAGTTCATGTAGACTATCCTCAATGGAGGAATTTACAAGCTCTTTGAGTGATGAAGGTGCAGCAAATCTGCGTCTCACTTTCCTCTCCAAATATGCCCTTAGTGATTCAATAACATTAAAGTCTGGTGATTGTGCAAACCACTGGAGTTGTTTAGTCTCGGTTTTATGCTTCTCAAACCAAGACTGGACACGTTTGGCTGTGTGTATTGCAGCATTATCATCTTAAAACATGGAATCGTTTGTGGAAAACAATGTTTGCACCACGGGATGAAACTGGTTACTCAAAATATCAAGGTAATCAGCGGCAGTAATTTGCCCGTTCATCCTGATAATAGGTCCTAAGTAACACCAAAATATTGCTGCACAAACCAATGTTGATCATCTTCCATGTTTGATATGGATCACCCTCCAAGTAAATTCTCCCTGATGTTGGAAAAAATATGTATGATGATTCGTCTGAAAATATGACATTTTTACAACCATAAAGTAGCCAGCTTTTGTGCTCCTTACACCATTGCATCCTCTTTCTAGCATTGCCATCAGTAACGAGTGGCTTGGCAAAAGCAGCTCTGCCATAAATCTCTCAGCTTTATGAAGTTTTTACCAAACAGTTTTGCTAGAAACTGGATTGCTGAGACGCACATGAAATTTTGCAGTATCGCCTTTCATTCCCAGCTTTTATCATATTTCATTCACAATACTACTGCAAGATACTACTACTACAAAATACTACTGCTAGGGGCCTGGCGGCCAATAAGCCGGATAAACTGTGGGGGGGGTGGAATTTGTTGCTATTTTCTTTCTTTATCTATTTATTTATTTATAGTATTATTTTTTTTCTCTGGTATTATGTTTATTATCCCCCTATTCACCCCTCCCACTTTAACACCTGACTTGTTTGATTCTCAGAAAATCCTAGACTCAAAGGAGGGTCACAATATTATAAGTATTCCTCCTCTGGACTGGCTGATGTTTAGAATGACAGACAAACTCATATATGTTGAATATAACAATATTTATTGGCATTTCTTACATAAAAACTTGCAACAACATCTAACTGAGTACAATAATTAGTGGGAACTTGTTATACTGCTAGCGATTAACTGTGTTTATATCTTGTAATCAAAGTCAACCTTTTTTCAAAAGACTACCAATTCTAATATATATATATATATATATATATATATATGAGTCCCATTCCCAAAATTATTAGGAAATACATATATTCAATCAGAAACCTCTCCTTCGACCTCAGGTCAAACAGTCAACAATGATCAACCAAAATTAATTAGTTACCTTCCCGTTCAATTAATCCGCAATTCCTTAATTAGTGCTAGACACTCATTTAATTGTCTACCTGTTTACTCAATTTCTACCCAAATAAGATATACTCACAATAAATCAAAATTCACAATGATTCAAAGTTCAACTTTTACTTCCACACTAGTTAGTAATCTATTACCCAATTGTTAACCATTCTTAGTTACTTATTTGATCATTTCTTTCAAATCTAATATTAAGACAGAACTTCACTTCCAACTACAGATTAACTTACACTCTAATTGCATTATTCTTATTCCCTCTACTAATTTGAATTATCTCCCTTTATGTATTATAATTGTACATACATATATATTTTTATTACTTTGGCATTCTCTCCTAAAATTTATAGCGTTCTTCTAGAGTCCTTTCCATTACTAAGTTAGGTATTTATTTTTTTTTTAGTACTTATTCTAGCACTTACGCAATTGGGTGGGCATTTCTCCCTGTTCGGTCTCTCTCCCTATCTGCTCGAGGCGTGGACTGGAAGGCGAAAGGTTGCTCATCCGGGGAACACAGCAATCTATCCGAGGTTTTCCCTACCGTGGGTACTGCACTGCTGGAGTTAATACAGGATTTTATCTCCTTTCTTGGTCTGCGTTGCGTCCGTGGACTGAGATACCTTCCGGGTCGGCCAGTCGCTCAACTGCTCAGTTGAGTAATTTGCCTCTAGGACTCTCTGTGGGCGTTTCTCCGTTCTTTTTCCATAGACTGCATTAGCTTCTTCAAGGGAACATTCCTTCCGACTCTAGAATTTTCACAAAGTACTAATAACAAATTCTCTCACTACAGCTTCCATCTCTCCCAGGACTGCAGCCACCACCCAAACTTCACCACGACTCTCTCTCGAATACCCTCACAAACTTCTCTCTTGGTTCTCTTCAAAATTCCCTCCGCTTTTCCCTCTGCCAATCGCTGACATCCACATCCCTTCCCTCGTGATTCCCATTCGTCTCCTCTTCTCTTCCGTGGGCGTGTCTTCCATCCTTTATGTGAGAACTTCCGTTTGTCCAGCAATTTCTGGAACTTTCTAGAAGGTAAAACGGAAGTTCCGGTCAGCCAAGAAGTTTTCAGATCTTCCTTGTGACCTCACACCCCCGCCCACTACTACGTCGCCCCTACACCTGCCATTTGACGCACCATTAAAATTTTAAGAGCGCACTCCCGTACTCAGTGCCCTTTCTATTGAGTACTGCCCCTTTCTTAAGTGGGATTTGTTTCGGTCTATTTCAATTAACGACTCACTTAAGGAATCCCTTTCAAACGAGAGATATAACTAAAGCTGGGAGTGTCTGGAATAAACTTTCAAATTCCATTGTTTCCTAACACACGGTATTTGAACTGAAAGCTGACTGTTTAAACTACAATTAAGTCCCCCAATATTTAATAAAAAAACTTTAAAAAGCGGTACTCACCTTGAAATTTTTAAGCTTTCGCTATTCTTTTCTAGTCTATTAACACGGTACTTGAAGATTTCTAAAAATTTCGTATTGTAAAAAAACTTTATTAAATATTTGTAAGGATGGGTCCTTACAAAACAATGGGCACAACATATCACACTGCACAGACATGGCCCACACACTTTCAAGTCTCTGGCTTGACAGTGTACTGTCCTCGATACAGCGAAACACACGCGGAGATGGGAGAAACCCCAGGTGCCGTCCGACACGAACATACCTTATACCTTATAATACTACTGCAAGAAAGAACAAAAAAATCATCTTTGCTTGTTCATAAATACGCCATACAGCCATTACAGAAACTATTACTTTCATATCAGACCTTTCATTGTCTTGTCTTGTCCACCCTCTGTAGATTATCCTTGAAGTGGATTGGTAAAATGCACCAGTTTCATGATAAGAAAAAACCTTGCACAACTTTCCACTCTTCATAACTTACCTTGGTTGTGCATTTCAAATAAACAGCATTGCTTCGTATATGGGAAATATATTTGTATTTATTTGTAATCCTTGAGATTATTTCCTCATGGGTAACTAAAAATAACAATTAAAATTGCAAATTGGGAATATAATTTTAAATATAAATGGAAATTACAATTATATAACAGCATACTTCTCCTTAGAGAATGGTGCTGTTTGAAGTGTTAAGACCAAGACAAGTCGCACTGACTTGCTTCATAAAATGATATTAATCAATTTTGGTGAAAACTTAGTTTGCTCTTTGCTACATACAGAAAGGAAGTTTTGGAAACGCATGTACAATAAAGTTTCACAGCTCATGTAAGCCTCAATCTTTCCCTCTAAATTTCCTTGTGTTTCGAAGTACCGACCATTTGCATTCCTCATTGTAGAAATATCATATTGAGCTACGAGATCCTACAATGACGACGATTACCCGCTGGCTAAAATAAAATTTCTTACAACCTAGTCTAAATCTTCTACTCCTGGAATTCTTTTCAACAGTAAAAATTCCGCCTTCATTTATTTTACTAATCCTTCTCTCTTATACACCTATCAGGTCTCCTCTGAGGTGTCTGGTTGCCAAGTTCTGTATTCCACATAATCGAAGTCTTTGCTTGTAGCAATCTCATCATGCGATTTACCAGTCTTTGGACCCTTTCAAGAAGCTCATCGTCATTTTTCATATGAAATCTCCATACTTGTACGCAGTATTTCGAATGCAGTATAAAATTGTCTTATATAGCGGGAATATCACCTCCCTACTTTCGTGGTCGCCTATCTACACTGCTCAGAAAGCTTGATGTCTGCTCATATCGTAACTCCCAGAATCCTCTCTTCCTCTACTATTTTTAATTCAACTCCAAGTATACATATAATATATTTTGGGACTGCTGTTCCCCAAGCGCATTTTTCTGCATTAAAACATAGTGCCACTTTTCTGTCCATTCTCAAAGCCTGTTCCAAAGAAAGTCATCCTGAAGGAGCTCTGCTTGGCATTGATCAATTCCGACTCATATTTAGTTATCTGGAGATAAAAACCATGCAACCATCATCTGAGACTGACTAACGCAGCCACGTTGTGTAAAAAAGCCCATAAAAATTCCTCGAATGTTTGAGGGAATTCGGACTCAAGTCTTTTCCACCCGGTGTGGGAGAATGTAGATTATAACCACTGTGCTACCCGTTTAGAATTAAAAATAACAAAACAAGCACAAACAAAAGGTTGGACTAGTAGCTTGATTAAAAACAACATTGAATTAAATGAGAAATGCGTGTTACATGTAAGCACACGAGATATATTTTAAAAATTTGAACATTTAAAACATCTTTCATAAGTTTTGTACTATCCGTTGATATACAAAAAATAGCTAGCCAACAGAACTGAATTACTCACTAGGCAGCTGCCTGGGGTGCCCCCATTTTGATGGGATACGCTGTTGCTAGCGCCAGTGGGGTTCCAAAGAAATTAAATAAATGTTTTCCAGAGCGAATGTTAATTATATGCTGGGTGCCCATTTATTAATATTTTCTTAGGTTCCACAAATTAATAAATCCTCTCCGCCGACAACCATTTACTAATTTTCGACAAAATTATAAAGAAAGCTGACAATGTTTTTTTAAAATTAAGTTTTTGTGTTTATTTCGAATAGAAATCGAATATTATTAAGAAAGCACATTTATGGGCTCTTGTAATTGAAATAAACTGTAAAATGGAATATGAAAATATAAATAGCATTTAAGCAAAAAAAATATGCGAAATACCCACAAAGACAAACTAACAGCAATAAATTTTATGGTTTGTAATTCTGATTGACGTTGTGAATGAGATTTTTCGTTTATTTCTTCAACCCTGTCTAGAAAACCTTTTGTGTAATGCACTTCTCTCAAAATGTGTTTATTAAGTATTAAAGGGCCAAAGTAGTAAGGATAAAATCGCTCTTTGAGTGTGATATAATTGAATATATAATTTAATGCAATATAAGTTTTTATATTTAAATGTGTATATATATATATTAATTTTTTCATTCTTGTAAAGGTTTACGACAACGTTGGCATGCATGATGGATCTGCATTATTATCCTTTAGATTCCCAGAATTGTACAGTGGAGATTGAGAGTTGTAAGTATTTATTAAATTTTACTTTTTAATTATTTTTCCTGGATCTTTATTACACTTTAAGAAAATAAACAGTTTATTGATGAAAGTTGAAGTTTCTTTTCAACACCTAATATAAATTTAGGCTGTAAGCATCATATTCGCAGTATAAATAAACAAGTATATCATTAAAAACTTCAACGTATTTAATAATATTCAAATACACGTAAACTTTCTTTATATACCGCTTACCACAAGATGAGCTATTCCTACGCATGTGTGTTGTCTTTTATATACATTTATTATGCAGGAATTTTACATTTGATATTTCTTTCTCTTCTCCTAGGACTGCATATAATATGTACACAACATCGATTGTAACAGATGTGCATACATACAGGAATGGTAATTCAGTATACTGTATTGATACAGTATTGCTATGAATATCTTTATTAAAACAGTAAATGGGGAGAGAAGTTAAAAATAAACTAATGCAGTAACTGTTTAAGGTTAGAAAGCTGTTTTGAAAACTTCTGTAATAATAGACTATTAAGGGTATAATTTCATCACTGCTTTGTAAAGTCCTTGTGATGTGCTTAAGAATATCTACAATTACTGGATCATTTATTTGAAGTGCCACAGTTGTAAATGAAGAGTTTCGAGTTATTTTGGCAGCTATTTTTGGAAATAGAAGATCCTAAAAACAATAATAACAAAACTATAAGAAAAGAAGTATTTCACGGTCTTCCTAATCAGAAAGAGAAGCAAAGCTCTTCTAAGTTTTGCAGAACTTAATATGCATTAAAACAGTGAAGTCTATGGTAAAAAAATAGTAGCAATTTGCTGTGTGCCCCAGAAAGATCCCTTGTCGTTAGCACAATAGTTTAATTATTGCCCTCCAACACAGTGTTAAAAATGCATGAGTTCGCGTTTTGAGAATAAATTTTATTGACAATTTTCAAAAGGTGGTTGAGTTAATCGGTCTCAGGAAAAGGATTGCGCGGTTTCATCTCCAGAAAATTTGACAGTTTTTCGTCTAACAAACAAAGTCCACCGAAGAATACACAATATTGCAGACACAAAAAAACACGAAACATAAATAGGGGGAAACACTCAATCATCCATATTATTTCTAGAAATTAGGCTTCATGAATTTTACGCTCATTTCTACGAATTATAGATTGCTAAACACATGACACCATACTGGCCAGAGAAGGGTTACTTGAGGCGTTCAGAAATACCTGTTGGCAAAGACAGCAAGGTATTTCTGATGAAATACCTTGGTATTTCTGGATGGAATACCTTGGTTTTTATCCAGATAAACAGGCAAACTGACCAGAGAACTACATAATTCGGAGAGAGAGTTGGAGATAGGCGGAGGCGTGCTGGAAATATATATGCGACTTATCTCAGGATTATTCCAAGTTTTTTTTAATTGGTCAAATGGACCTTCGAAAATAAGAAATTACATCGTGGCTCATTATAGCTTAAGTTGTGTTGGTAGTAATACCAACCAACCACCGTTATTCAGTTTCAAGTATATGTTAATATATATATTAGGAGGCGCAGGTATGACCAGTGAAACCATTAAACTTTTGTTTAGAGTCTCTGAAATAGTTAAAACAGTATTTATTGATAAAATTTCCTCCTTCTGGCGTTTGTTTAGTTCTGGAAAATCATTGTGATTACATATTAAATGAGTACACGCCACAGTCGATCCTTGTAAGCCCGTATTTTCTTGATATTTGTTATTTAAATATTCTGCTTTTCTCTTCGCTCACAAACTAGATCCACATTACCACGTCCCATGGTATATAAAGCGAGAACTTAACTGTTCTCGCTTTATAATACCATGCTCGCTTTACAAACCACCTAGGCTATGTTGCGTTTCTTTTTCGCGTCCAATGTCCCATTGATTACCCATGTAATCAATTTATAATACGAAAATCCTCTTACATTGAAAACTCAGTCTAAGATGCACGACAGGGAGAATTAACCCAACAGGGCTCTTTCATTTCTCATATTCCCCTGTCTTGTTAACTCCCAGTCTGCTGTGTTCCTACTTTCTGTGCAGCCGACATTTTCGTTTCTGGAGGGAAGATTTTAATTAGCTGAAATGTTTCAGTTGATTAATTAATGGAAGTGCGGCTCACGCTATCTTCAAATTCGTACCTCCTCCTAGTTATATATCAGCACCGACTTACGTCGTTAATTAGACGACATCTGTGTATTGCTTGTTATGGTTTTTCTGCATACCCAAATCTGCAAGATTTCCTTTTAACACGTTTCCCCAATAGAGGGTGTGCAAAATGATTACAAGCGTATATTTTAGTTAGAAGCCAAACTGTTTTAAGAGACTGATACAACAGCGCTCTGAATTTGATATATACATCTGGAATCTAATCAAGGGATGAATTAGAAACCATGAGTGAAACACATCGAAAATAATTGCCCACTATATAACAACATTTCATTAAATTCATCGGATGGGTTTTTCTGTGTGTGAAGTAATAACTCGACAACCAGTGAAATGATTTTGGAGATTTAACACTAATTCCTGAAAACCTTCAACACCATTAAGATTGGAAATTAAATTATGGTATTTAAAAACGAATTTAATTTTTTTTTCGTTAGCTTTTGGAAAATGTAATTTGCTGAATGCATCGTAGTGATTAATATTAACTAGTGAAAAATTATAAGTGCCATTTTAGACACAAGAAAATGTCTTGAAATAAATTTATATTTTATAGCTAATACATTTGAGAATATAAACTTATTTTATTCACAACTAACCTAAAGATTATACAACATTTTCCAATGAAAGAAAAAAAAAACACTCGCCTGAGACCGACTAATTCAGCCACGTTGTGAAAAAAAAAATCCCCTAAAATTTCTTCCCGTGACTGACTGGGATTTCTTTGCTGGATGAGGAGAGGACAGTGGTTATATCCACTCTGCTACCAGCGAGGCATTTATATTTTATTGGGTTACAATAAACTTTGGAAATATGCGATTCTCTTTTTATCTTTAAACTTTCTGTGCAAAGATCGCTACAGCATTTACGACAAGGTTCCTTTTTTTTTATTATTGGTGTAAAATTGGTGTTCCTTGCATCAAATAAACTGCTCCTTGTCTGAATTTCATTGTTTATCTAAAGGTCCTTAAATCTTTTTTGCTATGACTGCTGATTCAGACAATTATTTTTGATTACTGGATTGTCATAATATCTCTCCAAGACTGTAGAAATAAGAAAAGAGTTCTTTTGTCCAAAGTTAGCTCCATTTTTAGCGTTTTAAATAGCTGACGAGCTGCTACGCATTGGGTAACTGTAAAGCGCAAAACAGTCCATCAGGGGAAAACGTACAAATGTATGCTCTCCGTGGAAAGAAAGACGAATTAGTCTGTCTTTTACAATGCAAGCGTCAGGAATGCAAAGTACCACTTATCGTATACCTCAGAGAGCATGATCTAGCGGCAAAGCTTTGTCATGACTACCACCCTCTTTAAAGACGTTCGTAAATGGGACTACCTCTAATAACTGCAGAAGGAAAATGCTTCAAGATGCAGAGCACGATGTTGCAGAACATAAAGTAGTTCTCATATTAGGATAAGAAATTCTTCCTACTTCTAATCACCGGGTATCCATTAATCGGTATATTATATTTAGCGCTTTGCACCACTTTTTCGAACGATGTGGTGAAAATCAATCATTTAATAGACAATATTTTATCGATCTAGCTCAGGAGGCGTGTTATGTGCTGACGTGAGAACGTCCACAAGGCACATCGCTCTTTAATTTCGATTAGAAGAAAAAGTGTAAATTTTGTAAACTGTTTCCAAAATTAGCACTTCTTGTATTTGCAAGAATTTAAGGATGGCAGAAGATAAATACGCAAGGGAGATGCGTTGCTGCATTTTAATATATACTTGTATTCATAATTATATTTCGATGACATGCAGTGCATTCGTATGTAAAAATAACATCAGCCTTACAATTTATAGCAAACAAAAAGCTGAGGTGATTTATGTAAGTGCCGTGATGGTTCATATAGATTTAAGAATTCCATAAATTTAAGAAAGCACATCTGGTGCTCCCGTAAAATCTGAAGACTCAGGTGTGCCTTTTTCTCGAAGTTCCTTGTTCTGTTGCTTTCTCATATGCGTGTGTGAACTGAGAAAATCATTTCGCCTTATCCAAACACTCTGAATATCTGAAAGTTTTCAATCATTTTTGAAAGAAAATAAAGGTGCACGTGTTTCCCTTGTGTAAAGACACGACTTCGTGCGCGCGTGCGATTTAAATATTGCTACGTGAACGCGTTCTATAACGTCCAATAAAACACAAAAGGAGAAGGAAGAGATTTGAATAGGCATAGCAGAGACCAGCCATGTTATGAAACCGGTATACACCTTTTCTGTCTGCATGCAGGGCATCTGTGAGTCATTCCTAGCTCAGATACTTTCAGTTAGGAGACACATACATAGTGTGTATTACTAAAGTAAATCCTTTGTGTTTTATATATAATCCTTGTTACCTGCGATCTAATCCATTTGGTATGGATTCTGAGGTCGTAGAAACAGATTTTCCATTAGATATTGCGCTCATAATGCCCAACCTTTGGAAATGGTCCAGAAGCTTTTTGAAGGTGCATTTCATTAATCTTTTGAAGACCTTAATGCAGTATGGAATGCCAATATGTAGGATGACTCTTTCATGCCTTCAAAGAACATTAATTATTCTGATTAGCAATTTTTCAAACATAGACTACATATAGTGGATGATATGCACTTATCCTCTGATAACCGAAGAATCTCGATTTACAGTAGCTTGTACGTTTTTTTCGCTTTGAAATTTCCTCCTCCAACTTCAGTAATTGGATTTTTTTGTTTCCTTTGGTTTTTCTCCTTTACGATGCATGAGAGCATCTCTGCCGAACAATGATCTCTTGTTTAATTCTTTTCTATGTCTCTCTTTCTCTCTCTTATAACGTGCGTCTCATGTTTTTCACGTACTTTGCAGTACGCTGGTAATTGAGGATTGACCTTTCCCCATATGGGAAAAGGAAATGATGCTCATTTAGACTTAAAGAAAATCCTTTCTTTAGGAATATTTATTTCCTTTGTAGGTCTGGCGCCAGGCTATTCTTTTAACCTTATATCGCTCCCGCACAGCAACCCTATTTATCAAAAGAACTAACGCTAAGTTTCCTTTTTAGATTAAGCCGATGAACTTTTTTGAGATACTCATAATTGATGCCATAATAAAAGTGCTTTAATGGTTAATAATATAATGGTGCGTCTTTATTAAAAGGTTAGTTATTTCTAATAATTATTTTCTCTATCATGGCAGGTAAAATACCATAAACACTTTCGAGAAATCGCAAAAATCGTCAAGGTTATACAATCTTTGAGTATTTCATAATTAATGTCAATCTGTCTCTCCGTACACATGTTACAAACAAATTCTTAGTGAATGGATTGAAAGATAATTGTTGTTACGAAAAATACGCACTTAATACCATCACCAGGGCTGGCGCTAGCGATTGTGACTCCTGAGGCAAAACCTTCTAAAAGGGCTTAATTCATATCGTATTTTAACACGCATATATTGCAGTAGCTTATCTAGTAGCACCTGTGGCAAGTGACCAAATTGTGCAGCCATAACAATCACTAAATCATATCTATAAATGACTTTTATTCTATGACAGGCTTCCCAGTTAATGGGATGAAAACATTTGAGTTTCAGCTAACTTGTCTACCACTTGAAAAGCCTTTAAAGAGTTTCTGCTTAACTGACCACATACACAACCGTTTTTGAATTTCAGAGCTCAACTGAATTGTAAACTCCAAGGTAATCAGTGAATCAGAGTTCTCGCTTATGATTGTACATAGCAAAACAATTACAAAAAAAAAAAGAAAAGAAAACTGCAAACAAAAAATTTTTTCTAGCCATTCCGCACTCTGCAGAAATACCAATCGATTCAAAATTTTTCGTACATCTGTCCATTTGTGGGAATAAGCTGAGTATACTGTGACTCCTGCCCCGTGACCTTTCTATCATCACTAGACTAGTCATTGTATTCCTTCCTTTCTTACACTGTTCAATTCAAACCATCTTTTCGCTGGTAGCTAAGATCAACATCTTATTCGTTTACGATAATGGGATTCACACAATTTGAATGGAAATGAGTCTGCCCGAAACGTTCCACATTCAGGAAGCCCATCAACTAGGATATCTGTTAAAGCTGAAGTTCATCAGTTAACTCACAGCTACTCACAACTTTTTCTTGGCTTTAAGTATCCTTCACATACGACATTTCCTCTTACTTCTGCTGCTTAAAGGCTACCCTCAAGGCAACTGATCCGTGTAGTCTTAAGGAGATTACAAGCACCCTAACGTATAGTATATTAAGGTATCTTGAGGACGGTTATTACATATATTAAACTTAGCGTTAGTCCATATGAATTCTATGAGGGTAACAGAGTATATATGGCTAAATTTCATTTATCAGACATAAGCATTCATTAGGCCTTATACACTTTTCCTACTCATACTCATTACTAAATATCTTAACATGAACTACTTCACGCACTAATATCCCAAATTAACATACCAAAAATTGACACTACCACATGGTAGAGTTTGAAACATTTGGTATGTTAATTTGGGATATTAGTGCTACCCATATGCAATACTTTGCATTTGTCAATGTTAAATTTCGATTGCCATTTCTCAGCCCATCTGCCTAAGTTTTCTAGATCTTGTTGCAGTAGTATACCTCTCTTACTGTCATTAACCATCATACCAATCTTTGTATCATGTGCAAGCTTAGACATTAAGCCTGATATACCTTCCTCCAATATCATCAATAAATATAGAAAACGCCAGTGGGCTTAGAACTGAACCCTGGGGGAATCCACTAATAAGATTAGTCTATGAAGAGAGTGCCCATTACTAACCTCTCTTTCTTCTCTGCTTCAACCAACCCTTTTTCATGGCAGTAACTTGCCCTTAATGCCACACTCTCCAATTTTCCAATTTATACAGCAGTCTTTTATGTGCAACAGTAGCTAAAGCTTTCCTGAAATCTAAGTATATAATATCAAATTTATTTTTTGCATCCAGTTCCTTTGTTATTGCATCATAGTATCCAATCAGCTTGGTCATACAAGACCGCCCCTTATTAAGTCCATGCTATACCTGTAGTATAATTGCATTCCTTTCAAGATGGTCGTGCATTACTTCCTTAACTAGTGACCCCATTATGTTTTCTGGAACACAGGTTAAGCTAACAGACAAAGGCCCTGACAACAGATGGGTCGCAAGCCACCATCTATTTCGAAGGCGTCCAGATCGAGCAAGTGCAGGACTTTAAATACCTTGGGTCGCTGGTCCAGGAGAAGAAAGTTGCATCCACCATGGAAATCCACAGCAGAATTGGACAGGCGGCCACTGCGTTCGCCTCGCTCAAATGGTGTCTGTGGAAGAGGACCAACATTTCCTCAAAGACTAAAATCCGACTCTTCCGGACTTTGATCCTGCCCATTCTCCTTTACGGATCAGAAACATGGATTTGTCTCAAGCTAGATTTAAACAAACTTGAGGTATTCCAAATGCGATGCCTGCGGCAGATTTTGGGCATCTCACTTCGTGACCGCATCACTAATGATATCATCCGCGCCAGATGCCAACAGCAACCAACCATTGCCGACCAAATCCAGAAGCGAAGGCTTAGATGGTTTGGCCACGTATGTAGAATGGGCACGAACAGAATACCATCCACACTCCTTTGGAGACAACGACCCACCCAATGGAGCATCCAACGGACCGCGCCTAGGAAAACGTGGGCCAAGCAAGTGGAAAATGACTTGAAGAGCCGACGTCTCGACCTTAACCAGGCCAGGACTGACGCCATGGATCGTAACGTATGGAAGAACATCACAGAGCAAGTCCGAAACCCTGCGGCACCTACAGCAGCATACTGGTTGCGTGGCCAACTGCCTCCCCCAGCTGCCAGCTAAGGACCAAGAAGAAGAAGAAGAAGAAGAAGCTAACAGGTCTCTAATTACTCACATCACATTTTGATCCCTTTTGTGAATTGGGGACACATTCACAAATTTACAGATCATATGGACCTCCCTGAATCCGAAGATGCTCTCATAATTATGGTTAAGGGTTTGATTACCTCCTATGTTACCGCCCTAATTATAACTGGACAGATCCCATCCACCCCAGTCGCCTTTTTTATGTTTAATTTCAACAATTTTTTTTTCCACTTTCTTCTCAGTTATCACAAAATCATTTAGTTTCCTGTTAGAGTTTCATTAACTACTGGAAATCGTCTTACTTAAAGAATTCCTCGTTTGTGAATATTTATACAAAATACCTATTCAATTTGTCTACAATCTGAGAAGGATCAGTAACAGTTAAACCATCGGCATCCACGGGACCAATGTGATTCAACCCCTTCCTTCTACTGTTAGTATAAGTAAAGAAGTCTTTGCTGCTTTTCTTTGCATTCTCTGCCAGAGACTTCTCATAATCTACCTAAGCTTGCCTAACTCCCTTTATGACTTGATTGCAGATTACTTTTTATCTACCATGGGCTTCTGTATCGCGTAATAATTGATTTACACCCTGTGCATTTTTCTTCTTTGCCACAAGTCTCAACAGTTCATCTGACATCCATTTAGGTCTAATCTTTGAACAGCATTTCTTAGTTGGTATGAAAAGCATAGCAATGTTTACGATTACTTTCCTGAATGCGTCCCATTTAGAATTTGCTGTTGGTAACATCATCAGTTGGTTGTCTTGACAAAAGCAAAAGACCCTTGACAGTAATTACATCTTTAATTAAATCTCACATAAGTATATTAAGATCATATCCACCCAGTGGGTCTTTTACTTTCAGATTCTTAATGCACGAAGAATCACTGTTGATAATCAGATCAAGAATATTTCTTCGTCTTGTTACCTTTCCAACTTTCTGCTGTAGAATTCAGTTATTCAATAAATCCGCAAAAGTCTTGCATTGTGTGAGTTAGCAAACCACATCTATTCATTATGTGGAAAGATGAACTCCTCTTTATAAGACATTTTAATTTCCTGGCCCACTATTTCTCTGTGTAGTTGTTTGTATACTCATTGCAGTCATTACGCCTATAGCACACTCCTGTTCTCATTTTAGTTTTCCCAGTGCTTATGTCACACCGAACTGAATAAACATTGCACTGGTTACCCAAGTAATCTGGATGCGCTGTCTTAGATTTAATAATTCTTGCTAACTAAGAGCATAACTGCTCCCCTTCCTGTCCGAGATGGCTTTTCTGTACACATTATACCCCCATATTCAAATTCTGCATCCCTTCTGTCCGTGACACAATGTCTCCAATATCCGTACAATGGATTTTGATGACTTAATGAGTACTTCAAATTCATCAAATTTATTTACTATGCTGCTGGCATTAGTGTACATGCAATCATGCACTCAGTGATCACTGAATTTTGACCACCTATCTAATATGGTATTGGCGCACCATTCTCACGGATAACAGCCGCTTTCGCTTAGGCATTGATTCCACTAGATGTCTGAAAGCGTCCGTAGGGAACTCCGGCTATGCTGACTGCAATGCTTTCCACAAAAGATGACGGCTGCCTGTCCACACATCTCACTTCCTGTTCCCAAAAATTCCACAGGTGTTCAATTGGATTGAGGTCAGACGAATTTGAAGGCCAATGAAGATGGATGATGTCTTCACTGTGTTCCTCTAACCACTTGTGCACAGTGTGAGCCCGATGACACGGCGCATTTTCGTCTTAGAAGAACCCGTTTCTCTCCAGGGTAAAATGCAACGTGGCAAGGTGCGCAACAGTTCATGCCCTTAAAAGATTGTCTTACAAGTATTGGTATGGTATAGAATACTCAAGTATTCTATACCATTCCTAGATTTACTTCTAATTTGCATCCGATCTCAAGCAGTTGGCGTTTGAATATTTGTTCAGTCCCATTTATACTGAATATAAGTAAACTTTGACTAAAATTGTTTTCCGTTAAATTCCTAAAACAAAACGCAATACTGTGTCCTCTCACTTCACCAAGTTGGAAAAACCTTTCCTTGCCCGGTTGATGTGCTATAAATCGCATCGCAGTGCATTTCAAGGCCCTATTTTCAATTAACAATTCGAGGAGCTTCCCCGTAGCAATTCGAGGAGCTTCCAAAAAGATCCGAATCAACATTTTTTTTAAATTTATTATATTAGGCGTTCCCTGACAAAATTGGCATCCCCGCCATATTATACGATACCGTACTTAGAGACCTGGGTACATGAATCCACTTATACAATACACATAAATTCCATTAGATAGGAAGCTCACTAAAACGTAGTCAGTACAACAATTATAAAAAGTGCACATTGATGCAGTTCAGCCTTAAGGAAGATGCCACCAGAAAAAAGAATCCACATTAGCTGACTTAATTGAACAAAGTCCAAAAGAATGATGGGTTCACCAAAGATGCACTTTCCACATTAGGTACATCTTGGCAGACTGCAAACACTATTAGCAGCAAGTCTAGGTAGACCACCCATAATAGCAGTCCACCCATAATTAGCAGTCCATCAAGTTTATATGATCACTAAATCAGAATATAGTCCAAGCTGAAACTTGTGGGGGGGGGGTGTATTTATGAAATGTTATTTTATATATTATTTATATTTTATTCCCCTATTAACAACTCCCCTTTATAATAACTCCCCACTTGCGCATCTGACTATTTTACTTCAGAAAATTCCAAGTTCTAGGGGAAAATCTCCTTGATGAGTTTAATTCCCTTTGGATAGGCTTTACACAGAACAACAAAGAGACACACAAATGTTGTATAATAAAAATACAGTTTATTGGACACTTTTACATAGATACATCAAACAAAGGAAATTTATTAAACTCATGACCAAATAGATTTAATTTCATCTTCTTATAACAAAATGTATATGAGCAAGGTATTTTGCCTATTGAGTAAACTCAAGGAGGGCTATTTCCTTTACATAAATCATAATCAACTATCTCCTCCTTTTAACTAACAAAATGTTTCTATTTCCTTACTCCTGAGTTCAATTGACTTTCAAAGAATCTATTAACATTCTCCTTTCATTACAAAACAATTCCTACTCCAAATTGATAAGCTCCGATACTCTTAATTTCAGTATAAATCATTACTCTGTTTTCTAACAGATTATAGCCTACAACCTTCTCTAATCTAGGTAATTATTACTATCAAATTTCTACAATTAACTACTTGCACATTCGGGGGTTACTGACATCCGTCTATCCCCTTCCAAAATTCATACTTAGTCATTCACTTATTTAACCAAATATTAACAAGTATCAATCACTTCAAAAATTTTATATCTATTCCCTTCCAAAATTTATTTATATATATTGACTTGCCCTGGGTAATGTCCTTCAGTTCATAACATTCACTAACTTATTCATTACAATATAGTACTACTTATACATGTGTTCAATCAAAAGTTCTGATAAATTGGTTATCAAGTGTCTATAATCGATGTGATGGTGAGAGTACTTAAACAAACTAATCACTTACTGACATAACTTGGCAGACTTCACGGTACATCCTTCTCTAAGCGAGTAGGGGATCCTTTCTATCTGGGTCGCATCTCACAATCACTGGGGGCGTTCGACATAAGATGCTGGATTCCTTCCTGGGTACCTTTGTATTTCTTTATGGACGCATTAATTTCATCTGATCAGAATGGCTGTACTCTTTTTGTCCGGCTTCGGATTTCATCAGCTCCAGCGTACTTGCTCTCAGAAATATCAGGCAATCTCGTTCCTTCATAATGGAGTTGACTCCTTCTCATCTGCTTTAAGGATCTTGAAAAATTTTCCCTCTTTCCTATGGCACGTGTTCATCTCTCACTTCGAAACTCAGTCTCCTTTTGACTGATTATCTGACCGACTTCTGCGCTCCAACATCATCTTTCCACTTACTCGACTGCTTCTCTCACTAACTTATTAGATCAACGACTTAACTGTTCACTTAAAGCTTATCTACCCCTCATACTGACTACACATTAAACTTAGCCACTTTTCTCCACCGGCTACTGTATCTAAAAAAACTCATTCCTTTCTTTTCTTCTCCAACTCTCATCTTACTGCCCCACTCACTGACACTGACCCACTCTCCTCTTACTGCCCAACTCACTGACACTCTTTTTTTGTCCGTCTCCATCCACAAATTTTTCTTACCAGTCTGTCACGCCTCTCCACAGTGTTCTACCAATCTCCTCCTTCCTATCTTCATTTTTATCCTTTCATTAGTTGGCAGGTCAGCCAGTCCTGTGTCACGTGATTCACAATACCCCTCTCCTTTTTTATTTCCTACCTGTTTACATCCGTTGAGCTCTTTCATGTAGGCCGAATGCATCAAAACAACTCCTTCTGGGTCATCACAGCTTGTCTCCATAGCACTACAGACAAACCACAAATGTGTCACTGGAGACCATCGCGTCTATTTTTAGAGGCTTGTGTGTGCGTTTTGCCATATGCGTTTCCGGTGCGTGACCCCTCATAAACTTGTTGCGCCGTACCACCTGCTGGGCTTGCTATAGTATTTTCCGTCAGTTTTCTGTTTTGACGGATGTGAAGCTAATTTTTCTGTTTTTCGTTCTTCCTACCTTTTAAGTTTTACAATCCTTACTGGATAATTCTTGTTTATTGAACTGACGCTATTAACATTTCTCCCAACGGCAAGAATCCAAAAAGGAAAACTAACTTCAGAAGTCAAAAAAAATATTTTATTTTTGTAAGATTTTCAGATCTTACAAACTCTTGACATCACACAACTCAACAGAGGAGATGCAACTTGGTGAATAACAGACACTGGGAGTTATGGAAGGTAGAGCAGAGGAGTAGACTCCCACCGGTAATCAGAAATGAACGCTTTATTATTTAAAGATTATTTGGTAAATTTGTCGAGTATCCGTAGTTTTTCGTATTAAAGCAGTTGAAAGTTGATCTGAATATAAAAAGATAGATACAGAGAGAGAGAGAAAGAGAGAACATTTGACAACACAGTACAGTATATTTTACACTGTGTTCATAAAAGACCGCAACTGACAAAAGCAAAAAGAAGATATCGGCAAACTAATTTAAGAAATTGTGAATTCTTAAGAAGATTGAGCTATCTGCAATTGTGAGAAAAGAATCGCTTAAATAACGGAGGAAGAAACTGAGGTTCCAGTAATGGTCGAAATAAATTGTTTGCGAGATATTTCGGATGAGTTATGTAGAGGGAAAAGATGAAATATGGAAAGATGCGACAGAAATAAGAGTAGAACAGTGAGCTAGACGAAGAAGTAAGAGGAATATCATTAAGGAAAGGGGCAGATATGATGCATGCAGAACAAAACATTTCTTGAATATATTAAAGCTGAAAACATTTAACAGTGTACTGTCTATTAAGTGAACAACCTCTTATACTTCAAAAAATATAATTCAGCATCCTAGAAAAGCGAATTTATACTTATATTTTTTAAAGAAAATTAACAACTGATAATAATTACCAACAATTTTCTTATATAAACTACTGAGTTTAAAATAAAACAGTTTTGTACCATGGATGAATTATTTCCAAAGAAATATTGTAGTTACATTGAAACATCAAAGGAATTGAGGATTTGAATTATGAAGTCGATGTAAAGTTCTCTGAGCAGTGTACACAGATTTCTAGGGAAGCATTTTGCGTTGTGTTAACTTTAAAAGGGTTGGGTACAATAAATACGGAGAGTAATAGGGAGCAATGTTCGATCATTGTAAAGATGCCCCGACCAACGGAGTTAACATATTCCAAAGCAAAATGATAAGATACCACAAAAGAAATCTATCTGTACGTAACATTTCTATGGCACTGAAGGTCCCAGTGTCGACGTTTGGTGACACGATTCGCAAATAGAAGGGACTGGCGCTGAAACCGTCACTGAAGGAAAAGCCCTACAAAGAATCGTCCGTACGGAACGCAGTTAAAGCCGTGTCGTCCAAGAACACGGAGATTCTCAGTGAGACTATTAGGACACATATCCACAGCAGTATATTGCGTAGGATACTGCATGATATATATCTTTACGCTCGAGGAGCAGTCCACAAGCCACTAATCACCTGAACTATTGTCATATACCGGCCAACTTGGTGTTAGACAAATGGAAAGTTCTGCTCTGGAGTGACGAATCACAGAGCCCTCGTGGGTAGCACAGTTGGATTTAAAATTTGAGGCAGTTTATCTTATTGAGGGCTGAACTTAAGGGACTGCTGACAAGTGGGCATTCATGAGTAGCACACTTTTCTCGGGTCTTTTCCTTCAGGTAGCAGAGGATGGAAAAGACCTGACTTCGAATCCCGTCAATGACGCGAGGCACTTTTATGGATGTTTTCACAAGTGGCTGAGGCAGGTTGGTTTCACACAAGAGTGGCATGATAGTTTATTCTCCCCGAAACTCGGGTTTTTTTTGTCCACCAAAACAGCATATCGATCGCAGAACACGCGAAAGTTATAAACGTATTATATACGGCACAATATGGCCTAAGTTGCTGATGCACATCAAGAAGGCTCATACTGGTATCAGCAGGACAGCGGTACATATCATACTGCTCGAGTTGTGGCCGACTGATCTGATGATATGAGCTTCGAAAGGTTGAACTGGCCATCTCAGATCTCTGGCCTCCTTCCTATAGAGAACCCTTGGGATAGTAGTAATCAAGGCATGTGATGCAAGAAACCAAGTTTATATAGCATCAGCCAAAAAAATTAAAAATAATAATAATAAAATAAATAAATAAAATAAATAAATTTCACACACCCATTCCCTCTAAACTTTTTTTCCAGTTACTCCTTGAATTTATTTAAGCTATTGACTTCCACAACGACAAATGGTAGTTTGTTCCAGCAGTCAACTACCCGCTGGCTAAATTTCCGCAAATCTAATTCTACATCTGTCTTTCTTCAATTTGAATTTATGCCTCCTCAGGTTCGTAATATGAGCAAGAGGATGAATCCCATCAGAATTGAGCCTGCTCAACCCATTCAAGGCCTTATACACCTCAATCAGATCATCTCGCATGTGCCTAAGCTCCAGGCGCTGCAATTTGCAGAACTTAAGTCTTTCTTCGTAAGACTACCCTTTTGTTCCCCTCACCAATCATGTTGCCTTTCTCTGTACACGCCCAAACAACTCTCCATCCTTCCTAAAATGAGGCCTCCAGACCTGTACGCATTACTCAAGGAGTATCTTGATCATGGCCTTATACAAAGAGATAATCACCTCCTTTTTCCTACTAGCAAAATTCCTGTATATCGTTGACGGTGCCCCATGATCTGCTCTAGCAGTCTGTCTTCATTGCTCAGAAAGCTTCATATCTGACTGCATAATTACTCAGGTGTTTTTCATTTTCTACCACCCTAGGTGTATGACCACACAGTTAGTACATTTCTCTGCGATTACTTCTACCCATATTCTATATTTTGCATTTGACAATGTTATGGCAATGTTGCATTTGTCAATGAAGTGGAAACTTCAGTTGTCACTTCTCAGCCCATTTGCCCATCAAATGTTCTAGATCCTGTTGCAGTAGCGCACTGCCATTACTGTCATTAACAACTCTGCCAACCTTTGTGTCATCTGAAAACTTCCACATTAACCTGATATGCCATCAATATCATTGAAAAATAAACAAAATAACACCGGGCCCTTGACAGGTGTGACCTACAAACACATGACCACGTAGCGACCAACAGGAATATCCAAGGTAATGATTCAACCTCGAGCGCCTTTATCCCATACTACCCAAACTTATCACAACAGGTTTCTAGGGTCCTAAAATCACATGGGATAAAACGCGTACAACTCATAGGCAGAAAGTTACACGAATCCTCATCTCTAAACTGAAAACACCGGTTCCCACCTTACTACAAAGTGGTCAAGTCTACCGCATCTCTTGCCGTGACTGGACTAGCTGCTACATTGGAGAAACTGGGAGACGGCTCGGAAAACGTTTTTCGGAACACGAAAGAGCCGTCCGCTTATCGGACATAGAACACTTGGCCATTGCCGAACACTTCTGGTCAACCCACCACGACATTGACCCACACCGCGATGTCGTGATTGTAGATAGGTCTCGCCACTACCGGTGACGCGCCTTGTTGGAGTCGTTGAACATCACATGCTGTAATACCTCAGTACAGCGTTACAGCATCACATGCTGTAATACCTCAGTACAGCGTTACAGCATCACATGCTGTAATACCTCAGTACAGCATTACAGCATCACATGCTGTAATGCTCAGTCAACAGAAGCAGTGGATGTCGTGTCCACCCTATCATTGAAACAACCATTTCGATGAATGATAAACGTTGGCAACGTTCACATAATTTAAACATAGGAAAGGAAGTAAGTAAACCCTTAGCCATAATTATGAGAGCATCCTTGAACTCAGGGGAAATCCCCACGGACTGGAGATGTATAAATGTATCCACAATTCACAAAGAGGGATCGAAGGGTGACACGAGTAATTACAGACCAGTTAGTTAGTTTATCTTCTGTTCCGCGTAAAATAATGGAGTCACTGGTTAAAGATCATTGCTAGACAAGACTGCAGCAATAATTCAGACACAGCATGGGTTTGTTAAGGGAAAGTCTTGTCTGACAAATATGATTGGGTATTATGATGTGGTTACAAAGGAACTGGATACAAAAAAATAATTTTGATATCATATACTTGGATTTCAGGAAAGCTTTTGACACTGTTGCGCATGGAAGACTATCGTACAAATTGGAGCAGAATGGTATTAAGGGTAAGTTGAGTGGGAGAAGACAGAGGGTGGTAATCAATGGGCTCTGCTTTTCGGGACTAACTTTATTGGTGGAGTCACACAGGGTTCGGTGTTGGGTCCACTGTTGTTTTGTATATTTATCAATGATATTGGTGAAGGTATATCAGGCTTAATGTTGAAGTTTGCAGATGATACAAAGGTTGGCAGGGTTGTTAATGACAGTAATGGCAGTGTGCTACTGCAACAGGATCTAGAAAATTTGGGCAGATGGGCTAAGAAGTGGCAACTGAAGTTGAACCTTGACAAATGCAAAATACTGCATATGGGTAGAAGTAACCCGAGATAAAAGTACCAACTGTGTGGTACTACACTTAAGGTGGTAAAAAATGAAAAAGACCTGGGAGTAATTGTGCAGTCAGATATGAAGTTTTCTGAGCAATGCAGACAGGCTGCCAGGGCAGGTCATGGGGTTTTGTCAATGATATACAGGAATTTTGCTAGTAGGGAAAAGGTGGTGATTATCCTTTTGTATCAGGCAATGGCAAGGCCACGCCTTAAATACTGCGTACAGGTCTGGAGGCCTCATTTTAGGAAGGATGTAGAGTTGCTTGAGCGTGTACAGGGAAGGGCAACAAGATTGGTGAGGGGAATGAAGGGATCCTCTTACCAAGAGAGGTTTAAGTTCTGTAAATTGCAGTGGCTAGAGACTAGGCACCTGTGAGGTGATCTGATTGAGCTGTATAAAGCCTTGAATGGGTTGAGCACGCTGAATTCTGATGGGATTCTTCCACTTGTTCAGATTACCAACCTTAAGGGGCATTAATTCAAATTGAGGAAAGACAGATGTAGAATTAGATTTGCGGAAATTTGCCTTTAGCCAGCGGGTGGTTAATTGCTGGAACAAACTTCCATCTGTCGTTGTGGAAGTTGATAGGTTGAATAAATTCAAGGAGGAACTGGACAGGCATTTATAGGGGATGGTTGTATAAATTTTTTTTTTTTTTTTTTGGCTGATGCTGCATAAGCTCATACGCTTGCTTTCTTGCATCACATGCCACTACTACTACATACATCACAGCCACAGGCTTCAACGTCAAATTATTAACTATTGCATCTTGCAGTTTCATATACATGACTGGCAGTACACGCCCTCATGTTCCACACTCTTAACTGTCAGTTTGACTGATGAAGGTTAACAAACCAACCTAAAGCTTTTGTATGTATCTAATTTAATTTATGTGTGTTTTCCAATTAATATTAAACTTGTCATTATTTATTCTGTCTCCATTTCGCTCTCTGTCAAGCAAATAATCCAAAATAATAATAATGAATCCAGAGCGGTCAGGCCTCTTTAATCATAAAGAGTAATTGATTATTGGGAGAAATTCAAACTCCCTCCTACTCTTTTATAGGTTGGAAATTAATCTAAAAATAAAGGTGGTCTGAACAATGATTAGATATAATACACGCACGTTACGTTTAGTATGATTAATTTAGCAGCTGGTAAAGCTTTCTTCCTTGCATCATTATGGTAATACTAACATTAGATTAACAATATGGCAGTAGCTTTTAAGAGGAACATGGAAGATGGGGATATAAATATGAGAAAATGGACGTGTAATAAAATAACTTTTTATGCAGTAAACAAGAAAGCTGCATAGAAAGAGAATGCAGTTACTCGTAAAAGAGTTCAAAGAATGATAAAATGAGAAAGAGCTCTTCAACAGAACATATGGGAAATCGGGTTGAAACCGTAAACCAGAATTTGCATCAATTCCAGAGGGAGAAACCATTGAGAAAGTTTGACATTTAAGGCAGATAATGCATTTCCGGAATTGTATTACAGAAATGCGATGCCTTTCACTGGCCATCGATCCTTTACCTTAATATATAAATTATAGAAATATGAAATTAGATTCAAGGCACCAGAGTAAATAAAGTGCTATTTTGAAGAGTGATAAATATTTGATGTTTATTACAGATGGATATACAGTGCGTGATGTGGTGATGTATTGGACGCTTACCCCTGTTGTGGGAGTTGAGATGGCTGAGCTGCCGCAGTTTTCAATTATACGCTATGAAACAAAAGATCGCATGGAGAAACTTGCCACAGGTAATGTACAAATTATACTTTGACTTTCTCATTATAACAAAATTCATCACGTGTTTTCCGAAGCTGAATTTGAATTTATTTTCTGTTGGGATGCACGATGTATGAATGTTTTTGGATATGGGTAAATCAAATCGAAATGTTGTATTGATTTGAAATTCCTCCTAAACGATATAATATAGGTGGTCACTGTTCAGTTTTTACCAGTGAAAAGCAATTTACTTAATAATTTCCTTCTTTAAAATCCATATCCTAATTTTTCAATAAGTTATTAATAAAGGTTCTGTCAGAATATTGGCAACTAATAATAAAATAAATTTAAAAAATATATCTTTATTACTGTTTTGAAAATTTCAAAGTACAAGTTGAGTTCCAGAATTCACTCCATAGTAATTAGCCAAGGGACGTTGGAAAAAGGTTAAGGGGTATGGCTCGCTTGGCCGGTATGTGTGTTTGTCCGCTAAAAATCAAGGTTACTGATTATTCATTGGACTAATGATTACTGAGCGCTATAGCAGTAGACACAAAGAAAGACTGAAATGCAGTGGGTGATCCAGATAGTTTCCCCTTCTGATAGACCAGAAGCTATCTCATTGTTCGGAACGCTTCAGAGTAGAATTCAGAATCAAAAATCATTTCAGTACCATGGCTTTTATGAATATAGGTCTTAAGTAAGTTTAATGCAGATACTCGAGTTGTCATGCGCTCTGGTGAAAAAGTA
This sequence comes from Mastigoproctus giganteus, assembly GCF_048544385.1. Lineage (NCBI taxonomy): Eukaryota > Metazoa > Arthropoda > Arachnida > Uropygi > Thelyphonidae > Mastigoproctus > Mastigoproctus giganteus. The sequence goes on from NC_143577.1 coordinate 59,292,832, forward strand.
GATACGTTTGAGCGATATGGTTCATGATTACTAAATTTCCCCCCCCCCCATGATTACTAAATATTTAAATGTTTGTGATTCTTTGACTTCTCTCACCTTATGCGGTCGTCCGAGAGAGTATAGGTTCGAATCCCGCCTCGGGCTTGGATCAAAGTACTGCAAAAACCTTGGGAAGTGCATTATGGCCACAGAAGCCGATGCGCCAACAACTACCAAATAAAAAAAAATAAAAAAAAGAGAGAGTATAAATAAAAAAATATATTTTTATTTGTATATACTCGTACATAACACTTTATTGTATACAGAAGGCACATTTCTGTACGCAACACCCTTCACGACTACAAACCAAGGGTTTACATAAAAGGAATAACACAACATAATAAACAAAGATGAGAAGAACAAAAAAAAGAAAGAAAAAAACAGCATTACGACCAATTATACAACATGATTAAGCCAGGAGCACAAAAATGACAAATTTACACATTAAAATATATTTACAACAGCGTGTTAGCATGCACCATTATTTCCAGGATGAAGCCCTTTTATAGTGCAGGAGACAATCATCCGAGCAGGCACAGAAAGATTTCAACATCCAAAGACCTGTCCATGATTCAGTCATGGACAGGTCTTTGGTAGCAGGTTCTAATGTCTTGTGACATAGTCCTGGGAAGAAAGTCGATGGAGTGCGTTCTGCCTATATTTCTTATCGACATATAGGCATGCCACATAGAAGGGAAATTTTAAGGATCTTGTTAAATAGCGACAAGATAGGATCAACAACAAATCTATGAGGAATCCCGTCTGCACCCGATGCGGCAGTAGGTGCTAAGCTATTTATTGCGTCCATTAGCTGATATTTGGTGAGGTAAACTGAATTTAAGGGGTCTGTTGAAATCGGATTGGTTGGGAATTCCATTGGTGTAGTGGATTCTGGCTGAGCATCAACCTAGTTGGTTGAACCAACTGCTTAGATTGAGTGATTCAATGGCATCCTCTGATTGGCTTCTATAGAAGGGCTTCCCGTTATTTATGGTGGTCGGCGCGGTAGCACAGTCAGTGGTATCGTCGCCGTTATCCCCACACTGAGTGGAAAACGCCCGGGTTCAAATCCGTCGATGGTGCGAGGAACGTTAATGGGCTTTTTTCACTCCGTGGCTGAATTAGTCGGTCTTAGGAGTATATAACAAGTTTCTTCCCCCACTAAGTGAGTTTTTTTTCGTTCAGCAAAATAGGCAAATCGACCAGAGGAGACACACAAAATACAAACACGATTACCGTTTTATGTAATCAAGTACGGGTAACCCTAATATAATAATTTTCTTATTTATAGTAGCCCCTAGGTGAAGTTTAATCGCCTCCATGTTGTTCCTAATAAAAAGCGCCCTAGCTCGGAAGAAGGCAGTTCTGTTAGAGGGTGAGCCGGAGTTTTTTCATCTCTTGTGCATGTTCTGTTTGACGTGGAAGCTAGAGAACTTTGGATTCCACCATTCCTTTGAATGCTCTGTGATGGTTAGTTTCTTCGTTGCAGCATAGAGAGAGACACTGGCCATCCACCTTGTCATCAGGTCAATGCCAAGTTCGGGGGTCGCATTCCTTAAGGACATCCTGCGGGATTGCTTGTTTTTGTTGTGACTTTTCTTCTACCAGGAGTGATGGGCATTTCTATTAGCACAGAGAGAATGATGGGGTTATGAACAGAGTATGCTGCTTATAGGGTTTTGATTAGCCGCACAATTTTCTGACACGAATGCGAGGTCCAATGTGCTTTCGCCCCTCGTGGGTGGTGTGGTAACCAGTTTAAATACCCCAAAACACACACACTACCCTCTAAAAAGTATCTTTGTTGGTGTGAAAGTTTATCCCATAGATGTTCTAGGGCTCATATTGGCACTCTACTCCGGATATTCAAACCTCTGTACATTTCTATCCATGAATGATGAACGGAGTGTAGCATGGGGACTTTTCCTGTTGTGAAAACATGGGTATGTGCAAAGAACTGTCATATAGTAGAGAGTTTTTCAAAATGTTAAATTAAACGTTAGCGTTCATAATCCCCCCCCCCCATAATCACTAAACATTTTGGCCATACTATGAGAAATAGTCTCACGCCTACCTCCTCTTTATTTCATTATTAGCACAATACACTCCAGCAGCAGACATTCATCCACAACTGCCTTGATTGGAATAGACTGTAGCGAGATTCGTAACGCCATAGAAGAACTGATTTACGCTGCTCTATGGACTAATTACGGCGTTCTTTGCATCATGCAACGCGAGGCCAGTAATTGCGGTTTGGCTCATACACGTCCCTCTCCCATAAAAACCGACACTGCGGAGAACACTTCATAATGTGCTCGTAATGAACTCAACCTACGTTGAGGCCTTAAACTCGTGGTTGATGTTTTGCAGGGATGACTGATGACATTTTCGTACTACCCTTCGAGTATTCTTTGGTCGAGTGAAGCAAACTTCAGTGGATCTCCCTGTCTGTTGCTAGATGGTAGTGTAACACCATCATAGTGTACTCTGGCTGCAGACGTTCACCAGGTATCCTTCAGATCCGATCGGAATAGGCATCGATTTCATGATGCTATTACCGACGGTTGACTTTGAATGAAGAAGGCTTTCGTAGACTGCCAGTTCAGTACAAACTAGCAACTTGATATCCGATATATATATATATTGCTCTCCAAAGCGTAAACATAGTCATGGACCTCGGCTTCATTGGCACTTTTTTCTTGACAATGCTCTAAACTCTGAAATAGTAATAAATAAAGCCTAAACTAAATTTGTATAGCAAAATTCTGTACGCAGTTTATTGATTTTATCTATGAACTCATTGCTACTACTTAGCTGGAGTTTCTGTAATATTTTTGTTTCAAATTAGTAGTACAGTTATTATTTGAGTTTAACTCATAAAGTAAGGAAATAGGAAATTGTTTCATGCTTGGCCTTAATTTCTCAGAAACGAGATTCGAAGTAAAAAGGGAACTCTGCCGCCATTGTTCAGAATTCATTGCATCAAAATACCAACGATATAAACGCTATTTAATAATCTTTTATACAATTCGGAAGGAGTATAATTTATCTAAGAAATGTTTTTATTAAGTTAAGCATTAGTCACAATACTACCGTGATTTTGTAACATAATACATAACGTAATTTTATAGAACAGTAGGTACCACTGTTTAAATTTTCAGTTGATACAAAGTTGGTAGGGTGCTAAATGAGAGGAATCAAGGTATGCTCTGCAACAAGACCTTGAGCAATTAGGCAGATGGACTGAGAGGTGGCAATTTAAGACTGCTATTGATAAATTCAAGGTATTGCACATGGGTACCAGCAGTCCTGAGATAACGTACCAATTGGATGGTGCCGCACTCAGGGTAGTGTGGTACTAAAAAGACCTAGGGGTACTTGAACAGTCCGACATAAAGTTCCTTGAGTAATACAGATAAGATACTAGGACAGCTAAATGGTTCTGTCAAAGATACAGGAATTTTTTCCAGGAGGAAGAAGGAGGTGACTGTCCTGTTGAATAAGACAATGGTTGGACCACATTTTGAGTATTGCATACAAATCTGTAAGCCTTTTTAGAAGGGGTGTGGAACTGTTGTAACGGCGCAGAGAGCAAAGAAGATTAGTGAGAGGTACAAAAGGGATACTCTTACCAAGAAATACTTCAGTTCTGCAAATTGCAGCGTCTGAAACTAGACACCTGCCAGGAGATCTGATTGAGGTGTTTAAGGCTTTAAACGTATTGTTTAAGTATAATACTGACTGCTGTTATTTTTGTTATTTTGGTTTTTAGGAGCATTAGCAACTAAGGCTATATTGCTCCGGGATATGCGGTGGTCATTCCTTGACCTTTCCGCATCCTCCGTATTTGGTGGTGACGGGCTCGAACCCCGGTCTAATCAAGAAGCGTGTGCTACGCACTGCTGCTCCTTCCCACCTGGCTACGGAGGCGCCGAATACTGACTGCATCCATGATCTTTTTCGGATAGTACATATGAGGGAATATAAATTTTAATTGAAAAAGGATGGTACAAGATAGATATGAATAATTTGCTTTCAATGGCTGTCAAGTGGTTTTAATACTCTGTCAGGGATTCTCAAATGTGATTCGCGACCACAGTTTGAGAGAGTCTTTAAGGGGGTCGCAAAATTTTCTTAAATTTCGGAATTAAAAAAAAAAGCTAGTGCTCACTAAGAAAGATTTTTCCATCATAGAAATTTACTCATGTGCTGTTCGTTGACTACAGTTAGTCATTTCAGATTTCATATCGCCATTCAGTGATATAGTAGTTGAGAATATAAAATGAAGTAATACCTCTTTCATGTCTAATAAGATAACTGAGACGAAACATAAAACTACAAATATTTTAGGCCATTAGAAACTACCTGACTTGTGTGTCTACGTTTTGTTTAAATCCCCATTTTCGTAGACTGCCAGCTCAGTTTTCGAGTGGCTTGCATTCCGAATAGCATACGCAGTACGCATGGTTAATATTTTATGAGCTAGATATATTTTGGGAATAAGTGCACCCCGGAAAACTTGCGTGCTTCATATTTCTTGAAATGCGAATGTGCTTAAGCCAGTCACATTGCTATCTCTAAATTTTTTTTGTAGGAATTTATTTAAATCTTTGAAAAGCACGTTCGTAAAACTCAGGAGAATAATATTACCATCTATTCCAACAGTACTACATTCGTTTGCAATCCTCATTAGTTATTAAAATAAGAGCACTTTTGCATGTTCGTAGAAATAACTGAACTAAATTGGCAATTCTGTACGACAAAAGTATTCCTTCGATTGAAAAATTCTTCTTACGCTGCCAGATGGAGTGTTCTTGTGTTAAATGAAGACAAAAAAAGCTTATCAACAGAATGAATACGTCCTCTCTTGCTACTTCTGTAATGTAGTGATTATGTGATTCGGCAGAGCAGTTTATACGTGTTTAATTGGAAATTTTTATGCGTTTAAAGTTTGACCCAACAAAGCAATACAGGCGCTTTGACTGTTAAGAAAAATAATTAACTTCATAATTTTCTTATAGTTTTACTTTCTTTTCTTTCTCGATACTGGTGGTTTTCGTATTATAGATCGCGATTCCCCCTGTGGGTTTTCTTAGCCTTTGTTAGTGTAGGAGGCCACGATGACTGCCATAAAATTAAATTAAAAATCAAAATAAGTGAGGCACAATGAAAGCATGGCAGAAAAGGCGGTTTTCTGGCACTGGTGGATTTTAAAAGCAAAGAGGAACCTCATAGGCAGAGGAGGAGGAACAGGACTGCTCATTATGGCCATTTACAGGGTTCTGATGATGATGAATCAATTTTGAACTCTTTGTATGGAATTAATTTTTGAAATACTTTACCAGTATTCTGCATTGCTTCTTCAAACAATGCCAAAGTCCATTATCAATGGAAATTGTATTGATGGCTGTTTCTTTTGGAGTTGGATAACTTTCAGCATATCATTGGCAAATAGGGCAGTGGATAGCATTCGACTCATATGTTGGAATACGCGATAATTTTGTTTTTTTTCTGCTAGAAACTCGGAATCTTAATCCCCAATAGATATCCCATGGCATTAGTTACCTCTGCAAAAATTTTAAACAATGCAACCTTCCTAAATTACGCTAGTCAACAAATTTTCAATATATTTTTTGTTTCTTGGACGAAAATATTATTTCTGTATTGTATTGCATGAACAAGTTGAGAAATAAGCATGAAGAACTCATTTTGCTCAAATTTTGAAAATACATGCGATGTCTTATATTCTGTAAAACACTCTACGTAGGCCTAAAGCATGATAAATAAATAACATCCACCGTACTATTTTAATATATCGTATATTGAAAAACATGTTATATTATAAAAATAAAAAAAAAATTACATAACAGTTTATAATAATAAGAAATGATACATTTTCAGTTATTGAAAAAGAAATATTAAATCACATTGATCAGCAAAATACATAAAATCATTTGATTTATATTTTACGCTTTTTCGCTTGTCGTTTGTCCAGCAATCTATCGCAGTCCAGCAATAGTCAGCTTTCTCATCACCATGGACGATCTGGTCAAAGTGTTCGTCCTTCAAAAGGACCCGTATATGTGGGCCAACAAACACGCCTTCCTTTATTTTGGCCTCACTAAGTTTTAGAAATATTTACTTGAGGAATTTGAAAGCTAGTCCATCTTGATCTATGGCCTTAACACATTGTTTCATAATTACCAATTTCATGTGTAGGAGAAGTAACAGGATTTAGCTTGGCTCAACTAATGGACTGTAGTGGATATATTTTATCCCTGGATCGAGTGATTTCCTTGAAGGCTAGTATTTTCTTGTGTAACGAGAAGGCTGCGCTCTACTGTCTCATTGGTAAAGAAAACAGCAAACTTTTGTTTCCTGCTGCATTCCTGACAAGATGGCAATAACTTTTAAGTCACTGCAAATCTGCCATTGGTACTCCTTGTATTTGATAGATTCAATAAGACGCTTCATATTATCGTATGATTCTTTCATATGAACTGCATGAACTAATGGAATTGATGGTAGTACGTTGCCATTATGTAGCACCACTGCTTTTAAACCCTTTAAACTCAATTTAGAAGGATCTATGAAGAGTCTCCCTTCCTGAGGGTTGTGTTCAGTATTAAATGAGTACATTAAACTATCGATATCAGTGTAGGCAAGAAGGTTATTTAAATTAATGATACATATGCGTTAAAGTCTTTTGGCACCAGCATACAGACACTTTAACATTATCTTGAGGAGATTCCGCTGTTGTAGTCTTGGGACTAAAAGTTTTGCCTTATTTTTTGGTAAATCAAGATCTCTGAAAATATCATTTAATTCATTTTACATAATTTTGTGTGGTTCTAGAGGGGGGAAATTGTAAATAAAATCAGGATCTGTTGATGTGGAGGGTTCAGATGATTTATCTCGGCCAACGCCTGACTCTTTATCAAATTCTAAAACATATTCAGCTGGTGGCTCACAAACGGGAAGTTCTCTATGGAGTACCGGTCGAATAGTACATGGTAGGTATATTCGGGTAGCTTAAGGTCCACTTTTTATTCTCGGAAATCCCCTGTTGAAGAAGTGATACTATACAAAAATAACAGTCCGTTATCTTATCTGAAGGCTCTCACCATATAGGCACGGCGAAAGGCATTCAGTGGCCTTTGTGGTTTAACCGGTTGAGGAGATTAGAAGCACAAGTATTGCTGCAAATATGAGGCGTCCAGCCTCATATGGCTCGCTTCTGTGGCGCAAGTGTCATTTCACCAGAAACATAACAAAAATTAACTGAATTATTTACTCACATACGAGGCATGCTAAGTTTTAAGTTTTTGCTCAGTTTAAACAAGTGTAGCACGGACAGATGCCTAATTCAGACTGACCAACTCGTCTAGACAGCAAATAGCTGTCTAGAGCTGACACTTCTTTCTTAACCTAAAATCTTATTTATGACAATTTTCTCATGTGACTTTCCCCTATTATGGTCTCCTTTTCTTTGAAACATGTTTAAGGTGTATATTATCTACTCTATAAAGCGTTCTGACGTCGTTATGGTGCATATTCTCTAACGAAAGTTGCTAAATATTATTAAAATAATGCTTCCATGTTATATTAACATCGACGAAGAAGGAAAAGCAATTTTAAAATAGTGCTACCTTTCACCTTTACCTGTAAGGTGCGCCTTTCTTCTTAGAAGTGTCTTTTCGCTGCAAATCTAGATGCTGAAGCATAAGAACATTTTCTACAGAAAAAAATAATACTAAGTCACCATCTCTATCCTGATATAGCATTTGTCTTCTTGGCACGTTTTGCAAGGGTGTCAACGTGCTATTTTATTCACTTTATCTCTTGTCTCCTCTTCGTGTGCAGTTTGACGAGCCTTTCTCTAAACAAACTGCTCTTCTGTCTCCCTGAAGAGATGCAACTCGTAAATGGTTCAGATACAAGACCAGAATAAAAACGAGTTTCTATTTATCTGAGATAGTAACTTACTTTTCAAGAACTATGTGTTTGCTTCTTTAGTCTCCAGTGCCGTTGATATAGCATCGAAATTTATGGGAAAAAAGTAGATCGAAACTGCATCCGAATATTGTCACATCTGAAATGTATGTGCAATGAAATGTGAAAAGCTAACACATAAATCGTTTACGACATTTCTTTTAATTTGCACGCTATTAGAAAAAGGTTATCCGCAACTGTATTGCTAATACTGTATCCAATTTAAAGGCTCTAAATTAACACGAGTGTGCAGCAAAGAATCACCTCAATAAAGAGCGAATTTGATTTCACATTATATTGTTTATGCACGGTTTTATTCTTATAATATCTATTAAGATGCCCATAGTCACATTGTTTATACCGTCTATTTGCACTGTGATTGTGCATGTTTTATTGTTTTTTTTTTTTTTTTTTTTAGCACAGGCTGAAGTTTGCATGAAATCTGATACATTTACTTTGAGCAGTGCTAGGTTTAGTGTGAGTTTATCGTATAATCAAATCTTTTTTTTTTTTAATTTCAACTGCATGTTATGAAGTGCTCTGTATGAGGAAATCGATGCTGAGTTAATGAGAAATTACGTTTGACAAATACACCGCCTCTGTTTTTTTTTTTCTTTTAGTTTATATAACATGTGATTAGTCAATAAAAATTAAAAAATAGTGTTTATCAGAGCGCCATCTAGCGAACATTTTATACATTTCTTTTAACATCACAGTTCATATGATGCAAAAAAAACACATGAAAGCTTCAGTTAGTGCATATAATTTGACGTGAAATACTCCTATTTAACTATGTCACTTCATAGTCTAGTATTTGATGTGAAAAATTCGGGATCATGCTGTGTGCATAAAGATCATTTAAAATAAGTGGCATGGCTTGCTATTTCGTTATGTAATGGATTCTCAAGAAAGATATACAAAATATTTTAATTATTTAATTTGTTTATGAATACTCAAATGAAAGTGATTTTTAAAATTTTAATATTTAAACTGAATGCAGATTTATTCAGACACCTATTTCTTTATTTCTAAACTGATACCCTAAAGATTTATTAGTGGTTGAGTGGTATCGAGTCTTCTGCTTCTTTTTCACCCTGTAAAATCCGAATGATAATATGATTTAATGTGATATTTTTAACTAATTTTAACTAACATTTTTAACTATTAAAATACACATGAAGTTTTAAATTAAAATCATCAATAAATTCTGGTCAAAGTTACTGTTGGGCACCCATTTTAATTTTAAGAGCTTTAGCATCATTTGCTGGGTGTGAGTTGTTATTCTTAAAAAAAAAAAAAAAAAAAAAAAAAAACACATTTTAAAGAAAACTTGCATTTTTGTGCAATGCTTGCCTTTCAGATCATTTACTGGTGTGACGAAGTTTACATTATATATCTACAGTGATAAAATTCTTTGTAAATAATTTTTAAAAAAAATGCTATTATAATGAAACGGGTAAAAAAATATCGTGAATGGTGAGGGGTGTTTCTAATAAACGATTCCAGTACTGCAATAAGCCAGTTTACATTATCGCACTCAAATGGCAACTTGGCTTTGTATTAAAATCGATTCGGTATTTATGAAAGCAGCCTGACTCTATACTTCTAAACGGCCTTTTGTTATTCTTTCATTTTCTTCCATTCTACATCTTAAAGGAAAATAAAATTCTTTCTTACCTTGTATATATTTCTTTCATCTGAAATCAAACTTGTTGCGAACTCCTCAGGGCTCACAACGGTGGATTTTTATTTGCAAGAATAGCTGTCGTTAGCATGAGATCATTAGGAAACGCCACGTGTTGTATAGATTAGAAAATCTTTTTATTAACGTTTCATGTCGCCCAATTCACTGCACTCAGTTCCTTAATAGGATTTTCTTCGGTTAAAAAAATATTATCAAACGTACCCAATTAAGTTATACTGTTTGATCTCAGATTTATTTCAAACATTGGTTGAATTTCTTATCAACTGTTAATAATGAAACATGAAGTCACGCCACAAAAAAAACAGGTAATTACTTTCTTTGATACTGAAAGAAACATGACCAATTATATATCGAAAATATCCTTTCTAGAAGTAATGAAAATTTATTATGTACGAAAGAGTATCGGTGGATTTGTCTAACGAGGACAGATTGATTTGTGGATTTTCCAGAAGGGTTGGATGTCAATTATACAAGAAAATAGACATTAGCATTACAATGACATAAAGATGCAAGAAAGTGAATTTAAAGGTATTCTTCATCTCTGCCAAAAAAATTCTCATGTTAAAATTACTTAATCTTAACTGTTTCTATAGTAATGCTAGGATTGTCGTCAATAAAATGGTCGAATTTTAACTCCTGGTTAGGACAACTAATGCTGACACACCGAAACGTGGTGCCACCCGGAAATTGGGGATGACAATTTCCACTATGGCATATATTATGTATTTAGAAAAAAGATAGGGGAAGATAGAGGGAGTGGAAGAGTCATGCTTCTTATCAAAGCAGCCTGACCGCGCGCTCAGGCTGCTTTCAGAAATAGGGTTCATAAATTCAAGTTATAGGGGTTCATGTTTAGATTGGATTGTAAGAAGTTTTCTTTTAGACTGCGAGTCATTGATTGCTGGAACAAGTTGTCCTCGCAGGTAGTTGAGGCTGACACAGTTACGCTATAAGTTAAAGAAAAAAAATGCAATTTTTGTTCTAATAAGCAAATGTAATTCTTTGTTTGTTTAAGCTGTAAAAAGTGGTGGCCTTCATCTTGAGTGAACTCCGGTGGTTCTGCTCCCCATTCGCAGTACCTTGCATTTGGTATATTAAATATTTTATTTGCCATCTTTCAGATCATATTTGCAATCAATCTAAATCCTTCTGAAATAGCTTGGACTGATACTCATCTTCAACCAATTGGAATGATCGATGTATAATCAGTATGGGTAGTGATTCTTTCGGATAATCAATCAGTCCTGATGCAACTTTTAAAATCAACTCCACACTCTTTATTTCATGAATACCATTTTTATTTTCGATATATTCTTAACTTTTACGCTATTTGACATTTGACTAGAATATTGGTGAAGCATCGCATAAAGTATCTTTAAATACTTTAAACTCGTAGCTGTTCCTGTTCGCGATAGTTGGTGCAGTATTATCAAACAGGTTCCCACTACAGAAAAAACTGCACATGAATGAATTTTCGCATACAGAAATCAGAATATCAACAAATACTTTCCCGTGGCATAAATAAATTACCGTGAAACTACAGTTGCACAGAAATTTATTGGAAACGTGGAATTTAAAGCAATTTATTGGAAGCATGGCTTATTGAACAGTATTTCAAACAAAAAAAATTCATATTAGTAAATGAAAAAGTTCAAGCAGATTTTAACCAAATTACCCAATTTTATTAAAATTTGGTTAAAATCTGAACGTAACCGTTCTCTGTTAACTAATCAGGAGAAACAAGAAAACAATTAACGCGCTGGAATTTTGATTTCACAGTGAAGATAACAAGGTCTTAGATATTGATTTAGGTAGAACACAGTTTAATCTCGATCGATATCAAAACTCTCATTAGCCATCCAGCCCTTTGCTTACATTTCAATAGATGCAGTCGCTTGAATTGCTGTTTAGAGAATGTGGATTTTGCTTTGAAGGTTCATTGTGATCAACTTGCTTTAATCCGGAGGTTAAAACGGATCACCGATTGCTCCGATAATTAATTGTTAATAAGGGTAGGTGCCTATCTACCTTTCCGCTTGATAGAACCAACTATAATTTATTTGATGAGGTTTGCAATTACGATTTTTCTTAATTTCCATCTCGCTGGTGCCCGTCTGTTTCCATCGACGCTGTGGAACATGCAAATTAAGAAACTTTTTAGTTTCTTGGCTTCATTTACAGGAATAAGTGATGATTTTATTTAACTCTCATTTGGATGGTTTCAATCAAAATTAATCTCTTTGCCGACTGCATTCTGACTGACAAGTATCAGGTATAAACCATCCGTAGTGGTTGTACTTTCAGAGAAGCAAGGATATCTTGTTTAAAGTGATGCTGTGCTAGAGTTTCTAATCAACATCGGCTTACGGTGAATTGCCTCAGCCTAACGGAACGTATTAAGTTTCCCCTTAACTCTCATAGAAGTGCTTACCAGAGTACTCCTTAATTACAGAGTTCCGGTCTTCCTATTAAACAGTTTGACCTCGCATCGCAATAATAACTACCAGGCGGTATGAGGCAATAGAACTTATATTAATATAATTTCCTCCATTGAATGCTGAAAATGTAATTCAATGTTAAAACTTTATTAGTGGATTTTAAGTTTAGGTGAAAAATTTCCTTGGATTAGACCACTAACCAGGATTAGCCAGCCCACGATGGAATTAAATTCATTTATTACTACGTTATCACTCAGTTCAAACAAGGGTGGAGTAATCAGACATGCTGATGAATTCGAACCAGTATTTTGAAATTTTAAAATAATGGTTTGCCCAGTAGTTTTTACCAGTTCCATTTACAGGAATATATTTTCGGTATTAAACTACATATACCAAATACAACTTTAAAAAAATCGTATATTTATAGTGCTGGTATAATCACTTATACGCGTAACTTCTCCAAGAGCTGAATCTAAGAAAATATGGACCAGAGATGGGCATATACACTGAATTGGCTTTGCATTAGCAACACCTACAAAATATCTCTTAGTAGGAGAACATCACTTAACTTGTACCCAACAGATGTCAATACCATGTTATGAAGAAAACAGATACTGTAATCTTATTATGCATGGTAACACGGCAGTCAGTTGATGGAGTTTTAATGTTATTGGACATGTTTTGTTGGGGAGAATTGGACCCACACACCCTTGGAATAAGGTCTGGAACCTTATTCACCATCTTTTATAGGCTCGAAACAGTGATATATCAGGACCTGAGTTACTTTGGCTTACTTAATCTTTCTATGGTTGGTGTCAAGTGTTCGCAGACAAAGAATTGACTTTTCTGAAAAATTGAATTTTTTGCTTTGTCCCATTGAAGCTGTTTCATTTCTTCTATACAATCAAACTACCCTTTACCTGCAGGAAATAGTTCATGTATGAGTATTTATATTAGAATTGCCCAAGAACAACCACATTCACCCATGCCTATTATGTCTATAAATTGCGCGAGTTCACTGATCGGTTTGCCTTTTTTTCTGGAAAAAAAAAAAGAAAAAGAAAAAAGGTTCCTTCTCCAAGGGGAAAACTTTGCTATTTTTGATTGAGATTGACTAACTCAGCCAAGGAGTCTAAAAAAGCCCTTAAACGTTCCAAGCGTTATTGACGTGATTCGAACCCAGGCTTCTTCCAGCCAGTGTTACGCAAATGGTGAGTATAATACACACACTAACCAAAAAATACGAACTTTATCAGTATCGAATCTAATAAGAATAAGTGTACGACGTGGCACGGATTCTGTAAGGTGTTTTTGTACGTTTTGGTCTAATTGTAACCATTTGCCCAACAAAACATTGCTTAGCTGCAACAAAGTTGAAAAAGAGGAGTTCGTTGCCGAATAGCTCTGTCCACCATATTCCGTACATCCTCAGTAGGATTGAGATCAGTTAACTGTGGGGACTAGTAATGATAGTTGAAATCCGTGCCATGTTCTCGAACCATTCTTGCACGATGCGTTGCTGAATTGTCATCCATAAAGTGGTCATTACTTTCGGGATATAAATGCAACATTTCAAAGTGCAATAGAGCTGATACAAAATTTAGATACTCTCTGAATGGTGTTCGACTTTCCACCAGTATCAACAGTTCGTTCCAACAAAACATTCCCCATACCATGTTACTACCTCCAGTGCTTGGGTTGTCTTAACAAGCAGGATTTATTGCTTCGTGAGGTTCTCGCACACTTTCTGTCTACCATTAGTGCAAAACAAAGTGTATCGTGATTCACCTAACCACACGACTTTCTTCATTTGTTATACTGTTTAATCACAACGTTCTCGGCACCACTGCAGCGGATTTTTCTGTTTTTAGAATAGGCAGGCTACTGTCAATACCCATTTTTTTTTCAATTCCCTGCGAATGGTACGGGTTGAAATAGGGCAGTTGTGGGCTTGGTTGAATTCAGATGTGATTTGCTGCACACTGGGTGTTCTGTTTTGCCTTACAGTTCTCCTTAGAATACGACTCTTCAAGCATTGTTTTTCTGTCACATTTACGCCTTTGAGTTGTGGAAGAACCGCTTGCCTTCCGGTCATTGAAACCTTTGAGATGGATGCTTTTCAAAGACTGACAGATTACGCGTTCTTCCCATTCTGTATTCAAATTATTGCAGTTGAACAGCCTTTGCAGTCTTCATACTCAACGAAGCAAACGTCTTCACCCTACGTCACAGTTTTGCATCTGTTTGCTTTTTGGCCAGTGTGTGTGTAGTTCACATATAGGTAAAAGTATGATTTTTCCTGTTACACCTACAAAAGGCAAAACGAATCGCGTAGATTGCATTTCTAGTGTTCATATTAGTAGACGCAGTCCTTCCATTAACACGATACTGCATTCTTAATATGTGACATTAGATTTCTTTATCTACTCTCTGGCTTTAGCGATCTTTCAATCCAATTTTCTCATTCTTACAACATGATTTTCATAGAAACGTTCTTTTCAGGGCGAGTCCTTTGTGACAAGACTTCCTGAGGAATTTCTGGAATCTAATTATTAACATTGCATCGACACCACACTAAGACCGAAATACTTGACACTAATAACTATAATCGAACGAAACAAATATGCGTTTATATCGACCCTTTATCTTTTGTCAGTGCTCCCTGTAATTTTTCTTTTTTTCTTTTTTTCTTAGGTTACAACACCTTTATCAGTATTTCCCAGCAAGTGTCTTAATTTATTTGAAAAATTAATCAAAAGTACCAAAGTAGAAGATTCAAATTCTGCCTCAAGGAATGATGTTGTTTACATTAGAAATAAAATCCTAACTTCTTCACATTATTATTATTTAAACTGTTTTGAATTGTGTAAGGTTCAGGATTTGCCTTTGTTTATTTCAAACATTAAGCAAATTGATTGAGTTAGCAAGTGCTTAGTTAACAAGAGCAAAGTGTCTTGTCTCTTCTTAATGGCATTCTGATGTCTTTCTTTAGTAAAGGGTAATTTATCGTTATCAGATCTCGGAAACAGTCTTCTTTTCTCTCTCTCTCTCTCTCTCTCTCTCTCTCTCTCTCTCTTATCTTGTAAAATATCCCTGGTGAGGCTAATGCTCTAGATATAAAGTGGGCATTATTGGTTTGCGATACGCAAGTCTCTAATATTTCTGGTCTGCTTCTGAATTCTTCGTTTTATTATTATTCAGATACTAGGTGATATGAGGACTAATGTTCCGTATCCAGCTCATTTTGTAGACAATAAACTCCTTATCAGCTTCGCAGAATTATTATCTGCAAAGTAGCACTTATTTCAAAAATCGATTGTTCGTTTAACTTTGTTGTGTGTTCTAGAAAATTTCTATTGTGAAGGGTTTAATTCTGTTTTAAATCCTCATTTTTCTTTTGCTTTAAACCAGGACTAATGTTCCGTGCAGTTCTAAAGAAAAAAAAGAGATTCAATTCATGTTAAGTAAAGGTACTCGTTGAGGGGGCTTCCATCCTGCAAAGGATTGATAATATGGCTGCAGTTAACCTTTTTACGCCTAATAAGTAAAGTTGCGCTAATAATGTTCCATTACGTATATTACTTACCAAAATACATAAGACAATTGGACGTCATTCCGATATGCAGTGCCTCCTGTCAATGCTTGGCGTTAAGTACTGTATATAGTGTCTATTACTGCTTGTATTATGTATTGATGGTGAGAACGTGGGTTTCTGAGCGAAGAAAAAAGATATACAGATCTCTCTCTCTCTCTTTTCAGATCGACCACTCAGCAAGAGTACGAAAAAAAACTATAAAGATTATTCGAATTACGCCTAATTTCGAAATATCAGGGTGCTAATTAACAATGTTTTATTGAATTTACTCTACTTTCACGTTTATGAGGTGTTGTTGTAATAGGATTTTAGGAGAATCAAGGACTAACGCTCTATTACTCCGTGTATATTGCCTGTAAATTGCGTGTGTTCTGTTTGCTGGATGAAAGGCCCGAGTTTCCCGGAGGTAAAAAAGCATGCTACCTCGTCTAAGATCAACTAACTCAGCCACGTTATGAAAAGACCCATAAAAATAACTCATGAAATCGACGGGACTCGAACTGAGGTCTTTCCCACTCGGTGTGGGAGGACGGCGATTCTACCAACAGTGCTACCCACGAGGGCCTGACGTTTATGAAAAAAAATATTTTGCGAATGAGTATGTAAAGTAATCGACTTAAAATTGCTTCGGGATGGACCAATCAGTCGCGATTGACTCTTTGGCCATCCATGCCTTAAAGTACCCCCAGGGATGACACATGCTTAGTGTAGGCTATGTTAAAAAGGCAAAATGTAAACTGCAGACATTATCAATCCACTGCAGGATGGAAATCTTCTCAACGATTCATGCTGAGGGAAATGGACCATTATCTGCCACACTGGTTTAGTGCGGGTTGGCAGATTTACCGTATTTATCATACAGGGGCTTGAACACCGGTATACTCAAAGAGCGTGTGCTACTACACTCCCTCACTTGACTACGAAGGCCTAGGCTATGGTACGGGTTGATAATCAGCGGCTGTTGACTGAAAAAATCATCGTCAGTACCTGGCAGGCTGGAAGAAAGGGGATTGGCGTAGTGCTAGGAGAAAATAGCCGTTCCCAACAGCGACTTTCTCCTACTTCCCCTTCCCCACTTCCGTTGTAAAGCAAATATTGAAACGCAGTACTGCGTAAAATCATCTCCTTGAAATCTGGACAGAAGATACCCATATCAGAGTGTACTCCTTTGGAGTTTTTGGCAGTTAGTCTTAGAAATTGCCATTGGAGTGGTGGAAATGAGTACTGTGGTTCGAGGAAGCATGTCTCCTGTGTACTCAACGGATGCATAAGGGTGTGGAGGGAGCCTCACAAAACAAAGTTTCTAGAGTGTCATGCTTAGGACAAATTTTCTAGTGGTGCTGAATTATTGTATGTGCAATGTTTTTGCTATGCGGTACTGGCTCTTTCATCACACTAAAGAGGTCCAAACGGTAATGGGATGATACAGAAGAAACACTTTAACTCTAGCTGTATAAATAAAAAAAAAATCAAAACAAACTATATTCTACGCCCAGCATGTTCAGTGTATTAAACAGATTTTCTCTCTCGAATGATAAAGTTTCTGAACCAACTTCGTAATTCTGTTTTTAAGCCAAAAAAAAAATAGTAATAAGTCTAGCTGCAATGAGATTCACGAAAAAAATGTTAAAGAATATAATATTATAATCCAATCTTGACTGATCTTTTTTTTTTCTTTAATTTTGCGGATATTGAACTGGTTAAATCTACGCTCTTTCAATCTGAGTCTGTTTCTGAACTGAAGATTTTGAAAATACAGGGATACTTTTGTTGTATATCTTTCCTTTTGATTTATCCTGTGATTAATTGGAGTAATCCAATAGCTGACACCGAACACCATGTTCGTTCTGACATCAGACAGTTTGACGGGAAAATTCTTGGATGGCTGAGTTTAGTTTCATTTATTTCAGCCACAAGAAAGAAAACGTTCTGCCTCTAAGAAGTTTATTATAAAAGTGAGAAATTAAACCTATTCATAAAAGCTTTGTATTTCAGTTGGTTGCACTTATTTTAGCCAAAATTGAATTTATACTTTTATATTTCTCTTAAACTACATTTTTCCCTTTATTTACACCTAATAGTAATAAACATTTCCATTTAGACCTAATAGTAATAAACTGTATTTTTATTTTAAAAAAATAATAATTAAAATTCGTTCGTGCACCTAATAAAAAAGAATATATTTATATTATAAAATGATAAAGTGAAAAAAGTGTGTTATTAATTCTGCTATCGTTATTGACGTTATGTATCGATTCAAGGTTTTGTTAATTTTCTCTTACTAAATGAATTTGGTTGCCAAGTTAACAGCAGGGATGGGTTTTCTCACAGAATAATAACAAGGCTAGTCCTACTCGCTGTGTATGTGAAATAAGTGGAGAACAAATTATTACTGATCAATTAAGATTTAATGTAATCTCTTATGCTTTACAAGATACGATAAACGCTGATTAATATAAGAGCATCCGACCAAGAAAGAGCAGGTTCTTATTAGAGCAACCAGCAACGTATGGAATAATTAACCTTAATTTAAAATTTCACGCTTTTGGATTTTGTAATCACCAAATAACCATCGTATAATAACACAGAGAAAGAGAGAGGGGAGGAGGATAAAAAAAAAAAGACTTTACTTCGTGCATTACTTTATAAACATTTCTTTGCCCATGTTCCATAATTAGCTCAGCAATTTGTTTCCAGTAGTTTCTGCTCATTATCGACCCCTTCTTCCTGGAATGAAGCAAAGAACGATTACGTGGGGAATTAAAAAAAGGCCCTTTTTATTTGCGTGTCTTTTTAAGACACCATAGCCACACTCTATAGAAATATGGAAGCAATATGAATTTTAGAAGCCACCATTTTGTTGTTTTTTATTTGCAAGAACGTTGTTCGGGGTAAGATAATGTTGAAATTCAACTCGATTGCAGGATACATACCTTTAGGAAATACCGTACGTTGTGAGTGAAAATTTGAATTAAGAATATCTTGTACAATAACTTTGGAATAAATTTTCTGTTATGATTAGAAAAGGAAAGATGTGTTTCACACGATGTGAAATTTTGTACGGGCAGAACTTTTGCTGATAACATCCTGACTATTTGACTACAGAAGAATTCAGTATTATATTAACTCCTGTGGTACATCTGTATGATATTCTTTATTATACATCTATCTTCCTCTCGCTTGTTGCTAATGTAAATTGATAAGCTGTCTGTAAAGACGAGCTTTGTCATGAAAAGGGAAATCTTTGTCAGAAACCCTTGGCTATTTCTCGACATTTACGTGCCACTTTGTCTCAGAATTTCTGAGTGCTGTTGTTGCACCGTTCTAAAGAAAGTCAACCAATGGTGGTCTGAGACATCTGAGTAGAACATCAGTAGACTTTGCTGTATAAATAAATATAATATTTACTGTGTATATAAATATAAATTCAAATGAATTATAAATATGTTAATAGGGTAATAATGTGAGAATAATTACAATAGCTTCTAACTTATATACAAGCCATGGACAGCTGTTCACAGTCCTTTAGAGATGGGATTCACTAGAAGATCAGATGAGGTCATACAGAGTAGGCAACAGAAGTGGATGGTGGGTAGTAGCCAGTGCAGTCAACTACGCACGCGCATTTTTGTGGACGGTTCAAGATCACGTGATGTTAAATACGATTGACTATTGTATTTATTGTCAAAAATAAATAATTGCAAACTCATTTTAACCTGGTGGTCGAGCCAGAGTATAAACATGAATTTTTTTTATTATGATTCTATAAAAACTTCATTCAAAAAGAAGGGTGTAAAGCAATACTCAAGTTCGTGGTAATGAGGACTCTGCAAAGGGAAATCTTTGCATCTCTGCAAAGTTCATTATGGAAAGGAATCTCTAAAATAAGAAGAACGAGCCCTTGTATTTTTAACTCTTTCACAAACTTGTGAAAGTGAGCATCCATTTTACTGAGGGTTTCGAGCATCTGGTTCGGAAGGAATCTACCAGAGGGCGAATCCTTTAATGTGAGTGACTAGAATTGGCAAGGATCTGAGCCGAGGTTGTAGGATCCTCCAGGAGTATGAGTCTCAGTCTTAGTGAGTATCATTGGGATGATAGATCCTATTATCATTGACTGCGAGGACTATTCTCATTTCTTTAATAAAGAAGGACATCTTCCGATTTGCAAAGAATCTGCCATTTCAGTGCTAGCGTACTTCAATATTGTGTGTTGTATTCTTCAATATATGTATTCTGCAGCGTAGATTATTTTTTTTTATGTTAGAGGGAGCTGCTGAGGCCCAAATTTTAGGACTATATAGAACTGCTATGTGATTAGGACCCATATAAGGATGGAGAGGGAGCCGAATATGAAACCGTTGCGGCTGGTTGGTCTATCTGAGCCGAGAAAGCCTTATACTATGTCAATATTCTGATGAATGGCATTTTGGCATTAAAAACCACGCTAAGTTGGACCTAGCTTCTACAAATGGAGAAATGAGTACAGTTACCCGATTTCTGCATACCAAAGGGTAAATCCATTAGCAACTGAGCGCCATATAAGGTCAAACATTCAAGAAACTAATCTGCTTTCAGTGCAGTCAACGATGCCACACAGACAAACACTACACAATGATTAGATTGTTGGCCTTGCCTCTACACTGTTTTTCATTTTTCTAGGCCTTCAGATAAACACCTGGCAAGGAACCAATTCGATGATGGTGGCAAACTTAAATAGTGCATCGAAACCTGATTGAATGGGAATGTTCTTGAATGCATTCGGGTCAAGTGACTGAATGTGATTAGTGGCAAGCAGAAAAGTAGTGCACTAATGTACCTTTATTTATGTGTCATTTCTCTGTCATACGGCCCTCGCGAGTAGCAGAGTGGGTATAATCACTCTCCTCCCCACACCTTGCGGAAAACTGGAAAAATAGTTTTTATAGGTTTCTTCGTAACGTAGCTAAGTTAGCTGGTCTCAGGAGAGGGCTATGGTTTTCTTCTCGGATTTTTCGTGGAGCAAACCAACTAGAAAATAAAAGCAATTTACAGACACAATATACTGACGCCTCGTAGTCTTAATTGCTTTGGCGCATAACACACACAATACCACTGTCCTATGATTAAATTTGTTCTCACAAAAACATCTTGTGTTACCTTCCAAACAACCCTTTAATATTGTAGCTGTTTTCTAAATAGTTACTGATATGCTTATGTGCTGGATTTGAGTCGTTAATACAACATATCGATTATTCGATCCACATCGAAAGTGTCCCGCATGTCCACTTTTCATCTGAGCACTTTTTAAATTAAAAATAATATCAAATGCGAGTATAATGATCACAATAGTTACTAAAAATCTTGGGCGTACTACTTACCGCATTTTTTATGCAATATAAATTAAGGCTATCGTTCCATCATCTGAATCTGTGGTTAGAGCAGTATATCCAAATGCATTAGTAGTCGATGATGGCTGCGGCTTCATTTCTTATCGAAGCGAGGTAATAAAAGGATGAGCACCTGTCAATGGAGATACATGTTCGGAAGAGCACGTGCTGCAGCGTACCGTACGTGAAGGGCCATCAACAACGACTTATCGGTTATGCATTTCATTAAGTTGTTTCGGGTCAACGTTTTAATCTAATGAACCTTCTGTTCACAATGAGCAGAGCAGCTTTCTTAGAAGCCAGATATCACATTTGCTGTCGATGCTCGTAGGAACAGGTGCGAAGTCATCGTTCACTGTGATAAATGGCTTTGGTCGTAATGTCAGAGCTAAATGACGGAAGCTCGTGTAAATAGGAGGTAATTTTTGACGTAAAAATGCCGTTCGCTAATATAATCTGCAATAATTAATCTAAGCTATCAATTAACCTAAACGATTCACTTTATGCAGCATAAATGTTACACGTTCGGCCTGATGAAAAAGAGTGATTTAATGTGCTCAGAGTAACAAACATGCTGGTGGATGAAAATTGCCCGAAGTGGAGCTTAGATTGTTTTCTTTTATTATTTATTTATTTATTTTTATAAACTTGGACAAGAGGAGAGTACTAGTTAAAGAGACAATTATTGTTGTCTTGAACCCCACTATTGAACCTGAAAACAGCAGAAAAAGTCAAATAACTCAAATTTCAGATAATCTCTTTCGCACGGAAAAAAATATATTTGATGGATTTACAGCGGGACGTGATTATTAAAGCAAGGTGGGAAGCCTTAGTTAGATACGCGTCCGGTGTAAAAGCAACTAGGGCTATGAGGTATCGGTATACTGTGTCTGTAACTGAGTGTGCATTCTTTTTTGTCAATTTGCTGTTTGATGGATGAAAAAAAACAAGAAATAATCCCACAGCCCTGGCCTGAAACCAACTAACTGAGCCACGCTGTGAAAAAAGTCCATAAAAATTCCGCTCATCATTAACCGCGTTCAAACTCTGGACTTTTCCAGAGTTTGAATCCCAATAATGTGGTTATTACCACCGTGCTACCTGCAAGTTAAGTGAAGAGGAGGTGTACATCTCCGAGGCAAGTCTATTGGGCTGTTCTGACCTTCCTTCGTTGCGCGGGTGCACCAAGAGTATTTTATTTATTTATTGTACTAGGCGTTTCCAGCCAAAAACTGGCATCCCCCGCCATATTATACAGTATCGTACTTAAAGACATGAATCCACTTATACAATACATAAATACTTAAATCGATATATAATTAGTACATAGATCCACTTAGTCCATTCCATTAGATAATGTAGTCAATGATATTCCAATGAGTCTCAAAGACGCTCAGGAATTACAACCCCATTAGATAGGAAGCTCACTAAAACATTCTCAATCCATCACTTACAAAAAAGTGCATATCGATAAAGCCAAGACTTAACAAAGATGTCATTAGAAAAAATAATCTACCTTAGTTGACTTAAATCAGTGAAGTACAAACGAAGTGATGGGTTCACCAAAGATGTGCTCTACACATGAGGTAAATCTTTGCAGACCGTAAAAAGTGTTAGCGGCAAGTCCAAATAAATTAAGTCAACTCGTCATCAGCAGTCCATCAAGTACATATGATCACTAAATCAGAATGCAGTTCAAGCCGAGTCTTGGCAGCACACAACTGAACAGAGGAGATGTAGAGGACAAGGGAGTAAAAAAAACTGCTTGCACAAAATCTGTTGCGCAACCGATGGTGAATATGAACGTGGTAAGAGAAACTACGGCGACTCGAACTGAACAACAAGGCGGTCACGATAGTGGAGGTGACTGAAGGTACAATGTGGGATAGACCAGGCTGCAGCAGGAGTGTTCGTAGCACTCTCCATCGGATGGGATAACATAGCAAGTCACAAACTCGATATTCTCTCTCCCGATAATTCCGCAAGTTGGACAGGAAATAACTGGAATGTGTGAGGGTTAAACAAGTTGTTAGATATGTAGATCCGACATTCTACCTCATTGGGATGAGGTGCTGTATAGATTTATCATAATTATTATATTTATAAGCTTCTCATGTTCCATTCCTTCGTACGCGGCGAATTTATTTTTGGATATCTAAAAGAAATATTCGTAAAGAAACATGAAGTTAGTCTATTCAATTTAAAGAAGTTATAAGACAAAATATCCTGATGGCTCAAAGTCTTTGTTGCCTTGGCACAGTATCGCAAGAAATTAATAACATGTCCTGTCAGATTAAAATCAGGCCTCAGAATGAAGGTCTTTTATGTCTTGATCACATCGCTGAGGATAATTCGCAAGTCCAAAGTTTAGTGACTGTTTCTTCAATACACCCACTATGGACCCCATATTCCCCTATTTTCTAATGAAAAATGTACACTATTGAAGGAGAATTGTATAACTAAAACGAATTGCGTTAATTTATGTTCCCAAATTCTGGAAGCTGTCAGATGATTTGCAGCCTAAAAGAAGGTTTCTTTCAGGCATAAGTCATGGTTAACAGAATTAAAGCCGTGAGACATTGGTATATCTGTAAATTATATATTTTATGGTTCATTCGTCTGTTTTTCGGAAGTTCTTGTGGGGAGAAGATAACTGTTGTCTGTCTAAGTCTGCCAGGATGTGAAAACAGCCCATAAATTTTCCGCCTTTTTTCAGGATGGAAAGGATAGGAAAACTTGCAGACAGAAGATGAAAAGAATAGTAAGCTTCTTGAGAAGATAACAAGGATAGGAAAACTTCTAGAAAGGATGGGGAATCTTCTAGAAAGTTTTGAGAGGATTGTAGAGGAGATGGTAGAAGGGTTTTTGGAAGAGATGGTAGAAGGATTTCGAGAGAAGATGATAGAACGGTTAAAAGGGTTAAAATATAAAAGGGATTAAAAGGTTCCGGATAGCGGGTGGAGGGGATAGCAAGGCTTGTATAGATGATAGAAATGCTTTGAAAGACTGGATAGTAAATATATTCAAAGGATAGAAAAGATTTATTTGATGGATACTGGATGTGATCATTGCTGTCAGATTATGATTATTACTAAAATTAGTTCTGTGGGTATTGGATATGATCATTACAATTGGTACTGCTGAAGCACATTTCTCAATTAAAAATATTAGGTTACAATTGCGAAGTTTATTCTTACATCACACTAATAATGAGAATATATTTGGGGGGGGGGGGGGAGTTTGAGTGCAATATTTTCACTTGTATTGTACAGTTAAATGAATTGTATTGGACCATTACTATTACCAGGAATTACCGATCTATTTATTTCACAATACATTCTTCACTTCGAAAGCTATTTCTGCTCATGCTAATAACCGTATTCACATTACAGTTGTCTTGAAAAGTTGAAACAATAAACTGTCCTCGAGTAAAACTTTCCAAACATGCCTTACTAATACCGGCCCTCAATTTTTTGTCTTCAGGAGCCATTCATCTTCGCTACACACCGATATTTTACACAGTTTGGTCTCAAAATAGCTTATGTCGTCACAGCGATTGTCGTCTAAAGCCCGACTCTTACCTAAACCTTTTTTTGATGGTCTGGATAAAATCCGCCCTCTCCAACGTTGTGTTTTGCACTTAAAAAAATTGGTGATTTATCAGCGAAATGGAAGTTGCATTATCAGTGGACTTACTTGGCAAACAACGGCCAGGAATTATCGATTGCTGTTTCCCAAAGCTCTTCAAGATTTGGTCGCACAGGTTTCTTCCAGAGATTCATTGCGGAATTTGTCATAATCCGACGCATTCACAGCGTTCGAGTAATTTTTAAAAAAATAGTAAAAAAGAATTTCTGTTTTTCAATCGTTTTGTAACAAGCCAATTATTACTTCAGTTCGATTCCTATTGTCACGAAATATATATATTTTTTTATCTCGAGGTCCATTTTCAGTAACGGAATGGGAGACATTTATTTGCCAAACTGATTTAATGATAAAATGTCCGGTGTTTCCTAAAACAGTTTTATACAGTTTTCCATTTTAAAGCTTTGAGGATGGATCTTCGTTTAAAATGTACTCACACCTGAAAAACATTTTAATTGAAAACGTTTTTCAGGTGTGATTAAAATTTTATTTTAATTTATATTAATATACAGAAGTGGGAAAATAAATAGGTTTCGCTGACAATGGGGATTTAATAATTCATTAGAAATTAATATAAAATTTTCATCGCGAGATCTTAATATGTACCTGAAAAAAATTGTTTAATTTAACTTAATATTATGAAAATTATTCAATTAATATTTTTTTATTTGTTTTAGCCCAGTTAATTCAAATAATGATTGATTTTTTTTTCATCTGCAGTATTCTTATTTACGATATTTCATTATATACCAGGGTATATCTGCCAAGGGCAAGAGTAGATGATGATGTTGTAGAGAATATATCATCTTTTAAGGGCACAAAAGGTGATATTGTCGTACACATTGACACTAATGACTTGTGGGGGGGGTGTATTAGATGAAAATGTTATTTTATATATTTGGTTATTTCCCCTTTTAACAAACTCCCCTTTATAATAACTCCCCACTTGCGCAATCTGACTATTTTACTTCAGAAAATTCCAAGTTCTAGGGGAAAATCTCCTTGATGAGTTTAATTCCCTTTGGATAGGCTTTTTCTCAGAATAACAAAGAGACACACAAATGTTGTATAAATAAAATACAGTTTATTGGACACTTTTACATAGATACATCAAACAAAAGAAATTTATTAAACTCATGACCAAATAGATTTAATTTCATCTTCTTATAACAGAATGTAAATGAGCAAAGTAATTTGCCTATTGAGCAAACTCAAGGAGGGCTATTTCCTTTACATAAATCATAAACAACTATCTCCTCTTTTAAACTAACAAAATGTTTCTACTTCCTTACTCCTGAGTTCAATTGACTTTCAAAAGAATCTATTAACATTCTCCTTTCATTACAAAACAATTCCTACTCCAAATTGATAAAGCTCCGATACTCTTAATTTCAGTATAAATCATTACTCTGTTTTCTAACAGATTATAGCCTACAACCTTCTCTAATCTAGGTAATTATTATTACTATCAAATTTCTACAATTAACTACTTGCACATTCGGGGGTTACTGACATCCGTCTATCCCCTTTCAAAATTCATACTTAGTCATTCACTTATTTAACCAAATATTAACAAGTATCAATCACTTCAAAAATTTTATATCTATTCCCTTCCAAAATTTATCTATATGTATATTGACTTGCCCTGGGTAATGTCCTTCAGTCCATAACATTCACTAACTTATTCATTACAATAAAGTACTACTTATACATATGTGTTCAATCAAAAGTTCTGATAAATTGGTTATCGAGTGCCTATAGGCGGTGTGATGGTGCTTAAGCAAACTAATCACTTACTTACATAACTTGGCAGACTTCACGGTACATCCTTCTCTAAGCGAGTAGGGGATCCTTTCTATCTGGGTCGCATCTCACAATCACTGGGGGCGTTCGACATAAGATGCTGGATTCCTTCCTGGGTACCTTTTTATTTCTTTATGGACGCATTAATTTCATCTGATCAGAATGGCTGTACTCTTTTTGTCCGGCTTCGGATTTCATCAGCTCCAGCGTACTTGCTCTCAGAATATCAGGCAATCTCGTTCCTTCATAATGGAGTTGACTCCTTCTCATCTGCTTTAAGGATCTTGAAAAATTTTCCCTCTTTTCTATGGCACGTGTTCGTCTCTCACTTCGAAACTCAGTCTACTTTTGACTGACTGTCTGACCGACTTCGGCGCTCCAACTTCATCTTCCCACTTACTCGACTGCTTCTCTCACTACTTATTAGATCACTGACTTAACTGTTCACTTAAAGCTTATCTACCCCTCATACTCACTACACATTAGAACTTAGCCACTTTTCTCCACCGGCTACTCTATCTAAAAAAACTCATTCCTTTCTTTTCTTCTCCAACTCTCATCTTACTGCCCCACTCTCATCTTACTGCCCAACTCACTGACACTGACCCACTCTCATCTTCCTGCCCAACTCACTGACACTGACCCACTCTCTTCTTCCTGCCCTCCGCACTTCTTCTCCCACTCACCCGACCAAAAACCA
Organism: Mastigoproctus giganteus; assembly: GCF_048544385.1. NCBI lineage: Eukaryota > Metazoa > Arthropoda > Arachnida > Uropygi > Thelyphonidae > Mastigoproctus > Mastigoproctus giganteus. The sequence continues at coordinate 59,320,118 of NC_143577.1, forward strand.
TCTCTTACTCCTGAATTTTCCACGCCTCCCCACAGTGGGTTTCTTCCAATCACCTCTTTCCTATATTCATTTTTATCCTTCCATTTGTTGGCAGGTCAGCCAGCCTAGTGGCACGTGATTCACAATACCCCTCTCCTTTTTTATTTCCTACCTGTTAACATCCGTTGAGCTCTTTCATGTAGGCCGAATGCATCAAAACACCTCCTCCTGTGTCATCACAGCTTGTCTCTATAGCACTTCAGAAAAACCACAAATGGTGACACTAGCTACTATAGCATCTATTTTTAGAAACTAGTGTGCGTTTTGCCGTATGCGTTTCCGGTGCGTGACCCCTCATAAAACTTAAGTTGTTTTTGCAGCGCCGGACCCCCTGCTGGGTTTGTCATAGTATTCTCCATCAGTTTTCTGTTTTGACGGATGCAAAGCTAATTTTCCTGTTTTTCGTTCTTCCTACCTTTTAAGTTTTACAATCCTTACTGGATAATTCTTGTTTATTGAAACTGACGCTATTAACATTTCTCCCAACGGCAAGAATCCAAAAAGGAAAACTGACTTCCAAGGTCTAAAAAAATATTTTATTTTTGTAAGATTTTCAGATCTTACAATTGCCACTCCTTTCCCAAAAAAATTTATACCTGTGTAAATTTTTTCACTATACTCCATCACTTTCCCTGGAATTTAACCACCTACATCTATTTATTCACTCCTTAATATACATTAACTCTTCATTAACTTCTAACACCAAAAGGACTTACTCATTTTGATTACCCTTTGGAATGTACAAATATTTATAATTAAATCATAACAAAACTCACTGAGAATGCAACCTTTTATCTCCTTATTTTAATACTACTATTCTTACTAAAAATAATTTTGACTTTCTCATTTTAATAATAACCACTGTCCCACTATTATCCCACTCATTACCCTATTCCAAATCAGTGCTTAAACTCACCATATTTTCCTTAGAGTAGATTTAACCCTTACTTCTTAGAGTAGATTTAACCCTTACTTCTTAGAGTAGATTTAGAATAGATCTTTCTCCTTGAGTTCCCTTAATATCGTACTACAGTTTTTTTTTTTTTTTTGTTAACCTACAGTATGTTCAAAAAATAAATTTCACTTAATTTAGATACCATGATTAGGTGTCTTCAAAAGGGGAACCTTCATCCAGTGTCTTCATTTGGACTCTTCCCTACTGCATTCCCAGGACTCAGCTCTACAAGGCTGCTACTTTTGGGCTCAACAAGGCTCCTACCTATCCGGGCCACTGCTTTCCATTCTCAGCTTCTTGGCTCCATTCGGGCCACTGGTATCCAGTCTCAGCTTGGCTCCATCTATTCGGGCCATTGGTTTCCATTCTCAACTTGCTATAACCAGCTACTCAACTGACATGACAGACCTCCTGCTACATCTTAACTTAACATTTTAACTCTGCTCTGCCTAACCTTCTCCTTCCACTTTCTGGAGTTTGTCTCACTCCCTTACATTTTTTCGACCGCTCGCTACAACTTTTTTCTGCCTGATTCTCCTTCATACCCTTCCTTGTGCCCTTTTTTTTCGCCCCTTTTATTTTTGTTATAGCCCTTCTCTTATCACTAGCAGTTTGCTTAGGAAGTACTGTAGTCCACACTTTCCGGTGCTTCTCCCTTAAAAACTTTTAAGAACTTACTTAATCTAAGGGATCCATTATTGTTACTCACTATGCTAGAACTTGTTTCCACTGATTCTTCCCTTCCATTATTTTCTGTTCTTTCCCTGTCCCTACTGCTATGTGCCCTTCTTGTAGCCATCTTTAATTTAATTGACAAATTAATTAACAGTAATATAATTGCCCTTTTTAAGTTTAATCTGTCCTAAATGCTTATCTCTTAGCCTAATAATGAATTCCTATACACTTAATTACTCCTAATACTTCAATATTCCTTTCTTTATATTCACCTTTATCTACTCAATCCAAGTTCAATCTGTGATCAATTCACTAATACATAATTAAACGTGTTTCAAAGTTTAACACTTTAAATCTATAAATTTCTTATCTCAGCAAATTTATCTGATGATCAATTCAATACCACATAAATAATCAAACCCAATGCTTAACTTTTTATCTCCACCATTATTTACCTTAATATTTTTCAACCAATAATCAATTTTATATTAAACAATAATTCTAAATCGATATTATATGTATTCTGGCTCGCCAGCTGAATTTTTTTCTCAGTTTCAGCAACTGGGCTTAACTTATTTCTTTGCTATTCTGCTACACTGCCTTCCGTTTGGGAATTATATCCTGGCTTGCTTTCGCCAATTGTGGGGGGGGGGGAAATAAAAGTTTATACTTATATTTTTTTATCTTATTTATATTATTATATCTTTTGTAATAAACCCCTCCCCACTTGCGCATCTGACTATTATTTTACAGAAAATTCCAAGTTCAAGGGGAAAGCTCCTTAATGTGTTTAATTCCCTTTGGATAGACTTTTACTCAGAACAACAAAGAAACCACACAAATGTTGTATATACAAATCAGTTTATTAAACATATTTACATGAGCATAATGAAAACCAAATATTAATTGAATTTATACACATGACAACATGATTAGGTCTCACCTACATGTGTATATATATATATCATGTTCATACATTAGTAAAAATCATTTACAAGCTAATATCAATCCCATTCCATTCTAGAAATACTTAATGCTGCCTCAATTAAACAAGAAATATCATAATCCTTTCCATTCCTTCCTACATATACTTAATACTGCATTCTTTAAACACTATTAACAAGGGTTATCAATTCCATTTGCCTTTCATCCTACATATATTTAATACTGCATCAATTAAACAAGAAATATCAATTCTATTCCATTCCTTCTTACCTATATTTGATACTGCATCAATTAAACAAGAAATATCAATTCCATTCCATTCACTCCTTTCATATACTAATAACTCTTTTAGGAAATTTTGTTAATGTTACACCTTCAATACCAATCATTCTTACTCTGAAGATCAATTTGAGTGTCTATACTCGTATCCTCTGATTTATATAATACTTTCTTCTTGCCTAGAGATATAATTGACAGACTTTCTCTAATCAAAGTTAACTTATACAATTGAAATTATCTTTCAAACTAGCGTTTGTCCATTTGGTCATGACAACAACAACGTTAGGTCATTAAACTCTTACTGGACCCTTACATTACAACAGGGCCTACATACAGTAATATAATTATTCCTAATGTCTCTCCTATTCTTCCCTTCCAAAATTTCTTTAATTATACATCATCTAAAACAATACGATTATCATACAAAATTTGTATATCTATCTATTCCCTTTTGTTTAACGTCTTCCAACACTAATTCTTCACTAACCTATCCTTACATTATGTACTTTGTATATTTCTCACATTATCTTTCTTAAATTTCTTTTAATTCATTATCAGTGTCCTTACAGTCCTTTATATATGTATGAGGGTACTAATATAATCTAGCCACTTACTTATTGAACTCGGCGTGACGTTGCCCTATGTCTTTCCGTCTTTCCCGTCAGGTTCTGCTTATCTTTTTCTATCAGGGGCGACGTCTTACTTTTCTTGAAGAATTAGGCACTGGTAATTGTGCTGCGAGGTGGTTCCAGCTCCATTTTATTCGGCCCGCTTGATGCTCCTCTCCTGTTTCGGAATGGCTTTATCTCCTTACTCTTCCTAACACTCAGAAACTCAGGTGCTGCTACACATAATTTCCAAGACGACGTAACCCTCAATTTTTAACTGTTGCTCACTTCTTTTATTTACCCTGACCAAAATCTTAACTGCTGTGTCCGCTGACTATTTCCATTTCTAAAAAAACATCACAAAAACAACCCACACAACCACATAGCTCCACACAGGTCTCTCCTCGTCCTTCTCCTTTTTCCCAACACTAATCTTTACTACAACTCCTCAACTTACTCACACTGACTCACTATCTCATCTTCAACTGGTCAGCACTTGCTCAACTCTGACCGACTAAAACATTTCTCCCCTTCTTCCTCACACCGACAAAATTTTTACTTTTTCTTAGACCATTTTAGTTCACACCGCCAAAACTCAACTTAGTGTCTTAAACCATGTTTTCTCACCCCACAAAAAAATCTCAACTTTTTTTTCTCTTGCCACACTTTCACTGCCTTTTTCCTACATCTTAGTGCCGATTTCGTCACGCCCATTTCCTAGTGACTTCACCAATCTAACATTTACTTTCGCTTTCATCTCATTTCATTTGTTGAAAAAACCCCTTATTCCGCCGGCCCAGTAGCACGGGATTCACAATACCCCTCTCCTTTTTTATTTCCTACCTGTTAACATCCGTTGAGCTCTTTCATGTAGGCCGAATGCATCAAAACACCTCCTCCTGTGTCATCACAGCTTGTCTCTATAGCACTTCAGAAAAACCACAAATGGTGACACTAGCTACTATAGCATCTATTTTTAGAAACTAGTGTGCGTTTTGCCGTATGCGTTTCCGGTGCGTGACCCCTCATAAAACTTAAGTTGTTTTTGCAGCGCCGGACCCCCTGCTGGGTTTGTCATAGTATTCTCCGTCAGTTTTCTGTTTTGACGGATGCAAAGCTAATTTTCCTGTTTTTCGTTCTTCCTACCTTTTAAGTTTTACAATCCTTACTGGATAATTCTTGTTTATTGAAACTGACGCTATTAACATTTCTCCCAACGGCAAGAATCCAAAAAGGAAAACTGACTTCCAAGGTCTAAAAAAATATTTTATTTTTGTAAGATTTTCAGATCTTACAGACTTTAAGAGATCTGCAGGTTTACTTAAACAATTCTGCCCTGGAAAGATTGTGCAAGGCTCATGGGGTAGGAATTTTTCTCAGCGTGGTCTTTGCTTGCTAAGAACATACTGCTTCTACAGAGATGGGATACACTTAAACAGAAAGGGTGCAAGAATATTCGCTGATGCTATCGAGGCAGTGTTAGGTGGGTCGGAAAATGCTAGCTTGGGGGAGTGGGATATACAGACTAGTGCTTCGTCTTCAACCGCAGGAGGTGAAATTGATTCTTTCATTGCTGTTATTGGTGCATGCAGCAGCCTAGAAAGCAAGGTGTCTGGGATTTCGGCCTCGCTGTGAGTCATCATGGAACAAATGAATGTATGGGGTGTTTTATGGTAACTAAGAGTGAGATCACGTGCAGGTACATGAATGCTAGGAGCATTGTAAATAAATTTGATGAATTTGAAGTACTGATTAAGTTATCAAATGGAAACAAGTGTGATTCAGACATAAGTGATGCTGAATTTGAATATGGGGAATACAATGTATACAGGAAGGACAGAAGAGGTGGAAGAGTTATGCTCTTAGTTGAGAAGGGTATTAAATCTAAGGCAGTATATCCAGTTGACTTGGGTTGCTAGTGCAATGTTCAGTCAGTTTGGTGTGATATAAGCACTGGGAAATCAAAATTCAGAATGGTAGTGTGGTATAGCTCTAATGACCGTGAGAAGGATAACAAACGGACGGTTATACTGGGAAATAGGGTGGTACAGCAAATTAAAATGTCTCGTAATGGAGAATTTTAATTTTCCAGATATTGAATAGAATTTGTCGTTGATCACTCACACACTAACAAGAAGTTTATGGATTTCTTGGATTACTGTTTTCTACAGCAGCATGTTAGCGAGGCAACAAGAGGAAGAAATACTCTTGATACGGTTATTAGCAGATTCTTAATGCATTAAGAATCGGCAAGTAAAAGACCCACTGGGTAGCAGTGATCAGTGTACCGATGTGGAATTTATTTCAAGACATAACTACTGTTAAGGGTAAAAGAAAGGGCTTTCGTTTCGTTTCGTAAGGGTGACTATGCAGGTCTCGGACAGTTTTTAAATTGTGTGCAGTGGGACCAACTGATGATGTTACCAACAGCAAATTCTAAATGGGAAGTATTCAGGGAAGTAATCAGAGGGGCTACTTGGCTTTTCATACCAACAAAGAAATACTGTTCAATGCTTAGGCCTAAATGGATGTCAGATAAACTATTGAGATACACGTGGCAGAGAAGAAAAGTGCATGGGATATATGTAAATTATTAAGTGATTTAGAAGAATATGGTAGATATAAATTAGTCTGTGGTCAACTCACAAAGGAGCTTAGGTATTGTAAGGCACATTATGAGACATCCCTGGAAAAGAATATAAAGAAAAACAGCAAAGACTTATACTTATGTTACCAATAGAAGGAAGGGGTCGAATCACATTGAACCACGTGATATCTACGGGTTAACTGCTGATGACCCTGCTCAGGTTGCGGACAAAGTGAATAATTATTTTGCATCTACATTCACACATGAAGACTTTTTTAGAAAAGGGGATGCCAGAAGTTTATCAGACTCTAACGTAGGAGCTAAATGACTTTGTGATAACTGAAATGAAAGTGGGAGAGAAATTGTCGAGGATGGACATAAAAAAGGCATGTGGGGCGGATAGAATCTATCCAATTATATTAAGGGAGGCAGCTAAGGAGGCAAGCAAACCCTTAGCCATAATTATGAGAGTATCCTTGGATTCAGAGGAAGTAACGGAGAAGTGCGAATATATCTCCAATTCAAGGGGAATCAAAAGGCGATATGAGTGATTACAGACCTGTTAGCTTAACGTCTATTCCAGGGAAAATAATGGAATCACTGGTTAAAGAAGTAATTCGGGACCATTTGGACAGACATGCAATTATACTGCAATCACAAAAATGGATTTGTCAAGGGACGGTCTTGTCTAACCAATCTGATAGGTTACTATGATGCAGTGACCAAGGAACTGGATGCAAAAAATAACTTTGACATCATATACCTTTATTTCTAGAAGACTTTTGATACTGTCGCACATAAAAGACTGTTGTAATAAAAATATAAATACACAAGCCATAATAGGATATGAGTATGAATTAATTATAAAAGTCACAATATGAGATTCAATTAAATTGATCCCTTTACATTATGAATGTAGTTTATTTTTTTGAGTTAAGTGTAGCATTTGTACACCGATATCTTAGACAAAACGCTGCTGTACAAACTGGAGCAATGTGGCATTGCGGGCAAGTTACTGTTATGGATAAATGGATAGATAATTGGAAGACAAAGTGGTTATCAGTTGGCACTGCTTTTCGTGGACTAATCTTATTAGTGAAGTTCCCCAGGGTTCAGTGCTGCTCCTATTGTTGTTTTCAATATTTATCAATGATATTGATGAAGGTATGCCAGGCTTAAATATCAAATTTTGCAAATGAAACTAAGATTGAGATTGGCTGGGTGATTAACGACATTCATCAGAGTGAGCTACTGCGACAAGAACTAGGAAAATTGGGTCGATGGGCAGAGAAATGGCAGTTGAAGTTTAACATTGACAAATACAAGGTACTGCACATGTGCAGCAGTAACCCCAGAGTAACTTATCAACTGTGTGGTACTGCACTCAGAGTAATGAAGAATGAAATAAACCTGGGGATAATTGTGCAGTCAGTCATGAAATTATCTGAACAGTGCGGACATGCTACCAGGATAGCACATGGGGCATGGGATTTTGTCAACGATATACAGAATTTTTCTAAGAAGAATAAGAAGGTGATTATCCCTTTGCATAAGGCAATGGTTAGACTGCATCCTGAGTACTACATACATGTCTGGAGCCCTAACTTTAGGAAGGATGTAGAACTGCTGGAATGGGTGCAGAGAAGGGGAACCAAATTGGTGAAGGGAATAAAAGGGTGCTCTACCTATAAAGGTTTCAGTTCTGCAAATTGCAGAGTCTCGAGACTAAGCACTTGCAGGGAGATCTGATAGAGGAGTTTAAAGCTTTGGATGGATGGATTGAGTAAGTTAAATGTTAATGGTATTCTTCCATTTGCTGAGACTACACACATGAGGGGGTATAAATTCAAATTGAGGAAGGATAGTTTCAGGATAGAATTTTTGGAGGGTACAGATGCGCGAACTGTTTTTTTTTTTTTTTTTTTTGTCTGATGCTATACAAACTTTCTTGCATCATTTGCTATTATTACAAATACATCACAGAAGTCTGAATAAAATATTGTACACGTTTTGAAATTTCAACATTATCTAATATATAAAATTTAAAAAAATGAATATTTTTCCTTGTAAATAAAAAATATATATAAAGTATTAGGTACTAAATGAAAAACTATAAAGTGTAATTTAGTGTATAAGTAATAAGAAAATTTAAATATTTAATCATTGTGAGAAATATTTAAAAATACAGGGCGATTCAAAATTCGTGCAACATTCCAAAATGATGCAACCCATTTTAATAATCGCGTGCATTTCTTACAAGCCACATTGGTGGCAAGTCTGTATATTTCCACATGCAGAACAGTGATTTTAAAATTATACTTAGGAAAAGTCATCCATACAAATTTTTTCATAGCCAAGCAATCATGGAATATTCCCGTCTAAACGAGTGTTTATAGTCCAAAATGCTTCAAGAGAAGAAGAAACTTGAAGATGTTGATTACTTTATTTTCTGTCGTCGTTGTTATATCGTTTTAGATGCATCAGAAACTTAGAACATATTGCACCATATATATTATGTCTTGCAAATTGCTTATGCTCTATGGTCGATTTTCCTGTTTACTGGATGAAAACCATGCTATCCTCGCTTGAGATCGGCTAAATTAACCATGTTTGGAAAGAGGCCTACAAAATTTCCTCGTGTCACTGATGGAATTCGAACTCAAGTCTTTTCCGCTGGTATGGGTTGGACAGTGATTATATCAACTGTGCTACCCACGAGGGTTTATTGTTATCATCCACAATCACTGATAAAAGTTGCATCACAAGCAGATATGTCTTATTCATGTATACGAAAGGTTGTTTCACAATTAGGCTTCTCTCCCTATCGTATTCATGCAATACATGAACTTAAACTGGGAAAAAAGAGATTGCATTAATCTCATTGATTTTGTTTCTTTATTGGTTAGAATGGAATTAGCATTTTAGGCAGTGGGCATTCCCACTCAGGACTGTTTTCTTTTCTTTTCTCAAGTGGCACTAAGCTTCGGCGATGATACTGGTTCTACTTGAACGGTTACATCAATAGTCTTCAAAAAATTGAGGTGTGGTGTGTTGTATCAAGTGCTTGAGTGATTGGACCTCTCTTCTTCGAGAACACCATTGACGGAAAAGTATACCAGGATTTAATACGCCAATTTATTGAGATACTCGATGCGACAAACGTTATTGTTGGTTTCAGCACAATAGGGTGACCTCGTACTTCCATTGAAGCAGCGTCAATCCTGTGAAACGTTAGCATTAGCATTAGTAGAGGCATTTGATGCAAGAAAGCAAGCTTATGCAGCATCAGCCAAAAAAATTAAAGTAAAATAAATAAATAAAAAATAACCACTTCCACTTCACCCCTCTGTTCGTTCGAAATACCTGTCCAGCCGAGCCTTAAACTTATTTAGGCTATCAACTTCCACGACAAGGGATGGAAGTCTGTTCCACCAACCAAACACCCGCTGGCTAAAGGCAAATTTCCGCACATCTATCCTACATCTGTCTTTCCTCAATTTGAATTTATGCCCTCTCAGGTGATTATTCTGAGCAAGAGGAAGAATCCCATCAGCATTGAGCATGCTCAAACCATTCAAAGCTTTGTACACCTCTATCAGATCACCTCGCTGGTGCCTAGTCTCCAGACCCTGTAATTCGCAAAACTTAAGCCTTTCTTCGTAAGAGCACCCCCTTTGTTCCATTCACTAATCTTGTTGCCCTTCTCTGTACTCGTTCCAGCAGCTCTACATCCTTTTTGAAATGAGGTCTCCAGGCCTGTATACAGTACTCTAGGTGTGGCCTGACCATTGCCTTATACAAGGGAATAATCACCTCCTTATCCCTGCTAGAAAAATTCCTATATATCATTGACAATACACCATGAGCTACTCTTGCAGCCCGTCTGCACTGCTCAGAGAACTTCATATCTGCCTGCACAACCACCCCCAGGTCCATTTCATTCTCTACCACTGTCAGTGTATTACCACAGAGTTGATACGTTGCTCTGGGGTTGCTGTTTCCCATATGTAGTACTTTACATTTGTCAATGTTAAACTTCATTTGCCACCTCTCAGCCCATCTGCTCAACCTTTCCAGATCCTGTTGCAGCAGCATAGTGTCAGTAGTGTCCTTGACAACCCTGCCAACCTTCGTATCGTCTGCAAACTTGGACATTAAGCTTGATATACCATCATCAGTATCATTTATAAATACAGAAAACAATAAAGAACCCAATACTGAACCCTGAGGGACTCCACTAATAACATTAGTCCACGATGAGCAGTGTCCATTGATTACCACTCTCTGTCTTCTCCCCCTCAACCACCCCTTTATCCATAGCAGCAATTTGCCTCCAATGCCACACTGCTCCAATTTGTGCAGCAGTCTTCCATGTGCAACAGTATCAAAAGCCTTTCTAAGATCCAAGTATATAATATCAAAGTTATTCCCTGCATCCAGTTCTTTTGTGACTGCATCATAGTATCCAATCAAATTGGTCAGGCAAGACTTCCCCTTAACAAAACCATGCTGTGTCTGAGCTATAACTGAAGTCTTGTCTAGATGATCCTGCAGTGCTTCTTTAACCAGTGCCTCCATTAATTTTCCGGGAACAGAAGTTAAACTCACAGGTCTATAATTACTTGTGTCAGCCTTTGATCCTCCTTTGTGAATTGGGGTCACATTTGCACGTCTCCAGTCCATGGGTACCTCCCCTGGGTCCAAGGAAGCTCTCATAATTATGGCTAAGGGTTTGCTTACTTCCTTTGCTGCCTCCTTTAATATAACTGGATAGATCCCATCCACCCTGGGTGCCTTTCTTGTGTTTATCTTCAACAATTTCTCCTCCACTTTACTCTCAGTTATTACAAGATTCTCTAGCTTACTGCCAGAGTTGAATACGCCTCTGTCATTCCCCTCGCTGAATAACTCCTCATGTGTGAATGTCGATGCAAAATATTCATTTAGTTTGTTAGCTACCTGAGCAGGATTATCAACAGTTGACCTATCAATATCAAGTGGACCAATCTGATTCATCCCCTTCCTTCTAGAGTTTACATAAGTAAAGAACTCTTTGCTGTTTTTCTTCGCATCCTTTGCCAAGGATTTCTCGTAATCTGCCTTCGCCTGCCTAACCTCCTTTGTAACTTGGTTACAGATCAACTTGTATCTATCATAGGCTTCTGTGTCACGTGTTAATTTGTATGTATCCCATGTATTTTTCTTCTCTGCCATATGCCTCATTAGTTCATCTGACATCCATTTAGGCCTAAACCTTGAACAATATTTCTTAGTTGGTATGTAAAGCCTAGTAGCTTCCAAGATAAGTTCTTTGAATGCTTCCCATTTTGAATTTGCTGTTGGTAACATCATCAGTTGATCCCACTGTATAGAATTTAAATACTGTCTCAGTCCACCGTAGTCGCCTTTACGAAAGCAATACCCCTTCCCTTTACCCCTAATGGTAGTTACCTCTTTGAGTAAATCCCACTTCAGAACACTGTGATCACTGCCACCTAGTGGTTCATTTATCTGCAGATTCTTAATGCATGAAGAATCACTACTGATAATCAAATCAAGAGAGTATTACTCCCTCTAGTTGCCTCCCGAACATGCTGATGTAGAAAACAATCATCCAATAAATCCACAAAAGCCTTGCTAGTGTGTGAGTGACCAGCCCCCAAATTCCAGTCAATATCTGGGAAATTAAAATCCCTCATAATAAGACTCTCTGATTTACTGGCCCACTCTATTTCTCTGTACAGTTTCTTATTATACTCATCAGAGTCATTAGGCCTATAGCACACTCTCCATTTTGATCTCCCAATGCTTATGTCACACCAAACTGATTCGACACTGCACTGTCCAGCGATGTCGACTGGCTTCACTTCCTTGGATTTTATGTGTTTCTTAACTAATAGCATAACCCCTCCTCCCTTCCTATCCTGTCTATCCTTTCTGTAGACATTGTACTCCCCAAATTCCAGTTCTGCATCCCTTATATCTGTGTGACACCACGTCTCTGAAATCCCAACAATATCTGCCTTTGATGTTTTGAGCAATACCTCAAATTCATCAAATTTATTTACTAAACTCCTAGCATTGGTGTACACGCAAGTATACATGCACCTGCTCTTCCTCTTAGCCACCCTAACACAACCCATGTGTTTACTTGTACCCCAATGATTCCCAGCAGTCTCTGAAATATCCTGGATCTTATTTTCCAGGCTGCTGCTCATTCCAATAGAAGCAGTGCAAGAATCACTTTCTCCTCTGCCAGTGGCTACTGTTAATCTATTAGTCCTTGTATCCCCCCCAATCTAGCAGTTTTCCGACCCTCCTAACACTGCCTCGATAGCATCAGCAAACATTCTTGCACCCTTTCTATTTAAGTGTATCCGATCCCTGTAGAAGCAGTCTCCCCTGTTAACAAGTACAGACCAGGCTGAAAAAAATTCTACCCCTTTGAGCCCTGCACAATCTTTCCAGGGCCGAATTGATCGACAGGACTCTCATCATATACTCCCTCCTATCGTGTCTGGGCAGAATTGCAGACACTTTCAAATTCAACCCTAATTCATGGCTTTTTTTCATCAGTGACCTGTACTTGTTAAGTAATTCCGCCGGTCTCCTACTCTTAATATCATTAGTGCCAACGTGTACAACTATATCACCTTTTGTGCCCTTAAAAGATGATATCCGCTCTACAACGTCATCAACCTTTGCCCCTGGCAGACATACCCTGGTCCTGTTCCACCTATCCTTTTTACAAAGCATGTTTCCCGTTTCCCTGACAATAGAGTCACCAACAACTACTAATTCCTTTGGGACCAGCGCATTCTGCCTTGGGGGCTGCCGCTGTGTTGCGCGATGACCAAGTGCAAGCTCTGGCATTGGTGTGGGCAGCTGAGAGCTTGATGGGCCCCTCACTTGTAATCCTTCGAGGGCATCCACCCTGTCCTTCAAGCTCTCATATAGGCCCATAACAATGCTGAGTTGACGCCTGATTTCCTTACACTCCTTGCATCGCGCACCTACAAAGACATCCCCCATGGCAGTATCATGTCCCATACCTGACTGCTCCGCAAACATCAAGCAAATAGTGCATCTTAAAAGGCTGTGATTCAGAGGGCAACTGTCCCCCTCAGTTCTCCTCTGAGCCACAGCATTCCCATTAGCTCGAGCCTTTTGCTTTGCTGCTCTGGTTTGAGTCATGATTTAGATTTACTTTCAATAAAAATTTCAATTTCAGTACAAAATTAAATCCTAAACTTCTATCCCAACACAGTTATAACGCTATATTTATGTTTCAGTAACGAGTGTTATCCACGAAATATTTATGTTTCAGTAACGAGTGTTATCTACGAAATCTACGAGTGTTATCTACGAAATATTTGTTTCAGTAACGAGTGTTAGCTACGAAATCCGTTTATATAACTTCCGTATCAAGTTATGTATTAATTATTTATTTTTACTAATTATTTATATTACGTAACCTAAGTGGTTATATGTATAGTTAAAAGTACAATTTAATCGCCAATGAAGTTCGACAAGATTAATAGATTTTACTGATTAATTTTCGCGTAGCAATGGCGGCTATTTACGATCGGTAAACACGTGGATTTGATACCCTTTCCGATACTAAGTAATACCTACAAAATCTCTATCTAAGTTACTTTAAACTTAAGTACCTTAAATAGGAATATAAAGCTACTCTAGAAAATAAGTTATTATGTCAATTTAAACTAATAAAGCAAAAACATTTTCAGTGATCACCTTATTTCTAAATATTTTTGTCCCCAACGATCATCAGATGCAATGTTGTCGGAATATTGAAAGAAAAATTGTATTAAAATAATCCCTATACATTTGAGGAATGGAAAGCCAATATATAGAATCATGTTCAAATATTACAAAAGGTATCATCGAATATGATAAAAGAGTCCGTACTTGTATTCAAGAAGAAGGTAGACATTTAAAACATTTTTATAATTACATATTATCATTATAGTTAGCATAATTACTTGATTACATAATCTTATAATAGAAGAATTAATAAATTTTAATGATGAATATTTTGGTTGCGCGAATTTTGAATCACCCTGTATATTTAAATATATACTGTGTATAATAAAATGCAATTATACAAATACACCCATGTTTTTTCGAACTGTACCATATATGTAAAGAATCAGTGAAACCCTTGCTTATGTCACGTGTCGTTCTATGTAGATTCAAAGCACACCTCTGAGGGGACAGTTTTCGCTGTGTTTACATGTTTTGCTAATTATGTAAATGTAAAAATAATTACGATGTGTATGCCTGATATGTAATTTGATTTCGTTTTAATGTATAAGCTTTCACACAACAAAAAATGCAATAATAATGTTTTAAATGATAACAGCACTATGGCGAGATAATTTTCTCTTCTGCTAAGTAATCCAGCTTATATATCGCCTTCTTTTCTTCTTATTGTTGCTCAACACTTTTCTGTCACCAGAAATGTCAATCGATTCGCGATGGCAGTCCCGCCATCCATCCTAACAGCCTACATCTCTTCCGTCAATCGCCCTGTATTTGTGCGCTCCAAATCACCGGATCATATTGAACGCATTTGATAACCTGGTCCATAATAACTTCTTCCGCGTGGCATTCTCATTGACATCCACATTTCTGGCATCATCATACCTTTCCCTCCTAAACATGACATGCAGAATATTACGCGTATGCGCCGTGGCATCTTTTCTCTTGCGCGTTATTCTAAAGCGAGCGCCAACTCTTCCAAGAAAAGTGTTCCCACATCACATATAAGTTGCTTTGCTTTCTTGAGTAAATTCAAGACACATATCGAATCGGTTTTCAGTTTACATTTACACGTCACCACCTCTTGTGAAGGGCATTCTGTAAGGCAAATATACACTTCTCCAATAGGAAGGCGTATCGACTTTCAAACTGAATAACCACATCTAGGAATACACCAAAGCTTTTTTTTAAACCAATGGCAGAGATGAAAAATGACATCCCTGTGCACCTAGTCAATTTGCAACTTAAAGTTCAGTGATAAAATGAGGGAAAAGAATCGACTCCATTGTTCATCGAGAATCTGACAATTTTTCAAATAAATATACAGGCAGTTTTTGATTGTCTGGAACATTTCGATAGCAAACCCATTTTCTATAGAAAACGCTATAAATTATGGTCAAGTTCTTGTCCAAGAGCGACATCTCGATACATCCCAATTATCTGGCGAGTGTCAACTAAATAAACCAGAAAATTGTACTAAACTGATTACATCTTAAAAATAACATAGTATAGCACTGTATTGATGAGTCCAAATCAGACATCTTAAATATGTACATCCTTTCGTTAATATCAATTGAAAAAATTAAATAAAAAAATTATCAGTAGAATTCACTGAAATGTGCAGCACAGTAAAATAAAATTTTGACTTTTCCCTACTCTGTTTTCTTTCTTTATGTGTTCAATTGGCCTAAAGTTATTGGCGTAAGGCATAAAGTGAATACAGACTTTCGGGAGCTTAAATGTGGGGCTTTGATTTGTTCACGACTTTTAAGAAAAACTATCCACAGAGGTTTGGACATCTGAACTATTCAGATTCAGTTCTCTGTTCCTGGCAAGGAGGCTCGATATGCCTCAAATAGCTGGATGATGCGATGAAGTGTAGTCTTAAAATATACCAGAGTAGCTTCTAAGTGTCGAAAGTGACTTTCTGCCCCTCCAAGTGATGAAGGTGCTCATTCTTCTAATGAGGAGTTCGTAATTCGCTGACTTCGTCAGCTGTTACTTCTAAGTTGAGATGCTTCTTTATTAAAAAAGAGCTATGGTGACTTCTGACTACACACTACTGCGCACCCGAAGTTTGATTTTTTTGACCTCATTCCAAGAATCGCTAATGCTTTTTTTTATTGCATGAAGAATGTTGAAGCCACTCCTCAGAATTCTTTCACATGTAGACCTCCTGCCTTCCTTCATTCTCGGTTTTTTTGATAATTTGGATAAAAGTCTGTTTGTAGGGTTTTAGGCGCATCAGCGACTGAAGCCATATTGCGCCGTATAAATTGTCCGTAAATTAGGTGTTCTACAGTCGATTTTATCTTTACTGGACGAAAAACCATGCCATCCTCGCTTGAGACCAGCTAACTCAGCCACATTGTGTTGATAAAACTTCCATAAAAATATGGTGCACATTGGTGCTATGGTCTGCGCTAGGGCTTGCAAACCGGTTTTATAAACCGGTTAAATCCGGTTTTCATATTGAGTTGTTAAAACCGAAACGGAGCTTCTAAAACCGGATTCGAATATTTTTTTAGTTAGCCCTCGAATATAGTTTTTTGTTACGCACATTTTCTTTTGTTTGTTCGTTTGTTATAAATTCCTATTCCGGTGTTATAAATTCCTACTAATTAATATTTATTACTCTTAATATGTCTAAGATGAAATCAAATGTATGGAATTATTTTGCTCGAAAAAGCAAAAATGAAGCACAATGTTCGAAATGTCAGAAGATAATGAAGTCGTCTGGAGGATCTACATCATCTTTGATGTTGCCTTTAAAGAAAATGCATCAAATTGACATTAAACAAGATAACAGTGAACCTCCCGTAAAAATGGTAAGAACGTTAGAAAACTTTATCGTTAAAAAAATCTATGGAAGAGCGATTTCAAAATTAGCCGCTTTAGATGGATTTTCTTTTAATTCAATTGGCAAGAGTGAGTTTATACAATCAAGCCTTCACCTTCAGAGAAATAAATACGATAAATTACCACCAGCCTCAGTGAATGGAATTAAAAATATGGTTCTGAATTATTATAAAACTAAGAAAGAACTCATTCAGCATTTCAAAAATTCATTGGTTTTGGGTGCACGGTATTCATTGACTCTAGACGAATATACGTCTATACAAAATAAAAGGTATATGAATATAAATGTGCATTCAAAAGACAATCATTGGTCGTTAGGTCTTATTGAGATTAATGGTTCACTTGATAGCAGAAGAACTGAGCAAATTGTGAATGGACACTTGAAGGAATTTGGTTTAAACTTGGATGAGGATATTGTTGACTGCACCACCGATGGAGCAGCAATGATGATTAAGTTTGGCAAGTCATCATCAACGCCTAATCATCAACAATGTATATCCCATTGTATACATCTGTCAGTTATAGATATATTTTATGAAAAAGCAATCAATTATGGTACCACAGTCTCTGAGTCTCCCAATGACAATGAAGAAAATGAAAATAATGAAGAAAGTAGTGATGATGAAGAAGTTGAAGAAAGACAGCAAGGCATGCTTTATCAAATCGACTTTACCGATGAGCTCATTTATTTCTTCAATCCAATGGCCAATATTGCACAAACTATTAACAAACTCAGAAAAATTTGCAAGATTTTTCGAAAATCGCCTACCAAAAGTGATATATTACAAAATTTTGTTAAAGCAAAATTTAATGGGAATGAATATAAAGTTATATTAGATTGCAAGACTAGATGGGATAGCACATTCTATATAATTGAGAGATTTTTGAAATTGAAAAATTGCATTCCAAATGCTCTTATGTGCAGTACTGTCAACTGAAGCTGTCTGACGATGACTGGAAAACACTTGAATTGCTACGTGAAACTTTGCGACCAGTTGAAATGATTCTGAAGGCTATAACCTCAGAAGATACAGACTTACTTAAAGCAGAGCCTTCAATAGAATTTCTGCTTGCTAAGCTTGATACAGCAGAAAATCCATTTGCTTTAAAGTTTCACCAAAGCCTTTTGCAGCGTTACAATGCAAGACGAAATTGCCAAACTGTGGCTTTGCTGAGCTATCTACACAACCCCAAAAAGTTTAGGAAAGAAGATTCAGGTTCAAGAACTTTTGATGTTCCAAGTAAGCAAGTTTTGAAAAAGCATTCTGAAGAGATTTATCAGAGATTATTTGCAAAACATTCCGAAGGAGTCTTAGCGTTGAATGAAGAAACTGAAAATAAACGAACTGTTCTTTTAGAAGAAAACAAAGACTCGTCTAGTTCCGATGTTGGAGATACACTCATGCGAAAGTATGATAGTGTAATAAAGAGATTAACTGAAGAGCCTTCAAAATATCAGAGTGAATTGGAAATCAGCAAAGAATTTAAACTTTTGGAGGCAACTAGCAGTAGAAATGAAAAGCTGGAGAAAGTTTATAGAGCACTGCTGACCATTAAACCAACAAGTGTCCAATCTGAGAGAGTGTTTTCGATCACTGGTCTCTTTAACACAAAAATAAGGTCAAGTCTCTCAGGAAAAATGCTTAATATACTCTGTTTTTTAAAGGATCATTTTCAGAAAAAAGCTGAGCAATAAATAGTAAAGTAATTTCCCCAAGCTGTTTTTTTTTCGCATTATTTTTATTTATTTATTATTATTATTATAGGGCTTATTATTTTTTGTTTACTATACGAGAAGATAGTTTTTATTCAAAGGATTTGAATACAATTTGTAATTTTGTATAATCTCAAGCTGGTTACCTTTTTGGAGCATTTTAATTTTTTTATTTTTTTTACTATAAAAGGTGATAGATTTTGTTTAAAAAATTTGATTACGATTTGCACAATCTACCCAAGTTAAATAAATACTTGTGTTATAAGCTTTTAATTATTTTCCCTAAGTCTGAGAAAATCGGTTTTAAAACCGGTTTTAAGAGTAAACTTCGGTTAAACTCGGTTTTGAAATTTCTCGGTTTTATGCAATCCCTAGTCTGCGCGGCCCATAAAAATTCCTCACGTCATTGATGAGTTTTGAACTCGAGCCTTTTTACCAGTTGTGGGGAGGACGGCGATTCTACCAACTGTGCTACCCACGAGGACACAAAAAGTTGACTGAGGCATTGTAGTGACACTGATGAGGAAGAAATATTACTCTAACGTGTGATTCAAATCGGTTGAAAACACGGGATGCCCTGAAGCGTTGTCCAGAATCAAGAGAATCGATTTTAAGGCAATTTTTTCCTCATTAAGCACAAAATAATTACGGAACCACTGTGTCTGCAACTCTAGCGTTTAGATTAGACTTCAAGAACCAAAAGGCAGTGTTTACAACGTCCTTCAGTGCTTAGGGTTCTTGTGAATGGTAAACTAGCATGGAGCATGGATTTCAATTTAAAAGTACCAGCTGGATTAGTACCTATCAATAAACGTAACCTGCCCTTAGCTATTTTAAAGCTCTAGTGGTCTTTTCTTCCCTGGCTATATAGGTTTTTGCTCAATATTCTCCCCTTTCAATAATTTTAGTCAATTGTGATAGAAATTTCTTAGATAGCACTTCATCAACAATGGCAACTGCACCTCTTAATTTAATATTGTATAAATTCACTCTTGCTTTAAAACTCATTAATTAATTTTTGTTCGACTCATCACTTGAGCCCTCACCATGTCTGTTTTTTCTTGCATAAAATTTGAGTTTTAAACTCCTCCATAATTCGAGCTTTGTCTTTTGAGACTTTTACCTATGTTGTAGGATGCACATCGAAAGCTCTGGCTATTTCATTGGCTAGAACAACAGGAGGCAGAACAGGTTATCTATTATCTAACGTACTTTCTCCTGTTATAACCAAAGCCAAACTGCTGATCAAATGAACGACAAGTTAACTGACAGAAAGTGACTAGGCTAAACCCAGCAGTTCTTTTTAAAAGAAGAAAGATCAATTAGAAGGGCCAGTTTGGATGCCACTGTGAGACTTGCTTATGGCATTTGCTTCAAATAGTTTTCTTAATCTGTTCAGTAACCTTTGACCTTTATGAACAACTTCGTCTCACCTGGCACTTGGAAAAATATATTACATTGTGGGGAACATGGTAGCACTTCAGGACAGGTGGTGTTGCTTAAGAAACTCGTTAGAAATCTCATTAGTAGACATCACAATGAAAAACCAGTTGTGGATGATGAGCATGGAATTTATCTGAATATTATTTCTTATCGCTGTGAACGATACGTTAAAAACAGAGGACATTTTATTGTATTTTGTTCCATCTGTTCATTCCATCAACAGATGGAATGAGCTCGATTGAATTTTTTGGAACCCTAAATCAAGTTCGTTTTTCAACATAAGAGAAAACCACGTGCATCTTGTGCTCGAAAAAAAAAACTCCTAGAGGTATAATATTTCAGAATATCATGGCGATTTCTTAATAGAAAGAACATACAGTGTACACAGTATTAAATTACATTAATATTTCAAAATGTCGTGGAGATGTTTAATAAAAAGAACATAGAGTATTAAAATAAACCGATACCTGTATGTTTCGAAAAACCTTTTATTAATACAACATTTATCCTTGTCTGTAGACTACAAACCAATTTTTGATAGGATTAAAGCGGTATTTTAGTCCATATTCTCCTTCAATGGCCAATTCAGCTACTGATTTCGAGCGTATTGGTATTGCCTGAAGCCAGTGTTCCAATTGATCCCAAATGTATCCAGTTCGGTTAAGGCTTTGGAGAGGGCTTTGATGACTTGCCATTGTAAGTTACTAAGCTCAAAGCCTTTATCCCATCTACCATATTTGGTTGCTTTTATATCTATTCGTGACATTCAGATGGGAATAATTCATTTTTTTCCAAATCGCACGAGTGAGAAATGACCCTTACACTTTTAGGATTACATTATACATTTAGAACGCCTTCTAGCTGTTACTAGAGGATTGTTACTCCTCTGTCCTGTGAGGAAAGACATTTCTGCCTGTCCGTTTCCTGATATGCCTCTTTGTACATTATTTTACCACCCAAAAATACCTCTACAAAACCCCTTTGTAGAGGTATTTATTTTTAATAAAAGACATCCTCATTCTTTAAATTCACATCTTTCACTACTTCATGTTCTTTCATGAACTTCTTCTTCATTAATTCATTAAATACCACAATATTAAATATAAATAAATATCGAGGTTAAAGTTAATTTGAGTTACATCAGTAAACTATTTTAATTAAAAGAAAACCAAAATTGTGCCTTTCTATGTAATTTGAAAAAAACTGCAGTGTACTGTGATGGCATCTAACGATTGGAAGTAACACCGCCATAATATCAGCTCGGCCATCCCGGAGTTTAATAATAGAAATTTTGAGAGGAGTATGAAATGGAAACGTCAAATAACTTTCTGGAAAAAGTATCTGCAAACATTCAGACGTATATAAGGAACTGATCATGTATGCAGCAGTGTTACCAAGCCCTAAAACAAGAAGTCCGCATGTTTATTCGGAGTTCTTCGAAAGCAAACTCTTCAAATAGTCTGTTTTGAGTGTCTAATGCTTTCACTGCTATCAGTGACTTCCTTGTCCACTCTGTTAGAGTTTTGTTTATTAACTACTCAGCCAAAATATTTTCAGAAATGTGCGTTCCACTCTTCTCCATTTTCTCTTCATACTCATTTTTTATTTATCTCACGGGAAAGTTTCTTTCACTCACTTTCTTTGCATAATTTAAAATGGAAACTTCTTGTAAGTTCACATCTATACTTCTATGCGGGTCCATCATGAATGAAACATTAAATCAAATGACTAAATTCCTTGCGCAAACAAATGCTTCTCCTTTGTTTTCATCTCCATTGAATTCCTAGTTTCATCCGAGTTCTGCCAAGCATTGGCGATCCGTCCTTATTGTTGATGAAGCGCCTCGTACGGGCATTGATGTCCCACATCTAATGCTCTATGCACACAGATGGTTATGCTGCAGTAGAACCAGGAGATATTTACATTGTGCTTTGTTTTCTGTGGGTGCAAATAACTTACAGATGTTGATACAAACTGACCATTGTAAGTGCATGATAAATATGCATTTACTTAACGTTATGTTTGCCTGTTTAGCCTGCGTATTAAACTGCCGCAAATCTCTTTATGAATTGTCTAAATTAGATTATGCCACCTTTTGTCTTCCAACAGAAGTAACAAAGAACTCCAGCAAACCAATGCAATATCTGCGGATTTCTTTTATCCTTTTAATTAAAATTTTATCTTCGTTTATCAACGTCTCTTTGAAGGATAGCGATGTATTAAACAATAGTGTGCATTAATACCACGAAGAATTAAAAGGGATAGATTATCATAGCCAACATCTTCAGGAGAGTACAGTGTGTTAACCTATCTGCGATTCAAAGCGTTTTTATCTCAATACCAAAGTATACATTAGAGGCTTTAAAGTTAATTAGCAAATCATAAATACACGTATGACTAAAGAGGATAGTCCAACGCTACTTAAATGATAATGTATTTTATTTTATTACATAATAAAGCTTTCTTTAATGAATATTGTATTTAATGATTATTTTCTTTGTTATTAATATACTATTGTTGGAAACTGAATTTCTAAGATCGAGATAGTGCTTATTTTTAATAAAATACATGTTCATACTTTAAATTAATATCCTTCACTACTTCATATTTTTTTTTCATGAACTTCTACTTCATTAATTCGTGAAATACTAATATAATTAAGTACCATAATATATCGAGAAAATATAAATATAATTGCAAAAGCCTTCTAGAATCGTTGAGCAGGCTTCCATCTAGCAGTGGATTGATAATGGCTGCAGTTTCATATTTTGATATGTAGTACCCAAAATGGTGTTTTATTAACTCATCGTGCTATGCCGCTGAGCATTGACTGATAGTTTTAAAGAATTCAATATTTGATTTCGTTGAGACCGAATAAATGTAAAACAGTAAACAGAAATTGCAAAATGTACTTTATTTCTCAATTCGAAAAGGTAATTATAGTATAGAACAAGCAGAATCGACGCGCCACAGTTTCTATTTAAAGTAATATTATTTATTTTATAAAGATTGTCTCAGCGATATGGTATTTTGAAGTAGTTTACTGTTATTAAGTATAATTTAAGTTAGAATGCGAAACAAACTTAAATTTAGAATGATACCTTACATTCAACGTGTTTCTCTTAGATAATTAACACTATAGCTTTAGCACTAAAATACTACACCTTCGCTTCGAGCTTCTCGCCTGTTTCGAATGGGGGGAGGGATGCGCAGTTCCTATTTAACGTTGTGAGACGTGCAGTATCCATTTGCCAACGGCAGCCAGGAAGTTTCATCGGACGCGGTGAAACATATGTCAATGTGAATGCCGTAATTTATTTTGTGTACATGCAAATTGTCAACGGCAGATGCATTGGAAGCTGCTCACTGTAGCTTCGGACTGTGTGAGCCTAGATATTAACTGCACTCGCTATGCCGAAAGAACAGAAAATCTTAAATTGGCTTATTTGAAGTTTTTCGTTGTTTGTTTTTCATGGGAAATTTGTAATATGCGCACAATATGTCTTGATGTTTACAATATTTGAATGAGAGTTTGATTTGTGCGCTGTATATGAGTTCTAGTACATGCTCAACACCTGTTTTATCCTGGACAATCCATAAAAGGCAATTATATTTCGCCTCTCCTTACGTAAAACTAAATTAACGAATACTGACTCTGCAAAAGGATTAAATCATGACCAGTAAAGTGAAAATAAATAAATGAATCGTAAGAAAGTGTGATATGCAAAAAATTTAATTTAGAAAACACATTTTTTTAATTAAAAATCGTTAATTAAAATACGTTTAAAATTAAAAAAAAAATAATAATAAATTTTATTTAAAATTATTTAAATATTTTAATAAACGTTTACAATTATTATTTCGATATCAGCCTCATTTGAAGCTCGGTGTCACGATTAGGGTAATTGTAACTTCCTGTTTCTTTAAACTGATTATACATCAGAATCTTATACGTACGTCTAAATATGTGCCGCCGTTTAATCATAGAATCATTTTAAGTAGGCTCATCGTAGACACATTTAGGTTCTCCGTGAGAGTATAGTGGTTTCACTACTCCTCACTTGTTTAGAAAGGTCTGTGTTCGAGTTCCATCATTGACTGTAGAATTTCTAAACGGCTCTTCAATCGAGGATTTAGTTAGCCGATCTCAGGAGGAGGACTAGAGTTTTTTCCAGTGAATTATTCCAGGTTTTGAACATAGACTTGCACAGACAATTACATTCAAGGGAACAATATAGTTTAAGTCACTGAAGGTCCGAATACCCAATAATGACAACTCCAATTTTAGCGTACTATAAAACAGTGTTTCATAACCACGAAAGAACTTTAATTCGGGCCCGTAAACGTTTTAAGATTGCATAAAATATTTTAATGATTAAAATGTTTTAAGTTAAAAATCAGACAATTTTTTTTTTTAAATTTAAAATTCGTCTCAAAACATTTTCTTTAATAAAGCACACCTTGATAACTTTGTGTTATAAGAACGTGCATTTGTAATACCCACTGTGTCCTTATAATATACCTACTGTCATTCTGAACACATGAGAAACACACTGAATATTTCCTTTTTGTATCAGTAATTACTGTAATATCTGCTAATGTTAATAATAACATACAGTATTTACATTTTACCACATTAAATAATCTCTAAACAATATACAAAATCAACAGGCATCACTCGGTCATCAAAAATCTTTTAGGAAAATGCATTCTTTCAAGGCAAGAGTGGTAAATCAACTTGGTTGCTCACCACCTCAATTTTTATATGAAAATGGCTGCTATTGTGTACTATATCGACCATTTCCGAAGGTTGGCTTTCTGCTTCTTGGGACACTTGCTATTATCTTCCCTCCAGAACTGACTAATTAAGGTCCAGGTGATAAACTAGAAAAAAAAGTTGTTTCAATTTTCATAGAAAATCCAATTTCACCTAAATCCCAATGCACTTGACATTGCTGGCGTATCCGCAAAAGATCAACATTTAACTGGATTAACCAAGGTACATTAGGGAAATCCAACAATCGGCAGGAAAATAATGAACACAAAGTAAATATAAAAATTAAATAATTAATAATCGGCTCCATTGGTATTTTTCAAAATGGCGTTGATTGGGCATTAATACCCTATTTATAAACTGTATTTCCGAAATATTTCTTATTATCACATATGAAAACTATTTAAAGCTCCATTTATTGTAATTTTTTTGTTTGGATGAACGTGGGGACCGCTAATGTGAGTTTCTATTCACGCAAAATTTCAAAATAATCCGTTCTCCTCCACCGCTATTTTCCGTCTGTATGCACACACACACATACGTAATGCACTTTCGTAAACCTATCTATCTATCATGTCTCACGAATGCCTGCCTCCATCGCTAGTTTTATATCATTTATGACATGAAGTTGAGATTGTGGAACCAATTTACATATAAATACACATTTTCCTGGGATCCTATACGGTTTGTGCTCACAAAATGACAGTATATAAATTAGCGTGGATCATAGCTTATAAACTGGAATTAAAGTCTGAATTATTCACAATGCCAAAGCAGCCATTTGCGTAATGTGTCCACTGGAAGATTTCAAGCTTATTACCTCGGCCTCATAGAGAACAACAGCCACACCTTCTCGATCACTGGAAATATCTTTGAATGCTGTTCC
This sequence comes from Mastigoproctus giganteus, assembly GCF_048544385.1. Lineage (NCBI taxonomy): Eukaryota > Metazoa > Arthropoda > Arachnida > Uropygi > Thelyphonidae > Mastigoproctus > Mastigoproctus giganteus. The sequence goes on from NC_143577.1 coordinate 59,345,664, forward strand.
TCATAAAGACCATGTAACGTACGTATCTAAATGCTAACTAGATAGGTTATTATACCACAAAACAGGGCTACTTCGATCACCAGACGTCGATAAAAGTATATATCAGTTCTGTGTGTTGGATGTGCAATTTACTCAATCAGGTGTAAAGAATTTTAGTTGATAACAATCTACCGGTGGAATTTTCTGTTCATAGTTTTTATCTTCTCAATTTTATATGTAGTTTTTTGATTCAAGATTTTATTTTTACTTTCTTTTAGGAACGTATCAGCGATTATCTCTGAGTTTTGAACTTAAAAGGAATATTGGGTATTTTATATTCCAAACCTATCTGCCATCTATTCTTATAGTGATGTTATCTTGGGTGTCTTTCTGGATAAATCATGAGGCCACTTCAGCGAGAGTTGCCTTAGGTAAGTTTCTTTTGACTGAAACAGTGGCAATTACTATATAAATATGACCTTGACAATGGTCAATAGGAAACTTTAGCTAAATTTTACATTCTATATACATTTTCCAATGTATTGTATTATTTTCAGTAAATGAAGAAGTGTAGAGTAACATGCCTAAGAAAAATTGACGCTTTAAATACCAGAGTATTAGATATTCTGATTACAAAAGTGCCCAGAAGTTAGTTGCAAATGCGGCGTTTTTGTCTTTTAAATTTTGTAAATGTAATTGCTTAATTTTTACACAAATTTTGACAACTGTCTCTAGAAGCTCACAATACATCACAATTTTTTATAGTTCTAATGTAAACCGTTTCAGGAGAAAACAACCGGTAAATTCAGAGAGGCCGATAGCTATTGACTGGACAATGATAAGACAGTTGCATGAAGAGAAATCAGGTCTTAAAACGCCTCCATAATGATTTCAAGGGTATTATAACATATCAAGAGAGAGACGAGTAGTGTCTAGAAGGCAAGTTCAAGGTCGGTCACAAGTTACAACATCAGAGAATGATCGATAGATACCATGGGGAAATGACAGTCAGACAGTTCTTTCATGAGTTCACAGCAGCCACAGTAGTGGCAGTTCCAAGGCAAACTGTATAAGAAAGGTTTCAGAATAGCTCGTCAGTCTCTTCACATAGCAGAGCGCGTCTGACTTGGTGCACTTTTAAGTTACTGACGCGTGTGTTATGCCATAAAACAACCAAAACTTTGAGGCATCAGTATATTATGGCTTTAACTTGCATTGTGTTTTATAGACACAAATTACAAAATCGGTTTCCGAAAAATAAAATAAAACCAGACTGCTTTCGTACGAGTCCGAACTTGGCGATATTCTTTTAAAAATCCGATAAAAGTTCCTCGTATCATTGGCGAGATTCGAACCTAGGCTTTTCCCCATGGCGAGAGGAGACATAGCCAACGTCCTACCCGCGAGGTCATAGTGTAGAGCATCACCATCTATGGAAAGAAGTGAATGGACCCGTAAATTCTGGTTTTTACTCTAGCTGGTAGGGAAGTTGAGTAGGGTACTTTTCTTTTCATGCAGATGAATCGAGGGCCAGTCATAAAACAGATTTTCTATGTATTCATATGGAGAGAGTTTGGAACACGTTCTCATCTCTCTCTCTCTCTCTCTCTCTCTCTCTCTCTCTCTCTCTCTCTCTCTCTCTCTCTCTCTCTCTCTCTCTCTTTCTACGCATTATGTGGAATAGGCGCAATATCTACACATTTCAGATAGCTATCTTGACTGCTGAAATATATAGGGAAGATATTTCCAGAAATGTGAGAGATTTTTCTGAGTTTTCATAGTCCACGAATTCACTTACACGGATGATAATGATCTTCTACATAGAGTTCAGCTAGTCCACGGGTCCCAAAATGAGAATATTCTTCGTTTCTGTTAGCCTGCCAGTTCTGCAGAGCTGAATCCGATTGAGCATACTGTACATGATATAAGTTTTTGAAGACTATGTACACTTCGATCGCATCACAACCCTCCTTGCGCTAAGATTTGCTAATTTTGAGGAGTAGATTTTATTACAAGACCTTCCTATCGGTCTTATAAACAGTTATCGTGAGAGGTGTTTGACTGCCATGGAACGAATATACCCTCTGTTAAATACTAAAATTGTGCACGGGTAATGCAGCTTTGGTTATCTGTTTCATGATTATTATTCGTGAAAATATAGGGAAATGTTTCTCCAAAACTAAGTATACTGTTATAATTATGTTGGCCCAATCTATAATCCACCTAGATCGCAGTTTCAGATGGTAGTTTTCCTTCAAGTGGTACAACTATATTTTTTAGAATCAGTAGCAGCTTATCTAGGTGGTATGGAAATTTGTTAGGGTTTATCTTCTGTTCATACTTTTAATGTGAACTGTTATTTACTATTAGTATTATTATTTTTATATTGCTAGGCTTCCAGTTCAATTATTCAGTATCTCGCCTGGAGAACGGAAAACTTATCATCGGCATCTGTCCTCTTCTACTAAAGATTCTCTTAATATCCTCTCAGATAGCACAGTATTCATGATCACTGGTCTCTTACACCAGGTGGGAAAGGCCTGAATTTGAATCCCGTCAATGATGCGAGAAAATCTGAAGAGGCTTTTTTTCACAACGCTGAGTTAGTCGGTTTTGCATGAAGGTTGCATGGTTCTTCTCCCGGAAGAACTTTTTCGTCTAGAAAACAGCAAGCCGACTTAAGGATCACGAAATTACAGATACAATATAATAACGCCTTAGTTGCTTTGGTGCATAACACCCTCCATACCATTGCCTTAATTTTATATATGAATCTTTACTGTGAATCGTACTTGAAGAAGGAAATAAAATCGGTAAGGGGTATTCACCATAAGGTCCTATAAAAAGTGCTATCTCACATGACAACAGTTCTTTATCATGAGAGTAACCATGAAACTGATATCATCAGGAATCTTTGAAAAATCTATTGCTGTCCTTAAAAATATGGTGAAATGAAAGAAATATGAAATGAGGTACATCAAAACGGCTGACTGTCCAAACACTGCTGTTTTTATTAAGAAAAGCGTGGGCCCTTTTGAGAAATTGTGATAAGTGAAAAAATCACTCTGGTTGTGAGATTTTAAGGGAAAATATTAAAATTGCATGCCTGAGCATCTCTTAAGTGTTCATGAAGATCAAGTGGGGTTTCTTCTAAAAGACTTAACTTTTATGGGAACCCCTTCTTCTTGCCGAGAAAAGTATTTACTCGGGGAGGTGGGGGAAGACTGACTCTCTCCCTGGGTTCAACGCTGTGCCTTTCTTAATTAACAAAATGGCTAACATAAACTCGAAACACCGTGATATATTAGCAAGAATTCTGGTACAGAGGTAGACTGTGAATGCATGCGCCTCAGTAATTACTGGTTACATTGTGCATATCACTATAATATGATTATCACAGTCGAAGAATTAAAAGACCTGTAAATTCTTTCAAACTCTTTTTGCCTCTGAGGTTTTGAACATTAGCTAAGACTGGGTAAATCTTTTATTTCATTGATTTTCATCATTAGAATGAATATCGAACACTGTTTTTTCGATTTAAAAAGACGGATTTAAAAATAATCTTTATCGTATATACTTTAAAGAAGAAAGAAAGAAATACGACTTTGGGGTTGTGCGAGTAAATGCATGCTTTAGCTTGTGGCAAGTCAGTACAATATATTTTCATCTTTTTTTGCTCATCTGTCGCTTTGCATACATTGTAAAAAAAAAAAAAAAACTACAAGAGTTTTTCACTTGTAAACCCGAATTCTGTTTCTAAGCTGCCTACTTCACCCTCTCGGAGCAGCATTTAAGTACCTGGTTTTAAATAAAGTTCTCTTCTTCTTTGAAATATTTTCTAGCCGGAGTTCCCTCCATCATAAAATTCGAGCTATTATCTTAAATCTCTGCAAACGGATGCAGCAAATGAGAAACGTCAAATGCGTCAGCATCTCATATTTCTATCAATGGCAGCAATATCACTAGCTAAATGGAACTTTTAGGGGTGAAGGGACGAGGAAGTTTCATTAACTCGGCTATAAATTGTCCGTAGGTATCACGACTGTCCTGACGATGACGACTATCAGTACTGGAGTCCGGTCATCACTACCCCGTATCTCCTACGTGAAGGCTATCGACATTTACCTTGTGATGTGCTTCGTCTTCGTATTCGCTGCACTGCTGGAATATGCCGCTGTGAATTATACTTATTGGGGGGCAAGAGCGAAAAAGAAAGCCAAGAAGATTAAGGAAGCTGAAAATCAGGGTGGGACGTATGCTGTAAGTTTCATTTTTGCACAATTTATCTTTACTGCTGTAAACTGTTTTATTAAAGGAAGTCTTACCTGCTTCTCTAAACGTTGCTTTGGTGTACAATTATGCCTTTTATAACAACGTAATATTTAAAATTATATAAATACAACTTATGTACAAACTTAGGTTTGCAAAATATATTTTTGTTTTAATTTTAACAGGTTAATTTATAAGTAACATATTTTTGGTTAAATACATTTTTTACAGTTCTTTTATTAAGTTTAAATACTTCATTTCGTTTTCTTTTATTTCTTTAGTGTGTGTTTTTTTATTCCACGCATATCATTTAAAGTTAGATCATTAAACATTCGGATGGCTACTTTTATTTGTTATTGTTGGTAGTTAGCTTTTAACTTATACAGAGAATAAAAAAAATATTGTTTCTAATGATAATGTTCCATTTTATTGTTCTTTACTGTCGCATCAAACTTTGTTGTGTGTGTGTGTGTGTGTGAGTGAACTTTTCTCGCTTTCAGATATTTGATGTTAGGGAACTGTAGGGTATTGGCTAACCAATAAAGAAGATACGAAGCGAGCCTTTAAAGCCGCTATCGACTATTGGTTCTCGATTTCTCATTTTATCTGATTTGGAGCAAGAAAATAGAAATCGTTATCTTGTCAAAATTCCGAGGATCATTTCTTCTCCTTTATTTATTCTATTGTGGTCTTTCTATATGATATTTCACTATCGCTATGGTCTGAGATCGAAACAAAAGAACAGGCTATTTGTGGTTGTTTTATCGCTTGTATTTGTATAAGTCATAAAAAATATTAATATTCAGTTTTTGAATATTGAATTTAATGTATGCTTAAAATAGTTTCTTTTAGAGACAATTTATCTTCTTCAGACATTTTTTATGCATTTTAATAAATTATCTCTTCATTGCGAATAAATAATGAGTATGGGCTTGGCAAACCCAGGGTCCTGAGCTGGATATCACCATCCTTTTCTTTCTTGGTGATTTCTCTCTCTCGCAGGGTAACTTGGGATTTTTTTTGGCTGGTGCAGCATAAGCCTCAGGCTTCCTTGCATGATATGACTATTAATAATAATAATAACAAAAGCACACGAAAGTAGAAACTGGTGAAATTTTTGCTCTGGTGCATTCATTCATCTTTCTAAGGAATGTAGAGAACTCGGTGTTGCTAAGTGCTTGAGTGGATTATTTGCCTACGCCATGAGAGCTAGTTTTAGAGTGGAATGTCGCTTTTGGCTGTTGACAAGAAATATTACTACGTTATGTAACATTAATAATTTATAACATTGGTTGTTATAAATAGAAATCATGATAAATACAAAAAATAATATGGTATAATTGGTATTCTCTTAACCTTTTAATTTTTTGAAATGTGAATTTATTTATTCAGCTAATCATTTTTTGTATAAATATTTCATTATTTTATCATATACCACAATCGATATCACAAGCTTATGAGCATTCCCATTCAAATATAGAATAATCTAATTTAAAAAGTATAAAATTGTAATGGGGTGGGCAGTAAAAAATTTTAGAAACCTGTATTAATGAAAAAATTTCTAAATTTCTCTCTTTGCATGATTTTTATGGCATACAGTAAGGCAAAATTTAAACTATAAAAAAAGAATGGTAAGATAGCAGTTATTCAGCTTCACAAGTCATTCTGATGAGTTGGTTGGTTGTAAGGCTTTAGGCCCATTAGCAACTTAGGCCATATTGGCCATATATAATGTCTGCAAATTGCTTGTGTTCTGTAGTCGGTTTGCTATTTGCTGGACGAAAAACTCGAGTTTCCGGAACCAAAGCCATGCTGTCTTAGCCTGAGACCGCCTAACCCAGCCACATTGTGAAAATGACTTATAAATTTTCTTCGCGTCAATGACGGGATTCGAACTCCGGTCTTTTTCACCCTATGTGGGGAGGACGGTGATTATATCAATTGTGCTACCGACGAGGGCCCTTTCTGATGGATTGGCCCTATACGTCACCAGTAGAACGAGTGGAATACACACCACTAATCATTAATCATCCTTAATTTTCCACTAGCGTGTCAGTGGTGGATAAACTGTTGGCTGGATGAAAACCACTATCAAATATGCAATTAAATTCAAAAATCAACATTATTATTTACATGACATTAATAATACATCGTACTTTTATGCGGTAATAATAATGTTATTACACATCATAATAACATGTGGTAATAACACCAAGGAAGTTACAAAAATACCATAAAAACCAACAGAAAAAATCAGTTACTGAACATTTTTAAATTAATGTGAAACTACACGTCTCGACAAAATTAACAGAACATATAGAAAACGTGGTGTAACTCGTGCAGTCAAAAATTTGGTATGGTGGTATACCATAGAATAACGATGAAATGAGGAGACAGCGAAACACTTCGGACAGGTATAAGGGACATTTATAGGGGTTGTATAAGAATTACCAAAAAAGGCACATTACAGAAGTCGATACAAGATGGTCGAAAACATGGTGTCATGATATTAGTACAGCATACGATCCCCTCCAACTGCTAAACAGTCCTGACAGCGGGGATTCATGCTGAATGTAAGGGTGTCTATAAGATTCTGTGGCAACAAATTCCATTCTACCACCAGCGTAGACCTTAGTTCACCAATTGATCGAGGAGTTGGCTATCGACGTGCAATGCTTCGCCCAAGGGCGTCTCACACATTTTCGATCGGATTTAAGTCTGGTGGCAGTGCTGGCCTCTGAAATCGTTGGATATCTTCAGTTTCGAACTAATCCTCCACTATTTGAGCTCTATGTGCAGCGGCATTTTCGTGCATGAAAAGATAATCTCGGCCAATCCACACCCCTAAAAAGTCGCACATAGGGTTCGGTGATCTGTTCTTGGTACCTCTGTGCAGTTACGATATCCCTATAAAAAACGTGAAGAGGGGTGCGGCAGTTGATCATTATTCAGCCCTACATGATAACACTGCCTCCACCGTAAGTGTCCCTTTCTCTGATGTTGGAGGTATGGTTTCTAGATGAAATAACGTCTAGAATCTGTTTGTAGTCTAAAACGGGACTCATCAGAGAACAGAGCTCTACCCCATTTGTTGGGGCTCCAAGTCACATGTTCACCGCACTAACTTCGACGATCTCTGCAGAGGTTTGCGGTTAATGGGATACAAACTACTGGCTTCCTTGCGTAGAGTCTCCACTAGAGTTGAGCCTTCTTAACACAGTCCGGTTGGAAATGTTTTCCCCTGTGGCCTCAGCAACCTCAAGAGACAGTTGATGACATAACATCGTAAGATTCTGTCTTGCTGTTAGAGCCAGATAGCGGTCTGTTCTGGTTGACGTAGCCCTCGTGCGACCTTGGACAACTCTTCTTATATCCTGAGTATTGGAGATGTGACTATCCCACTGAGCAAGCCAAAAAACGGAATGAAGTGATATGGTGGCAACCCATGGCTTTATAGGCATGAATAATTTTCATAATGTGCAGCTCTGTAAGGTGTTTGGATCGATTTCTATTGGATATTCGGAATTTGAATGCCAGGATGCCTATTATATCAAATATGCGCCTTCAAAAACACTGCTCGCTATAAAATATCCATGAAAAACATTTTATTCTCTTAATTTTGTCCAGCAGTGTATATTTCGTGACGCACTGGTTTTAATCTTGGTTTGAGAAGGAACAATATTTCGAGACGCCTACACAGCCGATGCCCGCGAGTTGGACAACACGCCTGTTTTAGAGAGAGAGAGAGAGAGAGAAAGAAATTTTTGTCATATATATTTTGTCAATGAGTGATTTTAATAAATTTGCCTGCAGTTGAAATAATCATAATATTAAAAAATCTCTTCTGTTAATCGAAGGTAATAATACTCTTCGGACAAAAAAAAATGCCATTTTGACATATTGTAATCTGCAATAAACGTTTTATTATCCGCAGTACGATACAAATGTCCTATGTGAACATAAGGAAAACCAGAACATTTTATTTGGATTAATTTTCAAGCAACAGGTCCAGAAATTTGTTTTTAGAAATCTTTGCTACTACTCTCTAATGATTCTGATCATTGTTTCTATTGTGCCTTTAATGAATTTAATGCAAATTATATCTCCTTCCTGGTTATTGTAAATTAATGGAGCGCGCTCATAAAATCACCTATTTTTCTATAATGAAAGTTGCAAGGGCCTTTCTGCAGTGAGTTTTGGCTTAAAGGATAAGATAATAATATTTAGAAAAAATATGTTAATTATGTTAATCTAGTATACTTACTACAATACTTATTAAACAGGGACTACGGATTTTAGTGAAGTCAAACATTGGCTTCTAAATTGAAAACCAAATGAAGGTAATTTTTAGAGCTATATTAATATGTATGAAAGGGGTTATACGTGACATTCATTTACTCCAATATCAAGAGCAGAGAATGCACTCTCATTACATTGAACGAAACCTGCTAACATCTATTATATTTCCAACCACTCTAATGAAATTTTGTTCCCTCGCAGGAATTCGCTCTGTTTGCTGGTACGTCTCACTTATCTGCATATTAGAGTTTTTAAAAGCATACAGATTAAAGCTGCGTCATAATTTAGCTCATAATCTTTGAAACCATCTCGAGTGGAAAAGACCTTTTTGTTTGGACTTGATGCTCTGTTTTGAAGCAGATGACGATGCAACATACCCAAGAAGCAAATAAGCGTGATTAATCTAAATAATTTTGCAAACTCCATCTCATGCACTCACTATTCTTGTGGTAATTCGTGTGATTTTTATGGTGCCAAGCATATTGTACAATAAACGCTGTAAAATCCGCACGTTTTGTTAAGAGACTCACATTTTGCAATTTAGAAATATTAAGAAATAAATCCGGCACTAGTATCAACAATTTGTCTTTAAGAATCCTTGCAAAAAAAGGACTGACATTTCTTTCTTTATAAGATGCTTCTAGGACTATCTTATCCTCTAGTAATATGTTTTAGCGGTCGGTAGGATTAAACCGCATAGACAATGCAATGGTTTTAAATTCTCAGGCAGAAAAACTTGCCTTTTATAACGAGTTGCCCTGGTATTGGACTACCTACAAACAGATGATTTCGCAAAAAGGTTAATCGACCATGCGTTTAAAAGATGAGACAGTTATGATAGCCCCAGGATTGTCTGGTGTCACAGACAGTAGGTGAACTCTAGTGACAACATGCAGAAAATAACTGTAAAGTAGTTGTTCTATGCGACTTTTCATTCGGTATACCAAATCAAAGTTGTAATAAAGTTAAAGCTGTCTACTGAAAGTAGTGCAATATCAATGCAAATCGTTACAACGGCAAGTTTGTTCTATCGGAAATTTAAAATAATTTCAATTGGCTAAACATCAGCTCTGCCAAACAGGTATGGGGTTCTCAAATCTTATTTTTAAAAAAAATCACTAAATCATCTAAAAGATACTGTAATTTATAATCTATTGTAATTATTAATTGCACTGAAACCATATACTTTTTCTTTGTTTTTTGTATTTTTCTGAAATATAGTTTTAACATGCCACATTACTTAAAGAGCATGTGTTTAGAATTCTACGTTGTCCTGTCAATATTCATTGGTCAGCTGGATAAAATCGTCTGGACTGAAGAATTGTTAATGCCATTGTAGATGGTATATTTGTAAGGATTTTTATTATCAAAATGATAATTATTATGATTTAGGCAGAAAGAAGTTCAAGCATTGTCTCCTGATTTGTATATATAATAATGTAGTTATTTAAGATGTATTAAACTATGCATTCTCTTTTATATTCATTTTTTTAAAAATTTTATTGCATGTATTATCTAAATATGGAGTATTTCTCGTTTTTGTCCCGTTCTTTGTTTATATTGTCCCGTTTTTATAATTGCCCTGCATTGTATTCTTTAAAATTGATTTAGTCCCGGTTTTGGGAGTCAGCATCTGGTCACCCTACTATTACACGTATTTAAAATTTCGCAGGTATTAAAACCAGTAATTATCTTATTACCACATTATTATGCAAATATAAATCTTCATAAAATGTTGGTATTGCCTAAGCTGACCTTCTTTGGTTCCTCTCGATTTTACTCAGTGAAAATTACAGCTAGTGTCCCACTATGAGGGTGTCCTTTTATGATTTTTATTACCAATACCTCGTTTACTAACCGAAGTGACATGCTATATTATGCAGATAATTCAAAGCTGACAACCAAAATTCACCCAGGCGACTGTCCATCTCAAATTTCCAATTCCGTCAACCTAAAGATAATAAACCAGAAGGCGCACTTCTGGTGCTCCAGCCAGAAATAAATTCAGCTAAATCGGCTCCAATTATTTTCTCTTTGACATTTATCTTCCACAGGACCTCCTCACACATCGGTGGAGGGTCAAATATTCCAAAGGACGAAATGCACGTTGAGCAGGTAGTCGGCTCGACCCACAGCTGACATTTTACCCACAACGAAAAGATTCAAAAGAAATGTGGCCGATTGCGCTGAATAGCTAGGCAGCCCATGCTTTTTTTATTTCTGGTACCAACTGTATACTCCTTTCTATAAATCGTTGAAGATTTCTTTTAGGATTTTTAGTTTCTTTGATACTGGAAAGATAACAACACCATTTGGTGGTGATTCTCTCTTTCTTACATTCAAAATATGTAACAGCAATTTTAATAAAAGAGCAAGATCTTTAGAAGGGGGCTGGAAGCTATATAGTGTTTTTGTTGTTGTTGAAGAAGAGTCTCTGTCTGGATAAATAACCCACAGTAATTGCACTGTATTATCATTTATCATCTACCTTTATACGACACAACTAACGTGCTTTGTACGAATCAAGGTTTTCTTAATCATTATGTTCTTAACTGTCTGAGTTTTTGCTTCATATATGCCTCCAGCATTTATTGCATGAGTGTTATAAACGAACATTTCAATTTCAGTATGCTAATGAGTTGATTTCTTCCTTTAGGGTAGCAATTATGCATATAGTTGAGCTAAGAGAAAGTTTTTCTTTAAGCTTCGCTGGCTGTTTCCTTTCTTTCGATTTGTTGCATCGAAAAATGTTTTTCTATAAACCTTCTCCCATTCAGCTTTTGGTAAATATCAGATACCAATGATAACAATAAAGAAATACTATTTATGTTTGATGCAACACTTTTGTAATTCATGTCTTGTAAAGCGAAGGCGCGCGTGATTTATTCCTCCGATATTTTCAGTTTTATTTGCTTTGTACACTAAAATATCAGCGAAGCCTTGAAAGTTATACTTTCAACGAATCTGTCCACTTCCCCAGACGTCACCTGTTGTACATAAATAAACGGGTGTTAGGTTTATAACGTTGCAATTTTGTCTTTATATAAGAAAATATTTCTTAATTTGCTCCCTCTTTTCATCAAAAGGAATAGGAATATGGATTTCAAGAAGAAACGGGAATAAAGATTTCTGCCAGCATTACTCCTTAAAAAACGTATGATGAAACTGCCTTACCAACATGGAAGAGAATCATATATTTGGATATATGAAAGTTTACTGACGAATCTAAAGCCTCGATGGTAGCGCATCGCTTAACAGCTTAGCTGTAAGTAGAGATGCATAGCCTTGGTGTTGTTATTAATGCCTTGCTCAGAAAAAAGCAGCGAGTTGAAGCGTAGTCAAGAACGCATGACTGTCATTGCCCGTGACATGAGCGCATCCCTTAGAATAACAGTGATGTATCGGTGCAGACTGTGTTAAGATCTGTAATCAGTAGCTGTCGACTGGAGAAATACGCAGAAGAAGGACAAGGTAGCGCGGAGGAAGATATGCCACGATCGAGACTACGACCTTCTTCTCGTGATATAAGAAAAACATCGAAACGGAACACTATATAAAATATGAAGCGATCTTCGATATTCGATGGAAGGTAGCCATATCAACGATCCCTCCACAGCGTAAACTAGCGCAACTTGAAATAGACATACCCATTTGTATTGGTGTGGTGAACGACGACAGTGGTAGTTGAATCAATGGAAATGTGTAATATGGTTCGACGATTTCGGTTTCTCGTTTTTATGGTACAGTATTGGACTTCAAATCACTCATAATTTCTGGATTTGAATCCAAATGAGAACCTGCGGGGTCATTTGGACACATTACAGAGCAGCAGCAGCAGCTGCAACTAATATGGGCTATTTGAAGACATGCCTTTTCATGAATGGTTTCTGTATGTCCTTTCACAGTTGTGTATAGACGCCATGACAAGAATTTCTCCTCTCATCGCCGCTAGAGAAGGATCATGATACCATTAACTACAATTTCTAATATTTTGGGAAGTCAGTAAATATTTTATGGTAATTCAAAAGAGGAAATAATGTTGAAACCATAGAACTTACAATCGTTGGGGGTTAAAGGGTTTTAAACATCTGTATTTCCGAAAAAGATAGACCCATCCAAATACCAGAATTAGAAGTTTAAATTAAGAGGGTTTTTTGTTCTTGTTGTTATATGACTGGTTTGACAATTTTACTGGAGGAAGAGCTGAATGTTCGGTTTGGAAGACGCTCAACCCTCGCCTGATTAGCTCTGCTACGGTGTGAAAAAGATTCTTCCGGAAATCGAATTTAAACCCATTGCCACACGGTGTGGAATTACGTGATTACAACCACTGCACCATACACTACGGCACGTTGATACCATCTAAAGGAAATATGAGGACAAGTGAAACAAGATGTCTATTGTCCACGAGTGTAAATTTAAATACGTTTACTGAAGAAGAGGCATGTTGACTGTGTTGGATGTGCGGGGATTATTGAGCAGTGGTAGAGAAAATATGTCGTTCAGGGTGATGCGCGATTTTAAGACGTTTACTGAATAATAGGCATGTTAACCGTATTGCAGAGATAATATGGTGTTCATGACGTGTGCTTCCAAGTTAGACCAATTCTGTTCTTTTTTTATGAGAACCCCAAGGGCGAGTGGAATTAGAGGTATTAGTACTTTGTACCGTGTATGGGTTCGAGGTTCAGAAGATCAAAGAAGATGCTTGTGTCCATGGAAGTATTTGTAGAAAAGACATGCAGCAGAAACAAAACGTATATGAGACACGAGTGAAGAGACTTTGTTAGAGATGAGCCATTAATTACCCTAACCGCCCCCTTTCGAATGGAATCTAGAAGCCTGAGAGAGGTTTTGGGAGCACCACCCCAGGTGTGGAATCAGTGTTCCATGGTAGTGCAGATTTGCGATTTGTACAAGTAACGCCGAGGGGGAAAGGGAAACCCCAAGTTTTAGATTCAGAGGAAGTAATATTTGTTATGTGCTTATGTCAAGAGGGATTAGAAGTCAAGGTAATCACCAATAGAAATATCATGATCTTGCCTAGAAATCAGAATTTCAGGACCATCCCTGAAGTCTTTCTAGCTCACTATGAAGAAGCTCTGCTTGACGGTGATCATTAACTACTCTACAAATCTTTACATCATCTGCAAATTTAGACATAACGCCCACTGTCCCCTCATCGATGTCATTTAAGAAAATCAAAATCAACAGTGGTCCCATTATTGATCCTTAGGGAACCTAACTTCTTATATTAACCCCAATCTGAGGAATAACGATCTATCACAACCTCCTGCCCTTAGGCCATCCTGATATCCATCAAAGGATTCTCGCTATGTTTCCAACCTGTTCCAGCTTATAAAGTAACCGCACATTTTCTTGTGCTTGCTGTTCCTCCTCCAGTTCCGGTTCCTTTGAGTCCATTTTCGTTGTTTGTAAATGGGTCTCACCGCTTGATGTTTCCCATGGCACTATGAGGTTCTCCTTGACGATGGTCCGTCTCTGGCCTGCTACTCACTGTTCGGTGACCTGAACCTGACCTGTCTAGTTTCGTCCTGTACATTGCCATGTCTGTTTCCAGCTTCGTTATTTCGTAGTATGCTGACATGATGAACGTATTCATTTCAATTCTGCACTTCATGTGTTGGCTTGTTCTTTCATCCTGTGTGATACTAGCGCATTTGCGCAGGAAGCACTTCCAGGTGGTTGGGCTGAGTGGTCTTGCCCATCAGACGTCTCCGACTTCTCCGGCCTTAAGCGAGCGAATTTATCCTGCTCCACACTCAATGCATATTTTCAGTTTTTCTACAACTCATCTTCATCTAGCTATGGAGGTGGGCCTATTTGGCTTCGACATCCAGTGGTGGATGATAGTTATGGGAACGACGCCAGATGGCGCTATTCTTTGCCTGAGCCCGCCAGTTCAACCTTGGAAAGGTAGTTCCAATCAAGCGATTTTCGCGATATTTTTTTTTTCCGCCCTGGGATTAGAGCCTGGTCCATGATATTGGTGGTCCGAAGTCGTAACCACTGGGTTAATTGCTACCCCGTAAAGCGGCATCCAAACATATGCTTATTTTCGTAGGCGTACGATATGTGTATAAGTGCGTGCTCATGAGCCGATTTGCACGTTATGCCTGGTTGAAAAACCTTAATAATAATATTATTATTATATTATTATTATTTATTTCTTTTCTTATTCGCGTCCTCCAGTGTAGCTGTCACATTGTTTTCTTTTATTTAGCACCACGGGAAAATCAATATTTTTTTATTTAATTTTTTTTTTAATTTGGAGTGGACCTCTAGAGGAATCGGGCCTACATTTTGGCAACATCAAGTGGGTCAGAGTCTAGTATTGAGACAGTACATGTGCCATTGGGACTGGTCCACCTTCCCTGGTGTGGACGAGTACCCAGAATCATCTGTCCAGGTGACTGATGCTTCTGGGTAGCCAAGCGGCCAGACACAACAACATAATACACACAAACCTACGTCACTCGCATATCTGGCCCATTTGTAGTGATACTGTTCTTCACAGAGACACGAACCGACCGGGCTAGCCGGGTGGGTAAAGTGCCTGCTTGGCAACCCAAAGGTCGCGGGTTCGAATCCCGCTTCGAGCTTGGATCAGAGTACTGCAAAAACCTTGGGAGGTGCATTATGGCCACAGAAGCCGATGCGCCAACAACTAACTAACTAAAACAAACAAACAAACAGAGACACGAGGCGGAGTTGAATTGACGTTCTAGGAGCTGCCCCTTACAAAAAGACACGTCCACGTGACCGTGGTTGAAAAACCTGTAATAAGTAACTGTAGACAAGATCCTACTCCCTGCGCATGAGATCCACTGATTAATTACAGCTTATTTGTTCTAAGGCAACTAAGCACGAGCATTGTATGTGCTATAATGTCCGTAAATTCGTGCATTCCTAGCCGAGTGAATTAAACGTAAAGCCACGAGTCTCTGGAAACTTAGCCAGGATGCGAAATAAACCAATGACTGTTCTATGGAGATGCAAGTTGAACTCAGCTTTTCTACGCTGTGCAGAAGCACAGGGATTTTAACCACTATGCTTCATAAGAGACAGTAATCACGAAGATTTATGTAGGAATGTGAAGTGTTTCTAATGAAATATCAAGAGAGCCGGGTTCAGCAGCCCCTGCCGTGGCTCTTATACGATACTAACTTCTGTAGCTTCAGGTATAGTCTTTTGCAAATGCACTGTATTCTGTAATGGTTTTTTTACCAAAAATTGCACACAATGCACGTATTAGTGTCCCCATACTTTTGATAACTTAGTGTACCTTGCGTTTGGTGATTAATCACCAGGAATTTTCAGTCATGGGCTCCTATTCACTTGTAAACAATGCACACCCGGTACATGGCATTTGGCAGCCTTTATGGTATTGATGACTGCAGATCGATGTCCAGCGTAGCTTCGATACACAACTCCCCTCAGATCGCAACGTTAAATCCTTATGATACTAACGGATGATGAAACTGGATGGGAATTCCTGCTTAGGAATTAGTCAATCCCGCATCAATTTTTATACATAACATTAGTTTCTTTGGAATAGTTGGAATAATTATTCTCAGAAAGACATACATCAGATTATTTTCTTTTGCTTAAGTTTTTTCTTTTCGCTTTTCACTTCTTTTAACTGAAATACATCGTTTTTCTATGGCGTTTTCTAGAGCTGAGCTTCATATTTATTATTAATGATAGAAGTATTGCCCTCTAGCGGATTTTCTATTTACGATCGATGGGTGATAAAATTATTGTTGATACTATCAACAGTCTACAATACTCTGGGTATGATTTATGAGGTTTTTCATGGGCAAATAATATTTTCCAAGCACATTTATGAAAGTGGCACAGGAATGTAGTGCTGCGCTATACTAAGTCATGCTATGTGTTACTTCTTCAACAGAAACCATTTATCTTTTTTGTTACTTCTTCTATTCATGGTAAGGAAATAAAACAGCATTCATGCTATGGCTATCAACGAAGTATGGAAATTATTAATGTTCCTAATATATCAAACCCCTATCATAAATCTGGACGACAAATCATCCAAATAAAATAAAGAATTATTTTCATTTAAATTTTATTTCATATAGCTATTTATGATCATCTTATTTTCTGATTAAATCAAAAGATTGTTATCATCATAGTCTGAATACCGATAAATAGCCAATAAAATTATCTATAACTGTGCACAGCCATTATAATTCATAAAGTAAATAATGCTGTTTTATTTCTAAACGATGTCTGTTCAGCAGTGCCCTGTTTTATTCTATTTTATCCGAACACAATTACAGGCAGCTAATGTTACAGCTGCTGCCCATTCTTTGGTTTCCTCGGTTCGATGCCTATTTGTTTGATGCAAGGGTTTTTGATAATGCCATCGATGAGGCATTAAGGAGTTTGGGAAGTTAAAGAAGTCGGCACACGATCGATCCAGGTGAGTGGCACATGACACAATAAAACTTGAACTCTGTGAGTGAGCTTGTGTGTGTAATAACTATTAATTAAGACCACATGAAAAAAAAAAAAAAAAACACTTAAGTAACTATAACGGGTGCTTCAGTGTTGGCAAAAGAAATAAAGTACAAAAGTTAATTTGCTTGTACTGTAACTCCAGGAGCATAACAAATTAAATGAATCTTAGTTTTTAATCAGGTAAACTACCGCTGGTGTGGTTGGGCATACTGGGACATTGTGCCACATAAAGACACGAAACGAAGAATTTCATTTCAGTAAATATTCTATGTTCAGGAGAAATAGGGATCAATGCAGGCGTGAGCGATTGATGCTTCTGATCAAAAACTGTTGGCAGAAATGTTTTCCTAAGTCAGATCAGGTTAAGGCGGCTAGACAGTGACCAATGTGATCGCGGTATTTGGACAGTGACCACAATAACATAAAATTCACTCTGACATTGAAATTGCAGTAACCCTGAAGGAAAAGGAAAATAGAGACACTTATAATGATGATAAGAAGTTAAGGAACACATGATAAAATCTGCAGACGCTAATATGTGTTTCACCGCGTTTATGACGCAAAATAATGCTTAAAATGGACAGATCAGTATGATGTAAAAAAAAAAAAAAATTAACACTAGGTTCACCCGGAATATTTATTCAACTACCCAAGTATATTATGTTTGTGAATTCTGGGTGTTCTCAGATCGATTTTCTTCTTTTACTGGACGAAAAAAATTAATTTCCGGGAGGTGGAAGCTTGAAATCTACGCCTGAGACCGACTAACTCAGCCACGGAGTTTAAAAAAAAAAACAAAAAAACAAACATAAAAGTCCATCCCATCATTGTCAGGATTCGACCCCAGGCATTTTATACGTGGTATGGGAGGGAAAGTGACAATGAAACTGCGCGGAGATCAGTGTCATTGTTACTTTCGGCGGATATATTGAGCTTACTGATTTCACCATTGAGTTGTACAGGTCTCAGATAGAAACATTTCCTCTTGCACCTGGTCAAGCCGAACATTCATTGTCTGTGCTGATTGAGGGGTGGTCTGTAGATGACGTCCAAATAATAATAATAATAAAGAATGGCCCACACCTGCTCGATGGAGGCGAAATCCGCAGAACTGGCTGGGCTGGCCAAGTCAGTATATAAACCATTAAAAAGACATTCAGAGAAAGTCCCTGCAATATGAGTTCAAGGCATTTCCTGCTGAAAAATGGCGTCAGATACCCCAGTAAGAAAGGGGAAAGCAATGTATTCCAGAATCTCTGCCACATATTAACAAGTAGTAAGATAGCTGTTGACGAGCACCAAAAGGCAACCGACTATTAAAACTAATCGCTCCTCACACTATAACACCAGTAGAGAGTGCATTATGGTGTTCGACAATGGTTCTACGATCATTGCATTCCCCACGTCGTTTCCACATGCGATCTTCGTGAGAATACAGTGGATTCCTCACTCATCAGTCGTTTGAAGAGGTCCATATTCAAATTCCAAATGCAACTGAAGGAATCAGATAGGCTTCTTCAATAGAGCCGCGAATATCCGAACTCCAGTGGAGGAAGTTCAGATAATTGCGAAGGATAAGAAAAGGAGTGGAAAAGCATTCTCTGGAGCAACCAACTAGAATGTTCTAGCAAAGATTACACTATCTGCCTCTTGGAGACTGCTTTTCATGTATGGTGTTTGACCGATGGTTTTTGGTATTTTTGAAAACGCTACCCATCCAACGCTAATGCGATATTGTGGTTCAGAATCTTAAGCTGTTGCAGTTTAGTCGGGGCCAATAGATATGCATGTTTTCTTCTATTAAAGTGTCAATTTTAAATAACGATTTTTAAAATTCTTTTCTCATCTTAATCCGATGTGCTCTTAATCTTGAAAAATTACGGAACAATAATTATCTTTTATAGTTGTTAGAAGTAGGTGTAACATTCATCTACAATAGCTGATCAGTAATTAATGGCGCATGATTTTCTTTCTTGCAAAAAATGCTTCTCAAATGCAGCGGCAGGTTGGTCTTTGATGAATTACCGGTTATAGAAACATTCAAAATTATACTTCTCAACAGTCGGCAGTGATATCATTATATCCGACCTGAAGTGATTTTCAGCATCTGCGTTATCGAGTGGTGCGTAACAAAAAATAAATAAAAAAGTGGAAATAGCCCCGATTTAATTACGGTGGGAAGTAAAAATTATCGCCCTGTCATTACAACACGGTTCGGGTAAAATATGTTACATTAATTTCCACTCTGAATGATAGGAGAGTATTAAAACGATATTAGACTGGCTGGCGTCTTTTGGGTTAAATAGATGAGCTTAAAAAATGGGCCAATTAACAAAATAAACAGTTCTTTTCCCCATTTATTTTTTTATGCGTAGACTATTAAGGTTAATTCTCTTTTTCCGCACTCTCATGTTCAATTTATTTCCATAAAAAACATTGCTAAATACAAGTTTCAGTGAAATATTTGATAATCAATGATTGTCTTTCCGGTTAAGAACAATGCCTGAATATATGGAAAGCAAGAGGATGTTGTAAAACTTTTCGCTAAAATAAAATCAATGTACTGCTAGAAAACAGAGCTCTCTCAGTGTGTGTGCGCGCGTGTGTGTGTGTGTTTATATATATACAATCATAAGTAGATTATGTTGTATTCTTCCACAGATAGTTATTCATCTACAAATTGATGTGCCAGCAAGCTATCCCAACCTATAGTAGCTCCTCTTCGATCTGTACTGCAAACGGAGCAAAATGTTCCTGCCATAAAAGTAAGAACTATGCGAATCTTCAGACTATGCACACTTTTGAAATATTACACCAATATTAAGACGAAAAACATGACAGCAATGTTCAAACAAAACAAACAAAAAAATTAGATTGTTGATGGCAATTACCACCCTTCTCAAAAATTACCTAAAAGAGGAGAAAGAAGGATCATATGCATAACTATTTTTCTAGCGCTTCTTCATAAAAATAAATAAATAAAAATTCTTCGCAGCTTAACGCTTCTTTAATTAAAAGTTCCGATGATATTAAATTAAATTAATGCTCCCCCAGACGTTGTCGCCCGCAATAAACAAGGTTTTTGATGTTTTATGAACATTTTTAAGTAGAATTCCTCATATTCTTCTGTCGAGGTATAAGCGACGGTATTAAATTCATTTACATAAAATAAATAGGTAAGGAAATAAAGTCATAATTAGTATGAGAGCATTACTAACAGCTTGCAGTTATTCACTAGGCGATAAGCTGGCGTCTGTGACCCCTTTGTTACATCACTATCTTAAAGACGGCGCTCTTTTTCACACCTTGAAAGAAAAACAAACAACGAAACAAAAAACTAGATAATTCTGCTTATCACACAGTTCTCTTTTGTCTTTGATTTCACAAACTGCGTGTTATCTTATTCTAGAAATGCTAAGAACACAAATCCACCTCTGACTTTAACTTTTGACCTTTAAACATTTAGCTTTCGATTTATTAAAGGCTGGAGTAACATTAATGATCATACACGCAGATTTATGGTGGTTTTAATAAATTTAGTTTTACAAAATAAAAATTATAGTTTAACTCTTATAAAAAACGCTATCTTTAGATGGTATTTAATTTTTTATTTAATTAAGATTTTGTTTATAACTTTTTTATGGTTTTACTTATTGTCTCAGGTTGTGTAATATATGCGTGTTAAAGAAATCTTCATTGTTTTCTTATATACCACATGGCAGCGCGTTGGCCAAAAATCAAAATGGCAGATTATACTGGGCCAGAATGATGCGTGCTTTGGTTCTTGAATAACTGTTGCCGAAACACAATCGACTATAGTTATTCAGGTCGCATTCCGTATAAAATATCACAAGGAACACCCCTTGAGTAATATGTTGTGTGTGTGTGTGTGTGGCATACCTCTTTTGTCGAGAAAAGCTCTTTTCGTAGTCAACTTAATGGGGTGAACGACCACGCTTGGCTGATGAGACTGTTGGCCAAGCTTACCAATCTTTTTCTCGAAGTCTAAAAAGCCTACACGTCTCAAACTGCAAGTACTTGAACCAGCAGTTTGGAAGATTATTCGCCGACTGCTTTTTAAAGCAAGATGGGCAAAAATATCTGAACCCGTACAATGAACGAGTTTGGTAATTTTTTGTTGCAGTCGTACTAACTATTAATGATAAATAAATATATCTTTATTGAAGCTGTGAAATATTTAAAGGGAAGTGAACAACAGCTCATATACACTGTTGCTTAAAAGTTAAGGAACAAATACACAAGCACGAATACATTTTGAAACAAATACAAATGTATCCAAATTTTGATAATTTATGAAATAAAGCAATCTTAGTTTGTCTTAGATTGGTGAGAAAGAGATTCTTCAGCTTAGTTTGAATATTGTTCAGTACTGGAATTGAATTCCGTTTTGCCAAAAAGAGCCATGACTTTTTGCCATATGGCATTTGTATGCTTATTTTCGCTATTTCTCTGAATATGAATACAAAATTGGTCTGGCTAATATTTTAATTATCTACGTCACCATCATACGGATACATTAAAGCTGTTATATCTTCATTTAAATATCTATTTTCTTTATAAGCCATTTTCACTTTCTAATGTTACACCATTTATAAAAAAAAGGGTGTTTATTCATTACTTAAGTTACGATTAATGTCGGAAGCTGTTGTTAAAAGTAATAATATAGTGTGGTAAAAGACACCGCACCATAACTCATTCATATCTTAAGGTGGAAAGTTCGAATTTATCTTGTTTAATTATCTTTATTCGACAGTTTCTCAAAAAGCATATTTAAACTTTACCGAAAACCCATCAATATTAAATTGTTTTTCATAAGGTTGTTGCACTGCAAAGAACAAGAGTATTTTCTTCCATCAGTAACATACTTAATTCCTTTCGAGACATCACATGAAGTTTAGGCGTGTTTGCTAATGTGGATCAGACGTTAATTAGAAATTTTATTAGTGGGACTAGGATGTAGGCGTTAGTTCCTTCCATGTATTATAATTTGTATTACGTCCACTTAGGTTTTATCTATTTGGACGTATGTCCTTCTCTTTACTTTTTCCGCTTTCCCAAATCTGTGTAAATTGTACGCAATCAATCTCCCAGTTAGACATTCGTCATAAAAAATCTAATTAAATAGTGGCACCGAGTCTAATTTCGTAAATCGCCTCTGACATTTACGAGCAACCGACAGGTACTTTTAAGGAAAAAAAAATTGTACAGATATTTCTCTCCTCACCGATTTTTATGGATAATTAAGTTCTTCCATATTTTCATTAATGTAATGTGTAAACATATTCGAGTGCCGACGCCTGATAAGAGCCGCTCACATCAAAGATTGCTGGCTAGCATTGAAGATTAACTGCACTAATTTGTAATCATCAAGGATGCCATTCTAATATGCTGATAATTCATTTTTACACGCGGATTCATAATCTGACATTACAATGAAATCTGCAGGAATTCTGGAGAGAACAGTAATCATGCTGAACTTTGACAAGATAAAATTACCATAGGAGATATAAAATAAACAATTATGATGAGTAATTATATTAATTATATACGAATACAATTTTCATAGGTGAATTCCATTTGGCAGCATTTAGTGTTCTCTATTATACCATCACTGCAAATCTTTATTTCGTGTATTTGTATTACTTGAGAATATCAGATTCATTGGATTGGAATTTTTGTTTAAAATATCAGATTTCTGCAGATAACTGAAATACATTATACCATTTGTATTTCAGTTATGTGATGCAGCCATGGATACTTTCCATCCACCATAAGAAAACGTACATATTACGAGTACAAACCAACGATGTTACTTTTGGTTATTGTTATAGCATTGCCAGAGTAACTGGTTGCTATGACAAACGGCATTATTAGTGTAAAAAGGCTTAGATAACTTTAGATGGGTTGAAATCTAAGCTTCTGCCTTCCTTATAAATGGAATAAAATGCAGGAATACCAAAGAACTGCCCCTTTCTTTGTCTATATGCGCAATTCTGACTTAGAAGATGAAATAGCGCTGTTGATGTCAGTCTAAGCAGAATCTACTGTTGTTATCAAATTGCGTATAGGAGTATAAGGAATCATTTATATTAAAGATCCCTTCGTTGAGATAAAACTGTGGGCAGCAGAGGAACACTTCATTACTAAACCAACAACAATATGGTGTATGCTGACCAACACACTTCCATTTGCACAATATATTTGCCTGCCATGGGAAGTGCATTGTTTCCACAAACAAATATACACTTATAAACATATGGGATTCACGCAGGTAACAACTTGGCCTAGAATATTTGTTTTATCCCTTCTGCATGACAGAGTAAGTTTTTGGAACAGTGGAGTTGACATTAGAATTAATTCTAATGTGAACTGGATGAAGGGGGATAGGGAGTTGAGATGTTGTAGTAGTTGTGCTTCTGAACCTCGGAGGATAATGGTGAAGATGTCGTCGACATACCGTCCATCCCCATCAAGACTATCTCTTTGTTTCTCCATGTAAACAAATATTTACCATTAAAAAAACTGCAGTTCCTAACACTGTTCTTGTCTTTCCCTGCAGAATTTTTTTTATATTCATTTTCATTATAATTTTCATTATAAATGACCTTCAAAGAAAAATCGCCCTCGACTTTGAGAACAAATCTACACCGTAGTTCTACATATTTTGATCTGTTTACGATTGCGGGGGGGAAACAGTTTTCTCGGTTCACAACTTTTCCATAAATTTCCATAGAGAAATGCAGGTACCAGATGAATTTTATTTTAATGCCTTTAATGGCTGAAATCCTTGACAGTTTGAGCATTAATTTGCTTAAAACGTTATTCGAGCATAGAATTATCATTATAGATAATTTTTATAATTAAAATCTCTTACTTTATTGGTATAAAACAATAAACGTTTCTCAGTATTTTAATTCTTCTAATGTTCCTTCGAGATGTGGCACGCACCATAAAGAGAACGAAAGTTCCATTTTTAGTGCTCTCTCATTAAATATTAGGTCGACAGCTTTCTTAATTTCCAAGAAAACTTGAAATAAGCATTTTCAACTGGAGAGACATTTCGTCCAGAATAATTGCTACTCATCAACGGTCCATCCCTGAAATACCAAACTTAGGTTCAACAGTTTTATACCCACGCGACTCATTTAGACGTTCCTTAAAACATATATTTTTCCAATCTTCCTTAATCGTTCCTATGAAGTTTTAATGTGAGTCTGTGTGTGTTTTAAATTATCTGGGCGTTCCAAACATTTTCTTCAACCTCGCAAGTTATTTTTGGCGTATGCTACTGAAGAGATCGATCCATTAAGTTGATAATTCTCAAGCATTTTACAAACCGCTGGTGGTTTAGTACTGAGAAAACAACTTCTGTGAATGATAAACGGAACGTATAATTTTTCCACAATTAGCGAATTTTTTATTCTGTATTGTGGCCATATAACTGGGATGCGTTTCGTTGTTGATTACGTTATTGGTTTGAAATAAGTGAAAAAAGAGTGCTTTTAACTTCCTAAAATCGACACAAATACTTCGTAAATACAATTAATGCAAATATCTCTAAATGAACAACGCCAATGAATATTTGTTTTTTGCGAATGTTTGAATAAAGAAACAGATAAAGGACAGACTAAGTAATAGTTTAGGATTCTGGTTTGTTGACTCCCTAAATACACTTTAACTTGTAGATATGATGTACTGAATCCTGACAACTTTAAATTCATTGGCACCTATTTTTAGAAGGTGTTAGATGTTCCCTTGACATTGTAATATAGCGACCTTCTACTGCTAAACGGCTTTCACTTAGACTTACAAGAGTCTGATGAAGAAAAAAAAATTCTAAATAGTGCTGTTTATACTGAGATTGGTTTTATTTTCTAAAGCGTAATCTTTTTAGAATTACGATCTTGATTGGAAGTAGCCCATCTGCTAAAAAATCGAAGAGAAAAGAAAGGTATAGCATCTTCAAAATAATTTACTATAATTTTCGCAATATTCAGTATTTAAAGATCATGATCTAACTTTGGCTTCTAATCATAAAAATCTCATACTGTTTTAAAACAACAAAAAGTTTCTAGCAATTTTCTCAGCCCCTCCCATACATGGCATTTTTTTCAGCTGTAATGAAATATATTATGATGTTCTTCAATTACATATATTCCATTGATATGAATTAAGCTTCGTAATTCTGAGTGCACCTAATTGTTAGAATTCTGATTACCCTTTTGGCTTAGATATTGATTTAATTATAATTTAGAAGCCAGGCCTAAAACTGGCAATAATTAACACCATCTCCCGATATAATTAACAATGACAGCATTAGCATATGACAAGCTTCGATTTCCTTATATGTCAGAATGTATTCAGAAGACGTAAGGCACAGATTTCTAACGTATTCTGCACCTCAAGCACTCCGATGGTATTGAACACATCATCCGCTTAGCTGATCGCATCAATTCAGAGCAGGATGCTGGAAATATTTGTTCAACTGATTAAGGATGAGAATAAATGACGACAAGCGAGTGTGAAAGAGAAATTCTCTGAAGTTAACTCCTTTGAAACTTTTAAGGAAGTTGTCTTTCGTCAGTCATTGGGTGAAATATCTCCGGCTGCTGAATTTGAGCAACGAGAATTGTTAAACGTTCGTCTGTGAATGAGTAGGTCCTTTATGAACAGGCTATAAGCACGCTCCACATAATTTAAGAAGCAAAATATTTTTACTTTTGTGGAGAATCAATTCTAAGCCTACTTTTGGTACCGAGAGTTGATTACAATAGTAGGATGTTTTTGTTAAAACAAAGCCGGTTTTTGTTTATGATTAATATTAAAATTAAAACATCGAATTTTAAAATTTAATTTGTAAAAATTGTCTAAATTGATACAAAATTAATTTCATGGTAGGTATGTTTCAAGAATTTGAAGAAAAAATTAAATTCTGTAGCAGGTACATAATGTGTCCTGCTGCTAGAATATTTAACGTGTTTTACATTCAAGAGTCATCGGCAGGCGTTAACAACGTTTTAATGTTCAGATATTAATGAAATTCATGGATAATAATAATATAACTGTTTTTATTTTATTAATAATTTAATGACATATCGGTTACTGAAAGTATTGGTCTGTGATGACTAAAGTAGGATATATAATTTTTAGATTTATAGATTTAGTTTACGACTAAATACACCATCTGTAGTTGTTCAGTTATGTGTAGTATTTATTGAAAGATCTGATGACATGTCCAAGTTGAAGGATGTTTTCATAAATGTGCACAACTCTTTTCCGGCTTCAGAGTTTAATTGTAAAGAAAAAATTACATTCAATCTGAAAACATTAGGTGACTTGAAACAACCAGATGCGTTTTCGAATTAACTCATTTCCGAAAGTTTTTTATATCTTAAAATAGTAATATTTCTGTTTCTAAATTCCTTAGCTTTCCAACGATATGCTATTATTCACATTATTACGTGAGAAAATTTCCTTAATCGTTCATATTTTCCACTATCCTGGAAAAAACTACTGCAATTTTCAGAGGTTTGAAAGTTTTTCCTCTAGTATAGAGCTAAGATGAAGCCTTGCAAAATTTCATTAAATTTGGTCCATAGAAGATAAATTAAACTGGAATAAAATTTCGCAACGATTTTCCATGATGGTGTTTCGTTACAAAATGTTTGGAATAGCGCCAGTAAAAACGTTTTTAACGTCAAAAATTCAAGAAAAATTAAATGGCTAAAAGCTGATGGCTTGAATATCTAAACATTCCTTTCCTTCAGCGTGAAGATGCGATTTCCATAAACTAAAAAATAAATAAATAAAGATTTTTTTTTCTAAGCATAATGCCACCTTCACGATTGTTGATTTTTGTGGAAAAGTTTATCTGCTTAGAGCACGCTAAATCTTAGTACAGTACTTTAAGATAATTAGCATATTTCCAAAGAATTTCTAACGCCTTCTGAAGTTGTTTTATACAAACATAATTTGAAGAAAGGTAAAAATAAAACCCTTTCTCGTTATTAAGCGAGAACAAAAAAAAAAAAAAAACAGCTTTCCTTGATACTTTGAGAAGTGCCAATTCAATTATGATTCTTATGCAAAAAATGTCGAATAACATCTGACAGGCAGCTCGTCTACCCCATTCCTTTCTAATAAACACTGATCTTACTTTTTTAACATCGGTTTTCTGAAGACTTAGTGATCTCTAACGAAAAACCGACGCATAAAAATCCCAACAATTTAAGGTTAGAAAAATCTCTCATTAAATCAAAACCATCACACTTTACTTTCTACATTTTAAAGCCATGAATTTTACTAAGAATTTGGGAGGTCGCAGAGCTCTTTGGTTGAAACTTTTCTTTATAAATGAACGTAATTTGTTAAATAAATCAATAACTCAAGGTACTGAAACACCTACAACTTCTATTACTCAGTGTTATTATTCAATCCTTCTTGTGATACCATCGTCATAGTAACTACGTTATTCCTTTCCTTGTTAGCTATACTGGACACCCCCATTTACAATATACGTGTTCACTGCAGCTTTCAGAAGCGTGGAGTACGCATTCCAGTGCTTTCTTTGGGTACTCCATCTATTATATATATTCCTATTTTTATGTGGATTAATCTCAGAGCTTTCAGTGTGCTGAGTTCATTGCTCCATTTCGTATTTTCTTGTATCTCTGACGTAATTTGGGTTCTCCCTGCTCTTCGGTAGCTTCCTCCTGGTCCCCTTCTTATATAACACCATACTTGAACTATTCTCCAACATTCTCGTTACTGGATTTTGAGGCTTATTTTGGCCCTTGGAGACTGACGTTTGCTTTTCATTTTGTCACTGCATTGTGAATGTCTCCAGTCACGTCATTTCGCCTTTCACTTTGCTCTCCATCCGCTTCGGAGGTTTCTGCGCACTGATAATGCAGTTTACTGTGCACTCGACATACTGCTTAGAGTTCCTTCGGAGATGAGAATGAGAGGGATGCTTGTGGATAGATGATTGCTACATCGGTTACATGTCTTCTGTGTTCCCTCTGTACAACTTAGGCCTGCCAGATTACGCAACGTTTGGATTCTCTGCTAAAACGCGAGTTTCGTCTATCCTTGTCATTCTCAACTTTTCGGGACATGACATTTTCTTGATGTGAACAATGAAAAAAAAAAGGAAAACATTTCTTTTCTAATAAATCTGTCTTATGATAAAGTAATAATTTTATTTATCTGCGAAAGTATTATTATAAATGCAAAGCTTCTATACAAAGAACGTTTAAGTTATGTAATGAGCCATGGGTTCATAGAAATTGTCACGTAGGGCGAAAATTTCTCATCTTGGAAATAATTTTTCCATAGAAAATAACGTAATAAACCTGAGTTAACTTCAGAATCAGATTATTTGTTATATTGTCACAAATCTGTTTCTGATTATAAATACATGCAAAATCATTTAATATATTAAATACGTACTGTGTATATTAAAAGAAGTATAAACTCGCATTAAAATGATAGTTATATTTTCAGAAATAATGGTTAGAGTACGTAGAAGTTTAAGAACGCTTAAAAGTCTTGACTGATATAAAGGATGTAATAGAACTTAAGGATAAATTAGGAAAAGAATAAAAGCACAGTGTGTGCCTATGTGTGTGTAAACTTTAAGATGGCGAAACTTCATTGCTGAATATAGGCAAAGGCACGCGACAATCAATATGGAACGGCCATTTTAACACACTGTTCTATCGTAGTGGTTTTATCACTTTTCACTCTTGTGGAGAGGTTTAGGTTCGAATCACTTCGGAGACTGGAGAAGTTCTTAAAGGCGTCTTCAGTAGGAGCTATAATTAGCCGATATCAGGCAGAGAAAATAAGGTTCCCAATCCTTGAGTTATTCTGGTGTTTCAGCCTGCACAACATAATATGCTCGGGAATACAAATACTGTTGAGATATAGGCTCTACGTGGGGATGCGCCATAAAACTAATAATAACAGTAGACAAATTTTAAGCTTTTGACATTTTAACTACCGAGATGTGGTATATTTCGTGGATTTTGAGTTGAATTCAAATTTGAAGCCAGATATTGCATAGCAACCACAGATTTAGAGAAAAATTCAAGTTATACATATTCAAAATTTAAAAAGAATTATAATAAAGGGGCATGAGTAAAAATTATGGTCAGTTTTTTTTTTTTTTTTTTTCGTTTGCGTTTTGTTTTGTAAATGATTAGGAAACTCTGATCTATGTCTAGCAATAATTTGCCAGAATACTGAGATTCCTCTTTCCACCGTGATTGGCTGGCTTCCTACGCACGATAGGAACAGCCGGAAAAGCTTTGGTTTTTAAACCAGACTGTGAGACACTATAAGAAACAGATATGCGTGTCTAGGAGACCCTCCCAGACAAGTCTATCCGTCAGACATGCAGTTAACAGTAAGGAGTAGATTAGTCTAAAAGATGCCATAAGCTGACCACAGTATGTCTAGAAAACGCTTGATCCCAAAATTTTTCAATTAACAGTCCAACTCATATGAACAGATTGACAAAAATACACTCTGTAACATCGAAATTGCAGCACCCTGACGGAACGGGAGTACAGAGATGATACTTAGAATAATAATACTCAAGAAGTTAGGAATACGTGATAAATGATAAAAGTTGCAGAGCCTAATGTGTGTGACACATTTATTGACGGAAAATGGTTCTTACAATTGACAGATCAATATGATGTAGTTCCACTGCGGTTTCGGGTAAATTGTGCTAAGCATCTCGGCATTGAGTTGTACTCGTGTCGAATAGCCTCACACGGAATTTCCCACTAAGTCTCTTGTATCTGATCCCGCAGAACTTCCGTGATCTATGCTGGCTGTAGATGACTCTACGGACGGCGTATGTAGAAGCTAATGGGAAAGAATCCAAGGACCTAGCTAGCCAAGACCGTACCTAAACATCACGAAGACACTCAGCGGAAACCTTATGTATTTTTTCGGGCGTTGTCCTGTTGTAAAATGGCGTCAGGCACTTCAGTAAGAAATATCAAAATCAAATCAAACTTCAGTAAGAAAGAGGAGAGCGACGGATTCCAGAATCTCGGCTACGTAGCGGAGAGCAAACATATTACCATTGACGAAAACCAACGAAGACCGACTATTTAAACTGATAGCTCTGCACACCGTAACGTCAGCAGGGCGTACAGTATGGCGTTCAACAATGGCCCTAAGGTCGTTTCATCCACCACGGGATCATCGGGCCCCAAGCAGATGCGGGATTCTTTGCTGATATCGCCATTGTGTAACCCTGGTAGTCCGTGCGCAGGACCATTCCATAGGCTGTTGACAATTGGCAGCAGTCAGGGTAATCGACGCAATGGCCGGTATTCACAGCCGGCCCCCTTCAACCAGTCAGTGTGCAATGGTTCGACTGGTGGTGGGATAACAGTCAGCCTATGTCACAGCTCGTTGGATTGTAGCCAGCATGGCTGTGGGTGCGGTATAAATCTGTCGACCGATAAGACCATCATCCGTTCTATAATCCTCCGTTGTGCTCCACTACCTGTTCGACAAGAAGGCATTCCTTCCCACATCCACTGTTGTCACTATCTTTGCAATATGGTTTGTCACGGCCCACACATTCCGCTACAAGACGAAGCGACTATTCTGTCTCAAGCCAGATAATCCGTCCTCTTTCGAAGTCGCTGAGTTTCTGATATCGCTTTAGGACAAGACCTTTCAGAATTCTCTGCAATCGTCTTGCATTCCAAACTCGGTTCCTTTGAGACAGACGCCTGTTAACTGCGTCAAACATGCGTTTCTTTGAACTCCGCAATCTCTACGTTCCTTTTTTATATCAGCCGAAGTTTCTACCCAATTGGTTCCGTATTTTAATTATTTGAATATATCAGCGCCTACTAATTTGCATGCACTGCCGATCATTTCTTCTGGTGCTGGAATTTTAGTTTCAGAGTGTTTAAGTACACGAAAACTAAAATATTAAATATCTCTCGAATTGAGGATGCTATTTAAAAACGAGATCAGTGTTAAAACACACTTGTCCAACAAATTTCTATTGACAAAACGTTTCGCTGTTTTACAATGCAATTTAAAAACAAATATGTAGTTCTAAAAATATCTGTGACCCTTAAAAGGTTTCATTTAGATTCTTAGAATATATTTTTGCGTAGTTCTGTGAACTGCTTTGGAAGGTTATAGTGACAGGTCGACTTTCGGTTTCATATACTCACCTTATGGTTGATTTTTGGTTGTTAACTGTTCTATTCATTTTGTTTTTGCAGTTCTTAATGTATGTTGTTATGATACAAAAAGATTAAAATACATTTTTCAAAAGTGTAGCAAAAGCTGCAGTTTTCGGAACAGTGGTGGTAGCTTTGTTGAAAATCAGCTGTTCTTACTAAACGGGAGATTCTTGTTCAAAAAAGTAGTCTGCCACTCTCGCTTGAGGAGGTCTGGGTTCGACTCCCATCTAAGGAATTTCTAAGGTCCTCTTAAACTTAGAATACTCACTCCTGAGATCCAGCTGTAGTTAGCCGGATCTTTATTGCATAATTCTTCCTGGTTTTTCATCCCGCACCTAAAACAGACTTATATAAACAAAAATACACGCATACGTGGGAGACAAGCTCTAGAACTGTTAAATAATAATTCCGATAAACCTGTAAGTTACATTTTTTTGGGTACCTCTTGAAGAACTACCTTCAAATTTCTTAAAGGGAAAGAAATGATAGTTATTTTTTCTTTAAGAAGCAGCGTTACAATTACCTAAGTAAATGCTATTTATTTCTATTTGGAATGGTGAAAATGAGAGGTATCAAAGAGCGTTGTAAAGCATCCATATTAAGAATGAGATTTTCCAGTATCATTCCTAGCGAATTATTTTAGCATACGCATAAATATTGCAAAAGAACAATATTTATTTTATTAATTACTGCATCGTAAGTACTAATTATACATTAATTTATGTAGTTAAATCATCAGTTTTATTAATAATATTCTTACACATCATATGCTGGCTAAATTAATAATTCCCACAAAATTCATAGTCGAACTAGAAGCTGTTTTCTTTTATATCCTTAACACTTAATCCTTTAAGATGTCCGCAACTCACGCCTACCTAAGTAGGCGTTAAATGCTTTATTATTTTTTTTTTCTTTCGGCTCCACTCTTATGCCTCATCAAATTGAGAAGAAATGTGCATGCGAATATCCCCACAACTTCCATTTGTTTTCCACGTCTTCTCTAGTGAGGTATTCTTCTGATAATACAAATAAATATTCGGAATTGGATCCCGTCCAGCTTATAATTTCTAAGGAAATATTTGAAGAGAAATAATACCCCGTATAAAACAAAAATATGGAAATTCTAAGAGTGCGTCTTAGAAAACAACATCCGCTATCGGAGGATCGATTCGAATTATGATTAATTGCATCCCTAACTGTAATCCTCAAAAGAAAGTGTAGGAATGTTCCCAGAACTTTGGAACAGCGGAATCATTTTATTAATGTTTACATGAGGATACTTCGACGTTTGCGAAACTCCCCGGCAAAATATATCGCTACTATAAACAGAAAGAAAGATGATGTCTCTAGCGGACGAGAAGTTGTTTTTAAAAAGTAGAATTTAGAAGAAACTAAAGCTTCATTTCTTAACATTTCTTCTAATGCACTTGGAACAATAAATTTGCTGAATACGAAAGGGAACGAAGTAACAGCCAATGATAAGAAGGATTTCAATAAAAAAAAATAGCCTGCCGGTTTATGCAATATAAAAATAGTTTTCTGAAAACACTCTAGAAGAATGCATTTGCTTTAAAAATATTGGTGCGCTATTAGATGCCTCTTTAGCAATGCCATATAATTATAAAAATGAAACTTCAGAATTGTCAGAGCTTCTAATGCTGCAGTAGTCTCATTTGTAGCCCATTAAATGCTTAGGCATCCCATTAAATCATCATTGAATTTCTTTTGATGGAGCAGATAAATTGGACTGATTTTTGATGATTTAATGGAGTGCCTAAGCATTTAATGAGCTACAAATTTGCTGATATTTACATTGGTGTGATTGAAATTTGTCACCTTGTCGCCCGGGTTGATCTTTGTTAGCATTTTGGTACCATCAGCATAGCATATATACTGGGATCTGTTCCCAATGAGAGGGTACAATGATGGCTGCATGTTTCGTTCATATCACAGAAATCTAAATGCTCTATAATTTTGAGTGACTAATGAACGTGGCAACAGGAACACGAATTAAACTCCGCCATTATACACTGTGAAGATATAGACTGTAGAATAGGCCAGTATGTGAATTTAGGGTTGTTTGTATGGATTTTGATATGTTATATTGTAGCATTCTTAGGCCTCCTAGCGACCGGCGAGCAATTTTCACCAGCAGGGAGCTACAAAGTGCCCGTCCCTGGCACGAGGAGCCTAGCCCAATTAACACTGTCTGCCCGGGGAAGGCAATGATCCTGTACTCACTAGAGGAAGTGCTTTACCTTGTGCCAGAAAAATTGATCCCTTAGCTCTGATGGCTCGTAAAAAGTGTACCAGTAAAAAAATAAATTTAAAAAAGTGTGGAGAGAAATAAAAAGTTCATGAGACTTATCAGAAAGACATGTACTGAAACAGTGTATTAAAGATATAAGATTAATAGAAGTATTTAAATATTTAACAGTGAATATTTTATACATAAACAGTGATACATACACAAACAGTGGTATTAATAATTTTCAAAATTAAGTGACATTTAGAGAATCGGCAGATTAAAATGCATTCAAGACAACATCAGTAGGTTAAAATAATAAAAGAATAGAAGGTAATTCATGTTAAGAAGCTGTTAATTGCAAAATTTAATCCTAAAACTTAGGTTAAAAGTGAGAATATAAAAATCTGAAAAGAAAGATTTTATATATATATATAAGAGATAAAGGAGTATATATAGATTTTATTTTTTTAAACGCTAATCTAGCAAAATTTTGAAAGGATTGAGCCAACCGGGCTACCCGGGTGGGTAAAGTGCCTGCCTGGAAACCCAAAGGTCGCTGGTTCGAATCCCACCTCGGGCTTGGATCAGAGTAGAAAATGCAAAAACTTTCGGAGGTGCAATATGGCCACAGAAGCCGACGCGCCAACAACTAACAAAAAAAAAAAAAAATTGGAAATTTTGAATTGGTAGATTAAAAGGATTTCTAGTCCTGGAGCTATAGTGCTTGTAATTGAAAACAGATCAAGTCGGAAAGCATTATATAAAGGATAGAAGAAAAGTATGTGCTTTCATTCTTTAGTTTGTCCTCAGAGAGAGAAATATTTACAATTTTCATCGCATTGCAATATGGCGACTTCCAATATCATGTGGACACAGAGCCGCTGTTTATGTTTAGAGCGTGACAACAGCCGTTCTTCTGCATTACTGGTCCAACCGTCTTCTTAAATGCAGAATTCAATATTCTGGATTTTGTAGGGTCAGATTGTTGGTTTAGAAACAATTGGTTTAGAGCGTATATACATTTCGTTTGTTCCTTATATTATTTTTTATAAATGAATTCTTTGTATGGCTTTAGGTTTAGAGAATGTATTTTACCCTCGTTATTGCTGCGCCTCAGACATGACGTTATTTTCTTTTTTGTATTGGGTAGTTTTGCTCTTAATTATTAGCTTCCATAAAAGGTAATTTAATTACTAAATTTAATCAGCCGTATATAAGTGATTTCACATCTGCCATGTGAACAATCATATTTATTTCGATTCTCTCCGAATAAAAGCGAATGCAGATTCTCCAGATTTGTATTGTAGTACTCACGGTTACTTGGAATCACTTACTTTGAATTTAAGCCATCATAACAGTATCATACCCTAATGGCAATAGGCCTTTTCTCCCAAGAAGAAGAAGAACAGCGTCTGCTGTGACTGTGCTGGATGCGAGAGATTATTATATATAGTGGTAAAACTAGTATAGGTTTCACTTCAGATCAATTTTATTTTTTTTATTCATCTTCTAAGTAAAATAAAATAATAATAAAAAAAACAGTTTACGTAATATGTTTTAGGGACTCAACTACAGATAATCTTGAATACTTTACAGCGATTTCCAAAGGAAACATTTCCCTATTCCTTCGACAGAAGTATTTGATTTGATTATATTTGAATAACCAACAACTTGAAATATAAAGTTCGTATCTCAGTACTTTTAGTAACATAGAATATGTTAATTAGGTTGCTGTTTATTATCTGCTGTTAGTAAATACATGAGGCTACAACGCCATGAGATTTAAATTCCTGTAACATATCTCTTATGAATTCCTTTTGAAAATTTGGAGTTGCTGCCCTAATTATGAAACAACCACTGGTGATAAATTCGACACAGCACACCATCAGTTATGACAGGCTCACATCTATGTTACATGTTGCAGGTAACATAAAATTCAAGTTATTTAATGCCATTCATACTGCCCATTAAACGTGAATTAAATGTTGAATTTAAGCACCAAAATTACCAAACAAGTAAAAAACTACATAAATAAAAATAGGTTCCAATACTTCAATGTCTTAACAGCATAAAACTATAACGAAACATACTTAAGCTGGAACTATACCTAAATTTACTTAAGCTGGAACAGTAGTGAATTATACTTAAGCTGGAACAGTAGTGAATTATACTTAAGCTGGAATTGTAGTGAATTATACTTAAGCTGGAACGGTACTGGAACTGTAGCTTCTCTGTACAGTAGCTGAGCGAAGCAGCGAAACAACCTTCACGTGTTGAAATCACGGAAAGAGTTATTAGATTGCAGTTATTATTATTATTTTTTTTATCAATATAGATCCTAAAGACATTTCCATTTTATCCGTTTACAGTATATAGCTAATTAATACTTTCATACCGAATAATTCTCGTATATTGCTTAAAAATTGTTTGCATTAGATATAATTGGCAGTTTAGATGATTTAGATAATAGTAAATTCAAAATAAAAACATCGAATAAAATTAGTTATTCACATTTGTCTGACAAATTTGATTGGATACTGATTGGAAGATGTGGTTACAAACGAACTGAATGTAAAAAATAATTTTGATATAATATACTTGGATTTCAGGAAAGGTTTTGATACTATTGCACGTGAAAGACTGCTGTACAGATTGGAGAGGTATGGCATTAAGGA
This sequence comes from Mastigoproctus giganteus, assembly GCF_048544385.1. NCBI lineage: Eukaryota > Metazoa > Arthropoda > Arachnida > Uropygi > Thelyphonidae > Mastigoproctus > Mastigoproctus giganteus. Next base: position 59,381,888 of record NC_143577.1, read on the forward strand.
CAAGTTGCTGCTATGGAAAAAAGGGTGGTTTTATATATTTATCAATGATATTGATGAAGGTATATCCAGCTTAATGTCGACGTTTGCAGTATAAAGGTTGGCGGGGTTGTTAATGACAATAATGACAGTGTGCTACTGCAACAAGATCTAGAAATGTTGGGCAGATGGGCTGAGAAGTGGCAACTGAAGTTTAACATTGAGAAATGCAAAGTACTGCATATGGGTAGCAATAACCGAAGATAAACTTACAACATGTGTGGTACTACACTTAGGATCGTAGAAAATGATAAAGACCTGGAAGTAATTGTGCAGTCAGATATTAAGTTGTCTGAAAAGTGCAGCCACTCTGCCAGAGTAGGTCATGGAGTCTTGTCAATGATATACAGGAATTTTGCTAGTAGGGAAAAGGTAGTGAGTATCCCTTTGCATAAGGCAATGGTCAGGTCCCGCCTTGAGTACTGCGTACATGTCTGGAGGCCTCATTTTAGGAAGGATGTAGAGCTGAATGAGCGAGTATAGCGAGGGGAAACAAGATTGGTGAGGGGAACGAAGGGGTCTTCTTACCAAGAAAGGCTTAAGTTTTGCAAATTGCAGCGTCTGGAGACTAGACACCTGCGAGGTGATCTGATTGAGGTATATAAGGGCTTGAATTGGTTGAGCAGGCTCAATTCTGGTGGGATTCTTCCGCTTGCCGAGATTACGAACCTGAGGGGCCATAAATTCAAATTGAAGAAAGAGTTAGAGAACAGATGCTCAGAAATTTGCCTTTACCCAGCGGGTAGTTGATTGCTGGAACAAACTTTCATATGTCGTTGTACAAGTTGATAGCTTAAATAAATTCAAGGAGGAACCGGTTACATGTTTAGAGGGAATGGATGTGTGAAATGTGTGTGTGTGTGTGTGTTTTTTTTTTGTCTAATACTACATAAGTTTTGCTTTCTTGCATCACATGCCTTACTACTACTACAGTTTTCAGGAAAATGCAGCCAAGATGTACAAATTAAAAACACATTTTAAGTTACGCTGGTAAGTTACAATGCTATTTTCCGGTGGTCTTATTGGCTCTTGATCATTGGAAAAGTACAGGGGTTAAGTTATTTTTCACAACAAGCATATTACAAGTTTTTTTTTCGTGTAATCTGTCTGTTTTTAAATAATTAAATGCCGCTAGATAGATGTAAAAACTGTTGAACCTTCAATACAGTTCTATACATAGTCATTTTATGCAGTTCAGTTTTGGTTTTTGAGATGTCTTCTATCAAGTTGATTGCTGCTAATACATGAATGGTGAAATGAAAATGTTCATCGAACTCACAGATTCGGATTCTAATATTGCTGGAGATTTGTATCTCACGCCCTATTAATACTTTTCTCTGTCAGTTTTACTCGTGTATATATATATATACACCAAAGAAAGGGTTCAGTTTCAATACTAAGAACCCAACTCCCTTTTACGCTCCTATGGGAACGTCACTATAATTTTGGAATGGTAGCTCCGACCGGATTTTTTTATTGTTAAATATAATTCATTTAGAATAATGTTAGGATTCTTTGTGTAAAATTTATGACAATAATAAAATTATTTAATAATTGTTCTAAGAACAACAGCGATTCTTATATCAGATATCAAGAGAAGATTTGTTATAAGAATCATCGTGCCATCTTATCAGTGCAAACAAATTTTAAAGCAGTATAACAAGTAAATGGTAACACTAACTAGTTTGGCTTGTTGAAACACCAAGTCTTTATTACATGGAATGACAAAAGCCATCTCTTGATAACAGCCAAATCCCTTCCGATGCTGCAGATTTTTACAGCTATTCTGGTTAGTGGTCAAAAACTTGGTCATGTTTACCACGTTAGCATTTTTTGAGAGTTTGAAGGGTGGCTGCTGTGTGGTTGGTGTGTGAGCTCTTTAGGACCAGACCACTTTAGAATGTTCTCAATGTGTGACAGTATAACAGTCTGTTGAAGTTGGTCAGTTTATTTAGAGTTTGTAATGGTGCTAAGGGACTTCGAAGAGCTCCAACTAGTATTTCCCAATTCAAATGCTAAAGATTAAAGTGTACACGTCTCGCCGTGCATAGGTTAAGAAATGCATTTACCTTCATGACCTGATCTCTGTTTATAGTTAGAGGTGTTAAAGTTTGCCCATAATTCTGACTTAAAAGTGGTATACGGAAATCGAATGTTCATCTGTGCCCATTATGGGAACTTCACATGATGAAGTTGTGGTAAACACTCGCTTAGTACAGCATAGGGGTGTTTAACCGTTCAGGTAAGTTATTTGTTGATCGAAGGAACTTAAAATGTGATGCGATGCCTATACTATCTGAATTATTTAAACAAGACAAAAATATTCTGAAAGCACTAAGACAAAATTCTTATAAGAAAACAAATTAGTCTCCAATTATAATAAACATCAATTAAAAGTTACGGACTGAGACAAACAGAATACTTTACGATTCAGATAACTGCTTATACTTGTCGAGTCTACTCAAAGTTTTGTTGACTTCTTTGCGAACTGAATTCCCTGTAGGAATGTCAAATACTTCGACATGCCATCACTGACTTTTCATTATTAATAAGAACAAATCACCTTTCAGTGGATGGAATTAAATTTCCATTTGACAACTTCTCTTCTTGCGATTAAAACTTCACAAAATATATCCTACCTTTCCACGCTAAAAACACGACTTATCCAAGTTTGGCAGCAAGAGGTGCAGTTCGAACGCTGTTTAAATCCTCTCACGAGAAAGTGTTAATGCCTTTCGTCAGCGAGGATTGCCAGAGTAATTTTATTTTCTTAATAATTCCCAAAAGATAAACTGCCTTTGTTTCGATGCCCACTTTTATTATGAAGATTTTTCTTTTCCATTTTAAGTTCATAGCAACACAGGTAATCAGATCCGGCAGCGAGGATTCTGTCCTGTTGTAATCTGGGATTAAAAGTTTTCTCTGCGTATTTGTTTCTTTCAAAAACTAAAAGAAGGAAAATCGATAAATTTAAAACCAGTTGTCTTTGGCGTATTTTTATTTAACACTCTTTGATTGGGTCGTGTTTGTAGTTTACAGGAAAAATATTTATTTGGTAATTAGCAATAGCTGAAATTTAATCTTTTGATTTTCGAGTTTTTGCTCTTATAAAGATAATTCTAATAGTTCTTGTCAGCTCACTGATTATATTTCATGATATTTTCTCGACAAGGCGAGGCTTTCTTTTTAATATTCGACAAGTCAGTTGAATACATACTGCAACTATGATAGTGTGAAAAACGTTTATCAAATTTTACAGCAATCCAAAGTTAATTCAAAGTGATGTTCGTTGGCCTCAGTATACATTCAAGTTTTTTTTTTCCTTGTCTCAAAGTTTAATACATCGAGCGAGATTCATTTATGAAAAAAATGTTTTGTTTTTACTCCTGCACAACCATATAAGTAAGATAAATAAATACTTGATAAGAATATTATCATTAATTGTATTTAGCAATCAAATGAAATCGCACCATGGTCAATTCAAACACACTATTGTGCAATGGCTAGACTACTCGGACACATCTTAATTAAGGTTAATATGTCCCTGTGGATAGACAGTAGTAATATTCACAGTCTTCCTCACACGGGAAGGCAAGGCTCGGGTTCGAATCTCGTCACTGACGCGATGAACTTAATTGGCTTTTTTTTCACTCTGTGGATGAGTTAGTCGGTCTCAAACGAGGATAGTAAGGTTGTTTTCCCATCTGAAATTTGGGTTTTTCATCAGGCAATTTATGTACCTAATACACGTATGTGGATGAATCTGCCCTTGAGTAACCCTAATATGACAATATATATTTTTATTTTTTAACATGCACACTGGTTCTGTTTTATGATAATGCACTTAATCCAGTAATAACCTGAAAGGATGATTAAATCTGATTTCCTCTGAAGCTATTAGACAAAGAACGAGGGGGACGCTATCTGTATGCTATAAACTTAATCTCCTTGAGGCTGTGGCTAGACATCTAATGTGCTTAAATACGGATCTTTAGTAATAAGGTACAGTCGAAGGAAAGGTCTAGGACTTTAGTGTCTTTAACTATAGTGATTAGTAGATCAACTGCAAATCACTAGAGTTCAAGCTGAAAACCATGCTCATCTTACTGAACATTTAGAGCTGGGCAATAAAAAAATAATTAAATTATCTTTCTTATTCCTACAACGTATATCTGGATACAAGATAGCGTCTCTAACCAGCAGTGTACGAAGAAAGCAAAGTTGTAAACCTTCCTTCTCGATGGTCATTCTTCTCCAATCAAAGTCCATTTTACGACCCCGTATGTTTTCCAACCATCACGCGAAAAGCAATTCCGTTTTACGAATGGCACTTACGATGTAGAGAGAGAGAGATAGTGCATGTGAGTAAATGGAATAACAGCCTTAGCAGTTCTTTGTGCCTTCCCATCATCAAGATAAAGAAAACGAATAAAAAAATGATTTTAAATAATTTAATGACAAACACTATTAAAAATTAAACCAACTGGATGAAAAGAATAAACACATTTTTTTTCTAATGAAAAGTGATCATAAGTGAAAGTCAAAGAAATTAGCCTGTCTTTCGTTTTGAAACCATTTTTTAAACTGAAGTTGATTAGAAAATGATATCAATGAATTCTCCGGACAAATGCATATATAGCATTACTGCACATTTCGAGCCTTCACTTCACTTTGTTTTTCTTTCTACATGTGGGGAGTAAATTACGCAAGTCTCAATTATGCCAAGGACCTCCATGTTTACAGTCAACGGTTTATGGTCTCAAAACTTTTCTGCTAGTGGTGAAGTCGCGCAAATGGCAAGATCCTTGTATTCTAGCATTTTGCGAGTACCTCTAATTTCTTAGTTCATCTGCAGCTCATAATAAAAAGGTGAGAAGTTGAATGACCTATTTAAGGATTATAATTACCTATCAAAATTTCTTCATCTTTTCCATCGGTCTAATTACGGTTATTTTTTTTTTTTATGGGGAGTAATTGTCTGGGGTAATTGTGGGCGAATTTCTGTGTCTCGGATTGCTAATCTACTGAAGCTTTTGGACGCTACTTTTCAGCATTGTTTTTCGCCTCGAAATGAGACTAACAAAAACGAAACATATTATCGTTCTTTCAAACATTAATTTAATCTGAAGCGTGAGCCTTAATTATGTATATTCTTCTGGGGATGACCCGAAGAAAAAAACTGTACGTTGAAAAATGTCTCACAATTTCTCACCCATCTCTTGAAAATGGATTATGGCTGCTGTTCGCCCTGTCTTTTCTCAACTAGAAGTGTACACCCTTGACACGGCAGATATACAGAAGTGACGGCACTGGCGGTCGTCAAATCCGTGGATGTTTCTTAGCGAGAATCTCGCTACGTAGGAGTAACTTTCATAGCAGCTGTAATTCGATCTTGGCCATCTGAGCTCATATGAATGCAGAATGTAACGGAGAAGATTCTGAACTTCGTGTTCAATGACCGAAACATCAGCACGCGCCAGGAGGCAGCAAAATATTAAGTTATTCTCTCTCGCATGCATGTACACAGGAGATCTTTTATATTAAATGACCCTGTATAAACCTGCGACACAGGTTTATACAGGGCCATTTAAAAAACTGATACATATGATGACGCGCATGATGTTTATTTAATTGTCAGTTAACTAAGCACCATATAGGAACTGATCAGATGTAGTCCACAAATAGAGTGCTCTAAAAAATAACACTAACACCAATAACTAAGAAAGAGGTTTATTTTGTTATATTTCAGAAGATTATCAATACTTTGTAAAACAAAATGGTGATAAATATTAATTTTGATCGCATGACCTATTCCAAAACACTTTGACGTTGTCTATAACATTTTGGATAACTTTATAATCTATGTTGCACAGATTTGTGTATGGAGGACGGGTACCGTTTCCCCCAACCATTGTGACCTGTTCACGTACAGCATATTTATTAGCATCCTTCCTTGACAGAGCGTGGTTTCGCCACCTGTTACTCGTTTAGAATGATCTGGGTTCGAATCCTGTCGGAAACTGGAGGAATATTTCTAAAGGCTTCTTCAATCGGGACTATAGTTAGCCGATCTCAGTGGAGGAATTTGGATTTTATTCCCTTCAGTTATTCTGGGTATTTCAGCCTGCACAACACTAAATTCGTCCCATGAACTTATCCTTGTGCAGTTATAATACATACATCGCAATATGGTTTAATTCGCTCATGCACTTAAAACGCTACTACAACAACAACAGAACTGTATCGTCGATAGCCTAGGATGGCTAGCCTGCCGTAGCCCGAGGTTATACCAGTATACGGGTAAATTGCAGTTTTATATTTGCTGAACGTTTGTTTGTGTTATCTTACAGTTTTTTAAAATGAAATCCAAGAATTTCTTCACTGTTTCTCGCTAACGTTTTCAATAGCAGTTTTCGTAGTCAAAGGGTTTCAAAACAGAAATAATTCGTTCAAATTACAGAAGAAAGACTTCTGCGTCTGCAGAAAACTTTCCTCAGAAATGCATAATTCCTGATCTATAGAAAGAAATGCAGACACTTTTGTGATTTATTAAGTTTTTATTTTCAAAACGCTAAACAATCTCACAACAGACAGGACGCTGTTGCTCCAGCTTCACCATATTTACCTCACACAAAAATTGTTCTGTATTTATATTATTTCACTTCGACTTCCACCAAGTGGTTACCTTCAAGCTGCTGCACCAGAGGAGTTAATCAGCTAATCAGTTCCAGAATTCAGTGGATGACAAATGTTTTAGTTGATTTAATGCATTCTCTCCTTATTGATGTAAATTGGCGCTTTCATTTCATTGTGTACGAGAGACGATAGCAACTTGTAAACATCTGCAAGTCGTGACGTCAAAAAGATCCGGTATCTTTGCGCGACGCTGTTAGGTTTATGCATGCCATCTTGTGGAAATAGGAAGCCGCTATGGCACAGGTTACCATGGTAACTAAAAACAGACAAGCTATTACGCACCCACGAACAACAACCCACAATGCTACAAAACAGCTAAAAGGGGCGAAAGAGAAGGTGTGCTTATTTATTTACTAATTTGTGCACTTCTGATTTAATTTTAGTTTTCCGTTAGCGCTTACTTTCAAATCTTCTTAAACCATCCCTTTGAAAGCGAAAATTCGAAACATGCAGACAATTGAAGCAACCGGAAATTTTTCAGGGCCTAAAATAGAATCGATGGTGAACCTATACTTGTATATTCAACGCGAATACCACGTATACAACAAACAATACCTCCTCTCTCTCTCACTCTCTCTCTCTCTCTCTCTCTCTCTCTCGCTTTCTTTCTCTTCCAATCATCGCAAGCGTATGAACTGGCTAAAAATCATTGTTTACACAAAAACGAAAGAACTCGCTGCTTTGATTAAATAGCGTTCTTCAGTAACACAAAAGGCTGTTTAAATCCAATAAAGCGATTTTTTAATGACTTTTGTTCCTGTAGTCCATTTAGTCGATACAGTGTCATTCAGGCGCTTTAGTTAATTATGTAAAAGAAAAGCAAGCCGATTATACCAGCGCCTGTTTATTCTCGGTTTTTTCCTTTGCCAAGCATCGGTATTTTCCTAAAGATAAAATCCGCTTTTCGAGCCAACTTTTTAGAGCCATTACTAACAAAAAATAAATAAAGAAAGAAAGAAATCCTTGCTGGCGAACGTTACTCTTGTGTATAATGAAATTCATTCCACAGCGTCCTGTTCTGTTGCGTGACCCGCTGTATAAAGTGGAATGTTTTATACTGGGGGTTATAACTCACAAAGCTGAGTAGGCGGAGGTGTCATAATCCTTCACTTCCAATGGCACACTGAACTTTAAGATTTATGTCTGAGCGAGTCATTTAGTCTTTACCCCGGGTCGCACTGTAGTATCGTATATTGAAAGCAATATTTCTTCTTCCAAATTCAGCAGCTAGTAAATATTAAAAGAAAAAAGAAACACACATGCAAGCGCTTTAAAATATGACAAGATGCTCGTTTTTATGTAAAGATTAAAGTGGCAATTTGGAACCATGAGAGAGACATTTTAAAATTATAAATTTTATAACAAATATTCTGTACTAAAATTTGTTGATGTAACCCTAGAGTATGTTGAAAAATACACACCCAAAAAAACGTTATCTGAATAATCGATACAAACTCAAAAATCAGGGCATTCGTTTGGCAAGTAGGCCATAGGGAGCTTTTATATAAAATAAACATTTGCAAATAATTGAGTAGAATTACTAAATTTTACATTTCACGGTTATTTTCGATTTGTTCTTGTTTTATCTTTATTTCCTTATATAGTAAACTCTTTAAAATGTGCTGGCTTTTAAAACTTTCCAGATTTTAGCGAGTTATACGTAGTGGTTGAGCAGTTTTAATAGAGCACATTTCCATAAATATTAAGCACGAACAACAGAACTTATTGATATCTGTAAACATTTATAATGATTATCTTGTCCTTTCCTCTATTTTTGAGGAAGCAGGATTTAAACTGCATGGATAATGCAATAATCTTAAATTTCACAGGAGGACCAACTTACCTTTATAACGAGTTTCCCTGGTATTGCACTACTCTCAACAGAGCTTTAACTGTACTCTTAGCTTTAACTAACTATATTGACAATACAGTTATTACTTTTGTTGAGAGAGAGAAAAGCGAATGGCTCGATATCATTTGCTTTCTCTCAACTAAAGTGTCATTTAATATATTGTTTTCCGAATAGTGTTTTTACAACCTTTATAACAGGCTTAATCGTCTAGGAACTTGGACTTGGAATTTATTGCCTAATGCTGGTTCAATTCGGCATGTCACAGGACTTGTGAATAGGAAAGAGGTCTGCAAATTTTATTTCCACCTGTAAAATAATAGAAACATTCTTTACATATTTAGTGATAAGATTTTGATAGGTGCTGGTTGGGGCACTTTTTTATATCGAAGAATGAAAACAATTCTTTGCTTATCAGTTACCGTGAATTACAACTGAAAACATAAAGGTATATTTTAAATTAAAATCTGCAAGGAAATAGAAGATAATTTCATTTCATTTCACCTGAAAAAAATAGGCTATCTAAAAACGACCTTCGAAGGACTTTGACACATTTTTGTTTTGTTTTTTTAGAAATAATAACACAGATGGTGTACTGTAGATAGCCGTATCGGATTTAAAAGCCTTTGATAGCACTGCTGCTTCTCCTCCAGTAACAATCAGTGGGCTTTGTCAATAGGTGAAAGTAATCTTCCAGCCTTGGCTCCATACCCGGTGTTAGGGTTAATGTTTTCAGAAAGCGAGATAAGTCTAAAAATGTCAACACGTTTCTTTATAACGCCTGCCATTTTTTTTTTCTTTTCCATTATTGCAAAGTGTAAGAATCGAAGGATCTAAAGTTTCTGCTTAATACTTCTTAGTATGTCTACTCTGATATCCGTATTCTTGGGCCAAGAAACTTGTATAATAGGAAATCCAAAAAGCCTGAGTGATGTTCCGAATTCTCCGGGGAAGAAACCCGACTCTAACTCAAAGTGTTACGGGAAACAAAATCCCTAGACAAGAAGATAGCGGAGTCGCTTTCTTAACCACCAGGAACACAAGGGACTAAACAAGGCATCACATTGATGCTCCAAACTTAGTACTTCGATTGGTGTGTGCAGGTTGTTTTTATCTTAAGAAAACAAACAAACATATACGTGATTGGAAAAAAAAGAAAATAACTACTCAATTGCTGCAAATAGAATCTTGTTTTAATGTGACCTTCCTTTTAATACAAACCGTTACAATAAATATTGAAGCACTAGTTTGAATAGAAATAGTTTTTGTTTGAATAAGAATACCTTTTTTGTTTCAACATTAGTGGAAAAGAAATGTTTGCCTCTTAGCTGTTTCTTTTGCTTAAAGTATTCCATAAATACTGTTTCCACTATACTTGCGTTTGTGTTGCTGCAAAAGATAAGAATGCAGTGAAGTTTACAGCAGAGTTCAGCTTCAAACATTTATGTTTGAAGAAACATGTAAATATTTGGCAGAAACAAGAGTTCTTCGTGAACTTAGGACTTCTAAAGATTGGAGATATTGTATGTGTTGTTGTGGCGAACCCCAAGGCTTCCCCCATTAACCTGGAGATATTGTATGAAGATGCAGATGTTAATCTCTGGCGTTGGAAAATTGTGAATACAATAAAGATTTATTTATTTAAATTGTGAAAACCATCTTCTTCGCAAACAATTTCCAAATGACGTTGGATCTAATGATCTAATTAAATCTTAGAGCTTTAATATTAATCTAACTTATTATATAGCTAATAGATTATATAAATAAATAAATTGGGTGGATAACGCAAATTCAATATAAAATTTTAATTATGAAAGAAAAATTATTTTAATTAATCATGAAATAAATAATTATTTCCCTTAATTTTTTTATAAACTTTTAATAAACACATTAGCAACTATGAGGGATTTTTTAATAATTGAAATGGTTTCCATCTTTTATTAAGGACTTACTCTACTCAGTAATAGGGTATATTCACCAATTAATAATTCTTCGTTATTTTCTATTCCGAAACATTATCTACTGTCGATTCCCTGAATGAGAAGTCAAGTGTAAAATGTTATCAGCACACTACTCTTTATATGTAGCTTTTCTCTTTCAGTGATTCCATTTCAAAGAAATAGTTCCTTCCTATTCTTAAACAACGAACTTGGAAACTTGGTAAGTTTTTTTTTTTTTCTGTTCCGCTTGCTCTTATTTCGCTTATTCGATGCTTCTTTTATTTTGATAGAACGAAGAAATAATTGAATTGCAAGACGTAAGGATGTCCCCTATTCCATGTCTGAGGAACAGGCACAAAGGCTTCGGAAATGCAACCAGCGAAGGAGAGGCAAGATTCCCGCCATCGTTCCGGATGAGCAACATGGGACCGCGTGTACCTTGTTCCCCCCGCGGATACAATAGACGAGGACGATCCGAGTATTCAGGCCAACGGAAGCCACGCGTACTGCAGAGCATCAAAAGGGGAGCAAGCGCACTGCGTGCTTCCATGCCAAAAATCAAGGACGTTAACAAAATCGATAAGTATTCTCGTGTAGTGTTCCCGGTATCGTTCCTTGTGTTTAACGCCATCTACTGGTGCTTCTACGTACTATAATAAAGGGAACTACTCTAGAAAACAGTTCTTGAGGGATTTGAAAGCATTCATCCTGGCATTCGTCGGTAAAGATGGGGGATGCGACTACTTGGTTATTCGGGTAGAACATGGCGCGGTTCTAATCCTATCGAAGTCTTCGATAGTGGCGTTATTTCCCGCAGGACTTGTGCAGACATCATGGCAGCTGGTGAAAGACGCTCAAAAACCGGTAAATAATGGCAATGGCGAAACCTCTAGCGGCAGATTGTAGTGACTCCTTTACTTTTTCTCTCTTTCCTTTCTTCCTTCTTAACTGTAAATGTCCTTGGATGCAGTGCCGTCCATCAAACAGGCGCTTTGACGAACGATCTTGGCTCTATGGTTTGCTCACAGAGCCGAACTGCATCAATTTATCTGGGCTGCTGGTTTGGCTTTTAATTTTTTTTTCTTTGTTTCTTCTTTTAGCCACTAACAATAACGATCCCCTTTTCTCTTTGAGCCGAAAAAATATTTTAAATCCAATAAAAGTAAAGAATAAAAAGTTCGAAAACTTTCTCACTACACACACACACTCACAAATAGAAGTCTGCCCTGCTATGTTTCAAATGGTAATTAAGTAATTGGGTGGTCTTATCTCCGAGGGAAGTTCGGTAAGAATTGTACAGTTCAAGAAAACTTCACCGCCACTGCTGTATACAGTCAATCATATAAATGCATCGATTCGCTTCTTCCACTGCGGTGTAACTGTTGCCAAAGTTTGTGCAAGAAGAGGGGTGTAACAAAGTCCAGGAGTTATATTTAAACAGCACATGCACTGATTTACTGAAGGGATTATTAGCGCCTAAAATGTTTTCGCTTAATTTAGTGACGAGTTTAACAATCCCTCACATTATTTAATTGCCAAAATTACACACTGTAATTTGTCTTGATTTATTGTAGCCTAAGTTAAAGAATTTGTTATATTAAAATAGAAACTCATTCATTTCGAGAATTATTCTGTTTGTATAAAGTGCTGTTCTTAAACAATCAAAATTTATCAATAAAAATAGTGTACAGGACTTTAAAGTTGTGTTTGTGTTTATTATCTCTCCGTATATTTATCTTTTATTAAATTGGCATTCATTTATTTACAAATACTTTAGCATTTTTGAGATAGCTTCATATTTAACTATTTATTACAACGTTGAATTTTATTCAGGCAACGAAATGGTGGCTTCATCAGACATCTGGATTTGGAAAATTTTAAACGGGGAGTAATCGTGAACTATATTTTTTTTTCTCTCGCATTTAATTTTTTAAATAAAATATTAATGATATGTTATTAATTATTCTTGTAATTATAATAAATTATTTATTGTATTTCTTGATTTTTTTTTTTTCAAATTTTCAGGTTCACGAGTGAGACAGTCAGTTTCTTTCATACCAATTTATTTTAACAATATCTCTTAAAAATAATGCGGACTGATGAGGGTAAAATTAAGTTTAGTATTTTCTCAGCATACTATTAGTATATCGATATATGGTAGTATAATTTCAGCATTAATGTTTGTAACAATCGATGGTGTTTAGGTTTGTTAAGAATCATGCGTATAGGTTTGTTAAGAATCATGCGTATAGGTTTGTTAAGAATCATGCGTATATGCTTCATATAATAAAATGTTTTAATTTCACTTCTCTTTTTAATACTGGGGAAGTAATAATTTCACATCTATGCCAAAAGATGTACCAAGGTCCTCTTTGATGATCAGGTAAGGAAGGCTTTCCACATTTGGAAACATTCTTATCGGTCATCAAAGTAATTTTGAAACTGAAGGTGACATGCTTTGTTTTGAAATCAGAATCGTGAATCATTCCTTTACATCTGCGCTGCACTTTCACAAAATAATTTACAATGAAACGATGATTACCCAAATATAGGCCATTCGAAATGTCACATATCTGAATCATAAAGAAATTCGCAGATGACGGTACTCTCGCACGCTTTGCCTATATACTTTTGGTTTGTATAAGCTAAAATAGTCACGCAGATTTTATTCACAGTTAATGAGAAGGATAACAGAAATGTGAGCTTTATTTCTTTTAACCCCAGTGGCAAGATAAACTTGGTTTTAAATATACAGCCTTGTTTGTATTTCTTATCTGATGTAATGCGATTATATGTAATTTGTTTATGGCTTGAGAAAGTGTTTGTTAATATTTGGAATTCTGCTTTCATGATTCCCGTGCACATGACAAGAAATTTTGCTATCGTGGAAACTTCAATAGGAAAATGAATTAGACGGCAATTTTCTTTTATTTATTACACCATTTCGAATATATGAACGAACTTATCAAATCAGCTGGCTAATCTGCAGCCAGTTTCAGTCGATCATGCTTTAAACAAGAAAACCTTGTATCAAACTTACTTTTATAGAAGTTTTTATACGTTTTAAACGTCTTTGGAATGAACTGAAACGCTGAATTAGGATAACGCCTCTTCGTGTGCGGAGCTCAAGAAAACTTTAAACAAGGAGTGAGGCATAATATAACCAACTTTCTACCAGAAATTAGTGTAATTTTTGTTCACGACTTATTGAAGTTGTTATTACAGGTGTAATACTAGGGTTAATGCGGTATTAATTTATTTGGATAAATACATACCATACTCTTAATAACTGTAAATGCTCCATAACTTTTAGAACAGATAGTATATATATTCAGTTGCCCCTCATGCTAGTGGGCTCAACGTTTAAATAAAAAAAGACCAAAAATTAACAGCGAGACTGGAAAAAATAGCATAAATAGCATCTGAACTAGACTTTCAAAGTATTTATAATTCCATATTTGTATCAGGAATTTTTAATTTGTACAGAAGCCAGTCGGAATAGAATTGCATAACAATTCTTAGTCCTCTTTCATTATTTATGAGTCTAAATTCCAGTTAGTTTTCTAAGAACTAGTGATTTCAATTAATATAGTTAATTGAAATCTGACGTAATGCGATTATATATAGCTGTGGGCGTATGAACTTTTCTATAAATATTTCATTAAAGAAATACATTAAAATACGCTGTTAATCCCTTCAAATTAACATTGCCCTCTAGAGTTACCATGGAACAATTATTCATGACATAAAACATGAAGAATGCATGAAAGGCGCAAGACATTGGAGGTAATCGTGATTTCCCTGTCTCTAGTATGGCGTCTATGCGTTGCAGATCGTTTTAAGTAGCATAAATAATTTCTTAGAGGAAAAATGCGATGAATAAGACTTAACAGGCTCTAACCCAAAATGTTCCAAGTTTGGACATTTCACCAGTGAGTGAAAAGACGAATGTTTCTTCAAAGTGCTATCAGACTATGATGGTTGCAATTCCCAAAAAGTTTCACTTAACTACAATGGTCAACAATTAACGATATATAATGAACATTGTGAACATTTTATGGCCATTAATCACAATTATATTGTCTGTTCAATGCTTGTACTCTGTGGTCAGTTTGCTTCTTTTGTGGAATTAGGTTGCATGATATTTCTTGTCGATTTTTCGGTGGAAAAACCATGCAACATGGAGATCTAATTCGGACACGATATATCCGTCCTCGAAACATTTCAGTTTTAAATACCACAAGCAACGATGCTTCTTAAGAGTACGATACTGCCTGATAGATAACTGTCTGCAAATCCACCATTAGCATTCGTTCTATAACTGCGCCATCCGTGACGAACCAGCCAGCCGATCTCAGCGCTAACTCAACTGAATGTGTTCTAGTTGTATTAATTTCCTACAGGTCACTTAGTAGCATCAGAATCATTACTCACAGAGAATCATTACGTTCCCTTAAATTATCTTAAAAGTGGGATAGAAGTGATGCATCATGCTCGTCCTTTAAGGTAACTCTTACTTTGACAGCCCTGCGTTAGCATGATGAACTAGATATTAAAAAATATGGGCCACTATTTAAGCACAGCGAACAGGCACACATTAACTGCATGGAAATGGGTTCTTACCAAGGTTAACCTGTATTGCGATAAGTGAAAATGAAGTCAAAATGGATTTTCCATATTATTTGAAGAGAAGCTTGGTACACAAGATCTAATGTCGAATACTAGTGCCAGGCTGCCATTAATAACGATGGATAATTCTATAGAATAATCTTTTGCAGAATATTCTTATTCACTAAAGAGTGTGAACGAGACGTTCTAACAGGGCGGCAAGTTCACACTTCCAGATTTATACTATAATTGGATTATAATGATAGTATTAATTATAGTTAATATGTCAACCAGAATTCAAAATGCTGATTTCGATTTTTGACTTCAATTATCCCCATTTCCGATTTTCAACATGGATGGAAACGTGCACATTGTCGAGGAAAGTACTCTAACCTTGTGCCAACGGTACAAGCTGATGGAGAAGGTGTGATGGTGTGGGGCATGTTTTGTGGCATAATCTTAGTTGTCAGATTTCTCTGAAGGATACCGTGAACATTAAAGCATACCTGAAAATGAAAATCGTGGCAGATCAGTTGCGCCCGGCAATGCTGCATATTTACTCCTATGAACACGGGGTACTTTGAAGATTACAATGCAACCATCCTCTACGGCAAGAATGTGAAAGAGTAGTTTGTGAAACACGAGGGAGTCTTCAAGTAAGTGCCATAGCCAGCCCACTCTTCTGATTTCAATCCCGTTGAGTATCTGTGACATGAACTGGAAAGACGTGTTCGTCAGCACAATCCTCCCCCACGTCACTCCAGTTACTGAGGACAGTTTCATTACGCGAGTAGGCACGCTGTTAGTTTCTAATCCTAATAAAGTGGCTATATAATGTATATTATTAGTTTTCCAATCTCTGCGGCATTCCGCTTGTATGCTCATCTCTAATTGCCATGAACTAATAATTTTAATCCGCAATGGTGGAATGTAAGCTGAATATTTAAGCGAATTCTATGCATATAATTTCGTTTTTCATAGCAATCGCAATACTATTTATTTAAAATATGGCAACATATGAAAATATAACCTTGTAACATTACCCAATGGATCAGTGACAGGCGAAATAGCTAGAATCTATTGTTTCTGAAGTGATATGTTCATCTGTAGTTCATGTGAAGTTCTTTTCCCCCGTTATTTTATATGGAGTAATAATGATATCCTTTTTTCTTATTTGATGTAGAAGCAGCGGTTTCTGCCTTGTCAGAAATGCTTTAATAAGGATATAAAAGTTTTTTTTAAAAAATAAACTTTAAGTATTTACAACATTGACAGTTCTTATATCACCTTTAAGCTCTGTGTGTTATATGATGAAGGTTTTAATAGCATTATACAATTTCAACTAGGTGGAAATAGCGAAGTGTAGAATGAATATTACAATGCTATTTATTAAACGAGAGTAGATTGGTTAGAGGTAATGGACACAGGAATACAATTGACAGGACACAGGAATTGTCACAATTCTTGAGTGGCCAACTTGAGAAAGGAATTGATGTTGTCCAAGATGAAAGTAAAAAATAATTGTGATATTAAAAAATAGATGTGATACTAGGGATCCCTCCAAACTTTAACGATTCTTTCTTTTTTTTAACTACTAAATCATTTCTTCCTATGTAATGAAAACTGTGATTGCTAAGCATGGCGCATGCTCACCAACTTGCGCAATACAAAGTGGAACTGGTTTCTTCGGAAGTTCATTTAACGGTATTAACAGCTGGTCGATCACTTCCTATCATGGGTAGCAATTAACTGAAGAAACCTTGATATATTTCTGGTAATCTTAAGCAAAGGTTTCAAAATATTAATGATTTGCGAGAATTTCTGATCTTTCTTTCTGTTCTCCTAAGAATTCTCTTAATGCGCACTCTTATCACTTCAGCTATTCGGTTAAAGTTTCTTAACAGTATGATTATTGAATTAGATTATGTACAAATTATTCAAAATCTAAAAATGTGTATTTAAGAATAATTTGAAGTAAGGTTAATAAGAAGACTTAACATATTAAAAATATAATGTTTTATAACGCGTATCAAGTTAAGCACACCTGAATAATTTTCTCATACGTCCTAATCATGGAATTTGGCTTGCAAAATATTTTGAAGTGTGGTGTACTTTTCACGTTTTTATACTTTTCTGATAACAAATCTGTATGTATTTCATTCTTTCTTTAAACGCATTTGTTTTACCTGTCACCATCCATAACAGCTTTTTTAAACAGGATTTATAAATTAACTTCTAATTGGATGAAGTTTTACGTTTTATAGTAATGAAATATTTCTCTGTCCTTTAAAAAAAGTAAGCCTAATACTTCATGTTTACAACGAAGAATTTTTTCCAATATGTCAACCAGGGAGCAATTTCTACACTCACTTTGTACTGCTTCAGAGAACAATTAATTTAGTAACACCGCACTTAAAAAACAAAAGCCGTACATTATTGTTACTAGCCAATAACCGCATGATTAATTAAGATATTTCCTAGGGTGCTTTTTATGGACGGGAGATCTGTAGATCTTGCTTTGTCGCGTGCGGAGGTAATAATTCTCCATCCCGTTCATAAGTGCGTGTGTATTTAAGGCGAAAATGTATCCAACGCATTGCACCTTGGAAATCTCCTGTCACCGGAAACAGATGATCATTTTTCTCCTCCTTTCCCCAAGTGGGTCTTGTAGCCAAGCGAAGCGTACATTAAGAGAATTCTGGTTACTTCAGGACCTGTGGTGGAGCGTTAACCAATTATTCTGAATAAATATTAACCGTAATGCACGAGCTCACAGGAAAATTTCAAGCCGTCAGAATTAGTTTACTGGACGGAAAACACGCAGCGATAAATGATCAAGAAGTTTCAGAAAATATAAGTATTTAAGGTCCCACCAGGTAATTTCATGCTGGAAGGATGCAATGATAATGGCATTGCATTAATACGTAGGCTGACCTTAATGTCATCCGAAAAAAACGTGGGGAGCTGTTTCTCAACTTAAATACATAATGTCCTCTTTAACAGGTGGATAGATTATTTGAAAGCGTGGCTGATTAGATACTACAATATCAATCAATATTTTGTCTTGTTGCAGAGATGATGAGAGAACGAGCTTAGTTTTAACAAGCCAAATTACAGAACTTAAAAAGGTACAATCGTGTTATTTACGAATAATGGCTGTAAATTCTGTCTGTTCAAAACATCAGGAAATTTTAGTCAACAGAACGTGAATGAATAATTGCACATTTTATAGAGTTCTCCTAATGTGAGCATATTTAGAGGTCTAAATAAATGAAAAATAAGCTACGGTAAGGTTAAAGATCCAAAAATAACAATTGAAATTGAATAAAAGTTTAAAGCTTCTACAAAATTAAAATAACGAAAGATGAATTCAGAAAACTTAAAAAGTACTGCTGGAAGTTAAATCAATTTTGTGTACAATTTTCATTAAGTAATGAAAATTAAACAAACTGGAAGAAAACTGCCAGGAAAAATAGTAAAAAATTAATCAAAATTGAAAAAATAAAAATATATAGCAGTACACGACTGGGGTTGGGAAAGCATGGTATTCTCCAAGAAAGCATCTGCTACAGGTGCCTGAAAATAATTATAAAGATCTGCCTCTGAGATATATCTGCAACAGCTATAGCCGAATTACGTATACTCGGAGCCACTTGTTTCTCATTATGATGGTTGAGGGTCCGACTTTAATGTGAGCGCATAAAAATAAATTATTTAAACAAAATGGCGCGTGAAATCCAGTTTGAGTCTGAGGACGCCAGTCTACCAGAGAGAAAAATTTTACCCTTGTGGTAGATAAAAATTAACTAATTTAATGAAATATATAAAAACGTGGAAAATAAATGTTTACATCGAAGAAAATAGGATTACAATTAACAAATTAAAACACGGCTATTATATTATAAAGATTAGATAATTGATTTGAAGAATTTGTGATAGATTTTAGCTTCTATAAGAGCACTGATATAATCATCATCAAATGTTTTTAATCGACTAATGAATAACTTGTGCACATCCTTAAACTTTTTCGATTAATAGAAGATGAAATCTAGAAAAGCCCATGATTTAATTATTTAATGCAAAAAAGCCTCTTATTTCAATTAAAATTAAACTTTATTTACATTTTTATGCTTATTTTTGAAAAACAAATATTAGTTATTATTTACAAAAACACGAGACTGTATTAATTACTGAATATTCGAACGAGGAGGATTTTTATTTCTCGGTGAAAAGGCAAAAAAGCTGTGGAGTATTTAGTTTTTCTTTTAAGTTTTAATAACCGGATTATTTTAGTGTACAAAACAAGTGGAATAAAAATACATCTGAGTTCAATTTTTGCAGCCTAACTTTAATGAAAGTTAAAAGGATAAAAGAAGCGCTCGCCTTCCCTTCCTTTGGGAACTTAACAGAAGATCTATTCAAAAAAATGACATTCTCAATCTTTATTATGAGATGAGATTCTGTATCACTGAATATTACATGATGTGGGGGTGGATTTTATCCCACTGATCTCCGTCATGTTTCATGTTGTGTAGTACATTTTGGAGAGAAATCTAGTAAAAAAAAGTATTCATTACTTTTCATATAAGCAACAGACTCGGCGATTATTTGCTTGTAGAGAGAGCATATCATTGTGTTACAGTGAGCAATTGTAAAGTAAAATACACAATTTGTCAACTCTGAATTTGTGTTATCATTCTATTTTAGTTGATAGTGGGATATATATTAATATTTCAATAGTTACGCCATCGTGTAATGCCTGCGTATATCTGTTATTATTAAGTATATACACTGTGCTGCCACTTTATTAGGTACACCCCTGCTGTGCACACAAATGGTAAATGGTTTGTCCCAAACGTTGCAAGTTACATGAATACAGTTGTGGATATAAATGCAGCAGAACAACCTTTCTAGTATCAGTTAAGCGTACAAACCGTAGCAAGAATGGGGAAAAGGAGTGATCTAACGGACGTAGAATGTGACATGGTAGTAGGTGTAAGACGTGCTCAACAAAGCATCTCTAAAACGGCACTTCTGAACTTTTCACGCACCACAGTTTCAAGGGTGTATCGAGAATGGTGCAACGAACAGAAAACATCCTTTCAACGGCACTCCTATGGAAGAAAATCGCTTGTTGATGAGAGAGATCAGAGGAGGATGGCCAGAATTGTGCAAGCAAATAGACGGGCCACAATGTCGCACATCACGTCAGAATACAACCTTGGTGCGCAGAACAAAATATTGCAACGAACCACTAGTTGCACTTTGTCGCGAATGGGCTACAACAGCCAACGACTACGTCGCGTGCCTTTGTTATCAAGGAAAAACAAGAGAGTACGCCTCCTGTGGGCACAGCAACACCAGCACTGGATTATCGAGGATTGGAAAACAGTTGCTTGGTCTGACGAGTCGAAGTTCCGGGTGCATCATGTTGATGGAAGGCTCAGACTTTTGCGAAAACAACATGAATCCAGTGTCTGACGACTGACGACCCGTCATGTCTGACGACTACTGTGCATGGTGGTGGGGGAAGCGTTATGGTGTAGGGAACATTTTCTTGGCACACGTTGGGTTCATTGATACCCATAGATTCACGTCTGAATGCCAGATCGTTGCTGATCAAGTGCATCCGTTCAGGTTGACAGTTTATTCTCAGTCAGATGGTTACTTCCAGCAGGATAATGCGCCGGTGCACAAAGCCCAAATCACTATGGAATGGTTCCAGGAACGTGACAATGACTTATCTTTGCTGCAGTGGGCCGCTCAGTGCATGGATCTCAATCCTATTGAACATCTGTGGGATGAGCTGGAAAGGGCTGTTCGCTGCAGGCCTATACCTCGATCGAATCTCATGGAACTGCGCGACACACTTATGTCTTCATGGTACTCCATTCCTGCACATTTTCAGCATCTTCTTCAATGCATGCCTAGACGAATTCAGGCTGTTTTGAAGGCTAAAGGTGGCTCAACACGCTACTAGGTAGGTGTACCTAATAAAGTGGCAGCACAGTGTAGATGTAACTTTAGGATAACTGTAACCTTCCCGACTGCACTGTACCTTAATGGACTCGAGGTTATACCATCATGTCAATAAATAAGCAGTCTATTTCCACACCGTAACCTCTTCACTACCAAGAAATTTTTGCACTAGTAGTGAAGTATTCATTCTTTACAGAACTACAAAGACTAAACTCATATGTTGTAGAATTCGTATTAATTTGAATTAATAGGGTTAAAATTACAAAAATAGAGCTGAGTGATTTATATTTAACTCAAATAAAGCCACGAATAATCGGAAATTCAAAAACTAAACATAGTATTTAAAGTTCTACTCTGAATGAATGGTGAATGGACCGGTTTATTGTAGGCGTAATTCAAAAGAACGAACAGAAATTGAACATCTGTATGGTAGGAATGGTGAGGAGATTTCAACAAGGGATCAGTAACTGAACAGATAGCTGTCTTTGAGATAGGGAAGTACCAATCTCGTCATTTGTAAGGAATACTTAAAGAAATTAAAATTGTTAATTATAATGAACTATCCTTATAAGATTCTAGCCAAGTATAACCGGCAGTGGTTCGATTTTTTTGTAACATTTCATCATCTACTTTTCAAAAAGATTTTATCGTGTTTTACATAAATGCCCGGAAATAACGAGTCCATGGCTTAAATCAACACGTAATTAAATCAGTATGTGAGTAAGGGTTTTTTGTTTTTATTGTAAATAAGACTGGGTTGAAGATCTTGTAGAAACGTTTAAGTCAACTAACTTCTCTGTCACTCACAGTTAAATTACCAGCACATTAGCACTGAAGAAAATAGTGTATATTCGAATAGTTGCGATTCTTTTGGCGGACCAAGGTTTGTCAAGCCAGAGTGTTGAATGTGGTGTACCATCATCAACAAAACCATGGATATGATTTTCAGTTACTGGAGAAGGATCTTGTTATACCATAAAAAAAAAGAGTGGATGGGAGTACGAAATTTTGAAGCACTTCTACATTAGTTAAGCTCTTTCTTATTGTTCGAGGTGGCAATACAAAGAAAGAAGGTTATATTACAGTCATTGCGTGATGGGAATGCATCGTATATATCGCGTCAGTAAATTGCGGTGTTTTATTTTCGGTTCAACTATTTTACGGATGAAAAAGCAGAACTTCCATTAAAAAGAAATTTTGAACGCATCGGCCACTACACCGGATAACTTGGCCACAGTGCAAGTAATAGCCATAAAGGTTATTTTCTTCATGATGGCGAGTATTTCCTAACTTCGGCAGGTGACGGAAATTGAACTCGGACATTTTCCACGCGATGTGAGAAAACAGCAACTCTATCCACCGGGATTTCCTCTATTGCATGCCATAGAAGAGATAAGGTAAGCTGTGGAAAAGGAGCATGCTTATAACACATTTATGCAAAACGTGATAAAATCTTTTTGAAATGGCAGATCAAATGTTACAGAAAAACTTCCAGTTAAACTCGGCCAAAATCTTGTAAGGATCATTCATTATTTCACTAGAATTAACAAATTTAATTTCTAGAAAGCATTCCTTACAAATCAAAAATGATGAGAGTGGCACCAAAAAAAAAAAAAAAACTGAATTGAGATGAAAGTTTAAAAAGGAGAATAGCACACAAGGGGATTCATCTTGTTTCATCAAATTAGCATAGAATGCAAACGTGTTAGGTGTTTAATATTGCAAACTCAAAATATTAATAATGCTCAAGAGAAAATGGCTGGATTGGGATTGGTTGAATTTGAAACGCAATTTATGTTACCCAAAAGTCTAATGGACAGGGTCACTCATTCATATATTGTAAATGTTTTGGGAGCCACTAACCCCTAGCATTGTCGTTGTTATGGGTATTATTGCACTAAGCAATAATGTAACCATTCACTGCCTGCAATAAAGATATTACTAACAAGAAATACTTACTCGTATGACAAATACACCGATGAGCCAAAACATTATAATGCACCTACCTAATGTGATGTTGGTCCTCCATGTGCAGCCAAAACAGCTCGCACCCGGCGAAGTTATTGACGTTACAAGATTTCTAAATGTGTGTTGTGGTATCTGGTACCAACACGTAACCAGCAGATCCTTTACCTCCTGTAAGGTCCGTGGTTGATACGCCGCAGATCGGAGTTGCTGTTCCAACACAAACTACAGATGCTCGATGGGATTGATGTCCGCGGAATTTGGAGGCCAGGGCAATAACTGAAAGTCTTCCTAATGTTCCGCGAACCAATCTCGAACAATACAGGTGAAGTGGCATGGCGCATTATCCTGCTGAAAGACAGCACCGCCAGAGGGGAAGACCGTTGCCATGAAAGGGTGTACCTGGTCAGCAGTGATCTTTAGGGAGGTAGTAGACGTCAGAGTTCTCAGCACATGGATGACTGGACCCAGGGTATCCCAGCAGAATATCGCCCAAAGCATGACACCACCGCCACCGGCTTCATTTCGCCCCACGGTGCATCCAGGCGCCATCACTTCCCTAAGTAAACAACGTACACGTACCCGGCCGTCCAGATTCTGCAACAGGAAACGCGATTCATTGGACCAGACGACCTTCTTCCAATCACTCAAGGTCCAGTCTCGATGCTCGCGTGCCCATTGTAGGTGCTGTTGCTGGTGAACTGTGGTTATCATGGGCACTTGGAGTGGCCTGCGGTTACGCAGCCCCATTTTCAGCAGGGTTCGATGTACTGTGTTTTGTGACACATTACTCCCGTCACCAGCATTCCAATTACCGGCGAGTTGCGCAACTGTCGCCCTTCTGTTGCCACGTACCATCCTGGAGAGCCGTCACTCACCTCGAGCATCGATGAGTCGTGGTCGTCGAACACCTCGCCGGCGGTTCGTGGGTTTACCCTCCTCAGATAACTTTCAGTACGTACTGACCACGGCTGACCGTGAGAATCCCACTGGCCCTGCCGTTTCCGATATGCTCTGACCCAGTCGGCTGGCCATTGCAATTTGGCCTTTGTCAAACTCATTAAGTCCGTTGCCTTTCCCATCTGAAGAACAAGAGTAACACTGATTAACGGAGCTCAGCATGAGGTGTTTTTTATACCATGTCCCGACCCGCGCACGCGTCGTAAGTTCACCTGCAGTTGCTTCGATTTGCATAACGACTCGCTGGTCATAATGTTTTGGCTCATCGGTGTAAGACCCACCTGTAGTAGAGTTAAAATAGCGCCAATACTGTATATAATACTAAACAAAAAAATTACGTCTTTTCCCAACTGTGCTAAAATATAATTTTACAAGACACCATTCAAAATTATAAATTTATATATATCTAACAGTGCTATGTGAAATGAATTGACTAGTTTTCTTTTAATTTAGCAATACGTAGTTAATACATAATACAAGTTAATCGACAATTGCAAGTCAACGTCATCCATATAAAAAAAAAATATTCCCACATCATCTGTCCATCCCCTCCAATAATTTTAGTTCTTCCTTGAAGTTATTCAAACTATCCACTTCCACAACATGAGATGGAAGTTTATTACAACAATCAACCATCCGCTTGCTGAAAGCAAACTACCGTACATCTGTCTGCAACCATCTTTCCTCAATTTGAATTTATGCCACCTCATGGGTGTAATCTGAACAAGACGAAGGATTCCATCAGTACTGAGCTTTCTCAATTCATTTAAAGCCTTAAACGTCTCAATCAGATCACTTCGCAGGTGTCTAGTCTCCAGACGCTGCAATTTGCAGAAACGAAGCCTCTTTTGAAAATACCACCTTTTTGTTCTCCTCACCAACATGGTTGTCCTTCTCTGCACCAGTTCAGGCAGACTGCACCATTCCTAAAATGAGGCCTCCTGACATGTATGCAGTACTCAAGATGCACCTTAACCATTGCTTAGAGAACTTCATATCTGACTGCATATTACCCTAGGTTTTTTTCATTTTGATTTCTCTAAGTGTAGTATCACACATTTGGTATGTTAATATGGGATTACTGCTACCCACATGAATTTGCCAACGTTAAACTTCAATTGTCATTTCTCAGCCCATCTGCCTAATATTTCTAGCCCAGATTGCAGTACCTTGATTACTGACATTAATCATCCCACCAACCTTTGTATCATCTGCAAACCTAGTCGGTAAACCCGATATACCTTCGTCAATATCATTAATAAATAGTGAAAACAATGGGGGTCCTGCACTGAACCCTGGGGATCTCCAGTAATAACTGATGTTATTACTGGAAAGTAATAACTGATGCTTCGAGCTTCCCAATTATTCGACCCCGGGTAAAGTTATTCAGATGTTGTCTACTGGCCATTTAGTTGTCTGTAGCACTTTATGAAATCAGTCAAACGTCTGTAACAATCGTGCTCACCATTCGGTAATTTGCACATAACTGCTGAACTGCTGCTTTTATCTGTTTATGTGAGCCCTCTCATCACGATTCAAATGTTTGCATGTACACCAGCTTTCTACTGAACGGCCACAGTTATGCAAATCGCCACAGGCTGTTTTGTTTGATTTTGTGGTTGTATCCTTTAGAAATAGTGTTGGTCCTAAAGTTTTGCGCACCAGTGTATACGTGTGTTGGTTGTTAGTAAGAAGGTAACGCACTTTTTTGATTTGTGTTTAGGAGACTGCAGTGAAAATGTGACATATTTTTCACCGCTAAGAATCAATACTGACACTTTTAAGTATTTTGAAATTTATAAATAACAATAAATTACAAGATACGTTGGCAAATTTACGGGTAGCATTGAGAGTTATGCTGGCAATTGTAGCAAGTGGGGAAAGGAGTTTTGGCAAACAAATTAAAGCTAATTAAAACATATTTGCGATCATCAATGTCGCGGGCAAGATTAAATCCATTAGCAATACTATCAATTGAAAATGATGTGGCTTCAAGTTTGGATTTTACCGATGTCATTAATGAAATTTTCTGATAAAGGGAAGGAATCCATTAAAGGAACTTCGTTTGGCATTCGATAAAAATATGACATTTGGTGTTAATAACAAAAAAATTCTTCTTACATTTTTGTTTAAATAAAAAAAAAAACTGTTCCCAGAAGAACTAGCATAATTAATAATTTTAGGAAAAAAAATTAATGGACAAATTATTACGTTTCAAAAAATAAATAATAAATAAAATAATAATAATAAATTTAATTAAATGAAATGTTAAAATAATAATTGTTATTAAAAAAAGAAATAAAATAATTAAGAAAAAGAGAGACAGAGAGTGATAATAAAGGTTAACACTATCCTAGGGAAATAATGATGCTGAACTTCTGCACAGAAAGGTCGTAAAAGTAATTTTGTTGAGTACACAAATCAGCTCAGTAATCCGCGTCGTCTGTTAAAAACGTGTAGCAAATTCCTGTAGAGCTGAGAAGGCATTTTGATTTGCAATAAGATATCTTTAATTTCAGAGAGAAATTGTGTACTGGTCTAGATAATGTTTGTCTTAAATCTTAGTAAACTGGGCAAAAGAAAAAGACATGACTCCACTCTTCGGAGGTGCCGCAGAAACAGATATCTGATGTAGCTAGATTGAATTGAAGAAGACGAACGTCAAAGAATCGTGGCCAGTTAGAATGTTATGTAAGAAGGTGTGGGTAAAACCAAAGCTGATTACTTTTTGAGGCAGTGAATTTAATTTCAATTTTAAAACATCTGGTCACTGCTCCTTTGGTCGAGGAATTTCATCTCATTGGCCATCTTTTAAGAAGCTGAGTCCAAAATTTCGCTTTTTCATTCTTTGGCTACAGTGGGATCAAAGGCAAATCGGAAAAAAAAGTTAGAGGATATCCTTATGAATATAGTAATCAAAGCCTTTGTACGTAAGATACAGATCCAGAGGTAATAAGCCTGCGATAGCTTGCAAGGATGCATTTTAAACTGTTCTAAAGGTTCTCAGGAGAGCTAGCAAAAAGGTCCGTTGGACACTGTCTGGTTTGGTTTGAACTGTAATAAGTTTGGTTCTGTGATAAAATATGCTGGTTACATACAGGTGCTGCCACTTTATTAGATACGTCCCTGCTGTGCACACAAATGGTTTGTCCCACAACGTTTCAAGTCACATGACCACAGTTGTTGATATAAATGCAGCAGAACAACCTTTCTAGTATCAGTTAAGCGTACAAACCGTAGCAAGAAGAGAGAAAAGGCACTGGACTATCGAGGATTGCAAAACAGTTGCTTGGTCTGACAAGTCGAAGTACCGGGTGCATCATGTTGATGGAAGGCTCAGAATTTGGCAAAAACAGCATGAATCCATGGACCCGTCATTTCTGACTACTCCTGTGCAGGGTGGTGGGGTCAGAGTTATGGTGTGGGGAATGTTTTCTTGGCACACGTTGGGTCCATTGATACCCATAGATTCACGTCTAAATGCCACATCGTACCTAAACATCGTTGCTGACCAAGTGCGTCTGTTCATGTTGACAGTTTATCCTCAGTCAGATAGTTGCTTTCAGCAGGATAATGCGCCGGTGCACAAAGCCCGAATCACTATGGAATGATTCCAGGAACATGACAATGAATTTTCTTTGCTGCAGTGGGCCGCTCAGTGCACGTATCTCAATCCTATTGAACATTTTTGTGATGAGCTGGAAAGGGCTGTTCGCTGCAGGCCTACACCCCCGTAGAATCTCATGGAATTGCGTGACACATTCATATCTGCATGGTACTCCATTCCTGCACAACGTTTTCAGCATCTTGTTCAATCCATACCTAGACGAATTCAGGCTATTTTGAAGGCTAAAGGAGGCTCAACACGCTACTGGGTAGGTCTATCTAATAAAGTGGCACCACAGTGTATATACATAACTGTTTTTGTGTATTTATGTATGCATGAGCTACAAAGATTAATAATATCTCATAAATTATTTTACCAAATAGTAGCGGGGTATGTCTTAAAGTCTAATAGACCCATGTGGCAGCTAAGTTATACAAATAGACAAGCTGTAATACATCCTCTTTTTACTAATATAAAAAGGGCTTAACAACATAACTTTAACTTATCAATTATTTCTTCAATACTATTTATGATCTTCAAAATAACCGATATTGGAAACCCGAATCCAAGTCTTCATTGAGATTATATCATTTTTTTTATTTACTTCCGCTTATGGTTTTGTTACGCTTTGTTCAAAATCCTTGCCTTATAGAATTTGTTTCAGATTTCAAAATGAGATAGACTTCTTTTGTAAACGTGCTTAGGAAATAACAGGCAGCATCAGCTGAACCAGGCTTTTTCCTTACGGCGTCGTGAAAAATTGCCTCAGTTTTGTGGTTATATGCCATCAGTTATAATGTTTTCATAACATAGCAGAGTGAGAGGAGGCCAGGGTTTTCACCACTGTCACCTTCTCTCAGCCTGCCGAGCGTGTTAATCATAAGTAAGAAGCCTTTTGAACCACCAGCGAAGGTACCAAAGAGCTCCTCAGACTCGAAATAAGATTTAGTCAGAGTTTCCACTGCCAACTCAACCACTTACAACACAACAAAATTTCAAGCGCTTCAACTCCACACTCTGTGATAAAATGCATATCGCAACATTTAATGTATTTCATATTCACTTTTTTCCAATGTTCAAGCAATTTAGAACACTATACATTTCTTTCGTGTTCAATGGATAATCGGATTTAGTGGGTAGGCCTTATCCCCATACAGTCTGTTAAATTGAAGTTTCACTGTATTCACATTATTCCAGCTTCCTCGCTATTTCTGATCCTGGTTTTGATGGCTTCTTCAATTGGAAAATGTAACTTGAAAACTCGCTTATTCTTTGCAGAAATGTATGGCCGTTGTTTGCTATGAAGAGAGTATTGTATGTATGTAACGTATTCTTACTTAGTGTACAATAAAGATACCTAACACTGCTCGCCTTTTCGTCAGCTGACATAATGTGTTACTAACATCTGTGCAGATTGAACTTCCAGGATATCCAAACTAATATTGGCTATCCTATGAATATCAACTCACACGTTGTTTGGGACATTTCACCCGAGGTTTGTGTCATTTTCTTCATCTAGGAGAATTTTTATTAGGTGAAGAGGCTTTCATTTGTCGCGAACGTTTCAAATAACTAGGATGTCCTAGCACATTTCTGCTATTTACTTCTTGGATGAGTAAAAGCCTATACATAATTATCGATCTCTGCTTTGAGAGAACGTTGTTCCAGTGCCTGCCAATATTACTGTTGTTCGAAATTTAATTTAAATCCGGAAGTTGTAGAATGATGAAATTATATATTTGAGGAATTAACCTTGGGGAATAATCGATTTTTTGTGATGTAAATTTATTGCCATTCTACATCTCAGCAGCAAATTATAAGTCCAAACTACACTGAGTTCGCTGTTTTGACTGTAAATGCACAAAATTTGAGTTAGTTTCATTTATAGTTGGATGAGTCTATGATAGCATTCAGAGGATATAAAGTTTTAAAATAATTCTTTGTAAGAATATTGATTGGGATCATTTTAGGATTTATGTATACACACATATATATATATATATATATTTTTTTTTTTATATATATATATAAGTTCTTAGGTACTGAAATGTTTGTCTACTGCTGTCTATAATCTTCTTGATGGTTGAACTTTATATACGCTGGTGTTCAAAGAAAGTGCATCACCCCTTAAAATTGTAATTGTCGTCCGAATAACGTAAGTATATGGCAATATTTCTTACAGATTGCATCAGATAAGATTGACGTGCGTAGCTGATGACGTAATATTGCATCAGCTGTTACTTTCAGCTATATAGACATTCCTTGCTTGTGTCAGAAGACGCCTCTTCAAAAATGGACTTGTAGCCCTTCGTGCTAAGAAGAAGCCTTCCTCACACAAAAAAAAAAAAAATGAAAAATGCCCGATTAAGTTGGTGTAAGGAGCATGTCAAATAGTCCCCCCGAACAAGTCAGTTATTTTCTCGCATGAGAAGAAATTCAACCTGCATGGCTCTAATGGGAGACAAACGATTCGCCGTAGACATGGGGAAGAATACCATCCGGACTGTATCATGTCTGCACAGAAATACCCTACCAGCCAAATGATATGTGAGGTGCATTTCGTATCGCGGAGTAAGTTATCTGCAGTTTATGGAAGGTTCCGTAAATGCCAATGGATACCTGGCTATATCGTGAGGCAAATGTCTGCCAACCATTAGAGACCATTTCAGCCTGCCAAGTAACTGCATCTTTCAGGACGACTCTGCTCCTTATCATCGGGCGAAAAGTGTAAGTAGGCACTTCTGTAGTTACTTTAGCTTCATTTCTGCACTAGAGGTTCGACAGTAATGTGTTTACGTTTGTTACAGATGAAAAATGGTTGGAAGAACGGTCCATTACAACTCTTAGCTGGCCAGGAAACAGCCCAGACCTGAATCCTATAGAGAACTGTTGACGTCGTGTGGAATCTGCAGTTGCCAGAAAGAAACCAAAGCCCCTTCGTGAACTTCGAAGCCATAATTCGTGTTTGTAACCACGAACTATAGTTCCAAACACGAAATTGATCTTGTCAATGCGTCGACGGTGTGCTGCTGTCATCAGAGTCTGACGCGGGCGGTTCAATTAAATATTAATTTGCACCTGGTGAACTATTCATTTTGCTTTCCATTTAAAATGATAAACTGAAGCAAAATGAGGGCTTCTGATAACATTTCAGCCATAATTGTCGTGTTTACCAAAGCTGTTGTATAAAAGTTGCAAATGCTCATTTTGGAATATTTTGAGAGCACCTTGTCAAATATTACTTAGCTTTGCCTTTACTATTAAAAATATATTTTATTTATGTTTCTATTTGTGATGCTAGTCATTAATGTAACATACCATCGCGAAAAAAGGGTTAGAAATGTGAAATTCCTAGGTGATGCACTTTCTTTGAACACCAGTGTATATATATATATATGTATGTGTGTGTGTACATATATATAGTGCTAGAAGGTTACTACGAAATCCTTCCTGTGTTTCCTTCTGTCTTTTCGTTGTACCTGTCTTTGTGATGTTGCTGAGAATCTAAAATGGACCTATCTGGAGTTCGCGAAACGTATAATCCCAAGAGGGCTATAGTGTTCTCTCGAAATTGTTTTCTTGGAAACTGCTTGGCTTACTGCAGCATCGAACAGAACCGGCAGTTCTGAACACTTTCAGAGTTTTCGCATTTCACCCGACATTTTTGTTTCTTGAAATACGTTGTGCATCCACGATTACATTTTGATTCGCACCGAACCAACTAGAACTGACGGCATCTCACTGGTCAGGGTATTGTTTGGGAGATATGGGAGTGGTCCGTTAATCCCCAGTGCGTTGGAGGCAGAGCGAATTTATATTCTAGTGAATAGTTTGGCGCCTACAGGGATTAATGCTATAACCTAACTGGCGTCTTGTTAATTGAAACATCCTGTAGCTATTGCTCTGGATTTACGCTATTTCCTCCTCACCGATTTCCATATTACAGTGGAGAGGCATGCGCTCTAAGTGACCCTTATGCTCTCTGAATGTGTCTAATGGAAATGCCAGTGGGCGCTGGAGTGATACACAGGTAGAAATCACCTGTAAAATAATTGCCTAATTTACTACATGAAAACTCACTAATCTCCTTCATCATTGTAGGAGAAATAACTGTTTTCTTGTTGTATTTCTCAATCAGTAATCGTTATCCATCCATATTTGAGCATAGAGATCTCCAAATGATTATTTTTTATTAGTGTATGTTATCTTTGGTGAAGCGACTGTCTTTTCAGCGCTTAGATAGATGTCTATCGTCAATATGACGGTGTAGTACCATCGAAACAATCCTCAGAGGAATATTCATCATATTTTGGGGCTGCTATTTATTTGAAAGTATTTCAAGTGACGACTTATTCAAAATCGAAAGTTTGCTTCTTAGGGGAGAAATGAAATCGTACAAAAACTTCTTTTTTTTGCCTGGACGCATAGATCACTTAAAAAGGAATAAAATGTTCTAATTCTGGCTCTTGGAAAATTCATGGAAACATTCCGAATAAGGGGTGGTTCTCCATGGGTATCAATAAAACATGGAAATGCAGGAAAGCATAAGTAATTGCTTTAACTGAAAGATTCCAATTGAGTTGAAATTAGAATGCGCCGTCACTTCAAAAGCACAGAGGTAATTGTGATTATTATTAGTAGTTTGAAGTGACGTTTTGTCTTGAGTACGAACAGGTTTTCAGACTACAAAATTATTGAATCAGAATGCAGACAAAAATATTGTTCCTTTTCAGTTTTGAAAATTTGACAAATAATGGACTAAGTCGCTAATTGCTATTGCAATGCGAAGTTTGTGAAGGAGATCATGAATTATGCACACTGCGTTAGCTTTGCATTAACAGCATTCTCTTTTAGTGTCTGCGAGGAAGAATAGTTCGGCATTAAGATCTCTCGGACTTCGAATGATTGTGGGGGCATTACGGGCAGGTGCCAATATCTCGACAACAGCCAAAGGCGGTTAAGTGTTCTCAAACTGTGGTGTCACAAGTCTATCGTGCCTGGCTCAACAGCAGTCGAACAACCAGCCAAAAGTCATTTGGGACAGCGATCCGACGCCCGTCGTGAGTGCCGTGTGTCTCGTCTCGTAACATAGCAATGACATCGCACAGTGGCCTAGCAGCACAGTGGTACGACATAGGGACAGCAAGACCAATATCCACCTGGATAATACGCCGGACATTTGCTCGTATGGGCTATGGCAGCTGAACGGACTTCACGAGTACCCGTACTCAATGCGAGACACAAAAACTGCGTCTTGCATGGGTACGTCAGCACCAGTATTCGACCACCAACCTTTGGAAATTTGTCACCTGCTGTGATGAATCCTGTTTCCAACTCTATCATGCTGATGGGCGTATCCGTATTAAAGGAAAGCAACATGGAACCATAGTATACGGGTGCACTGTTGCTTTTCGACAGGCTGGAGGTGGGGGGTGTTAATCAATGGTTCGATGGAACTCCTTTTTTTTATCGTCGCCGACCAAATACACCCCTTCATGATGACGGGGTGTACCCGGACGATTCCAGCATTTATGAACAAGGCAGTGCACCATTCCACAAGTCTTTTCCACAATTCTACATCTTGACAGTTGCTGACTGTTTCAGGAACATGAAAATTAATTCACCGCCCTCCCTTGGCCCCCCAGCTCACACGATCCGAAACCAAATAAGAATGTTTGGAACTTACCAAGAAAGGATATTTGATGCTACAATCATCCACCAGATATTGTGCGCACTTTACTGGACACACTGTACAACGCGTGGGTAGCACTAGCACCAGTCACCCTGCAACACCTTTTGTAGTTCATAACGAGAAGCCTAGGGTTATTATTACAAGCAAAACTGACCCCATGGGGTTCTAGATAGATGTTGATGAAAAGCCAACCGAGTGTATATATATCAGAAAAAAAAGTGTGCTGATCGGAAAAGAAGACTGGTGTCTCGATCTGATGTACGAAAATATTTATTTAAGTGTTTTTTTATTATTATTATTATTATTCCTAACACGACGCTAACAGCTGGGCTCTGGCCCGATGCGATGTTTTCAAATAGCGGTCAGTCTATTCACCAGTCCACGTAAACACATTAAGGGACTTATAAGCACGGCCTCCTTCATTAAGATAAACGGTAATTTAGCAACATTCGCCGTTATGGTAAGTACGCATAATCCTTCATTAACCTTTCTGAGCTATTTTCTGAACTATAAATATCAAAAACTGCTAAATAATAATGCTGGAAGAAGCAAATATAATTTTTCGTTCAATTGCACGCACTAATCTTAATGAGATATTCACAATTATATAAACAAAAACAAGTTTCAGTAGGGTGCCTGGCAACTTCCTGGATAATGTAGCAACCACTTCAATTAACTCCAGCCCCCGCACGAGATAAAATTAACCCGTTTCTTATAGTTATTAGGAAAATACTAAAATCTGATTGCAAATTACTATACATATCAATTTTAAGCCATATTTAGTAACTGTAATGAGCAACCGCATGCAAGAAAAGAGAAAAATCTGACAGGAATCAAGAGATTTTTACAAAAAAAGTTGATAAAGCAGAAGATTCCGATTGTTTATTATCTGTTATATTAATGAGTCGAGGGCAGATTATCTTCACCACTGTTAATTAGTCGGTGGCCTCAGTCCTCACCTCCTTCTGCACAATATGTTTATATGAAGAAAGAAAATGGGGAAAAACGGCGTACTATCTGTTGCTGATTATTACGCAAGTTAAATGGGGCATCAACTAGCGAGGTCATTTAGCTACATCCTTCGCTTCATCAAGGATACATTAAGGAGTAAGTACTTCTCTACATCTTCCTCATTACCGATGGCCAATTATTGCAAATGGCATGCAATTGTATTTAAAATACGTTCCTTTCGCATCAAAAGATAAACGGAGTCCCGTGAACTTCCGTTTCCCGAAAGAAATGAAACTTAAGAGAAATTCAATGTGGGTATATATGAGGTAGCATCGATATTCTGTTTATAGCACGCTTCGTGATGAAGAATACGCTAATTATGGTAATAAAGAAAGTTTGGATCTGCTTCCTGTACTTTTCAAGTGGCCGCTATGATCGCTTGCCGAAATTCTCTGTTCCTGTTATGAGAGAAAATTATTTTTAATTCTAAATAATTTTGTTTTAATCAAATTCCCTTCTTACTGTTAGCATGCGACTTCAAGAAACGTTCATTAACGTGAGCAAAACTCCAGCAGTTGGTGATCGTAAGTGATAAACTTTCCACCAGATTTCGGATTTCAGTGGAGATATTTTACCATTCTTCATGAAAAAAAAAAAAAAAAATTAAGGCAGTTGGCGAAGGCGGCCACATTTCGTAGGTTCCTCTCCAATTCAACTGTAGATGAACAAAGCGGTAATGATCATTGCTCTGAGGGACATTCCGGACTTAGCACATTCATGAAACCATACTAACCAGCGGTTACTTTATAAGCTGGAACAGGTTGGAATCACAGGGAAAATCCTTAGATGGATAGCAAGATGGCTCACTTTTGTGATAAATAGTTATTCCTCAGATTGGATTAATTGGGCTCAATATTGGGACCACTGTTGTTTTTGATTTTTATAAATGACATCGATGAAGGGATAGAGGGCATGATGTCTAAATTTGCAGATGATGTAAAGATTGGTATAGTAGTTGATGATCACCGCCAAGCAGAACTTTTTCATAGTGACCTAAATAGACTTCAGGGATGGGATGGTCAGAGAAGTGGTAGCTATGCTTTAATGCAGCAAAATGCAAGATTTTACACCTGGGGAACAGTAACCCCAAAATAGTTTATATATTTGGTAGAGTTGAACTGAAGAATTACGATACGGTCAGACATGAAGTTCTCCCAGCATTGTAGACAGGTTGCAAGGAAGGCCCATGGTGTCCTATCGATGATTGATCGAACAGATGCTAGTAGAGATAAGGACATCATAATTCCATTATACAAGGCTATTGTCAGACCACACTTGAAATACTGTGTTCAGGTATGGTGAGAAAAAAAAAGGCACCAAGCTTCATGAAATGGTCCAACGACACATGGTGAGATCGGAAAAAGGGCGTCCATATGAGGAAAGACTTGGAATATGTGGATTGCACAGCTTGGAAACTAGGTACCTTAGAGGAGACTTGTTGAGGTGGTTAATAAATGATTATGATTCTACAACAAGAGGCCATAATAAATAATAAATGATTCTACAACAAGAGGCCATAAATTAAAGTTATGGGGGGAGAAGTTTAGAATGGGTTGCAGGAAGTTTTCTTTTAGCCAGTGGGTTATAAATTACTGGAATAAGTTACCTACATAGGTGGTTGAGACTGACAGTTTTGGGAAATTCAAAGGTCAGCTGGATACCTAGGGCAGGAAGGAAAGGCATAGATTATTTATTTCCTTTTATTTTAGTTTATTAATTATTTTTTATAAACTATTTTATTTTACTTTTTTTTTTTTTTGGCTTGTGCAGCATAAGCCAAAAACCAACTAAAACCATATTGCTCCGGGGATATGCGATGGTCATTACCTGACTTTTCCGCATCCTCCCTATTTAGTGGTCACGGGTTCGAACCCCGATCTAATCAAGAAGCGTGTGCTACGCACTGCTGCTACGGTGGCGCCAGGCTTCCTTGCACCATATATCCATTACTAATGCTAAACCAGTTTCCTTGAATACAGTAATTGCACTGGCAGTCTCTCCTGTACGATCCTGAAGCCCATGAATGATTTTGATTTTTCTATATTGGCAATGGGCTGGCCAGTTCTAAAATCTGTTTCCCTCAAAATATGCGGTCGCTGCTTCCTTTTTAGATTTACTTCCGTATGTTATTTCACGCAGTGGTGCATGGGAACTGCAGACCTCCGAAAGCTGTCTAACATCTGGTGACTAGATGTTGACGACACTCAGGGTAAAATGAGTTTTAAAACTTATTGGACATAAAAAAAAAAAAAAATTCGGGACACCTGGACAAAACTTTCAAAACCAGGTCATATTCCAGAAATCCCGGATCCCAGAAAAAGATGATCCTAGTTTAACACCAAGTCCTACGATTGGTCCAATTACTTGTTCGCATTTGAGCTCGATAAACTCTGTTTCCATAGCATTTCACTGGAAACTGAATGAGGTGCATTCTGCAGTTCAGTTTATTATGTAAAATTAATGATCATGATATATAAATTTTATTATTATTATTATTATTATTATTATTATTATTATTATCAGTGTATTTAGTAAAATAATTACTATATACACTGAGTGATCACTGAATTATGACCACCTACCTAATATTTCGTAGGTCCTCCTTTTGCACTCAGTACAGCAGCTATCCGACGTGGCATTCATTCAACAAGATGTCGGAAGCGTTCGGGAGGTATGGCCAACCAAGCTATGTGTAATGCGGTCAGCAATGCAAGTATGGAGGTGATTGGTGTATTCATACGCCTGATGTCCCACAAGTGCTCTAAGGGATTGAGCTCGATTGATATCAGCGGAGGTTGGAGGCCAATCTGCTTTTTTTTTTTTCTTTTTTTTTTTTATTAACACACAACTGTATATACATTCTCTAATATACATTAATCAATTTATATGCAATATTTATATACAGATTTTATATACATACTCTTATATATACTGTAGTCTTTCTGTACATTTGATTGTATGTGTCCTAATAAGAAGGGTGGCTCCTAGACATAAGCCCATCTCCACCTTTTACTCCTGTAAAATCTCAGAACGTCTGCAAAACAGGCCTGAAAAAGAGTGTTATTTCAGGCCATTTCGCCACCAAGGATTAACATTAACCAACACCTGGATCAACCATTCTCGGAGTGTGCTGTAATGCACAAATCCCGCACCTACCGGAAGAAGTGCTATACTGATAGGTGCCAACAATCCTGCCCCCAAGGCTGCCCAAACTTGGAGGCCAGCGGAAAAAAAAAAAAAAAAAAAAATTCCAACTAAGAACAATGTATACTTGTTGAGACAAAAGCGACATTATACAAATATTTACATGTAAATAGCAAAATACATACACTTAGAATGACATTAACCTGTTTCTACACCCAAAAGAGAAAGTGCAATACTATTGACATAATACTTCCAGGTCTGAGGCTCCCAAGCCCAGATGCAATCAAGCAAAACTCCCAACATACACTGCCAGTTCATTTTCTGATAGGTTCCTTATAATTGATCTCTTAGAGAACACTGCGAGTTCATTTTCTGATAGGTTCCTTATAATTGATCTCTTAGAGAACACTGCAGCAGCAAAAACCTGCAATGCCTGAAAATTAGACACTCCGTTCACAAACTCCTACACGTTGTTTTCAGCTAGATCGGGAATCAGTTCGAAAAGACAACGCCTCTCAACATTATAAAATGGGCAATGAAACAGTGTATGCAGCCAAGTTTCCGCCTCACCACAAGAACACCACGGATCTGGCTCCAGGCCCCATGAACATAATTTGTCTCGAAAGGACCCATGTCCTGTCAGCACATAGTTGGTGAACATTGAAGGACAAAACCATGACGAAACTGTTTTAGAAGTAGCAAAGTCCGCAGCAGGAATAATATTCCTAGTTATTACTCCCACCTCTAACGAAATCCACCGATTCCTCCAAATCTCTATTAGTTCATTCCAGATTCTAAGTTTCTCCTCGTTAACACTGGCATCCAGGTTGATGGAAATGTCCAAATAATTGGCAGGGATTTCCTTTCTCATAGCATATAACATTCCACGATATGCAATGTAGAGATCAAGAGGAATAGATCCAGCAATTACCTGTAGCGCAGCCGTTGATACCGTCCTCGGGGCATGCAATAGGGCCAACAACATAGATCTTTGTAATGACATGAGTTTGTTTTTTATTTTCACTTTAATCACTGATCCCGACCACACACCAGCCGCATAAGCAACAATTGGCAGGAAGATAGTTTTGTAATACATTGACATCGTTCGTTTGTTAAGTTACCATTCTTTTTTGGAGATTCTAATCACCGAAGACGTGAATTTCTTGATTTTATCATTGAGGTGTGATACGTGCAAATGGAATCCCAACCTTCATCCAGAATAACTCCTAGGTATTTAGTGCTAGACACAAAAGGAATTTGTCTTCCATTTAACAATACTCTGGGCGGACGGTTATAATCAAAATGTTTTTTAAACACCATGAAGTTAGTTTTCTTAGATGAAATTTTTAATTTGTTTAAGGAGGCCCACTCAGAAAGGTCCTCCAGAACATCTCATATTCTCTGCTCCAGCATCAATCTAGACCCACCAGGAACTCCAACAACCACGTCATCCGCGTACGCCATCTGCAGGCATCTTGAGGCACTAGGCCTATTCAGCCACTGATCCAAAACTGTGTTCCAAAATATAGGACCCAAAACAGATCCCTGCGGGCACCCTCGACTGATATATTTTCCAAACATCAGATGGTTTGCACAGACCCTCACCTACCTATCACAGAAGTAAGAACGAATTACTCCATATATGTATCTGTCACATCGAGACATTCTTAATGATGTCAACACACTCTCCCACCACACAGAATCAAAAGCACCCTCAAACTCCACAAACACAACCAAGACATACTTCTTAAGAGAGGATTTATGAATTGATTAATGTCAAAATAGCTTCCTCATTTGAGTGACCCCGTTTAAAACCAAATTGACAGTCCGAGGTAACATGACCTTCATTCAGCATATCAACAATTCGAGGAGCCAGCAACCTTTCAAACAACTTGCCAAGATTAGCCAAAAGAGAAATAGGTCTATAAGATCGAGGATCCCCCTTATGCTTACCAGGCTTATGCAGGATCTTAAGCAGAGCAATCTTCCAAGATCTCGGAAACTTTCTCCGATCAAACATTTGTTATACATTTTTAACAATATATGCGGACAAAGGTCAAAAAATTTTATCAAAACTTTGTTTTCTATCAAGTCAAGACCTGGGCATTTCTTAACATTCAATTTAGCAATGGCTACTCCAAGTTCCAGGAGGGAAAAAAGACATATTTCCGAAGAACCGACATACTCAGCATTATCCAGCCGGATTGTAGATTGATCTTCTGTGTCCAACTCTGACCTGTCCTCGGGAAAAAGTTCCCTGACGATGTGCTCAACGGTATCATACCAGTTGTCAGTTTCCTCCCCATTGGCCACAACAGTGTTATAAATTTCTCCATGTAGAAGTTTATCACGAGATATTCTATAAATCAGTCCCCAAGTATCTGAATTACCCATCTCTTTGACCAGACTCTGCCAACTCTCAATCTTAGCACGGACGATTTCCCTATGGTACTCTCTAAGCAATGATTTATAATTTTCACTGAGCAATTGTACATCCTCCACTGACAAATGTCTACTTCGCTGCAGCACTCTCCTGGCTCTGTTTACCTGAGATCTTCGCTCAGTCAAAACCGGAGACCACCAAGGAACCGGGGCCACTCTAAATTGTTTTCTAATTGTAGTCTGTAGCGTGCCTGATAAAGATGATATTCAACATGAGCTACCAATTCCTCAGCGTTAAAATCGTTCAAAGATATTGCATTGTCATCATTGTAAATAGATTTCAAGTAATTTCCAAATTTTTCCCAGTTTATCTTGTCCATAGAAAATCTTTTTAAATTTCCAATACTAAAATTCCTTCGTACCGGCTCAGGGGCAACATAAAACGAAATAGCGTTATGATCGCTGTTTACCATGTCCGGATTTACATCCCAACTCAGAATCCTCCCATCATACAAGAAATCTTTATTGCAATAATACCCCGAGGAAACAAGAGTTACATCAATGTTTGACTCTCCATTGCATGTAGAAAATGTATAAGGTTCACCAGGTAGATTCTGAACACTGAGATTATGTAGCAAAATCATATCCTCCAAGAGAGAACCCCGAGAATCTACCACCCCGCTGTGCCAAAAACCAGATTTAGCATTCAAATCAGCCGCCAGAATCAATCCACGCTCCGCAAACCTCGAGCAAATTTTATCTATATGATGTAATGAAACTTGAAAATCTTCCGCAGGAGAGCAGTATGCAGAAACCAGGCAAAAGGATAATTCCATCAATGACACTGAAACACAAACAACGTTCGCGGAACACTCCCCAGTAACGGCGGTCAACACAATATCCTGATTGAATACCACTATCGCAGACTTGGGAGGGGCATCCGAAGCAGCAACCACTCTACATGAAGTTGGATATCCAATGACTTTAAAGAGGCCAATCTGCTGGAAGACAGAACTGTGTTCCTCAAACCTTTCTGCACAACAAGTGCCAGATGGCTAGGCGCATTGTCATCTTGGAAGACACCATCGCCATTCGGGAAAAAGTGTAACATAGCGGGCTGTACACAGTCAGCAAACAGTTGACGATAGCGGAGACCACTGCTACGTTGTTCCACATGCACCAGGGGTACAAGTTCGTTCCAGTGAAACATGCCCCACACCATACAACCGCCTCCACCTGCCTGCGCTTTTGATACTA
This sequence comes from Mastigoproctus giganteus, assembly GCF_048544385.1. Taxonomy (NCBI): domain Eukaryota; kingdom Metazoa; phylum Arthropoda; class Arachnida; order Uropygi; family Thelyphonidae; genus Mastigoproctus; species Mastigoproctus giganteus. Next base: position 59,423,014 of record NC_143577.1, read on the forward strand.
TGCATGATGAATTAAGAGCTTCATATTGTTGACGCCAAATCTGTACACGACCATCCACGGTGTGGAGTAAATAATGTGACTCATCCGACCAGCACACCTCCTTCCAGTCGGAGCAATATGGCCTTAGTTGCTAATTCTCCTAAAAACCAAAATAATAACAACAACAACATCTCCTTCCAGTCTTATAACGTCCAACTTGCATGCTCTTTGCACCAGGCGAGTCTTTTACGCCGATGTGAACCTTGGTTAGAAGAGGATGCCGTAGGGGTCTTCTGGTAGTATGGCCCATGCGTACGAAGCATGGTCATGCCAGATATTATTCCGGGTTAGCTCATGTTGTATTGGGTATTCAACTTCAACAGTGCTGCGCCTGTTCGCCTGTACGACTCGTCGGACCCGGGTTTACCTCTAACATCAGCCTTTCGCTGACCTTTGTAGTTTTGCCGTCGGGTCGTTGTTTGACCATTTTGACGCCAGTCCTGGTACACTTTAAATACGGCGGCTCTCGAACACCCCACAAGTTCAGCCGTTTGGGAAATCGAGGCACCAGCTCGTGGAGCTCCCACAATCTGTCCTTTATCAAAGTCCGATAAATCCTTCCTTTTACCCATCACGCTCGGAAATTTACTACCTACTGAACCACTGACATGACACCATATCTATGCTACGTAGGTCGACTACCTCCGCACCCTCATACCTCACGTGGTCAACATGTCATATTCAGTTTTCATAGGGGTGGTCATAATTCAGTGATCACTCAGTGTGACATGTGATCATAATTCAGTGATCACATGTCCTGTGATTATCCTACGGTGTCAAAAAACTTTTGATAAGATAGTGCACCTAATGAAATTGAAAAATCATATTCTTTACATATTACGTATCTGACTCTCCAACTCCCTTTTGCCCATTACTGCAATTATTTGAAAATTTTTTTTCACAGTCTTAACAGAGATAAAAAAAAAAAAAAAATTCTTAGAAGCAGCTACAGTATACAATATTGTAAGCTAACAAGAGAAAATCCTCCATTCCTCTAAGGATGGCAGGCATCTTAGAAGTGTGTGTTATTTAACGAAGCAATCTCCACCGGTATTCGTACGGGGATAATATACGATTAATTTTTGAAAAGTGCGAAGAACAGGCACATGACAGTTCTCATTAAAATATACGGTACACTACAGAACGTTTTCTCTTCTTTCAAAGAAGTCATGGATATCCTGTATACATAAAATCCCCATTTTGATGCTTTACTTAAAAAAAGGAAGAGCATTCTTTATATTTTTCTTAATTAAGAATTTGGTTTAATAACATAGTTTCTTAATACGGTTATAACATTTTAATAAAAAGTGACGGAATATTAGCAAGTCATGGAAAATCGTTTTTGACGTAAAGCAGTGCATTAACATTTCTGTCATCTTCAACTTTCAGAAATGGATTTGAGACTGAAATTAATGCTGTCATCTGAGCACAGCGTCAGCATTGATCAGAAAGTGTTCAATATGAAATAACTAATAAGTTATTCAAAGCATAAATTGTATTACAAATAGTCTTACGAAAACACAGTACGTTAGATGAAGCCGATTTTGAATTTATTATATTAAAAGGTTACACGCTGGTTTGAGTTTACAAAGATTTTATCAATGCTGTGTTTTATAATAGCCAAAGAATTTTGATTATTTCACCAGGTGTACTGTGGGGGGGGGGTTATTTTTATTCTTTATTATTTATTTTTCTTTTTATTTATAACTTATTGTTATTTACTTTATTTAAATAATTTCCTTTATAAATGTGCTCCCTTTTTTTTCAACCTGTTCCACAATGCTATAAGGGCTTATTTAATTCTTCCCTGTGCTCTACTGTGCCCCCGTTTAGTCCCCTCCCACTTTACACCTGACTTGTTTGTCTCTCAGAAGATTCTAGACTCTAAGGGGGTCTCAATATTTTTTTTTTTTTCCTCTGGATTGGCTGAAGTTCAAAATGACTGACAGACTCTTAAATACCAAAACATAATAATATTTATTGACAATATATATACATTTCCAATCAATAGCTACGATTGATTATGAACTTTAATATGTGTAGCTTTGTTAGGCTGTTAGGCTTTATCTGTGTATATCTTTGTAATTCAAACTACAGAGTTTTCATACATTATATATATATATACATATCATTATTTTCTTCGTGTCTCATCCTTGGGTTCTAACGGATCTAAGAGTCATTACATCTTATGATCCTTACATGAGTTTTCCGACAAATCAACTGTCCTAGTACGTTTACAAGTGGCTTCCAGCATGGCAATAAACAATTTTAAGTAGCTATATATATATATACATATTTATATCCCTTTCCAAAATCACCACGTATACATACATATATATAAATATACCTCAGTTAGCAAATCCTTTCCTCAACTACAGACATACCTGTTCATCATTCATAATCAACAATAGTAACTAACCGTTTTCCCGTATCTAATCCTATAATCCTTTAACTAGCAGGGCACTTTATCAGCGTTTTATCCATTTAAAACAGTTACTATCACTCTGTGTTATACTCTCTATAAATCCAAATTCGCTATAATTTCATAATCAACTACAATCCTTTGTTACCTACTTTGTCATTCCCTCAAAATCAACTATTATCTCAAAGTATCCTTTCTACCCATTTATAAATCTTTATCTTAAAACCCTACACTTAATTTCCCTACCGTTCTGTGGGCATGGTTACAATTACATTTAACTTTCTCTTATAGATTAGGTATTTGTTCTAGAGTCCTTCCTTTATAAACTTAAGTTTTGTTTCTTACTGAACTATCACTTACTCAGTTTCCAAGTGATTTTCCTATTCAGGGCTGCCATAACCATCAGCATAACGGCGTAGACTAGAAGGCGGGCGGTTGCTCATCCTTGGGCACTCTTCTTCCTTCTCTATAAATTTTACCGGCTTCTCACACTGCTGTAATATACATTGGCTATGCAGAATATTCTTTCTTCCACATGGACACATTTCTTTTCCCAACTTTAGGCTTACGAAATTTCTCACAAAGAAAATTTCCTTCCCATTCCTAAACCATCTCCCCAAACTCAGCAACGACTCTGCCCCACGACTGTCTTCCTCTACGCACTTCCAAAAACTACTCAACCATCTCCCCCAAACTCAGCAACGACTCTGCCCCACGACTGTCTTCCTCTACGCACTTCCGAAAACTACTCTAAAAAAACTTATCCTTCTCCTCACTCTGAATTTCAAAATTTCCTTCGCTTTTTCGTTCAGACCAATTGCTGACCAGTACATCCCTTCCCCTGTGATTCCCATTCGTCTCCTATCTCTTCCGTGGGCGTGTCTTCCATCCTTTTTAGAGAGGGCTACTTGTTTCCAGCAATTCCTAGAATTTTTTAGAAAGGCAACTGGAAATTCCTGTAATTTTGGAGTTTCTAGATCGTCTTTGTGTTTTCCCATCTGCGCCCTGTATTGGCCTTGATACACCTGTCGTTAATAGCCCCCGTGAAATTTTAAAGTGTGCACTTAAATATCATGAATACCTCCATTACTGAGCTCCAACTCTATCTTATTTATTTTTGCTTCAGCTCATTGTTCTTTAGGGCGAAATGTTAACTCTGATCTGAGCTCATTAACTACGGTCTGCTCCATCAGTGTTTCCTATTGTATCGCGTGTTCGAAACGCTTCCCCCCCGTTGCTACGTTAATCTTCCTCTAGCTTAAAGGTAATAAGCATAACGAGCACTATTAAACATTGACTTATCTGAATTATCCTACACACTTTCAGTTATTAGTTTTTTTGACCATATATATTTCAAATGGTTGTCTGTGCTAATATTCCTTAATAATTTTATTCAATATCAATAACCCTCATTTTTTTTTTACAGTTGTAAGGACAGGTCCTTACAGTACCTTTGGGCTGAATGCAAGTTTCACAAAGACGTATTTCTATCTTTTGTAATGAGAATGGGCTTTTATTGCTACAAAATAACGAATTACCATCTCATTTTTCATTTATTAAAGCATTAATGGGAAAATATTCATATGATCAAGCAAATCTATTTTGGAATTTAGCCATATGCTTTCTTTTAGGAGTCTTAGCAGCCCTTGTTGTTTATACTTTGAATAGAAGCTATAGTAAGGTTCTGAATTATTCATGATTGGTAAGTGATCCCGGTTCTCTTAATTTATTCTTTTAAAATTTTCAAAATTTTCTATTAACAAAATATGTTCGGTATATTCACACAAAGAATTTCAAAAATGAATTCCTCGTTTGCTGTATTTATCGCACAAACCTTAAAAAACAGCAATTGCTGTTTTTCAAGAGGTATATTATCAAAAATCTATCTCTGCAAAAAAACACAGATATTACACCTGCATTTTACTAAAAAATAATAATTACTATTTAAATACAAATAAATATTATAACTTCTATGAAATTAGGCTATTATTTATTACTTTAAATTCATTATTAAAAGTATTAAGTAATTTTTATTATCTACTATTAAACATAACTTGACGATCATCCAAAATTTTAAACAAAACGTTTAATGAAACTTCTCTGTTTCAATAAATAAAACTTATAGGAGACTTTTAGGAGAAAAATCACTTCTTAAAGCTGCCCTGAGGGCATCAGTCATAAGAAAAACGTTCACGATTTCTTTTAAAGTTCAAAGGCTGCGACTTCAAAATGCGAACTGTGGTCAAAAATACACTTTATCCCTTGTGGATAATATATGTGTGTGTTAAGCACCAAAGAAACTAAGACTATGAGGTGTCAGCATATTGTGTGTATTTTTGGTTAATTTGTCTGCTTGCTCGACGAAAGATTCCTTACTTCGTTGACGGGATTCGAACCAATGCTTTTATCACCCGGTGTGGGAGTTTGGAGTGTATTTGCACAAAAGAAACTTTGGCTATATTGCCCGTTGAGGGAAGGGCGTGATTATGTCCACAGGCTCGCGAGAGCGAGGATGATATTAATTACATTTACCAGTGCTATATACGAATTCTACTATTTGCTTTGTAATCCATCCGAAAACAAAGTGAGAAAAATTTTCAAAATAAACTGCTGTAGATTTGCCAGAAGTGGAAATTTTATATCAATAATTATTTATTTATTTAAATTAAGAGTAAAATATAGATGATGAATGAAGTGTACCAACAAGTAGTTCATTTAAATACATATTTATTGAACACATGAATAGAATTCTTTGAATGCATGCGCTATGAGTTGTTATAGTTTTCCCGTGTTCCACCTGCAATCCAATAACTTAATATATTTTCGAGATGGTAAAAATTGATTGTCTGTCTTTATTTTGAAGTCAACAGACTTGCTTCTCCATGCCAGATCAATTTTCCATCTTCTTCTGAGCTGCTTTATAAGCAACCCACACGTGTCTTATACAAAGTTACGCAAGTCACCTGGATGCTGTAAAATATCTAACGTGTCTACATCTGAACGAAACAGGCATTTTTATGAAACAATTTCATCGATTTCTCTCTCCATAATTAAATTTAGAATCATAAAAATCCTTTGACTTCACGAGAACCAATCCGTAACGTGATCTAAAAATTCCAACTTTTCCGAACTATTGTCAATATTTCGTGATTCTTATTTTGTAACTTGATCATATTTGAATCAGAATATTGCACTGTAATTTCTTTCTGTCATTTTAGTTTTGTTAGCAAACTGCAATCTTCATTTCAGAATTTATTTCTGATAATGTATTCCCTTCGATGGATTTTTTATGATACCAATCATTGTTTAAAATTCTAGTCGTATTTGAATGCCAGATGATACATAATTTTCAATTTATGACGTTTTTTTATTGAATAAATAAAGTTTTTCATTACTTAATTTTGATGAAATAAAAAAAAAAAAAAATGAAAGAAAATATGTCATGATGAACACTATGAAAATTATTTGTTTTGTTTTGGCTGGAAGAGGGATTTATACTGCGTTATAAATGCACAGTAGCACGAGTATTGTACTATATTTAAGCAAATAGAATCGCCTGCCATGTATACACTGCCCTTTCACTAATATCCGAACGCCTGCATATTTATACATAATCTTTATTTTCAGGAAAAACTAATAAGGTGTCCCCGAAATATTTAGGCTTTATGACAGCCCCCAGTCTCCGTGGAACACTCTCCATCAATCAGTGTTTTTGTAAATATTCCGATATTTTCGACCATTCGGCCTTCAAAGCGGTTCAAACCAGTTCATCTCTTTTTGGGCAGTCTCTCCTGATGCGCACTGTTCATCTCAAAAGTTCTCTATGGAATTGGTCTCAGGTGTTTGGACTGGCCCATTCCAACTTTTCAACGTTTGTGTCCTCAAAGTAATTCATCACAACGCCAGTAGTATGGTGTGGAGCGTTGTCCTGCTAATACAGGTAATCGATCGTAGGTCTTCCCTGACGTGCTGACACAAAGTAAGTAACTCATTATTGTCCAGGATACCTATACAGACCTCAGCAATCATGGTTTTGTTCAAAAAATCAATGATTACGGGCCAAGGTTTTTAGGCGCATCAGCAACTTAGGCCGTATTGCATCGAATATGGCTCGGGTACCAAGCGTTTCTTGTATGATTGAAGAGCGCTTTCTCTCTGCGACTCAGTTTTCCTTGTTATTCTACCTTCTTATTGCACTTTTTTGCCAAGTAGCTCTACTATCTTAAAAGTACAAGGAAAAGAGCACAGAAGAAGGAAGGTAACGTTTTCTTTAATTTCATTACTTTCACTGATTTTGCTAACTCCCACGCTTGGCCACTAAGCGGCACTGCTCCTGTCTCCCCGTGGCGGGGTCAGTAATCTGTGTAGTAAAGATAAATCCCCAGGGACAAAAGGAGCCATCATGGAAAAAAAACAATTATCGACAAGCTCAAGATCAGAACCTTCTGACATTGACCATGACTCCATGGTCAATGGCAGAAAGTTCTAGTCTTGAGCTTGTTTACCATCATGAAATAACATCTAGTCATGGTTAATTTAGATATCGAAAAGGCATTTTGACTACCTGATGACATAGTATTATTATGAACCCTTACCATCTTGGGCTAAGGAGTCATCTCCCTGAGATAAGTCAGAAATTTCTTCACCTGTACTCTTTTCAGGTCTTTTATCAAAACATACGGTCTACATCTCATATTCAGGAAGAAGGAATTCCACACGGATCTATATCCAGCGCAATCTTATTTGCAATTCGAATCAACATGACACGAGACGTTCCCCAACAGAGAGAGGGTACGAGGCGTCAGTATATTGTCTCAAATTGCGTATTTTCCCAAGTAGGTGTTTTTTTTTTTTACTCTCCGAAACTTTAGGTTGAAAATCATGCGATGCTCACCTGAGATCGGCTAACTGAGCTGCCTTGTGAAAAAAAAGCCTATAAAAAATTCGTCTCGTGATTGCCGCTATTCTTTGAGTTCGTGCATTGACCATCCGGTAGGACGACAGTGGTTATAATCACTGTATCCGTGAGGGTTGCCTATATAGTAATGTCACGTCTTCGTGGGTAAAACAGTGGTTATAATCACTGCCTCTCTCATACCGGATGTAAAATAAATGCCCGTTTTCGATTCCCGTCAATGAAGCGAGGAAGTTTTATGGGCTTTGTTTCCCTCTGTGGCCAAGTTAGTTGGTCTTAAGCGTGGACAGCAAGTTTTTTTTTTCCCCTCCTTGAGGTGAATGTTTTTTGTTTAGCAAAACAGACAAATTCACAGACAACACAAGCAATTGTAAATAAATTAAACGAATTTTGAGCTTTGGATTAAGTCAAGTAAAGTAAATGATATAATAGGATTAATGGAGATATTTTGTTATACAGAGATAGGAGATGAATAATTCGTTATGCTAGTACAGCGTGTTTAAGGATGATAGGGAGGGTCGAAGGGGTAGAATCATACTTCTTATCAAAACTCTCTGAAAGCGTTCACACTCTACCCAGGGTTTGATCACCTTCAGATGGACATTGAGAATATGTTGTATGACAATTTGCGGCGAAGGAAAAATTGGAGTATGTTACAGAAACCACGATTTAGAGGAGTATGACAAAAATCACTACAGGTAACTTGAATCAGCAGTTAGGTTTGATTGTCTTATTATGGGTAATTTCAACCTTCTTATATATTGGAAATTGGGGAATGACAATACGCCATGTGGAAGCAGATTTTTAGCCATCTAGATGATTGTCATTTATTCCAACACATTACAGAAAGTACACTTTCATATTTTCGACTTGGTTCTCACCAAGGATTCAAACTTCATTCAGGATTTTCTGGAACCAGTAGCGGGTAGTAACCGCAATATCTTTAATTGAGTGGTGTTCATAGAGATTTCTGTGGTCAAAGGAAAGGGCTTCATTTGAAGAGAAAGGGAGAATATAGTGGACTGAGGTAATTCCCGGTGGTATGAGGTGAATTTGGTATTCACAATTTGGAATTCAAAGTGGGATGGATAATTTCTTGTATCTACAAGAATAAAGATAAAACTAAGCGTATGCGTATAGAAGCAAGTAGAGTGCAGTTGGAGAGAAAATTGGAACACGGGCTTGAACCCAGTTCAATCAAAGCACGGGTACTTACGCACGCTCACAGCTGACCGCTCGACTACGTCGGCCTTAATTGAATTGAAGCATTGGTATTTTTCTATTATGCCTTTAATCCATCCAGGCCTTTTTTTTTTTTTTTCTTGTATGAATTTAGACAAAAAAAATTGAAATATTAGTATTTTATTGATGTTTTTAGTCTCAAAATCGATCGGAGCCCGAAATCTTTGTTAAATTTTTAAATTTTTTAAATCCGTTTTTGCTATGTATTAATTTCTAACTTTTTATCAATATTTTTAAGCATTTATCCATATTTAGAAGGACGTCTCACCAATGTATTCAGGAAGTTCCCTAGCTTAAATCCCTCATCTAAGCTCTCGCTTCAGAGTTGCCTAAGTTTTGGAAGCTGACAAAATATCCCGTAATCCCGAGATGAGAAAATTACGGCGGGCACAAAAACAGAAGCTCATTAGCGCGTTCAATCCCGAGTGCCCTGATGAAGAGAGCGACAGCATTCTACAGCATTAGTAATAGCATTATCAGCTTTCTCCTCTATGAAAAACGATAACGACTCTGGGGAAACGCACAAGAAAGCAGTAAAAAAATAAGATAACTCTAAAAAGGCTTCTGTAAGCATAAGTGTGGAATAAAAGATTATGAACAATATACGTAATAAAAAATGGCTTTCGTTGCTCTCCTCTGCAGCATCATTTTGTGATTCGCATACACAAATATGAGGTAGATAAAAGTAATTAACGTGAAGAATATGTTTTCTTCTTCCCGAAAATACTCACAGCTGTCCTCGTTATAGTAATTAACAAAGTTCGCTCATCGTTAGGAACAAAAGGCGTGTGAAGGGTTCACTGACTTCAAAAAAAATAAAAATAAAAAATAATTCAAAAACTTCAAAGTCCTTTGAAAAAGTAGCCAAAGTGTTGTTTTTATTTAAAAGAATTCTTTGTCATTGGCTAAGCTTATATCTGAAGTGCTTAAAATATTTAGCAATATCAAAACTTTATAAAATACAAAGAGGAAGAGAAGAATGTCTAACACTCAGGCAACAGCAAAATATTTAACCATAAAGCAATGATAACACTGAAGCAATGAAAAAAATATCTAACAATAAAATAACTAAAAATGATGTTTTAACAGTATGTTTGGATTATTTATAACAATCATTTTATCTGTTTTATTTTTCGAAAGACAAACGTCAATGCTAGGAATTTCTGTGGATCTTTTTCTCAGCGTGGCTGAGTTAGCCGGTCTCAGGAGACAGTAGACGGTTTTATCTCCAGGAAACTCGGGTTTTTCTTCCATACAACAGCAAATCGATCAAACAACGCACATGCAATTTGCAGACGTAATATATACGGCGCAATATGGCCTAAGTCGCTGGTGCGCCTAAAACCCCACAACAAATAACAAACAGTAAGGAAATTTTTTATTTTAGATATATAATAATTGCAAGTTCAATATATTTAAATTATTAAATTTAAATGTTAACTGTTAAATTAAATGTTCACTTTATTTTCTTAACATAACACAAACAGAAGATAGAAAAAGTAATCTATGGTGAGAAATTGTATATTTTCTTCTTTCGTGAAATTTTATTAGTTTTTCCTTAACTATCTAACGATTGAACTACTGAAAAATCTCATCGTATGATTTGGTGGATCTTTTAAATACGATGGCATTCTATCACTCCACTGTTCATTAATTGTACAGTGGTGTATCCTATAAATTAAACGCAAATCTAACTTCATTCTCCTGGCACACTAAGTATACAGTATTTATAATCGATAATTAGAAAGCCAAATGCATGCATTCATATCTATCACACATACCCTTGCCATTGGAAGATAATATTATGATTTGTTTTTGGCTGTACTTGGTATCATTTCTAAAGCATTGAGTAATCTTAGAAACGGTCTATATTGGAACTGCAAATTCTAACGTTTATGGAATAAAAACCGTGAAATTCTATTTGTTTAATATAAAGAGAATTTCGCGGATCAGGATGAATTAACATATCTGTATACGTTGATAGAAAGTTAGAATAAAGAAGAAAGAGCGCCTTTGATTTAGTTAACAAATTTTGCTCGAGATCTGAATAACATTCAAATCTTTAACACAGTAAGATATATCAATTACGTATAAAGTGAACAGTAGAACCTATACATAATCTCTGGATAGTAAACAGATTCCAGATTCCATAATGGACGTAACGAATAACGCCTTGGAGTGGTTTCTCTAGAGCGCATCTTCACCGACTTCCAGAATCTGACTTGGTGCGACTTTCACATGTTCACAAAACTGAAGGAAAAACTTCGAGGACGGAAAATTTTCGGTTGATCACGATGTCTGCTGTCGATGTCCTTTTGGAAAGGCAAAGCAATTTTTTTAGCAGCTAGAATTAGAGGTTTGGGTCTCCGCCCACTCAAGTATATGGCGTCTGTGTTGGAAGAAACAAAAATCGATTTATTTTTTGCGTGCCAGTCAAATTGAGAGAATGAAAAACATCAACTCCATAATTCTTCAAAATAATAATCTCACTTAGTATTTATACTTTAGCATCGGTTAATTCTCTATTTTTTGTACGAAGTTCCTATTATTTATTGCTGTCCCTCAGTATTGTGCAGTTTTTAACAAAAATATTCTTTAATTAATTTGCGTAATAATATTTAATATATGCGTTTAATTAATTAGTTTAATTAACTTTTAAATGATGATTCATGTGAAACAGTAAGAAATTACCTATAAAGACGATGGTGATATGAATTCTTAGATGAATTTTTGATATTATCTAAACGAATGAATTTTATGAAAAGCATTAATTTTTACGCATCGGGAGTCAGAAAGAGAAAAAAAAATAGATGAATTCTTCTTCCCATTTATAATAAGCCCTAAGGATATTTTTCTAAGGAAGCAATTAACGTAAATGATGATGTACTGATATATGCCGTGTTTTTAGGCCTCCAGAAAGGTCGGTATAACTGTGAATAACTAATTTGACTAGTTGATAATTAGACAATATATCTCAATGCCTATTTGTTTACCCGAAGTAAAAAAAAAAGCAGAGGAGCTGAGCTTTTAATTAAAATGTTTTATACGCAAACTCCTTTTTAATTTCTTCGGAAAACGTTTCTTTAACAGCACCTAAACAAATTGAAAATATTTAAATAATTCATTAAAATATATTCATTCATATTATTTATTTATTACAATACAAAAACTGGTTGTCTAGGTGTAGTACCCGGTTATGCCGAGATATGTCAGTTTTTATACAATAAATTTATAACATAATCTTGCTTATGGTGCAAGTTTCTGCTGAAAAATCCGGCAAAATCCTGAAAAATTCAGTGTTGGTCTTTGTTAATAAGTTTCCTCTAAGGCAAGGAGTCGGAAATCTGCGGCTCATTGAGTATGTCACTGCGGCTCTTTGACTTTTATCCCACATGAAGCACAATTTGAAATGGAGTTAGAGGACTTAAAAATCAAGGACATGTGGAGTGCAAGACTAAAATACCTTAAAACTGAAATTGAGAATTTAAAAAGACAAAAGGCTGCCTTGCAATTCTACACAAATGGACGGCGATAGATGAGTTGAAAAAGCAAGACCGAATTGTGTTCGATGCGTGGAGTAGCTTACTGGACACGTATATAAATATTGAAAAATATTTGCCTTTGGAATTCTCCCAGTTTTTGGTTCGACGTATTTCTATATTAATAAATACTATTTCGAAATATATATATTTTTAGTAAAACACCTTTCAACTTCAATTCTATTTCTTAAAAATTAATTCTTTGTAGTAGTAGTAGTAGTGGCATGTGATGCAAGAAAGCAAGTGTATGAGCTTATGCAGCATCAGCCAAAAAAAAAAAAAAAAAAAAATCACACCATTCCCTCCAAATGCCTGTCCAGTTCCTCCTTAAATTTATTCAAGCTATCAACTTCCACAACGACAGATGGAAGTTTGTTCCAGCAATTAACCACCCGCTGGCTAAAGGCAAATTTCCGCACATCTATTCTACATCTGTCCTTTCTTAATTTGAATTTATGCCCCCTTAGGTTCGTAATCTGAACAAGTGGAAGGATCCTATCAGAATTCAGCGTGCTGAACCCATTCAAGGCCTTATACACCTCAATCAGATCACCGCGCAGGTGCCTAGTCTCCAGCCACTGCAATTTGCAGAACTTAAGCCTCTCTTGGTAAGAGGATCCCTTCATTCCCCTCACCAATCTTGTTGCCCTTCTCTGTACACGCTCAAGTAAATCTACATCCTTCCTAAAATGAGGCCTCCAGACCTGTACGCAGTACTCAAGGCGTGGCCTGACCATTGCCTTATACAGAGGGATAATCACCTCCTTTTCCCTGCTAGCAAAATTTCTATATATCATTGACAAAAACCCATGACCTGCCCTGGCAGCCTGTCTGCACTGCTCAGAAAACTTCATATCTGCCTGCACAATTACTCCCAGGTCTTTTTCATTTTCTACCACCTTAAGTGTAGTACTGTGGGGGGTTAGTGGGGTGGTTATTGGAGGGGCTGGTTAGTTATTCTGGGGGGATAATAATACCTTTTTTTTTTTTTTTTTTTTATTGTATCATTTATTATTTATTAATAAATTTCTTTAATAATAAATCACGTTATCCTTCCAGACCCACCTCTTTTAACTTTGTATTTCTCAATTAAATTTCCCCCTTAATTTACCTCCCCTCCACGTTAACACCTGACTTGTATACTGCACAGAAGATCACAGATTCTGGGGGAATAATAGTTCGTGTATGTCTCCTCTGGACTGGCTGAGTATTCAGAATGACTCAGTACTACACATGATAAACATATACAAATTTGTTTATTTCACAGTATATACATTAAAGAATTGTATCATACAACATCAATTGGTATAATGTTAATAACTGGCATTATATGTGTGTTAAGATGTAAAATTAATAGCAAATGATATAATATGTCTCTTCGTGCCTTTCTGCCTTTTCTCCTTCTGGTTTAGGTTACATCTCATAACATTATTTTTACTTTCTAACAGTTAAACTTCCCAACTGGAATTACCTCAGTGGGCTTAACACCTCTATGGATATTGTCCTAGATTTATAAATCCCCGCTATAATCTTTCATTAATTTATCCCTTCCAAAATAATTCAATCTTAATATCTTGTAACGTTTCAAGTACATAGAACACCTTTACATCTTAACTTAGAACATACCAGTCTCAAATACATGTATCTAAATCTTCCTTGCTTTAACTTATCCTTGAGATGAAGTACATACATCTATGAACCCTTTTCTTCCTTTTATACTAATCAATACCAAATCTACTATCAACTAAATAAACATTTTTCTAAAGTCCTTCTCTTCAAATCTAGCTTAAAATTATTATCTCGTACTTACATATTAACTTAGGGAATCACTCTTTACACTACCTTTTCTCAGTTGAGGGGCGACTCATCATCAACAGCATAGGGCATCATCAGGCTCCAACTGGAATTTTTCATCGGCAAAGTACTGCTGTTCATCTACAGGGATTCTCCTACGTTCAGGAACTCGCTCTTCTTTCCATACGGCTATTAAATAAGTTGCTCCGGCCTGCTTTTTGGGCGTCTGATCAGTTCGACGAAACTGGGAAGCATAATAGAATTATCAGGACTCTTCTTACTACTTTATTAAGAAGCCTGGCTATGTAGCTCTTCCTTATCTTGCTATACCGAGGCTTTTCGATCCTCTTTTCTCAGCTCCAGCATAGGTGTTTCCATCTTTCAACGGTTATCTCCTTCCTATTCCAACAACTCTTAAACAGCAACTCCCACAACTCATTTCTCTGTCCGCTACTTTCTGGCGATTCTCCCGGCACTTCTCGGGATTTCTTTCCAGCCGCACATCACTCAGGCATCTCCACGGGAATTCTCCAAACTTCCACACTGCCCAAAAACTCCCAACTCTCCCACAAAAAACCTTCCTCACTCCTTTCTTGCATCTGCCTTTTGTTTCAGCCGCTCATTCTATTTTGATCCAATCGTCGTTAGTTCTCCATCATCTCATTATTCTCATTCGCTCTCTCCCACTTCTTCCGTTTTTCTTGGCCCTTCCCTCTCCTGGGGTAACTTCCTGTTTACAAAATTTCCATCAACTTCGATGAACTACTGGGCGTCTAGAAATTTCTATATATTTCCATGTGATCATTCCCGATTCACTTACCGCCATTAGTCCACTCTGTTTCTTCTCTACCGCTCCTTGAAATTAATAAGTGCTCAAGGAGTCGGTCTGTTTCATCTAGCGGCAGCCATTACTACATAGTGTATATCGCATCCAGGGTTTCCTTCACCCTCTTAGTTCTTAAAATCTTCCTCTCCACAAGGGGGAGTCGGTTCCCTTGTTCTTCTTCTTCCAAAGAGTTGCTCACTTTCTGTTTATGCGACCATGAACTGGCCTTGCGGTGCTCCCTTTGTACTAGTGTTCCAGTGCTCCCATTGTCTTGTGTACCGTCCTGCTACTCCCCGTTGTTACGTTAATCCTCCCCTGCTTGACTGTATGGACAGAGCGATCGCAATCTAAGCTGAAAATCATCCTATGTAAATAATATTATTTACTATATACATTTTTTTTTCTTGTTATGTTATAATATTTATAACATAACATTCGCTAGGATAAGTGTAAGAATTTTGTTCTTACAGTACCACACAGTTGGTACGTTTATTTGGGGTTAGTTCTACCCATATGCAGTACTTTGCATTTGTCAAGGTTAAACTTCAGTTGCCACTTCTTATACCATCTGCCCAAATTATCCAGATCCTGTTGCAGTAGCACACTGCCATTACTGTCATTAACAACCCTGCCAATCTTTGTATCATCTGCAAAACGTCGACATTAAGCCTGATATACCTTCATCAATATCATTGATAAATATACAAAACAACAGTGGACCTAACACCCTGTGGGACCCCACTAATAACATTAGTCCAAGAAGAGCAGCACCCATTGATTACCACCCTCTGTCTTCTCCCACTTAATCATCCTTTTATTCATTGTAGCAACTTACCCTTAATACCATTCTGCTCCAATTTGTACAATAGTCTTCCATGCGCAACAGTGTCAAAAGCTTTCCTGAAATCCAAATATATGATATCAAAATTATTTTTTGCATCCAGTTCGTTTGTAACCACATCATAATATCCTATCAAATTTGTCAGACAAGACTTTCCCTTAACAAACCCATGCTGTGTCTGAATTATTGCTGGAATAATGTCTAGATGATCCTGCAATGCATATTTAACCAGTGACTTCATTATTTTACCCGGAACAGAAGTTAAACTAACTGGTCTGTAATTCCTCGTGTCACCTTTCGATCCCCCTTTGTGAATTGGGGATACATTTGCACATCTCCAGTCCGTGGGAACCTCCCCTGAGTCCAAGGACGCTCTCATAATTATGGCTAAGGGTTTGCTTAGTTGCTTTGCGGCCTCCTTTAAAATAACTGGATAGATCCAGTTATTTTAAAGGCGCTAAACGTGATGCAAACACTTAATGGTCCATCCTGGTATTACCTAAGTTGCAGAGTACAGCAATTTTTAATCAAGCATGAGGTTTCGCCATCAACTTTCATTGTCCCAAGTAAGCAGTAGATTAACTCTAGACTGCTTAAAACAACTCCGTACTATCACATATTTATTGTCCAACCAAATTCGAATAGATATTTCGGGTGGTGATTGTACTTTCGCGCAGTACCATCTGTTTGAAACCTTTCTTTGGCCATTCACCATATCCAGGTGCTCCCATCTGATTTCTGGACTGTGCAACGCGATTCATTACTACGCATCACCTTCTGCCACTGCTATAATGTCTAATGGTCCGTTCTCTGTGTCATAATAAGCAATGGCGTGCACTGATGGAATGTGCTTCGGCTTACGAGCAATTGCAGGACCATGGAAACCCATTTTATGGAATGTTTTTTTGACGGCTGTTACTGCAACATTCGTCTCAGTTATCGAACGTCTCTGAGTCAGCTTATTAAAGTTGCCTTTGCGATTTTCTGAATTGTTAGGATGTTCGTTAGATTTAATTGTGGCTAACCTCGTTTAGGATGAGTAGTAGTAGCATTGCATTCTGTTTTGCACTGGCGCATTTTATTTGCGACAGTTGAGTTGGGGAGGTGATAGCATACTGTTGCTTCTTCTGTGAAGAGATCTAGGTCCTTTTCTACCTTTGTCCCGTCCATCTACCTGTGATTGAGAGAACATGGCTTTTTTATCATATGTTTAACTGATATCGCTATCTAAATGATATGGAATTAAGCATTATTCTCATGTGTGAGATGTGTCGATTTATGTTGACTCTCATACTTGCTTTGATGTCAAAGAATATGGCATACTGTATAATTGTTCTCTGTTATTCAGAGCTTTCTGAATTCAGATAAGGATGTCCATTAGGTTCGTCTCTCTTGTTAAGAAAGAAGAAACTGCTTTTCCCACTGACGCCTCGTGGCCCTAGTTTCACTAGCACAAAAACAAAATAAGCAAAGGATTGATGTTCGAGAGAAAAATATTCGTCAAGTCAGTAACTTTTTAATAATTGTTTAGGCTTTATGCCAATATTTGTAACGGATATTTCGATTTTAACTCTTTTATAAAGAATGACGTATCATCACCATCACCATAGTCGGGTAGTCAAACACGAAGATACATTAGTAAACGCGTTTAGGTTCACTGTTATTCCAGTCACATGACTGATAAAATACTCTTAACACAAGGTAAATAGATCGTGCTCATTTTATTTTACCACAGAGTGTAAATAAGGGTACATTGATTTCTAGAATTAAAATTACTTTCGCCCTAGTTCTGTTTGGATAGAATCCACCTGAAAGATGCAGTGCCTGAGAAAATCAATATCAAATAAGATAACTTCAAGTGATCAATAATTTGGCATAAGCGCAATCAAACTACCAGTTAATTAAAATTTCTGAGAAACAAGGGACGGGGAGATTAAAAGAATTAAACGGAACTTAAGAAACTACAAACATTTAAGTAAGAAAACTTAATACTGCCTTACAGAAATTAAAAAAAACACGGCGGAAATTGCAGTTAACTTTACAAGTGTCCAACAAATGAATCGCATTTTTTATGCCTTTTAACGATGCTAAAATAAGCATTAAATACGGCCACATCGGTAAGTTGTTGAACAAGCGGCTGAAAAAAATAAATTTAAGAGAAAGGCATACTGTCAAACGAATGCGAAGAAAATAATTAAAGTGTACGCTATATGGACAACTAATTAGTGTGGTAGTGGAGGAAACGGCTTAAGAAGACGTGGTTCAGACAAAACGTCGATAGAGAAGTGAGCCAAATAAAAGTTTCACTGGAATATAAATCGCCTTGGGTAGCGGAACGAGCGATTTAAAAATGCCTCTGATACCAATGGGCAACTTCTCATGGCGGTGTTGATAGAGAAATCGAAGAAGTAAACAAAAAAGAAATGCATTCGTGAATAATTACGGACTTCGAAGATTGATTCGTGTCTGAGATGAAGTGAATGGAAAATTGGGCTATCAAATGATGCAGCCAAGTATTCAAACTGGAAAACACTGGAATAATAGTCCAAAATACGGAAATAATAGTCCAAAAATTATATTTTACTTCATTAACTTTATATCTACAGCAGCGGCAACTTAAACTGCATCACTATAAATTTTAGACGAAAACAAGCGTTACAAATGAAATAATTGGCATTATGGCTTCAAATTTGTTATACACTGATCTAAAATGATTATGCGTTTTTATTGATAAGAAAGTAAATTAAACAAAAAAACTATTTAGACATATTTCTTTACAAATAATCACAGAAATACACTGCAGGCCACATGAATGTCTTTTATTGTGTTTGAGAAATATCCCCAGCAGCAAATACGCTTGTAAACCATTAGTTCTTTTGTAACAGATATTAGTATTTTGCTGGCTCACCACGAGCCTTAATTTCCATCTTGCACAAGTCTGGCACGGCATATATCAGATTCTTAATATAATCGTTGCTCAGTTCATGGTACGAGACGTGAACTATTGGTTTTTAGCAGAAATTTTCTGTCCCATAACACTCCAGCAGTTTTCAATCGAGTTCAGATCGGTACTATATCTTGGCCATGAAATTGTATTAAATAATTGCAGTGGGGAAAGGAGCAGAGTCATGTGGGAAACCACAATTTTCTGTTTCTTGAAAGAGAGGTCTCTGATGATGGGAAGAAGTATCTCCTTTACATTTTTTTGTGTAGTAGTCACCATGAACAGCAACATTTTAAAAAATATGTGTTCTGACCACTCTGCTCATTTTGCACCCTCAAACTATCTGTCCAAATGGAAACATAACTCTTTATTGAATACAGTTAGGGTAAACTTCTTTAGATCCAAGTCAAATGTAGCATTTACCATCCGATCCATGGAGGTTAAATTTGGATTCATCAGAGAATATTACAAAATTGCATTGCCCAATTGTCCAATTAATATTATCTTCAGCACAGATTAGTTTGTTTATCGTCATGGATTTTGTTAATAAAGACTTCTTACGAGGTCGATGTGCTTTTAGATCACTGAACACAAGTCTTTGCCGGACAGTCAGTTCTCTCACTTGCATTTATCTCACTATGTTCCTTCCGAATGGATTTTAGATCTATGGAACTTTTATCTTATTTGAATTCAGGCTCATTACTCTTTAGCAGCATTGTGTATATATTTCAACACACTTATGAGCACTCTGATATTTTCGAGTTCGCGGGAAGAGTTTTTGGAAACTGTGACAACAGTTAAAATTCAAAACTCTAAATATATATTGAACAGATTTTTTTTATATAATAATGGGACCAAGCTTTTGATCATTAGACCATAATGCAGTGGTGTCTCCATCCACAGATTTTATATTTATCTAAGCTTAACTGTGAGCACAGTGATTCAAGTAGACGTTGTATTCAAATAAAGACAGAAGAACTACGAATTAGTGAAAGAACGAATTATAAAATGACCGATGGAGGAACCGAATAGCTTCGGATGGGCACAGGTATCAATATGAAATTTTCGCTATTTAGGAGCATTAGCAACTAAGGCCATATTGCTCCGGGATATGCGGTGGTCATTCCCTGACCTTTCCACATCCTCCGTATTTGTTGGTGACAGGCTCGAACCCCGAGCTAATCAAGAAGTATGTGCTATGCACTGCTGCTCCTTCCCACCTGGCTACGGAGGCGCCTGATATCAATATGAAAGAGAAGATTCAAATGATATTAGAAAAAGATTTTTCCATACCAGCTAATGAGTATCATATACTGTGCTGTGAAACAAGTGATTACGATATCACCTAAAGAATAAACCATTCTCAAATAATCAGAGAATTCAGGTTTTTTACTAAAATTATGAGAAGATGATGAAATACGTTTAGCCTGCTTCCCAAATTCTATACAAATTAATATAAAGTATGGGGATGAGTTTTTTTATTTCGATTGGCACCTTTGAAACAAAATGAATGACTGCCTCTCGAATTAAAAGCACTACCTTTTGAGAAGTCCTGAGTTTGCAATCCAAATTAAACTAATTTATAATGCAAGTGAAGGACTCTAAAGAGAGGGACTCCTTAGAACAGGTTATATTTCATATAAAGTGATATTCCGTTTAAAATAAAATAGTTAATGTACGCAGTTTGTTACATTTCAGGCGCGTTAGCAAATAGCAATAATTCATGATTTATAACAAAATAATTCAACCCATCGACATGAAAATTTGTGACAAAGTTTCCTAAAATATTCTAAGTAAGCATTGAAATTTTGAAATAGATGAGAGCTACTGTTCTAAATTTATAGTAAAATATTAGTATTGGAACTGGTAAGGGAATGCTATGAAATTTAAATCGAATTTAACTTAGAACAATCACCGGGGCCAAGAAAATATTTATTGAAAATTTGGTAGCATTGCACATTTTTCTTATCGATTAATTCGAAAACAAACTTATATTTACGTCCACTCCTTTGCTCACTATGCACCCCCATTTTTGTAGGGGGAAGAGGGAACGAGAGCTGTGAAATCGTAAGTAGACCTGAAATTTTCTCAAGAATCAGCAAAAGAACACAGGTTGAAAATTTGGCCTCGATTCGACTTTACGGAATATACAGTACTTTCGTTTATATGGATATATTTCTGTGGTAGGGATGGGCAGTGGAGGCTCTGACTTATCTTAAAAGCTTTCCAGGAACCCACGAAACATGCTGAAAATGCGATATCGATTCACCTTTTACTTATTAAGTAATGCCTAAACATCCAATAGCATTCTTCCATTACGAGTGAGGTTAAGCATATAATGCGTTGCATTTCAGACGCATTCCATTTTTTTTTCATAAAATTAATCTCTTTTTTTTATTTTGCTATGATTAACTGAAGTGAAAATTACATATACCTCTCTTCTTATGAATTATACTAAGATTATTACTTTATAGAACACTTAATAAAACTATAGTTTTACATTCTCGAAACTATCCGTTCAGTTTAATTAGAACTGTATAATTCATTGCTATTTTCTTTTCTCTCTGTATATGCGTATTTCTTTACAAGCGTATCCACGTTCACGAGTCTTAAAATGTTTTGCGATCTTCACCAATCCAGTTGTCCCTTTTTGGCCCGCTCTATATGTTCTATATCTTCCTTTAGAAGACACGATATTCCAAGTGCGGGCTCACCAGTGTCTTGTAGAGTGGGATAAAAACTTCCTCCTCTCAACTTGCAAAATTCTGATAAATCACAGATATAACACTATATGCCCTTCTTACTGCCTGCTAACAATTTATAGTTTGTATAATAAACTAATCTGTATAGGCACTCGGTGATCACTGAATTATGACCGCCCCATCCGTATTGGAATAACCCACATAGCTTTGAGTATAAAAAACCGAACAACTTCCTACGCTAGAGAAGTGGTAATTTGCATCTGGCCGTGCAAGTCAGAGTAATAAAATTGCAGT
This sequence comes from Mastigoproctus giganteus, assembly GCF_048544385.1. NCBI lineage: Eukaryota > Metazoa > Arthropoda > Arachnida > Uropygi > Thelyphonidae > Mastigoproctus > Mastigoproctus giganteus. Next base: position 59,444,572 of record NC_143577.1, read on the forward strand.
CATGGGACTTAGTAAAGATATCGCGAAATTTTAAAGGTACACGATTCTGGGCGCTCGTGCGTTGGGTGTTTCCATATCGAAACATCACGTATTTTCGGTTGCTCACGGCCCACTGTAGTTAAGGTGTATACAAAGAATAGGGTTGAACGGATTAAACCACCTCCCTCCTACAGGACTCTGGATGTTCGTGATGAGCGAAAGTTGCATCGCATTGTACGAGCTCAATGGCAGGTCAGTGTGAGACAGCTAACATCGCAATACAACATGGGGAATGCAAGAACAACATTCCAAATGGCTTTGCGCCGCACACTCACGTAAGGGGTTCCACAACAGACGACCCAAAAGAGACACCCTCTCCTCACTGCTGATCATCATCGAGGGTCAGTTCTGTGGTGTCAACAACAGCGGTACCAGTAATCCCTACAAGGCCAGATGAAGTAGTGTGGGTGCCATCAGAAAAGTGTTGTTGTGTTGTTTGTGTTGTTCGTCTAGCCACTTAGTTACTATCAGGTTCAGTCACCAGGAATGGGCATTTCAGCATCCGGCCACGGCACGAGAAGCTGAACGAGGTCAGTAGAGAGAAGACTGTTGTTGTTCACCTTCCCCCATAGAGCAAGGAGGGAGAGGACTCAAGAAAGGAGAAGGGTATATGGAAGAAGGGGGAAAAAGGTGAAGACAAAGTTAGGTTCACAAAAGATGAGATCACAAAGGCAAGAAGGAGGATAGAAAGCCACTAGTGGACGAGCATTATCTACTCGAGAAGGATGTGTGAGAGAGAGAGGACAGCATAAGATCTATCAAGAAAGTGGACAGAAAATAAAAAATATGCTGAAAAATCAGCAATCGCGCCCTTGCCCCAAGGCAAGAAAGAAAGGAGGCGTTAGCTGAAAGATTCTACGCTGAAGGATTTGCAAAGACACTAGAGAAAAGAACTTAGGGAATCCCGAGCTTAGATGAAAGTGCGCAGGAGCAAAAAAAAAAAAAAAAAAAATACTACCCCATATTGGTGTTTGCAAGAAGATAGACCGATGGTCCTGGAGTGAAGACAGAGACAGATCTGATGGTTGACCAGCGGAGCGTCCTAGTCTGGGACTGATAGAACAGTAGGAGCGGCAGCAGCAGCAGCAGCAGCAGCAGTCTAAAGGTGTATTTTTTGCTTGAATAGAGCGGTGCAGAAGCGCAGAAAGGCATTGAAGGAATCCTTTGTTTTGATGAGAGAGTGAAAAGGCTGAAATTCTGAGAGTTTACTTCGAAGAAGGAGTTGCTGTCTAAGACCCAGGTAAACAACACAGCCCATCCTAAGGTGAATGCAGATTTTCGTATCGCCACGGATGCGCACGTCGTCATCGACTATGCCGAGCTGTCGTAGATGGGCTTTAAGGACCGTTTCGTGTAAGCATGAGTGAAGGTGGTCTCCAAGTTTGGAGCGAGCCAAATCAGGGTACTTTTGGAGAGAGAAAAAGGCGACATCGGGAATCAAATTTCTTGTAATTTTTCATTTGATTCGGTGGACCAGCGGGCCTACCACAAGTGGGACTGTTCAGACTATGGCCTTTTCTTTTTTGGTTGCGAGGTTCACATCACCAGCTGTAGAGATTACATGAAAGGTGATCAGCATATTGGTTCTGGAGCTGTGCAGGAAGCCAAAGAAGGCTTCTACAGGTCCATAGAGAGGTTGCCTGAAACGACTTGGAGTGCCAGAGTGGATCTAGTTTTGCAGATGAAGGTCGCGTGTCCTTACTGGCTCTGGTGGACTGAAGGAGGAACAGACGTTTTAATCTGGTTGAGTTTACTGGAAAAGGGTGATTCTCTCATCCGTGCGGAACAAGGTCGGGGTAACATACGTGACGATTGGAAAGAAAACTAATAGAGTACATTTTTGTGAAGTCTAACGGCAGCTCTTAAGAGACCATGTTCATCCTGCCATGTTGTAATTTTTTTCGGAAAAAAACGGGATTTTCTAAGTGGATAATACGCCATGTCATCGTGCCCGCACTGTGCACGAGCGATTCAAGAAACACTGCAGATATAGGCATAATGTGGCCTTAGTAGCCCTTGTGTCATTAAACAACATACCACCACTGCAAATATCACCCATCTTGATTGGCCTCCAAATTCGCCTGGCCCGAGTCAAATTGAATATCTGTGGTATGTTTTGGAACGTGAAGTGAGGCGTATGGATATGCAACTTTCATCTACTCCGACGCTGTGGAAAGCCTTGAAGACAACATGGCTGCAGATCCCTAATTCAGGGATCTAATGCCGCCTTCAGACATTTAGTGGAGTCAATGCCTAGGAAAATAGCGGCTGTTATTCTTGAGAACTGTGGCCCAATACAGTGTTAAGTAGAAGGTCATAATTCAGCTATCACTCAGAATTATAATTCAAACCAGGTTTACAAAAATGAAATATTTTTATATTTTATGTTGTTCATCTGACAAAATTCCATGAATTTTTTTTTTCATGGATTATTATAAATTATAAAATTATAAAATTTTAGCATTAATATTGAACTGTGTTATTTTTAAAATGACTTCATAATCCTCATGAGAAATTAAAAGGTGCTGATAGTAAAGGTGGTTTATACTTGTTCATTTCTCAATGCATCTTTTCATTTTCTCGCGAAAGTTTCCAGTGCTCGGTTTAGATTAAAGAAAGTGTATAGTAATGCATTATCAGAGAACCGGAGGGAAAATAAAGAAAACATAACAGTGGTTTACCAAGAGATGTCATTTAATTAGATTTTGAATTCACGGACATATTTTATCGAATTTTGGTGGGACAAAAATGGAGCACTCATAATAAATCCACACCACACAGACTAAAGCCAACTAATTCCTACCACAAGAGATAATTATGCAGAAAAAAAAACATCAAATGGAATTTAGATTGAATATCAGTTCAATAAGCAGTTGTGTTATGTTGTGCCCCATGTAATTCTTAGTTCAAATTTCCTCAAAATATGAAACAAAAATTCAAGAGAAAATTATGCATAAGGAGTTTCTGAACATAAATAACGCTCTTTATCACCGACGAGTTTGCCTTAAAAAATTGCTAAACTCTTGCTAATGTTGCATTTAATTTCATAGTCACAGTCTATGTATATGCTAATATCCAAATGCAGTAGGGTGGAGCGTTATTGGAAACAGTTGTGCCAAGTGTACAGCAGTATTCCAGACATTAATTGCCGTGAAGCAAACACAAAGACTAATAGGAGTAACTAATTGCTGCACATCCTGTTTGGAGGTTTAATTAAAAGCTGCTGGACCTATAATTAAAACAGCACCCGTTAACATATGAATTTATTACACTAGACCTGGTCACATCATGTAGGGACAACAAATCTCCACCTCTATATTTAGAACTGGAGCCCCGACAATGTCCAGGAAGTTGATTACATTTTGCCGTCAGGAAAATCCTACTGAAGTCGCTTATCTCTTTTGCTAGAAATTTTACTTACTGTCGGAAGTGCTTGGGGCATCGTTAGTTTTCATCTGACTTTCAGAAACCGAATAATCTTAAATTACTTAAATGAATTCTTTTTATTATTTTCTGTAAAAAAAAAAAAAAATGTTTTCTAAGGTTTGCGGCTGTTTAATGAGTCACTCAGTAATTTTTTGGGAACCCTTTTTTTCTTTTAACCGCAGTGTGATACTCAATTCTCATTTTAATTAGCCCGAGTTCAGAAAGTTGCGTTTCAATGGATTCCATTAAGCTATTATTATGTGAAAAAATAGCCAAGAAATAAGCTGGCTAATACGCTGTTTCAAATTTGCAGTAAATGAAAATGAACTACTTCTTTATAGGCACTTCAGATCTACAATATTTGAAATTTGAGGTGAAACTAGATTTTAGAACTTCATACCTCTTTGAAGTTACTAAAACTAGTAGTTCACGTCTCTCGGAGATCACTTGCTAGTATAACTATTTAACCATACGATTCGGATGTGGATTAATGTTTTCCTCTATATGCTTTTTTTGTTCATAAAATGTGACCTGAAAATCTTAAGGAGAAAGAAAAGCAGTAATGTGAGTGATCATTAATGATTGACTGAAATCTGGACGACCTGTGACTGCGTAAATCGCAGAAAATATTGATGCTGAACTGATTTTGAAGAAGCATCGGATTGCAAACACATTGCAAATACTGTAAACATGTCATATATACAAGTCCATCCTGTGCTGAAAGGATTGGCCATTCAAAAATTCAGTCATAATGGTTCCATAAGATTTAAACGGCTTAGCTCATGCAGGAGAGACTTGTGGATTACCCACAACTGCATTGAACCATTATCCTAAGATATCTGCTCTCTGTTGTGAAGGAGTTGGATTCCTTCCGTTCTTTGTTGAAATGTTTTGTGATTGTGTGAAATGCTGCCTACCGATTTTTTCATACTTGGTAGTCCCAATATCTGTGGACTAAGAGACATGGTACTACAAGGAGAAAATACTCCAGTCATGGAGTATCTTCTTCTGGTAGAGTGCTTCTTCAAGTTGTTAGCCTCCGTGGAAAACCTTAGATACTGTCTGCGCCGATACTTGGGGAAATTCAACTAGTGTAACAATGCTCTCTCTCACTGTACTCGCAACTTGTGATCATGCTAGTGATGCTTTTTGTCGTTGTCTCCTGCCTTTCCCATGGTGCTTCTTTTAGGGCTCCACCAAGGTGCATCAACTCTTCTCGTAGGTCTGTTATAAACATGTGACTCTGCAGGTTATGGGCCATTTCGTTTGATTTGGTTGGTGTTCGTTGGATTTTCGTATAAACTATTCGGCAGTAAATGATTTTAATCTACTTCGTGAATTAATACAAATGGGTGAGTTTATTAAAATAGTTTAAAAAATTTCTACATTTATTTACATTTTATATCGAGGAACTTGTATTTTTTTGTAGGATTTTTTTGAAGTTTTTGAACCTCTACGTTACCAAGGATGTATTTAAATCCTTATCCTACTTTAAGGTGTGCAGTTTAGCGATTGATTTATGGTTTTTATTTCGTATGAAAAGTATTAATCTTTAAATTTCAGTGATGTAAAATACTGTCCACTTGTATTTCCTTACTGTGAACTTTCTAATGTTATTTTTATTATTTTTAGCAGCATTAGACCATTAAGCTCCCTGAAATTTTAAAGAACATTTATTTACAACTGTTGAGTAGTACAGTTTTAGGCTAACATCTTCTTTCTCTTTATCTTAAAACTGCTCTCTAACCTTTCGTTGTTGGTATTCCGAAATGGCTAGAATGTTTAGAAGCTTTCAACAATGTAATGCAATCATTAAAAAGGAAGAAAAATTCCTAAACCCACGTTACCGATGTCTTTTCAAGTCTTCCTTCTCTCCTTTCCCTGTCACGTCATTTTCGGTTAGCGAATGTGGTCTTCTTATGCTAAGCGATAGAATTTTCTAGCCGTGAAGAATACCGGCTACGGTTTGCCTTCATCTACATGAAACATCACTTCTAAAAGGCTTTACACACCGAAATCTCCATGGCAACAGATAAACTTGATTTTCTTTCCCTATTCAACCAATAGAAAGCGAAAAATGGAGCAAGAGGTAATGCAATTCTTCTTAAAACAAAGATAAAGTGGCTACTTTTCCACATATAAACCGCAAACACTCTGTTCCCTAAGGCTGCAACTCCAATGTTCATAGGAATTTGGTTATTGCTCGCACATAAAAAAACATCAAAAAAAAAAAAACATGGCGCTTTACTAGATGCGGTGAAACTGTTATTGTTTCTGTTGTTTGAATAACGTAAAGATGAACTGTAGATCATGAAATTTCTAGAAAACTTTAGTGAAAAAAAAATGCAAACTACTTATCCATAGTCTTCGCTTAGTGCGAAAGGGAATGAATGAATGCTTTGTCTTTTGAAAACACTGAATAGTTTTAGTGCTCTAGACTGGCTGTTATGAAGACGTTAAGAAAGTCGCCATTGTACAGTCTTGTGGGTTGCTTCTTTCTTTTAAGAAGTACCCGCCACAGTATTTTTAAGGTTTATGGCATATTTTTAAATGCTCCTCTAGTTTCTTATAATATCTTCTCTTTTAGTGAATCCGCTTCTACAGACTGGGCGCTTTACATATGAATCAGCTATTCGGATGTAAATAAGTTACGAGATTCTGTGAATACGATAAGAATTTTTGTTTTATTTTATTTTATATTTTTCACATTGTGGCCAAGTTAGTCCATTTCGCATGAGGAGCAGACATTTCCTTCCATCCAAAAAACGAGATTTTATTCTGAAAGACAGACAAACCAACCACAGAACATCATATAGACCAGTAATGGAGTCTGGTTGGTGATTGAATAATCAAAGGCAAATTGCTATACCTTAACTCTGATTCAGAGTTAGGGGCAGAGTACGCGCATTTGTCTTTAGTCAATATGAAATTGGTATATTTTTAATGGCTTGGAACTTGAGTCTGCTAAATAGTTCTCTGGCTCTGGAGTACTGGATTATGTTATGCACTGTGCATGACTGTTTTATTGATTGTGAGGAGACTGCTTTCCCTTGAGCTGTAATTTAGATCAGGAGACCATCAGATATCGTTTCTAGCAGAGACGGACATCTGTTTTTGAGCTGCAAACATCGTAACAGTGGACAGCGATCCAGTTAATATGTCGAGGGCCTGTTCTGGGTCGCCTGTTTCGAGAACTTCCAGCTGATTCAAGAAAGATAGGAAAAATTGCAGCTTTCCTTTCACAGCACTGGACACATAAAAGTTGTGCGCAGGAAGTTGAAATATGATGTCAGTGGGATCATGATCAGATTCAAAATGAGTTTCAGGTTTGTTGTCTGTACATCAGGAATAAGACGACAGTATGAGATCGAGACGTTTAAGATTCTTGTCAAGTCTTCATTTAATCCCTGTGGTGACTCAAAGAGACTTTAGAGGCTATCTGCACTAAAAGAAGTTGCTGAAAAGAATGTTAGTTATTACCTTTCATGAAACATTAAAATAAATGTGTGCAAAGTGATTGGAAACGTTGCTTTTAATGATTTTAAAAATATTTCCAACAGCTCTGAAAGCGATCCTACAATAGTGCGTTGCTGCCGAAGATGTCTGGTCTTCTCTGTCCTGGATTTAACAACATTTGTTGAGACTAACGATCCCACATTAAGAGGTTAAGATCGGAATAAATTTGGGTAGCCTATATTTGACTTTTCCAGAACTTTGTTTAAGATTTTTTATTTTTTTAATTATATTTTCAATCTGAAAGAATTCTTTGCTTATCGGTCACGCATCATATGCAACATTAAATGTTTTGCTGTTCCAGTATAATAAATTCCTCCACTACTCTCTACTAACATTAATTAATCACAAGTGAAATTACGTTAACACGAATATATCGTACACAACTTCCAACGAACCTGATATTTTTATTTTTACTTTATGTGGCGAAACTTTATTAAATATTTTCATGTGTGTGTGGGAATACGGAAGGAGATATGTTTTTCGTCAGCCTTCTCACTTCAAGCTGGTGCGGAAATTGGAAAGGTTCTTTAACTATAAAAAAAGGAACAGAGGTGGTGTGTACTTCAGTTTCGACAGAAGAAGGAATGATTACCTAGAAGGCGGGCAGAGGAGAAATTTTCTAGTTAACAGAGTTCTCAAACTACACACTATTATCATCAAATATTTGGTACTCATGGTCTTAAAATAAATTACCACGCAAGACTTGATTATACGTGGTCTCGTGGTTTAAATTCCATTATTACCTTTCATGGAAACTTTCGTAAAGTTTATTAAATTTTCTCTGCTAGTTGTTGAGATGCTGTTTTTATTTTCAATTTTCCCATAATTCTGGCAAAGTTGAGAGTGGCATAACCTTTATTGTACGCGAAGTGTAATCTATTTTCTGTGGACCTGATACGCTCTACACATGAATGACTGAAGATATTTGCTATCAACAACGTAGGTAGTTATTAAAGCAATCCCTTTGACTAACATCGGCTGTGTGCTAATTTTCTCTATCGAAGGTAAGGCAGCTCATCCATCATTATTTTGCTGTTTTATTACTGTTTTAATGCAGCGTTCACAAATAACCTTTCGCTGTTGGGGGTTGGAACTCCACATTTTTCGTTTTAACTCTCGTGCCCCTGTATTATTCTTTCTGGAGGGGCATCGCACATTTTTATGTGCGATGAAATAGTTTACGATTTAAAAAAAGGACTTTCATATTTTATTCCTGACAAATTTATTGTCTCAAGTTTTTCTTTCTTTAAGTATAATGGTTTCTTTTAGTCAGGAGCAATTTAAAAATGTTTTGACATTTATATCATACCTCTTTAAGCTACATAAATAAGGAGAGTAGAAGTTGACCTGAACTGAGCTTTCAGCAGCAGTAGGCTCTCTTCAGGGAAATATAGTTTCCTTCGCAGTGACACCTTTCGTTTATCATCTGATGCTATAAAAGCGTACACAGTGTTCACCAATAAACGTGAAGTCTCTCTTAAGGCAGTTCCATCAGTTCTCACGAGGAAGCGGGAAAGAAACACTGGACATTCTATCGATCCGCTCAATTCCTTTTAAAAGAGTTCTGAAAAACACTGTGAAGATTTATAATCCTGACATCTTTCAAAAACATATCAGTAGAAACTTCTAACGGGGTCAACTCTGCCTTATTCTACCATTGGGTAAGCGATAAAAGAGATTGCTTTGAACATTTGCTGTTTTGAAATGCAAAGTATCGCTAGTCAAAGTATTGCATTCGGTTGAAATCTGTCGAAGTGCCAGAAATTGTTTTCCTTGGAGAACTGTCAGGCATCAGAAGATACAGCAAAAATCTTTAGCCAATATTTTGAGTGATAACGTTCTCCAATTAAATTTGGTGATACAATGAAATTAATGTGAAGGATAATAGATGGATGCCCGTTAGTTCATATAAAAGAACATATTTACATCACCTCGTTTAAAAGATGCATTCGTGGATCGCGCATACTACTATTTAGATGCATTTTCGTGGGTCTCTTCAAGAGATGCGTTTTTTGGGAATTTTTTGGATTTTTGGCCGAATACTAAATTATAAATTACTCCTGTGGACTCTGGATTTCGCTATCGCATAAAGACTATTTGCTCAAACTATCTGACTTAGACTATCTGCTCAGTATGAAGATCAACCAAACAGAGCGGTATAAGCTCTGTATGAGTTCAGGGCTTTGGAAATATAAGGTATAATATCGGTATAAGAGTTCAGGGCTTTGGAAATTATGAGTTTAGAAGTGTGTGTGGGTTCACTGGCCAGTTTGCATATTTTGTTAGTAATAAATTACCCTGAGTGAGTATGGGCCTCGCACCTCTGTCTGACATTGGCTAACTGTAGATCCAAAAGACCTTTAAAGAAATTGATAACGTGTAATAAATCATGTAACTCAGATAATTTCGCTTTTAAAAGAAGCCGTTTTGGGTATCAGTTGGTCGGGTCGCCCTCTTCTCCACAGCGGGTGGATAACACCTGCCTGGAAAAGAACTGGGTACAAATCCAGTTAAGAAACCCTTCCATGCGAATTGGCAGTTGTTTTATGGGCTATTTTACGCCGTGTCCAATTTTATGTTGTTTTTTTTTCTTTTTCTCACATCTCGATCTCGGACGAGAGCTGCATGATTACTCGAGATGGATGAAAAACCGAATAAGAGTAAGTTTCACATAAATATCTTAGAGTGATCAAGATCCGGAAAGCAGGGAGAAGAGACGCACTACCTCGTTTAAATTATTTCATTGAGGTATAACAATTCTGAGTCTTAAAAGCTGTAGAGAACGGGTTTAAAAGCAATCTTAATATCTGAATGTAAAAATATTCTCAAACGTTTCTTGCCACGTAGAATATAAGGGAAACAAACGTACTTTAGGTGAAGAATTACTTGAGCTAATAGCCTACGCCTTATGGAGATAAAGAGAGGTGCACCTTTTTAATAAAACTAGTTTATCAACCATATTTAAATAAACCAGCATTATTTTGATAATAAATAAAAGCTTAGTAATTTTTACAGCAATTACTTTTAACTTCGTTGAGTATCTTGTTATGAAACTTTATTCTATGCTTCGAATAATGAAAAGCTTTGTTAAATCAGGCTTTAAAGCTGCATACTACGAGAATTTACTAATACGTATTTGGTCACGTAAAAAGGTTAGTTAATATGTGGCATAACCTTTAAGGGTCACGTAAAAATGTTCTTTACAAAATTTTATTTATATTTATGTGGTGCTTGTTACCTTAAATTTTGGTTTATAGTGTATATTTCGTTCGGTAGCAAAGGAAATCGAGTTTCAGAGTGATATTTGAAACGAAATATGATATACGAAGTGCATTATGCAATAAATCCACATATTTTAGTGGGGAAGCAGCAAACGTTTTCCCCTACTCTTGTATATCAAAATTAATACAGATTGGGTCTTAGTTAAAATCAAATTTAAAATTTAAATAATAAATGAAATACATTAATAAAGCAATTAAATAAAAGTGAAATTAAAGTGAAGAAATCGAAATCTTAAAAAAAGAAAGAACAGCTTTAAATATATGAAAAATAAAACAAACACATTATTCTTATTTGAAATTAATCAGTTTCTCTGATTAATTTGAAGAGATTATTTTATTTGCTTATTTTAGTTGGTTATCTCTCTTTAAAAGCAGACTTGCTGGAATATCGTTTCTAATAAGGTACGGTAACGATATAGAACAATAAAGTACTAAAAGAGAATGGGAATTGCACTTTGAACAGATTTCAAATTGGTGGTGACGCTGGTGATAAAAACTGATGATTGTTCAGTAGAAAGAGATGAAAGCAAACCCCTGTACCTAATCACGATAAAACTGTTCGGTGTTATTAGCTTGAAGCCGTTCTATTGGCGTTTTACGTTGTAGCAAAGACTTACTGGATCTTTTATTACATTCGTTCAAAGCTCTCTTTCCCAACTTAGAGATGGGGTGGCTGATTAGTTATAAGAATTATTACGACTTTACTTCGCGGTTTTGCGCATATAATTGTATTGTCAATGCACTTTGAAGAACACAGCGCCTAAATAAACCTCTTTCCTTGGTATAGTTTTCTCAGTAGCCTTTAAGTTGTTTGAAATTGTTCTTTTTTGACTAATGGAGAAAGCAATAATTATTCAATTCAATTTAATTTAGTTAAGGATTTTTTAATGAAGTAATGTTACTAAATTTAGTTTCACTGCTCATGATTGATTAAAATATATATATATATATATATATATATATATATATATATATATATATATATATATATATATATATATACCTATGCTATTAAAGATCCAGGACTGAATAACTGCATATACTGAACAGAATATGGGATATTTAAATACACTGGTGTTTGTTTTGCTTCTTTCTGAGTAGGCTACCTTGAAATAATAGTCAGTGTTGCTGAAGACCATTGAAACAGTTCCGAGCTTGTTTTCTGGATGGAAAAACCCACGTATCAGCTATAATAATAATCAGTATTTGTTTCGTCTTGCAAAAAAGTTGCATGGTTTGTCATATTCTAGTGAGACCAATTGTTAATTGCTTTATCGGGCAGAAAAATGTAGTTGCACTATTCTATACAGAAAGATCCAAGAAATATGGCTGACCATAGTACATTCCGCCTCCAGAGCAATACATTTGAGTTTTTAATCCTAGTTTTCCTTCGTAGCTTATAGTTTCGTGGAATTTTGGTCTTGAATTTCTCGCACTTTCAAAAACTTTTATACTGTTTGTCATTCCTTTAATTTATACGTCTGTGCTTAGAAATACATGCAGTTATATTTAACAAATGGGTACGAAAAGTTATTTTTGGATCGCCCAAAGCTCTAGGTAAAAGCAGTTACACTTTAGAATCCCCATAAACGGTACTTTGTCGACCGAAGAATTAAGTCATAAATGCTACCATCGTTGTATAATGAAAGAAGTGGCTACGCACATCGGGGATTTAGTTCATCGTTTCCACATACATCTGTGCATTTGAGCATAAACCTTTATGCGGCTCCTCTCCATAATAACTACTAACTATGCATAAATGCATACTAATGTTTCTTTACTACCCATTGGGACCTTTATGCTCTACGTCGGTCAGGAAATATAAAATGAAGAAAGACCGCGAATATAAAAGATATGGTGCTTCATACTTAATCTATATATTATAAATCTCTCTTTCTTCCTCAATTATTAATTTAGGAAACGTAAACCACACTATTATTAAGTTTAGAGAAACAAGGAACCTCCATTATGGCGATTCAATGGCGATTATTTCTTATTTTCATGCTTATGCTATGTGCCACAGACGTTTGTACTCAGTCATGTGTATCCGGTAATTACAATTATCAATAATAATTATCAATCAAAAATATCAATGATAATTATCAATCAAAAATATCAATGATAATTATCAATCAAAAATATCAATGATAATTATCAATCGAAACGATATCAATAACTATTGATATCGTTTCGATTTTTTTTTGAGCAAATGGTCAGGTTTTTAATGTATTCAGTGGAAAATATAACGTGGGGAAATGCAACATTATTTCAAAAATGACACCGATCTGAAACGAAATTCATTAAGTAGGGTACTGAACGCTAACTTAACTGTTTATTACAGTAGTAATTACTTAATGGCAACCTATGACAAAGATATTCAATTATTTATCATTGGCCAATGATATACGCACAGAAAGTATTCAGAAACATCACCCCGATAGGTAAATAGTTCAATAATTGGATAATGTGCTGGTCAATGAGATCAGTATTATTTTTTTATACAAATTATGGTTCATTGTTCATGACCTTTCATGGCATTTCAACTTCCATGATCTTAACACTGCTTGTGCGGTTTAGTTCGTCAATAATATGTTCCCTATGCACTAATATTTGCATATGAGGGCAGATGTTATTAATTCACGAACTGTAAAATTTTTCCAGAAAATTTGTCCATGTTTAGTTCTTTTCAGAATTTGTGTAATCTTTCTTCAGCTCCTCTAGCTCTGCTGCTGTGGAGAAACACCTTCGCCCCTAAAATCTCTTTCCTATTGTGCATAAAACATGCTTCAAATTGGTAAAGCCAGTTGGCCGCCATTTAACAAGAGGCTATTTGATAGATTTCTTTCTTACAGACACCTTTGAAACTTTTCAAAGTACTGCTGAATAAAGCTAACCACTTTAATGCATTGATATTGTCCAATTCATCTGTCAAGAGAAACCTAATTTCTTCCCCATCTGAGATTTGATTCCTCGAATTGCAAATCTACGCAAATATTCATTTCTAGAAGGTAATACTCCACTTTTAGCAATAGTTTACGCTATGGTCCGATGGACACTGACAGACCAATCTTTTCCAATCCTCCAATCATTTATCCAGTTGTCCATGTTAGTACCTGTCAGAGTAATGTCAATGTTAGATTCGACATTTACCATCGTAAAGGTAGCAGAATGTCCAATAATATATGTTATTAAGTGATTCACAGAGGTAAATTTCCCAATAACTTTCAACTATCAACTCTGCCACAATTTTTTTCACGGAAACTCGGATTTTTCGTTCAGCAAAACAGGTAAATCGACCTGAGAACTCACACACTCGACGGACATAATGCACATGGGCAGATGAATTAGTTTTCAGGTGGGACTAATATAGCACTTTACTTTTATATAAAAATGTTGATTTTGAATTAGAATCTAGAGCAAATTAATTAAGGCGTTCGCCAGCAGCTCAATGACCTCAATCATATACCCAGTGTACATTTACAAATCAGTAGAGTTCTGGCATTAAATAGAGACAATGAAGAATGAGACTTTATTAAAAGTAATAGTTACGCACACAGGTTGTGGAATACAGAGGAAACTTATTAAAGGTACAACAAACCCCCTATTTAATACCACAATGGCAGCTCGCAGATTCATGTCCCAATGCTGAATTATCCTCGCGTGTAAA